>NW_022631142.1:1900664-2500664 GCF_010015895.1 Lontra canadensis | reverse complement strand
TTCAAAATGTGTAATACAGAGGGTTTTTTCATTATTTTAAAAATATTTTATTTATTTGCTAGAGAAAGAGAATGAGAGAAAGTATAAGCAGGGGGAGCGGCAGACAGAGGGAGAAGAAGGCCCCCTGCTGAGCAGGGAGTCAGGTGCTGGACTTAATCCCAGGACCCTGGGACCATGACTTGAGCCAAAGACAGCCACCTAAACTGACTGAGCCACCCAGGCGTCCCAACACAGAGTTTCTTTTTTTTAAGCTATTGAAAAATTTACATAAGGGGAAATTCACATTACGTGTGAGCGTGAACAATTCGGTGAATTTCGACAAATGCACAGTCATTACGTCAGAAGTGCAGACACCGTTATAATCAGCAATTAGGATTGTTACCTCACCCCTCCAAAAGAATGATGAGTTTGGAAAACATTCCTTTAATGAAGCCACTGCTCTCCTTGCATCTACTCTGTTCCTTCTGAGGTCTTTTTTTTTTTTTTAACACAATGCTCAGGCATGGTCCCGCACCGTGTCAGGTCTGGTTGCTTCTGCTTTCCCCCTCTGATGGCTCCCTACTCTAAACCCAGATCCTCACCGGGACCCATAATCCTGCCTGTCAGGTCCAACTTCCTCATCACCTGCCTCTTTCACCTCTGCTCAGTGGGCTACAGAGACACCTGGACTTCCTGTGATCCTACCCTGGAGAATGCTCCTACCTCAGGGCCTTTTTGCTTGCTGCTCTGTCTGTGTGAGTGCTCTTCCCCTGCTTTCACCTGGCTCCCTCCTTCCCTTCCCTCAAGTCACTATATAGACACCCTGACTGTCCTGACCGTCTCCATCTCTCTGCATTTTCTAGCTTCTTACCCTTATTGTAAATTCACAACATGCATCTCTAGTGATAGTACAGTATATATTTATCTGTATACTTTTGAAATTGTTTTCTCCCTCACCTGCCTTCCTTACCTGACTGGTACCGAGACCACAGCATTTCTGCTGATGAGTGTCTGGTCCTGACACATAGTAGGCATTCAGTATACATATGCTAAGGAGACGAATGAATAAATAACATTTGATGTACATTTTACATTTGACATTTAAAAAATTTTCCATTTTTTGTGACTCAGGTTATTTTAATATCTATGAAGTTTGAATCTTGCTCTTTTTGTTCTATATAACTCTTACAAATATTTTCTCTTCTAATTAGAACCTTTAATAAATGCAACAAACCCCCTCATAAGATGCCTTGTGATAAGGCAAGTTCATATAAAACATCACTGGCCCTAGCCTCTGCTCTCTGTCCAGCCCCTTCACAAATGGGGCACTGAGAGCCCACGTTTCTCTGTGGCTTACAGGGCATGCTGGCCTTAGGAACTGATTGCCCCATAACCATATGAGAGGTTCTCAGTTCCTGTGTGCTGTGTGTTTTGTGATAATGGGCTAGTTCCAACAGAGAGAGACAGAGAGAAAGGGAACACAAGCAGGGGGAGTGGGAGAGGGAGAATCAGGCTTCCCACCAAGGAAGGAACCTGATGCAGCATTTGATCCTAGGACCCTGGGATCACTACCCAAGCCGAAGGCGGACGCTTAACCGCTGAGCTACCCAGGTGCCCCCTAATCATGCTTTTATTACTGGATATATATAGGCTGTCTTCTCTTCTTTTCTGTTATAAATGACCCTGAAGTGGTAAATTAAGAGATATTTGTTCATTTTAATAAGAATGTTCAGAGTGGTGAGAGCGCAGGGAAGAGTTGCTTTCCTATACTGCTGATGGTATAAACTGATACATTCATTTTGGAGAGCAGCTTGAACTGCAGGTAATAAAATTCTTAAAATTTTGCATGTCCTTTGACTCAGCAGCCCCACGTCTAGGAATTTATCTTAAGGCCATAAATATGGATGGACATAAAGACAGGTCTGTAAGGACATTCATTACATGATGGTTTCTACTTTTAAAACTTTCTGAGCAATCTTAATCCCAACTCTGGAGGAAAGGCTAAATAAAGCATGTATAACCATATAATGGAATACTGTACAGTCATTAAAATTATTTGCTGGAAGGGGCTTTTTACAGTTAGCTATACCAGATAAACTTGTATCCGACCTTTCCTCCTTATAAATATAGAAACCAACTGTTTGAAGACATTAAAGGGCCATGAAGACATCCAGGGCTTGAAAAACCAACATTGTAAGGAGAAAAGAAGTACACTGATGTGAATCTGACACTCTGTGGCACTTCTTCCTTCCAAGTATTAGCTAGTTTTCAAATGGCATAGGACCCAGAGTCAGAGAGCTGTGTCTCTACAGCCTTACTTTATTAGAGAGACAAAAACTGGAGTTTAAGATTACCAAGATAGGCAGTTCTGGAAGAGCCAAGATTCCATGGAGATAGGAAGTGGCAAAATGCAAGCCTAACATTTAGTATGTTGCTTTGCCTTTCAAAATATTTGTTGCTTCTTAAGTGGCACAGGCTAAGTGGCTGAGAGAGCAACCGAGGATGGCAGTTAAGAGGTTGAGAAGCTAGGCAGAGCTTTATTTCAACAGCCTCAAGTTCTAGGAAGATAACACTGAAGCTTATTGTCAATCAAGGAGGAGGAGCCCTGGCATCCCAGTCTTCTAGTTTGGGGTCCCTGAAGGGCAGCATCCTAGGAGAAAGGATGAACAAGAAATAGAGCAACTTTTACAAAGCCTTAAACCCAACTTTGAAACAATTAAAGCTTAAACTGGATAAAGATGATCTTCCCCTCTTTTAACTTCCTTTAAGAAGCAAAAGAAAATCCCCTCTTTTCATACACAACATTGGGAATTCAGTCAAAAATTATGAGGGATAAAGGAGGCAGGACCATGGGTGGGGGGAAAAATCATGGTAAAAACAGACTCACAGGTAATCCACATTTTGGAGTTATCAGACACAAGATTTAAAATAACTATGATGAATATATTCAAGAAAATAGATTACCAAATGGAAAATTTCAACAGATATCTGAAAGCTATAAGAAATCAAAGAAATGGAAAATTTAAAACTGAAAGAATAAATTTAAGAACTCAAAAGGTGGATTTAATAGATTAGATAAAGTTAAAGAGAAGATTAATGAATTGGAAATAAGTTAGGGGACAATATCTAGACTGAAGCATGAATTTAAAAAGGATGGACATTACAGAAAAGAGCATAAAAGATTCATAAAACATGGTGAAAAGGCCTAACGTACATTGTTTCCCCAGAAATACACAAGGAAGATAATGGGTAGAAGTCATGTCTGAAGTGATAATGGCCAGCAACTTTCCAAAACTGACAGAAAAATGTTAAGTCACATATTTAAATAGCCCTATGAACCTCAAGCACAATAAATATAAAGAAATTCCCAGCTAAGCACATCTTAGTCACAGACTGCTGAGAAATAAACATAAAGAGAAAACCTTAAAAAAGGACTTAGGGGGGCAACGTAGTATCTTGAAAGACGTTCTAGAGATGACTTTCTAATAGAAAAGCTGTAATCCAGAAGACCATGGAATGATTCTGTAATGTACTAAAAGAAGGTGACTGCCAGCCTAGAATTCTATACCCTCAGAAGTCAAAGTGAAAACACAAAATTTCAGACAAACAAAAGTTGAGAGCATTCTTTGCCAGCAGACTTACAATTTTTTAAATATCTTCATGCAGAAGTAAAATAACTCCCATATGGAAGCAGGGGGAAGAGAAAACATTTGAATACATAGAGACTATATAAAACAATGATGATAACCGGTGAGGTTTAAAAATATATGTATAATTAAAATACACAACAAAAATAACCCAGAGAGAGACAGAAAATGCATGTGTGTAAAGAATCCCAAGGTTCTTGTACTTTTCAGGAGGTGGTAAATATACTAATCTGTATTAGATGGTAGTAAGTCAATGAAGGATGCTATAATTGCTGGAATAACCACTAATAATAAAAGAATGTGTGTTTAACAAGCTAATAGAGATAGAAAATAGTATGATAAAAAACACTTGATTAATCTGAAAGAATGCAAGGAAGGAGAGAGAAAGAATATATAGAGTAGGTGGGACAAATAAAACACAGATAGTAAGATTATAGATTTAAAGCCAAATGTAAGTTAGTTATGTTAAATGAAAATGGTATAAATGGACTAAATACTCAAAAACAAAGATTGTCAGAGTAGATAAAAATTATTTTCTAGAAGAATATTGTATTAATAAGGATGCTTTGGGTTGTATGTAATAGAAGGCCCATCCAAGATAGGCTTGAAACACTATGAGAACTCTGCTCTTCACATAAAAGGTTCTTGGTGCCACCAGTGCTCCAGTGTCTCTTGGTTTCTTGCCATTGTCTTCCAACTAGCTTCCCTTGGGATGATGAGATGCTCTCTACTAGCTATGGAGGCCTCATGTCTCCTCAGTTGCCCGTAGAGGAGAGGTTGGTCTTTCCCCAGGCTTCAAACTGAAGTCCCAGGACTCCTATTAAACCAGCTTGTGTTGTGTGCCTAGCTCTGAGCCGGACACTCTGGCACCATGGCTGGTAACAGGAGATCATACTAGTGGGTTCAGGCTTTCACAGCCCCCTGTGGAGTGGGGTTAATCAGAACAAGAGTGAGAGCACACAGCCTCTCCTGGGTTCCAGGTGTTCTGTTGTAAGCACTTTACATGTGGTATATGAACCCATTTCACCTTCATGAACTGGCACAGAGATGTTAAACCATTTAACTTAGATAGGGTCACAGCTAGTCAATGGCAAAACCAGGATTCCAATCTAGTCAGTCAGGCCCCAGAATCCTGCTTTCTGTCTATACTGTGTCTCCTTCTCAAGCCCTGTAGAAAGATATAGGAAATATGGACCTTCTTAGGGACCAAATACTAGGTGTTATGGACGGGATGTTTGTGCTTCCTCAATCCATATGTTGAAGTCCTAACCTGCACATGACTGTAATTGGAGATGGGGCCTCTAAGGAAGTAATTAAGGTTAAATGAGGTCATAAGGGTAGGGCCTTGATCCAATACAATTAGAGTCTTTATAAGAAGAGGTTGTATGCATTCCCTCTCTCCCTTCCTCTCTTCTTCTCTCAATCTCTCTCTGTCTCTGCATGCACTGAGGAAAAGCCATATGGGAGATATAGTGAGAAGACCGCCATCTACAAGCCAGGGAGAGAGCTCTCACCAGAAACCAAATCAGCAGGAATCTTGATCTTGGACTTCCTGTCTCCAGAACTGTGAGGAAAGGACATGTCTGTTGTTTAAGCCCTCCAGCCTGTGGTATTTTGTTATGGCAGCCCGAGCCGACTAATACACTGGGGAAAGCAATCGCTGTATCCAGTCTAAATCCCTTCATGATGTGGAACAGCATCAGGCCAACACTGCCTTCCAAGTCCGAGAGAGCTGGGCTTGCATCTTGATTCCACCCTTTCCCAGCTGCATGACCTTGGACAAGTCAGTTACTCTTACTCGAGAAAATGGCATTCATAATTCTGGCATGGAAAGAGCCTAGTATTGCTCAGGTTTCACTAGCCTGAGTCCCCGTAAATCCAGCTCAGCTTTAAAGGGGGAGTTTATAGAGTTTTTGTGATGTGGGCTAAGAGACGAGGGGCGGCCATAAGCCTGGTGTGAGGCCTTGAGGGCTGGGCTCTGGAGCTCCAGAAGCCTGCCTGGGTTACAGGCCCCCTGATGGCTGTGAGTGCCCCAGGGCGGCTGTAAGATGGGGGAGTGGGCCCTGGCCCGCCCATCCCAGCCAGGCTCTGGAGATGAGAAAGAACCTGGCTATCTGCCTTCCTGCTTCTCCTCAGAAGCCCCCACCTCCTGCTGTTCGCCAGGCCTTTGGGCCTGGTGAGGAAGGGAGAGGGGACAGTGCAGCCTCGGGAGGCAAAAGGGGTCTTGTAGGGGGGTGGCCACACAGGCTGTGCCTCTGCTGTGTGTCCTGAGGGAGCCATTCGCTCTCTCTGGGCCTGAGAAGGGGAGCCCCTTGTCTCCTGTCCTGTGGGACCTATGGCGTTCCTCCTCCTGGCCCGACTCTACCATGACTCAGAGGGAGAAGCTGAGGCCCAGAGAGGGGGCCAAGGCCCTGCTCTGCACGGACGGAGCCTGTAGCGCCCAGGCTCAGACTCGAGGCCCTGGGAACCTAAAGTTGCCCTTCTTTGGCCATCAGTGCTCCCTATCTGGGAGCACATGCCTCTGTTTCTGGAGGCACAGACCAACCAGAGAGCCTATGCCTGTGTCTCCTCTGCCTGTTAAGAGAGCAAAACGGAGGGGCCTTTATGGGGATGCTGACTCTGCACCAGACCCTGTGCATCTAAGTACGGGAACTCATTTATTCCTCACAGCCATGTTTGGGAGCCGGGAGTCTTAACCCTATTTTATGTATGAAGAAATCGAGGATCAGAAGGGTGAGGTAGCCCATCTAGGGTCAGATGGCCAGAAAGTTAATGGTAGAATCAGGCCTTCAACCTAGCTGTGTGGGTCACAAAAACAAGTCACAGAGTCTGGCATGGGGGGATGTGGTGGTTAACTTGGGACAGTCCTTCCAGCCACCCTCTTCCCCAGGGTTTCCAGGCACCTAGTGTGGGCCTAACCGTGTGCCAGGATAGGGAAATCCCCAAGTGGGCCCGGGTGTCTACAGAGCCTGCTTCCTAGGCGACCAGGACAGGCCTGTCCCTCATCTGGGTCCCTGTTTTCTGTGTGTGAAGTAGGTTGAACAAAATTATGTCTCAGGATACACTGACATTTAGCAGCTCTGGGCTCCACAACCCCTGTCCTAAAGGAGTTTATAGACTTGTGGGGGAGGCAGGGTTTTACATGCCCTTAACAGTATCGGTGCGGTAGTACAGAGTATGACAGTCTTGATTTTGTGGGGATGTTGTAGAAATTTAGAAATAAAATATGTCAAGTATTTGGCTGGGCCCAGTGAGCATAAAGTGTACCCGGAAGGGCAGCTGGTCATAGGGACTTCTGGGAGCTGAGGTGGGGGAACTCAGGAAGGGCAGGAAGGTTCTGGAAGGAGATGCACTTCTACCATGCTCTGGGGGCCCGGAGGAGTTTGGGAGGTGTCAGGCTACTCTCATTGGACAGGCAAGGATGTGTGGAGCATAGCAGCAAAGCATTGTGGGAGTACAAGGTAATGTCCAGGGGAAGGGCTGAGCCCCGGCAGTGAGGGCCCCCCAGCCAGGCTGAAGGCACTCCATTTATTGAGGGTCTGCTGGGGCCAGCCCTGTGTTCAGGGTCTGACAGTAGTTTCCACCTCTTCAACTCCACCTTCTAAAAATTCTCCCCGTGCTGTGGAGGCAGGAAGTATGATAGTTTCGGATTTTGAATTTCTGCCTTTTGAATAACTACAAAACCCTGTCTCTAAATTCTGCACTAGCTCAGCTGTTGGCCAGTTGCAATCCCAGAATCAATGAGCTGTTTTTGTCGATAAGGTTTTATTGAAACACAGCCCCATTCCTCTGTTTATGTCCTGTGTGTGACTGCTTTTCACTGTTGTGTCGTTGGGGCAGAGACTCTGTGGCTGCAAAACCTACAGTATTTACGTCTTGCCCTTTACAGAAAGAAGCTGGCTAGATTAAAAATGTCTGCTAGACTAGAGAGCGGAGTCAGAAGATTCAGTGTGAGTCTGAGCCCTACACTTGCTTCATGAGCTTAGAATTGCTTGCCCCCTCTGAGCCTGCCCAGCCAATTCTCGGGGGTTGTAGTGAAGCTCATAGGTGATGGCTGCAAGATGTTTTGTGGACTGCAAAATGACTGCAAACTTGTCACCAGCCTGGCACTGGGAGGGCACTAAAGGTCTGCTTGTGGGCAAATGAATAGTCACCATGCGGGCCTTCCTAGACCTGGCTGCTGGCCACTCCAGGGACGGCAAGGGGATGGCATCTGGACCCGAGATGCTGAATGCATCATTGTTCTTCTTGTGCAGACTTGGCAGGTTTGAGCATAAATTAAAATTCTTGTGGGGAGTCACCTTATATATGGTACCACTTTATAGCCAAGTCATTACGGTAATTTGCAAAACTCTCTGGTGTGTAACTGGAGTCATTTGCTTCACATTTGCTGGCTGTGACCTCATTTAGGCCGCCTGGTCTTGGATTTGGTGACCCCTGAGCCTTGGGGACTTGGTCTTCTGAGTCTGGACTTTGCAGGGATAGAAGGCAGGGTCTTGCCTCTCACAAGAATAAATAGGAGAAATCATTCTGGTTACCATCCTCCTGCCTTTTCAAGTGCTTACTGTGAGCTGGGCACCATGCCAAAGTGTTGTGTCCATAATCTCATGGGATTGTCCTCACAACCTGTGAGTAGTTATTAGCACCATTTGATAGATGAGAAAACAGAGACTTCAAGAGGAAAGCAAACCATACTCTTACCTAGTTCCGGGGAGGCCAGTCACGTTCCACCAGGGGTTTGCTGTGCGACCAAGGCAGGTCCTTTCCTTCTTTGAGCCTCAGTTTCTTCATCTAGTAATTAAATGGATGGGCAGTCAATCCCAGGCCTGAATTGCTCACTAACTCATAAAAATGAACATAGGGCTCCCCCACCCTCCAGTTCTGCAAAGAAGCATCACTTACATGAAAGCCAGGTCCAGGATCTGCTCTTGGATCCGGTGGTACGGAGCGGCGGGGGGAGATATGGCTGCTGGGTGTAGCCCCTTCCTGGGGCACCCCCAGCCTGCCTCAGGGCCAACATGCCCCTCTCATTCCTCTGCCTCTGTAGAGAAACACTCCATCCTCACTCCCCAGAGACAGAGAGTGAGCAGGTGTGGGTCCTGTGATGCTTTTGGGGTCAGAGAAGCAAGATGCCAGTAGGCACCAGAGCAGTGGCAGGTCTTCTGGCTGACTTGGGCCTGTGGTGGGGAGTGGTGACAGTGCCCACATCTTTCTAGTGGTGGCAGCATCTCTGGGCACACATTATAGCCTCTGGTTTTATATCTAGCCTTTGAGAAAGCAGATGGCCTAGGGAAGCCTCTGGCACGGGCTTTGGGAGCAATTGCCGGGCAACCTGGTATGGTCACTTGCCAACTCTGATGCGCACGTCCCTCTGCAAGTTAGGGAAGCTCATGGATTTATCCAGGGCACTGTGAAGGTCACACAAGACAAGGGCCTGAATGGGCTTGGAGCCCCAAAGCAGCATCAAACTGTGACCTGCTCCGTCTTTCCTCCCTCCAAGAGCTGGCTTGTTTATTTGCTGTAGGAAGACTTCTTACTATATTTAGTGGAGAAGCCAACAGGCCTCAGTTATTTGTTGGGTAATAACTGTTTTTTGTTTTGTTTTGTTTTCCCCATGGAGGTGATGGGTTTGCCTCTCAGGTGTGTTCCTTACTCCTGTGTGACCTTAGGTAAACCACTAGACCTCTCTGAGTCTTCATGTGCTTGTCTGTAGGCAGAGTAGTGTTACCCATCTGGCAGAGCTGTCATGGAGACTGAGGTTTAGGAGTCACTGGAATGGTTTTTGACCTCCCCAAAGCCTCCCAGCATGATCTTCATTGGAGTCATAGGTGGGGATGTTTGCTAGGGGATCCCCAGTTGTTCCTCAGTTGCCTGAGAGGCAGCAGGACAGGACCTAGGCTTTGAAGCCTGAGAGATCTGGGTTTGAACTGTGGCCCACCTCTTATAGAGCCCTGAGCCTGATCAGAGGCACCTAATCTCTCCAAAACTCAATTTTTCTCATCTGAAAAATGGCTAGAATGAGCCCACCACACAGGGATGGACACTTAGATGGATCAATGTGCCTACGGCCTAGGAAGGGTTGATAAATACAGGGCTCCCCCATGCCTCTCTGGGGGCACACCTTCCCTCTCTCTACACATCCTCCTTGAGTAACCCAGAGGCCCCCAGTTCATCTGGTGGGTTTTTAAAGGATGCTCAGAACCCGCTTCCCGACCCAAAGATTCTGGGAGAAAGACCCTGGCGGAACAACCCCACGTGATGATTAAGCTTTCTTTGCTCCAAATGCTATTAATGCTCATAAAATTATCCACAGTTTTCTGAGGCCCAGGCCCAGGGTTTGCCTCAATGGGACAATAAAAGCGCATGCAGAAACGATTTGGAACAGGGAAAGACCGCCAAACAGGGACGGAGCTAAACGAGCGGCAGCCTGCTCTCATTAACTCAGCCGTTCACGTTTGTTACCAGGGATTTCTTTTTAATTAAAAAACAACCAAGTTATTAAAAAATAAGCCTGTGAGGGGCTGGCCCAGCAGCAGCCTGAGCCAGCGGGAGTGAGCATTCCTTGCCATGGGAATGAGCCCAGGACTCAGCCTGGGAAGGTGAGGGGGCTTCTGAGTGAATCTTCCTCCGTGCCCTCTGGAGGAGGCTGGCCTGTGCCTGGGAACACAGAGGTTCCTCTGAGCCCCTTCCCTGCCCCGGACCTTGGGAGTGTTGCATTCCGCTCTGCAAACTGAACTGTGCTTGGCAGGTGGATGCCTGGTGACTGGCAGAGCTGTGGGCACTCCGCGAGTTAGCACTGAGTGTCCAGCTTCCTGGGCGGAAGGGCCTGCCTCTGGGCTGGGCTGGAATTAGGGTTGGGGGGAAGTGGATTCCTTGAAGATGGGGTCGGGTTTTTGTCTTAAGAGGCCACTTCTTGTTACATAGCCGTTCAGAATTGGGGTTTGGGTTTGGACAGACCTGAGCCCAAGATCCTGCCTAGATTCTTAGCGGTGTGATCTCAGACCCCAAGGCCCCTGAACTTCTCCCTACTCTCTACAGTGAGGATGACCTCTAGTCTTCCTAAAAACCCAGTCACTGGGCAAGGCAGGGCAACCGATAGGCTGTCAAAGAACCGTGGAGAATATGGAGGCGTGAATAGCTGTGTACCATATTTCCATGGTGTAACGCAATTTGGGAAAAAAAAAGCAGATTGAGTTTTGGTAATAACAAGAGCAGATGGGGTTTGGTGAGCACCTGCTCCATTACCTACGACGTCTGTGCCGCTCACCCGGGCTGCTGAGCAGCACAGCCCCGGCACACGTCCGTGACCCTTGTCCAGTGAGTGTTTGGTGACCAGAGCGATGGTCATAGACTATAGGATCCCAGAGGCAGGAGCTTGTCCGCCTGGCTCGCCAGGGTTTCCTGCCCCTAGCGGTGTGAGGGTACATCGTAAAGACTCGGTGTTTGTGTAACGGTCATTCAGCCACGGGAGCTCAGCATCCACATCTGAGTGTTGGGGATTTTGCTCCCAATCCTGCTGGTGATTGTGGAAATTAAATAAGGGATCTTGGTGCCTTGAATGCAGCAGGGGTTCAGTGAACTTGGGCTCAAGGCTGCTGTGTCCCGCGCTGTGCCCTAGTGACTGCCCTCTCCCTGCACCCCTCTGCAGGCCGTCCCCACTCACGTTCTTTCCTCTTCCTGTCTTTCTTTGCATAGTGAATGGGAGCTACGGCCACTGCACCCCAGGCTCGGAGAAGAGCCTGCTGGACCTGGACCTTGTGGAGGGCCCCGGCCCCACCTGCCGCCAGGGCCTTTTTCTCCCTGCAGGCACCCCACCACCCCGGGGCCAGCCCCCAGCCTGCGAGAGGCTCCTGCATTTCCCTCACCCCAGCAGGTAAGTGCTCCATCCTTACCCATCAGCTGTCTTCTGTGGACACTTCCTGAAGGCCAAGGACCAAGGGCCTTGTCTGCCCTTGTGGGACCTAGTCTGCCTGGTTATGGGTCACACGGCGAAACTGAGGCACACGAGGGCCAGGGACCAGCCAGAGGCCAGTAGCACAATGATGGAGGCCTGGTCTAAGACTTGAACCCCCCACGTTGCAGTGCCTCATGAGAGACAGAGATGGTTTCACTGAGGTGTGTTTCCCCCTTGCAGAAGCTGAGGAGGCTTTTCACAGAGAATCAGAAATTACGGAAGAGGAAGACTCAGGGGTGGGATGGGGAAGGAGCACCCAGCTCAGGGTTCATGCACATCGCGGTGTCAAGCCCTGGATGACTTGGAGCATGGCGAGGGAGGGGTTCCTCCGCCTGGGGCCATCTCCTGCCCTAGGAAGCCGTGGCTCTCAGAGCCTTGCCAGGGGACTGTCATCCAGTGCCAGCGCATTTCCAGTCATGTCCGCTTGTGGGCGGATGTTTGATCACATCGTGTATCAGGCTGGAATCTGCCTCCTGTGGCTCTCCCAGGGTCCCCGCTGTACCTCTGTGCCCTCTGGTCTGCTGACAGGCAGAGGTCAGCCATGGGCAGTCCTCTGTGCCCCCCGCTCAGCCTGGGCCTGCACCCCAGCGCCCGGACATGCTGGCTGAGGCCTGCCTCACACATCAGAGACTCTAAAAACTGGCCTAGTGGCCTGTTCTCAGTTCATTCCTTTATCAGTCATTTATTAAGTGTCTGCTGTGTGCCAGGCACTGCGGGGTGTTGGAGATGTCTTGGCAAAGCAAGCAGAGAGCTCCCCAGTGGAGCTCACATTGCAGTGAGAGCCTCAGGGGAGACGACTCCAGAACAGGATGCTGATTCTTCCCACACAGAGCCATTTTCCTTTGAGAATGTAGATGCCCTGTGGCCTTCGGGGATATCAGGGAGACTTCTGACCTATGGGAGTGTGTTAGTCTGCGCACACTGGCTTGACAAAATACCACAGCCTGGGGGGCTCAAACAGCAGAAATGTCTTTTCTCCCAGTTCTAGGGGCTGGAAGTCTGAGAGCATGGTGTCCCCAGGTTTGGTCTCTCCTCAGGCCTCCCTCCTTGGCCTACACGAGGCCACCTTCCTGTGGTGTTCATGGCCTTTCTGCTCTTTGCATGCTCTTCATCTTAGAAGGACACCAGTCGTACTGGATGAGGGCCTCCCCCTCACAACCTCAGTTAACCTTCCTTACTTCCCACAAGTCCCTGTCTCCAAAGACCATCATGCTAAGGGTTAGGACTTCAACATACAAATTTTGGAGGGGGATGATTCAGTACGTAACAAAGAGCAAGCGTCTTTTAGACTTTGAGCTGTCCGTTGTTCAGTGACAGTCCAATGCATTTGTCTGCTTGATTATTCCCTGAGGCTCCCTGAGCAGCCTCTGGTTCCCCAAGGGACATTCTTTCTATCTCAGGGCAGAAGCTATGCTAACCTAGGGAAAGCTAAAGCAAGTGGGTTGCTTGCTTTTATTTTTTTATTTTTTATTTTATTTTTTCTTAATTTTAATTTTTTAATATAAATTAAGTTTAGTTAACATATACTGTATTGTTAGTTTCAGAGGTAGAATTTAATGATTCATCAGTTGCAAGCAATATGCAGTGCTCATATTTTAAGTGCCCTCCTTAATCCCCATCACCCAGGTACTCTATCTCCCCCGCTCCCCTCCAGCAACCCTGTTTTTTTTCCTAGAGTTAAGAGTCTCTTATTGTTTGCTTCCCTCTCTGTTTTTATCTTATTTTATTTTCCCTTCTCTTCCCCTACATTCATTTCTTTTGTTTCTTAAATGCCACATATGAGTTAAATCATATGGTATTTATCGTTCTCTGGTTAACTTATTTTGCTTAGCATAATACCCTCTAGTTCTATCCACATCATTGCTAATGGCAAGATTTCATTTTTTGGATGGCTGAGTAATATTCCATTGTATATATAGACCACATCTTCTTTATGCATTTGTCTGTTGATGGATATCTGGGCACTTTCCACACTTTGGCTATTGTGGACATTGCTGCTGTAAACATTGGGGTGCACGTGCCCTTCGGATCATTACATTTGTGTCCTTCGGATAAATACCTAAGTAGTGCGATCGCTGGGTCATAGGGTAGCTCTGTTTTTCTTTTTTTGTACAGATGATCAGAAATTTGTCATTTTGACAATTTAGAGCCTAAGAGAGCCTGTACCTAGAGCCTGTACCTAGAACCCCACACCAGGATCATTCTGATCTGTGGCCATTTCTCCTGCTGATCAGGCACTGTCACACACCCTCATTCTCCTAAAGCAAAACAGGGCTCCACCCCTGACCCATACCTGTCAGACCCTGTCCCTTCTCATCTCCTTGCCGCCTCCCCTCTCCTGATATCTAGACCCCTGATCCACAGCCTGGGTTTCTGGAGGCCTCTGTGCCTCCCGCCCAGCTTTCTAATACAAATAAAATTGCTCCCACTTTGCAAAGACTTGCTGCTTGTGCCCATCTCTCATTTAATCATCACCCCTAATAAGCGGCAATCCTGGAGTGCTTGCTCTGTGCCACACAGGAGGCCAAGCACTCTTCATGTAATTACCTTACTCAACTCCCATCTGCCAGAGGGTGGGGAGACTGAGGCAGAGGGGCCACAAAACTAGCCCGACGTCACCCAGCAAATGGCAAGAGTTTCAAGTAACTTCAGCAATACTCTGATTTTGTCATTTCTGTGCTAAAAATGACTACCCACCACCACTGTGGTCAGTAGAATGTATTATTACATGCGGTTTGAGGCCTAGCTCCATTACTGACTTTCTGAGTGACCTTGGGCAAAATGCTGACCTTTCTGGCCTCATCTCCTTAACTGTAAGATGAGGATAGAAACACAGAGTGCACAGGCCCCCAGTAGTATGGGAAGGCAGTCTGTGATCTGGCTGGCCTCCTTGACTTTGGGCCCAGTGGGCCTCACATGTTCACATCTTCAAGCCTTAGCCTACAGAACCCCCTCACCACTTTGGTCCCTTACGTTTGTCAGAACTCTGTCCACCCCTCAGCAGAGTTGAAGTGTTCCCGTGAGAGCTGGTCCTCCATCTCCCCCATGAGAAGGGAAGTCTCTCAAGGGCAGGGACCTGGTTTGTGCACCGTCTTGTGTCCCCAACATCACCCAGCACAGAGGGCAAAGCCTGCAGAGGGACCTTTCTGGCCCTCCGCCCAGGCCACAGCCCCTGAACCAGTGGGTGCACAGTCCCCATGAGATCCGAAGTCACCCTCCCATCCCCTTGAGCCTCTGTTGGAGGAACACTAGTTTTCCCAAGTTCAGCAGCTCCCTTCAGAGTCTGGGATGACAGACAGAAGAACATCGGAGTCCCTGATACTCAGAACGTTGAGGCTGCCAGGAAACCCAACGGTCATCAAGTTCCATCATTTTGCAGGGGAGGAAGCTGGGGCCCCTGGCAGGACAGTGCTGTGGGAAAATCGCACACTGCTGATTCAGACCCATCGAGGTTCACATTCCTGCTCTAACGTGGCCTGCCTCTGAGGGGTTGGCCAAGCGGCTTCAGTTTTCCTAAGTATAAACCAGATGGTGGGCTCTCCCCTGAAGAATTTGGTTATGCATTCAGCAGATAGCATGCATCGCTGTGCTGCAGTGGCGCTGTGTGGGACGGCCCTCAGGAAAGCGCCCAGCATGTGGGGCTGCTCAGCGCTAGACTGCTCTGTCCAGGGACCCTCGCCCACAGTGTCCAGACGTGTGACGGGAGTCACCTGGGGAGCCCAGGGCTCAGCTGCAGGGCAGGGCAGGAGCCACTGCTGGCCTGCCAGGGACAGAGGGATGGCGAGGGCAGGCAGGGGGCTGCCTCAGCTTACCGAAGCCTGAGTTGCCCTCGCCCCCCAACCCCTGCTGCCATAGGAGGTTTCATTGTTGTATTCGGGTAATTCAGTTACAAGTGCAATGGCTGTTCTCTGCTGCTGTGGCTCAGCCTAATGCTCTCTCTGCCAGGCCCAGGATGATGACCACGCAAGGAACAGCTGTGCTTTTAGTTATTTATCTTTTAAGCTTCACGAAGTCAAGCCTCCTATCAGATCCTTCCTATCAGATCTTCCTATCAGGTCCTTAAGCTCCTCAGAGCTTTCTGGTGGCAGCGATGGCCCAGCATCCTCAGGCCCAGGGAAGGGGGCTGTGCTTTAGCTGTCCACCCTGGAGTCCACGCTCCTTCTGCTTCCTCCCAGGGGCCGCGCTCTGGGAAGGGAAGAGAGGCCTTTGCTGGCTAAGGCAGAGAATTGGTCAAGTGCAGCTGAGAAACGGGAGGGCCCTTTTCACAAGCCTTTATCTGGGAAGCACTTCCCATCTCCCCTGGAGAAATACACAGCCCCAGGAGAAGGGGAGCCTGGCTCCCGGCCTAAACCCTGTCACCAGCTTGCTGCTTAGAACTGTGGGCAAACCTTGTGCCCTCTTGGCTCCTTTCCTGCCTCTGCAGTCATGGGGTTGGAGCCCATGCTCTCGGAGGGCCACTGGGTTCTGCCTAACCCTTCCTTCCTCTCTCCATCCCTCCTGCTCCTTCCAGCTCCAGGGAGCCAGAGAGGGAGGCCGGGCTGCAGGGCCGCATGGAAAGCGGGGACAGGTGATGATCCCACAGCCCCTCTGCAGAGAGTTCCAGAACACTGGCGGTGATCTGGCAGTAATGAAAGCAACATCTACCCAGAGGGTTGTCACAGCATCTGCCATCCCTCTTGTTCCTGGCAGCCACCCTCTGAGGCAGTGAAGGCTAGTCCTCGTTTCACAGGGGAGGACACTGAGGTGCAGACAGGCCCAAGGACACAAGGGGTGTCCTCTTCAGGCTTTGAACACATAAGCAGTCTTCCTGTTCTTCCCAGCCAGCCAAGGGACTACTTTGTCCTTCTGTTGGCGTCACCTGCCTGGTTGCCGGAGGCCCTGATGTGTCTTCCCGCATTTACGTGTTCTTATGTGGGGAGGGCCTTCTCTCGGAACACGTGTAGCACAGGGGTGATGAAGACAGCATCGCACCATCGTCACTGTCCTGTGATGATGAATCGTTCAGTGTCGGGATGAGAAGTGAGACCCAGAGTGCCTTGCCCAGCTTGGTGCAGCGGGGAGTGGCTGAACCTGGCCTCAGACCCCAGTCCCCGGCCTCGCTGGTGTGGCCCTCCCAGCTCCCAGCCCCCCCCCCCCAGAGTTGTGTTTTGTGCAGTCACAGTGTCTGGGCTTGAAATCTCGGGACCACCCCCACCAGGCTTTTCCTCAGTCATTCTTGGGATGCCCCTCATCACCATGATTTGTGTTTCAGACCCCAGCCCGCTGATATTCACTGTGGAAAAGACACATTGCTTGGGGCAAAATGTCATAGAATTAACATTTCTAGAAATTAAGAAAGATATAAAAGTTCAGATCAAAGGGACAAGTAGGTAGAATTTAAAACAAACTGGCCCTGGATGTCCCTCCAAATACCAGAACTCACTAGAAGGTCATGGAGAAGTCAGGGCAGACCCTAAGGAGGCCTCAGCAACAGGGCAGGATGGCATCCGGGACTGGAGAGGGAAGGCTGGATTTGGTAAAAGGATGACACGGGGCTCTTTCCTGGCATCCTCTTCAGACCCCCTGCCTTTCTTGAACCTCTCCCCAGCCCCATCCTCTCTCTCTCTCTCTCCCTCTCTCTCCCCCGTTGTCCCATCCATATTCTTCCCTGCTCACCAGACCTCCAGCCTCTGGCTTCTCCCTCCTTCTGTTTCTAGGCCTCTGTCTCCACCCCGGCTCTGGGCTTCCCATCCCTTGGTCCCAGGTTCCCTGTCATTCCCCCCACCCTAGGGCCTCCCCACTGTGGAGTGGCTCCCCCCCATGGCCTCTCTGCTCCCTGTTTTCCAGGTCGCCCAGACCTCAGGCCGCGTATGTGAATGGTGGCCTTCCGCAGCACATCAAGCAGGAGTCCCTGCCCGACTACCAGGCCATGACAGAAGCTCGCGCACCGCTGTCCGCTCACTGCCGGGCCCCGCCAGCCACTGGCCTGCACACAGACCTGGACCTGCCGGGCCGGGGCCTCGCTAACCCCGCGCCTTCCTGCTACCTTCTGGGCAGCGAACCCAGCTCCGGCCTGGGCCCCCCACCTGAGGCCCACCTCCCTGAGGGCAGCGTAAAGCGGTGCTGCCTCCTGGGCCTGCCCCCCGCCTCCCCGGCCTCCTCCTCACCCTGTGCCTCGTCCGAGGTCACCTCCATCATCCGCTCTTCCCAGACATCTCTGGTCACCTGCGTCAATGGACTCCGGAGCCCCCCACTGCCGGGAGACCTGGGGGTGCCTCCCAAGCGGGCCCGACCTGGCCCGGTGACGGCGGAGAGCCACGAGGGCAGTGTGCAGCTTGAAGCCTGCCGGAAGGCGGCCTTCCTGAAGCAGGAGCCTGCGGACGAGTTCTCGGATCTCTTTGGGCCGCCTCCCCAGCAGGGCCTGCCGCCCCCGTACCCCGCGTCTCAGTTGCCACCGGGCTCGGGCCTCGGAGGGCTGGGGCTGAGGCTGGTGGGCAGGGGGGTGGCCGGCCGGCAGGCGTGCCGGTGGGTGGACTGCTGTGCGGCCTACGAGCAGCAGGAGGAGCTGGTGCGGCACATCGAGAAGAGCCACATTGACCAGCGCAAGGGCGAGGACTTCACCTGCTTCTGGGCGGGCTGTGTGCGCCGCTACAAACCCTTCAACGCCCGCTATAAGCTGCTCATCCACATGAGGGTGCACTCAGGGGAGAAGCCCAACAAGTGCATGGTGAGTTCCCACGGCTGCTGGCCAGCCCCGACCCCGCTGTGCAGAGCAGCCTCCACTTGGCCCTAGGGATGGCCTACCTGGGGGGCTTCAGGCCAGGGCTGGGGTCTGGCTGCGATGTCCTGCGGTGGTCAAGGGGAAGACTGATGCTGGTGATGGGACCACTGGTCAAGATAGCCCTCCCGGCTGTTTGGGTTCCTCTGCTCGCCATGTGTCCTAACCCCCTCCCCCACCCCCGCGGCATACCACGTGATCAAACACACTTGCGCTCTGAGGTCAGAGCAGGCCCGGGCAGCCTTGCCTGTTGCATGCAGATGCTCACTGTCTCACCCACCAGTGGTCAGGTGAGTCATGGGACACCTGCTTTCCTTTAGCGCTGGGCCCTTGTAGGGCAGCATTCCCCGGGGTGCTCTCTGGACCTTGGAGCAGCCCCAGGCACAGCTTGCTCCAAGGAGTGCCCCGTCCTCACAGGTACCCAGCTTGGGAGCCATGGGTCCCTTGGGCAGGTTTGGGCTAAGGCCAGGTTAGCCTATAAGGGTCCAGCAGTGCCCAGGCTGGGTTTGAGCCTGAGGTTTCCAGGAACACACGCACGCACAAACGCACGCTGTGGACACCTAGTCTCCAGCTCCTCTGACTTGTCATTTCTGCATTGTGCTTTCGGGGTGGTGGAAATCCATATCGGAGTCTTTGTTTCTGATATCCTCAGGTGAGCTGCTGAGCCCACCCCCAAGGCCTACCTCAAGGCCCAGCTCTCCCCCCAGAGAGGCACCTGCCCATGAATGGAAGGGCTGGAGGAGCCACCCAGGCTTAGACGGCCCAGCTCCAGCTTCTCAGCCACTGGGGCATTGGGGAAGCAGGGGAGGAATCGGCATGTCTAGTCTAGTCTACAAGGCTGGGGTCCAGCCAACGCCGAGTTCTTCCACACTCACACATTGTCCCTGATGCTGGACCCTGCTTCTTGAAGTCTTCATTCTGGGAATGGGTGCACTTCTGTCCCCGCTCCAGGCCCAGGGCAGTATCTGTAGCGGCGAGGGGGGAGGCAGGAAGCTTCGGCAGCTGACAGCATAAACTCCGCCCTCCCAGAACGAGGTGGTCACCCTTGCGGTCCCATCTGCTCGTGGAGCTGTGGTCTGGGCAGGCATCCGGGTTGGATCTTGAGGAGGAGTCACAAATGGGGGGTCATGAACAGCCTCTGCAAAAGGACAGGAATAGGAGGGAGCCTGTGGTTGGTGTGTTGATTTTGTGGGGAGAGGCTGAACTGGGAAGGTTGAGAATTTGACTTTATCATGTGTCTTGGGGTTGAGGGCATGCTGGAAGGAGGTGGTGACCGGGCCGGTCCTGGGGATGCCCCGTTTGTCTGGGGTGTTGTGACATGTGGCTTGCTGAAAGACATGCCCTTGCCTGGAAGATGCCCAGCAGACTTCCAGAAGACAGAGGGCCCCCTCTCCCCCTGACACCCCAGAGCGGACAGTTGCCAAGCCACAGTCCTTAATGTCTCCTTTCCCATGGGGGATCCCACTAGTGTCCGCAGGGGGCTGGTGTGGAGGTCCAAGCTCTGGTACCGTGTGGTCAGTGGTCTTCGATCTCCAGGGCCTCCTGTGTGGAATTACAGCTTGCAATAGTGCCCATGTGGATTGCAGGGACTTTGATGATAATCTAGCGTTCTTTGCCTGTTTTCTGGGAAACAGAGGCCTGGTGAGCAGGTTAGAGAGGCCCAGTCTACCCAGTACAGTCTGGGGATCTCTCTCTATGGTTCCTTCTTCTGGGCCTGCCAGGATCTCACCTGATTCAGCAGACTCCACAGAACATTGGCTTATACCTGGTTGGTGCCTGGCTCTGGGGACACAGACCTGGACTTTCCAAGGTCTTCGCTGGCAGGCACCTATGGTCAGCGAGGGGTGAGAGGTGGGTGTGGGCAGGTTCTGCCTGGAGTTTGTATAGGCCCAGGGACAGGAGGCCCAAAAGGGCTTCACGGAGGAGGTAATGTTCAAGCCATATCTGTATTTACCCACAGTTGCATTTAATCCTTATAGAAGTCCTGTAAAACCAAGGTTTTACAGATGAAGAAACAAGGGTTCAGTGGAGTCCAGCCAACCTTCTATGTGCTACTATGAGAACACTTTTTCTTGCCTCCCACGGGGTTCAGGCTTATGGTGATAACAGTAGCAAGCAGCTTCTCAGTGTTGACTATGTGTAGGAGCCATTCTTTCACGGGGATGTGGGGGAGAGAGAATATTAAGCAGGTTCTATGCCCAGCCTGGAGTCCAATGTGGGGCTTGATCTCACCATCCCGAAATCATGACCTGAACCAAAAGCAAGAGTTGGATGCTTAACCAACTGAGCCCCCCCAGGTGCCCCAGGAACCATTCATTCTAAGTGGTAACTCCGTGTGGTCCTCGTAACAACTCTACGGGGTAGATACTATCAACCCCATTTTACAGATGAGGAAACTGAGGCTCAGATTGCATAATTTGCCCCAGGTCACATAGCTAGTGAGGGGCAAAGAATAACAACAACAGTAATAGAGGCTAATAATCATCATAGTAATAATAGGAACAGCAATGGAAGTAACTTGCCCGAGGTTGCCCAGCTAGGAACTATTAGAGTGAAATATGAGCCCACGTCTTCCTAAACTGTGATGCTTTTGTTTGCATAGATGGTCCCGTTAACACTGTTCTCTGGGTCCTGGGCCCAGCCCCGAGGGTGCCGTCATCTGGAGTAGGGTCAGAGACCTCCTCTGAACTCCTCCCCTCCCCCTATGGGGGCGCGCCCCCTTCCTGCCCTGCTGGCTCAGTGGGTGACCTCGGGGAAGGGGCAGGCCCCAGCCCGCACCCAAATAAATAGAATCTCCCTTCCCTGTAAAATTATTAATTTCTCATGACAGGCCTCTGCTACCATGTGCTGTAATAGACAAAGGAATTTTGGACCCGGATCCTCTGGAGAACAGGAAATAGATGAGACACTTTGATTGAAGAGTAAATGGCCCACTAAAATAGCAGTTAATCCTTTTATTATCTTTCCAGCAGCCGTGTGCACGGTTCTTTCATGAGGTAAGCCTTCCCCGCCCCGTCCAACTGTAACACTCCAGCCCGGCAGCTGGTTTCCATTTAGCCCACCGAGCCTCCGCTCACGCACCAGGCGGCCCGGGGAGGCACGGCGAGGAGCTGGCCGCCCCCTGCCCAGGTTCTCCAGGCTTGGGGCGGCCCGGGATAGGGCCTCGGCTCGCGGGGGCCCCCGGGCTAGACCGCGCCGTCCGGCCCCCCGCTCTGCCCTCGCCGCGGCCCATCCACGCCATCCAGAGGAAGCTCCCTAATCTCTTTGCAATATCCTGTTATGTTTCTTATGTTGTCCGAGTTGTCTTAGCCTTATTAAATGTGGGGTTTCATCTGCATTAGAGTAGTGAGGATACGTCCAAGCCAAATACCGCTGCGACGCCTCCAAGACGTTAACTTTGAAAAGATTAATTTCTTGCTTTCTTAGGTTGGCTCTCCCAGACGGTTGGAATTCTGATTGTCTGAGACTGCAGAAATTAGCAGGCTGAGTAGTTTGCTTTTCTGTACATCAAGAAAAAGAGAGGCAGGGTGAAAAAGGAAAACATTTCATAACCTTGGGTTTTAGAAAACAACAGTAATAACAGCGATGGTCCCTGCCTTTGTGAAGAGCTTTCCTGAAACTGGGAGCGCAGGGTGGGAAGTGTGTGTGTAGACAGGTGATGAAAAGCCCAGGCCTGGAGTCACACCGACCCCGGTCTCCACCTGGGCCTGCCATCTAGCAGCTGTGTGACCTCAGACAGGTGACTTAGCCTTTCTGAACCATAGCACACTCGGTTGTAAAGTGGGACGATGATAGTACCCACCTTTTAAGGGTTGCATCATTAGGGCTTATGTATTTTATTTTATTTTATTTTATTTTCTTAAGATTTTATTTATTGGACAGAGAGAGAGATGGCGGGAGAGAGAACACAAGCAGGGGCAGAGGGAGAGGGAGAAGCAGGCTTCCCGCTGAGCAGGGAGCCCAATGTGGGGCTGGGTCCCAGGACCCTGGGATCATGACCTGAGCCAAAGGCAGACACTTAATGACGGAGACACCCAGGCGTCCCAACATTAGGATTTAAAGAGATAACTTAGGGTGGTGCATCCCCTATCAGCTCTGTCACATCAGCTGGTGGTTGAGGGGGGCACAGTTGTCACTCACCTTGCCAGTGACCTTGTCAGTTGTCTCTCAGCAGTGCAGACCACCTGCTCTGTGCCAGACCGTGTCTGCTCAGGATGACTGGAGCTAGAAGGGGGAACTAGGGCAGAGGCCTAGGGAGGACGCTATGGTCCTTGCCCTCACAGGCTTGGGAAACTTGAGGAAGGGCTTATATCCTGCCTGCCTTCCTCTGGTAGCTTCACTTGCACTGACCACCCCATCCTTTATGTTCCTCTTCCCCGTTTGCCAGTCTGTCCCCAGGGCCATGGACCAGGGAAATATATCCCATCAAAAGCTGAGCCTAACTGATTGGCCATAATCAGCCAAGGAACTCAGAATACCAGCCACCTGGCTGGGCCTCCCCAGCTCCCAGAGGGCCAGCCCAGGCCAAATCTACTCTCATATCCTATAATCCTGGGGCTTCTGGCTCTCTCTTTATGCTTTATCTTGGTCCCCCAACTCTTGAGAAATAAATAGCACTGGGTGCTGGGAAGGGTGGGGGAGGCAGAAGGTGCTCCTCTTTGTTGAGACTCAGGAGTCTAATACCTGGCCCAGTGCCAGCCATGTCCCAGTCCATCTTCAAAAACACTCTGGTCAAAACTCTGAGGCCCAGAGAGGCCAGATCAGATCCCAGGGTCACGCAGTCTGCCAAGTAGCAGGGCACAGCTACCCATCAGATTTGCATACCTGTTCTGCCAGACTGTCAGAGAGAAGCTTGACTGGGGGTCTGAGATCCTATCTTATGGAAAGTCCTCAGGGATAAGAGCCCAGATTTAGTCTGAGGCATGTGATGTACAACCATGAACCACCATTCCCTTTTTTTAGCAGAGACTGATGTTCACAGATGAAATGTTTTACTCTGGGTCTCCTGGCTCAGCTGCCTGGACCATTCCTCAGCCACACAGCCTTCCTCCTATCTGCCTTTGCTCAGTGTCTTCCTTAGCAGAGTCGAGTCCTTGGTGCTTCTCGAACCACGTTGGTTGGGCAGCGGGGAGTCCCTGGGCATCTGCTCCTTCCCCACGCCGTGTCCTGAGACTAGCCTTGCAGGTTGGTCATGTTTCTGGGGCAGCAGACATCCCTGACTCATGTCAGCATCTCCAACTCATTGCAAATTTTCCTAGAGCCCAAAATGTGTGTGCAGGTGGGGCTCCGTGTCTGTCTTTGTCATGTACAGAGCAGAGACAGGGCAGACAGACCCTGAGAGGACAGGGAGGGGTGCAGGATCCCACAGCAAATGGGGCAGCTTCAGTGGACAGGGAGACACCAGAAGGGGCTGATAACCCAAGGCTGGGAAAGGTTAGACTGTGGGAAATTTACCTCAGACGAGGGAAGAGTCCTCCCCAGAAACACTTGCCTCATGTGTACTGGGCTTCACAGTGGGTGCTGGGGGTCCTGAGACAAAGATGAGGTGATGTGAGACTTCAAGCTCCGTAGGAAGGACACTAGCTACCCTTGAGTCTTACGTTGTTATTGCTGGATGAGGGAGGGAGGGGAGCCAAGAGCTGAGGAGTTGAGGTCTGACTGCATTACCTTGTCTAAGTCAGGCAAGGATACTAGAACAATTTTGGGTCTTTTTCAGCTTGCACAGAGCTCTGCACATGCGCTCCTCAGAGTGGAGGAATAATTCCTGGAGACCAGAATCGTTATCCTCACTTTACAATGGGGGAAGGGTGCTCCAGTTCAGGCCCAAGTTCAGTCCTTAAGTGCATCATAGGGTCAAACTTGAAACCAGGTCTCAGCCTGACTCCAGAGATGATACGTTAACCATGACCCTAAGCCACCTCCCAGGCAGAAAACCATCAGTCTGCTTATCATTTCAAGAAAATATCCCGATTTGAAACTCATTTCAGTAAGCTGTTACTGAGCACCTCCGAGGTGCTGGGCCCGCCCTCGTGGGCCATGGGGTCACAGAAGGGAATCAAAGCCAGCTTTTGGCCTGGAGGAGCCCTCATTAAGCAGAGAAAGCGATAGATGTTTGCATTTAACGGTTTTCCCATACTAGCCGCCCATCACCTTGAGAGACTGCAGCAAGTCCCCTGCCCTGCAGATAGGATATCTTATGCTGTCTTGGAGGAGAGGGCACTTGTGGGATGAGGGGCAAGATATTTCACCTTCTTTACAATAAATGAGTCACCTGAAAATGAGCTTCCTTTCTGGAGGATGGGTTTCCAGGAGGATAAGACGTTACAAAATGGAGCGTGTTTTCAAACCACTGCCCTTGAAGCTCCTGCTGTGAAGGAGCCCAGAGAGGTCAAACTGGTCCAACCAGCTGGGGTGCTGAGTCCACCCACTTTGGAAATGGGGCTCAGCTGAGCCTCACCTCCTGGTTCTAAAGTGGGAAGGGTCTGCGTAGGAAAAGTCTCCTGGGCAAAGGCAGCTTTTAAGTTGGCATGCAGATATGTCCTTTCTAACAATCCCGAGTGGGGTCCCTCCTAGGATTGGTCAGTTCTTGTGTCTGCTTACTATCAGATGAGGAAACCGAAGCCCAGAGAGGGTGCATCCGTGGCCCAGTGTCACCCAGCAAGTTAAAGGAAGCCGTGGGATGCCTGCTTTACTTCTCCCCACCCTGAGGCTTCCTCTGCTCCCAAACTCCTACAGAGTCTGCATATTTCGGTTCCTTTCACTCATTTAGGCTTTGGCTTATCCTGTTTCCATGCCTCCTGCTCTCCCCACACATGTTGCCCCATATGTAATAGTGTTTCCTGGTGTGGCCAAGTGTCTTGGGGACCGCATGCCCTTTGATGTCTGGCCCAGTCTTGGAGGCTGAGGAGCTAAGCCCGCTCTCTGGTGCAGAAGCTCTGCCCTAGTGGTGATCTGACCTTCCCACTCCAAGGCTACATAAGTTCCCTGTGAAGTCACAAGATTGGCAGGGCCCTAAAGATAGGCGTGTCCACCCTCTCATCTCGTGCTTCAAGTTTTTCTGCAGAAAAGCCTGAACTGGAAACCTGGCTATGCTCCCTGTCAGCCTGTGATCGTGTGTGAGTAACTTGACTTGTGCAAGGCCCGGGTTCTTACCTTGTGTAGTGGAGGCACAGGACAGTAGAGAAGCTTCCGTGACATGCCGTGTAAGAGGAGCTTACGCAGTGGCTGACTTATAGTAAATGTACAGCAAATGGTTCTATTTGGGGCAGTTTGCATTAGGAAAAAAGAAAAAGGAGAATCTGAAATAGTCGTGCAGTCATGAACGTCCCCAAAGGAACAGAGAAGTCTGATGTAAGTCCCAGCTTGGTTATGGACTGGCTCTGTGACCTTGGACAGGTCACCTCACAGTGCTGAGCCTCAGTTTCCTGAGTTGGGAAATGGGAGAATGTCTAGCACTCTGTGTTCAGTGGGGGCCCAAGAGATACAACTATCTTTTCCCCTCAGGGACCTGGAACCTGGAACCCCAGGTTCCAGCTCCACGGAGCTTGGCTTCACGGAGCTTGGCTTAAACTGGGATGCCTTTCTCTCTCCTCTGGTTTTTAAAAAATCAGACTTAGAGACTTCATAAGGAGAGGCTTCCTGGAAGCTCTGGCCTCACAATGAGATCAGAGCCCTGTACAGAGGGAGGAAGTGAGGCCCCAGATGGAAATAACCTACCTAGAGGAAGGGGAGAGGACCTGGGTGCAGAAGGAGGGGAGGCTCCCTAGCTCTGCCACCTCAGGCAGTCACTTCCCTTCCCAGTCTCCATGGTTCAGTCTGTAAAATGACGGCTCTGATGCTCACCCCAGCAGAGTCTCTGTGCTGGGTGGAGTGGCCATGCTCTGCAAACCTCACAGTGCCTGCAAGGGGGGGGGGGGGGGCCAGCTCTGTTCCTGGCCCCCAGTCCAGTGCGCCTGCTCGCAACCGGGCCTTGGAGGACACGGACACCCTCACAGCCATGCTCTTGCCATTAGGCATGTAGTAGAGAAGCCGCATGCTCCCCAAACATAATCACTAGCCTGCAATGCTCCCACGCCCCCTCGCCCCTCCACAGCCCACCCTCCCCATTGGCACTACCCCCCATCCCCACCCTCCCATCCCCTTCCCCACCCCCACCCCTGTTTCATCTTCATCCCTGCGTACCCCCTTCTGTCTTATTTAAATTCTGAGTCAGGAATCCAGGAGCCAAGGGGGACACCTGACCAGCCCTGAGACCTCAAACAAGTCACGTGGCCTCTGGGAGCCTCCGTTTCCTACGTGTATAAAGGGGAGACAGTTGTGAGATTAAATGAGATCACGCATGTGGAGCGCTTACCTCATGCCTGGCAAATACTTGGCACTTGAAAACAGGAGCCCTTGTTCTTCTTCTTCTTCTTCTTTTTTTTTTTTTTTTTTTGGTGAGTCATCAAACCCAAGGTCTAGCATCCTAGCAGCACCAAACTTAAGGGTATGGGAGGCACACTGGCCGAGTTCTGTGAACTCAGCCCTGCTTTATGGAATATGAAAAAAATTAAGGATAAAAAAAAGCACAGCCGTCTGAATTGAATTTAAAATAATCAAAGGGGGGGGAAAAGCTTTTTAATTTAATGTAAATGGAATTGAAATGATTCTCTTCTTAGAATGAGAAAGTCAGATAAAATCAACAGTGACTCTAAGAAAGTGTCCAGACCATATTTTCTGAGAGGAGCATCCTGGAAATGGTAACCTTCATGACTGAGCATTAATAGGGTCTTCTCTCCACTGGATGGCAGCGGGGTTAGCTGAGCAGACTTTACATACCTCCCTGGGATGGCTGCAGCAACAGAGCTCAGCATCCTGTCCCCCTCTGTTCAGTGGGTGATGGTCACACGACCCCTATGGCCTCAGTCACCTTGGATACTTGAAGACCCAGGATGCCCCAAGTCCACTCCTTTGGGAGAGAGCCTGGTCCTCATCCAAATTGCCTCTCCCCTCACCCCTGCCAACTTTTCAATAGCTTTATTGGCACCTACGCTGTGCCATGTTTGATGCTAGAAGCATGAGATGCTGTGCCAAGTGAGGAATGGTCTGGCAGCAAGGGAATTAACAGAGAAGAGGGAGAAGGCTTCCCCCAGGGTGTCATGAGAGCTGAGCTTTGAAGGGTGAGGAAGAGCTTTCCAGGTGGAGATCATGAGGAAAGGCTCTTTGCGGAAGGAGAATAAAGCGTGGCAAAGTTTTGAGATGTGACAATTTTGACCCTTGTGGGAAGCAGAGCTGTTTTCTATACTTGGAATGAGTGTGTTACCTCCATGTGGCCAGGAGCAGAAATGGTGCTTGGAATTAGACCATAAATGGCCTCCAAGTTCAGTATAAGGAGCTTGGACTCTCCCCTGAGTGGTGGAAGGGTTCTGAACAGGAGAGGGACTCAGTAACTGTTAATGTGGAGAACACTGGGTATGTGGCATATGTAGTCATCAGGGGCGGGTGGGGGGATGGGGGGAGTGACAGCGTGCAGATGAGGACACAGAGGCCCAGGAAGGAGCCCTCATCCCCAGGTCCACCAGAGCTGCCCCCGAGCCAGGGCCTGGGCACTACGGGCCAGGCCGGGCCAGCCCAGCCCAGAGCAGTGAGCCGCACTGGGGCACCGTGTCTGCAAGGTTGGGTAACCAAGCTCAACCCCCTTTGGAAACGGCGTCCAGCACATTTACCAGTGGGAAACGGGAAAGGCATTTCCCATAATGTGGCTTTGTAAAGTTTGCACAACTGTTCTTTGTTTTCTGTCCGTCCCTACAATAAATCTTCTCCACTGCCAGGACAGGGCTTCCGTGGTCTGCAAGTGATTAGGGCACGGACTGGTGCCTGGCTGCCTCCTCCCAATGCATTCTTCTGACATGGGGGGTGATAAAATGGGAGCCCATCATGGGGACTCTGTGGCTTTGCAGGTGGCCATTTCCAAATAGCCAGGAGGTGGGCGCCCGGAAGAACGAGGCCTGCACCTGCCCTCCATAAGCCCCCAGCCCCCTGGATGAGTCTGCTACACCAGGGGCACAAGCCCAAGAGGGCAGGTGAGCATGGTAGTACTGGGCGGTGTGTTTCTTGCAGATGGGACAGTGGGACTGGGGTCTCCACAGGACTGCATTTCAGGGGACAACACCTGGAAGTCTTTGCTGGGCCTGGAGCAAGGTCAGCACCCAGGGAGCGTCCGTTCAACTGATGAACCATCCATGGCCTCTCTGTTTTACTGGAGCAGAAACGCGTAGGGTTTTGGAGCTGAAAGTAACATTTGTACCTCCCCGAAGCCTGAGCAGGGCCCTGGGAGGCAGAGTTTTGATGGGTGGTCCCTGTGCTGGGGGAGGGCACAGGGCAGTGGCAGGACCCCTGTTTTACAGTGAGGTCCCTGAAATCCAGAGCTTGTGCTGGCTGGGCAGGTGTCCCTTCTGGGACTACACCTCATGTCCTTGGCTCCCTGCTCCGTGATCTTCCCACTGCACACGGTTGCCTTTTTACCCCCGTTTAACCATGAGTCCCTGCTTCCCAGAATCTACTGAACCCAAGTTTTAGGAATCATTTTGACCTACAGGGTCATTTCTGACCAGGTTTAGCTACCAGTGACTACCGTAGCAAGTAGGAGACCAGAGAGGTGGCTCTGGGAAGAAAACGGAGTCTGCCGGGCCTCGGATAGTTCCTCCAGATCCTCCTCCCCTCCCACCCCCTACTTCCTGCCCCCATTCCTTCTCCCCAGACATGCAGGACAAGAAGAGGGGTTCCTTGAGGCCATAAATCTGAATGCTTATTTGTGCTTTTGCTGTTTTCCTATGGGGAAGCAGGCCCCTAGAGAGGATTTGGCTCCCTGAAGATCACAGGGCAAAGGAAGGGAAGCCCAGCTTCCTGGCCTCCCAGCCCAGGCCCTTCCCACTATACAGAGGCACCACCTGTTGAGGACCTACTAGGTGCTAGGCCCCATGCTGAGGGCTTGGACACAGGCCTGTGTGGTGTTTGCACCGAGGAAGAACCTTCCGGAAAATCTCCTCTGCTGCAGCTCCCAAGCCTTGCAGCACCCTTCAACAGATGGGGACCTGAGGACCCACTAGAGGTCACCCGGCAGGGGATGGCTTGCGGCCTCTGCAGCCCACATGTTTCTGCATGGCCATCCCTCCTGACAGGGTCTGGTTCAGGAAGCGCTACACAGCCGGCTCCAGGGAGACTCTAACCAGCAGTGGGTTTCAAGCCTCACACCTCTGCGTGAGTTGGAAAAGCACATTGATTGATCACTGCAGGCTTGAGGCCCTGAGAAGCCTGCCTTGTGCAGAAGCCCACAGGCATCCACTTCCCCTGCCTGCCTCTGCCCTCGTTTTCTTCATGCATACAGAGCCACCTGGCCTCAGGATCTCAATTTTTTCATCTGTGTGATGAGGACTTGACTTAGTTCAAAGCTCTTAGGACTCAGGACCTTGACTGGGGCAGTAAACGGAGAGACAGAGTGGCCCAGGCGTTCAGAGCTCGGGTCCCTCCTCAGCTCTGCATTCAAACTGCCTTGTGGTTCTGGGGAAATCGCCAGACCCTGTTGGGCCCTCAGTTTCCTGACCTGTAAAATGGAAGGTTTGGACTCCAGGAATCCTACAATCTTTGAACGCAAGACTTTGAGACCCCCATCTTTATCTTTCTGCATTCCTGGAAGGGCCCCAGGGAGGAGGAAGGAGATGGAGGACAAGGAGGCGGCAGGTGTGGGGCCTCTGATAAGCCCTTTGGTCTCAGCTTCTTCCATTTCCTTCTCTGTTGCTCCACTCCAGCCACCTGGCTCTTGGCTGGTCCCCCAACATGCCAAGTTCATTCCCACCTCGGGCTCATTGCTTGACTCTTCCCCTCTGCCCCGCATGCTCTTGTCCCAGGCCAACTTCCGTCCACGTGGGCCTCTGGTCCCGTGTGCTGCTGCGGCTGGTCATGGATTCAGTCTCCATGGGTTCTGTTTTTATGACCATGGGCCCAGAGCTGGAGCAAGAGAACAATTCTGTATTAATTGGTGACCAAGATGCATGACAGCCATGAAGGCAACAAGGGTAAACATTAAATTACCCAAAAATAGCTACCTTAAAGTGTGAGGAAGGAAGCAAAGTAGTATTTGTTAGGAGTGTGCTCTCCTCCACATACTGGATTAAGCCCTTTGTTCATGTTTTCTCAGTGAATTTTTGATGTTGGCATTATTGCCCCATTTTAGGGATGAGCAGACCGAGGCTCAGCGAAGTGTTGGGATGCCAAACCCTGGCCTCCTTCCACTGTTCCAGGATACTCCCTGTGTCCACGTGATTTTCTGAAATTGAGGGTGAGCTGATTACTCCTTGTTTTCATTGAGCTAGCCCCAGAAGACCCCTGAAGAGGAAACTTAATTAGTTACTGTGTCTTCTCGAAAATAATCACATGGAATCCGGGCTTTTCATGGATTTGGAGCTGATCCTTCCAGTTCTCTGTACTGGGTGGTGGGAAAGGGTTGGTGTATCAGGAATTAGCACCATAAGCCTGGTCCTCATGTCCCACTTTTCTGTCTTCTGTGTGCAGGAAGATAGCTGACCTCACAGTTTAGGGGGGACATGCAGGCATCAGAGGAAGGGAGTGGTTTGGGAGCGGCTGTCCGAAAGGAGCTCCAGCCCTGAGAAAGGGTCAGGATGGAAGGGCTCTGTGACTCACGATGGCATATACTGGGGCAGAAGAGAAAATGTGGGGAGGTCCTGTAATCAGTAAGAGTTGGAGTTGAGACTTGAATCCAAGTAAGCCTGCAGGTGTAACCACTCCTTAGGAAGATCTAGACACTGCCCTCAAGGTTCCTGGAATCCAGGTTTCATATCCAATATCTTGCCTAATCCCTTATTTGCCATGAGCTAGGCTGGGCAAATTATTTCCTTGTTCTTGTCTCAGTTTCCTTATCCGTTTGGTGGGAATGATAATCCTGCCTTGTCTCGGTGGAATTGCTTATGGCTCTTCACCCCACATCATCCTCACAACTTCACGTCTTGGGAGCATTGTCCCACCTTCACAGTGAGGACCCTCAGGCCTTGACAGGCAGGGGGTCCAGCAGAGTGTCCCACAGCAGGCCCACCATCATACCCAGGGTCACACAGAGGGTACACAGTGGGTCAGCAGGCCTGCCTAGGGTCACATAGTGGATCAGCAGCCATACCCAGAGTCACACAGTGGGTCAGCAGCCATGCCCAGAGTCAATAGCGGGTTAGCAGCCCTGCCCAGAGTCACACAGTGGATCAGCAGCCATGGCCAGGGTCATATAGCAGGTCAGCAGTCCTACCCAGAGTCATACAGTGGGTCAGCAGCCATGCCCAGTGTCACACAGTAGGTTAGCAGCCCTGCCCAGAGTCACACAGTAGGTCAGCAACCCTACCCAGAGTCATACATTGGGTTGGCAGCTATACCCAGAGTCACACAGTGGGTCAGCAGCTCTACCCAGAGTCATACAACAGGTCAGCAGCCATGCCCAGGGTCACACAGTGGGTCAGCAGCTGTACTCAGGGTTGCACAATGGGTAAGCAGCTGTGACTAGGATCGCACAGTGGGTCAGCAGCTTTGCCCAGGGTCGCACAGCGAGTCAGCAGCCGTGCCCAGGGCATGCTGTTCCCCCATCGCACCTCTCCTTTGAGTCTGTCAGCTGTTGTGCAGGGTGATGTTGGTGTTTCTCAGGCCAGCACTGCCGCGGCTGCCCCCACAGTGAGCCCAGCCCAGGGGTTGGGGGAAGACGAGGTGTGGTCCTGAGGACTGAGGAACAGAGGGTCTGCCGCCTGCAGTCAACACCTCTGTCAGTAAGTTCTCGGCTCGTGCCTTCAAAGCGCCAGTCTTTAATTGTCTCCACATTGTGAACCCAGGAAGGTTTGTCCTGACAACTGGTTGGTGAAATCAGCCAGGAGATCCCCCTCCCACAGCCTTTCAAGAGCTGTCTGAGGTGGTTCTGAAGGGTATAAATTAGATTCACCTGGCAAGGCCCCACTTCCCCCTGGAATATTCCTGAAAATGCTCCCACTGGATTCTGTCAGAGAAGCACGGATGAGGCCTGGGCCCCCAGGAAGCTGGGCAAGTAAGAAGTAGGAGCTTCCCGTACTCACTGGTGAGGTGGTGAAGGGAACGGGGGCCTTGTCATGGCGTTCGCTGACCCTAGCACTTCTGGCTTCAGCTTCTTCCTCCATAAAAATACTAAAAATTACGTTTTATGATGGCACTGGCATGAGGACACATTCATATTATGTATTAAAATATTTTCTTTGACCTAGAATCCCCTTTTTTTCCTTCCGATTTTAAATGAAAGCATTTTCATGAGTCCCTGAAAATACTGTGGACTCCAGCCACTGTGCCTGCATGGCTGGTGGGTAAGTCAGCCCAGAAGCCGAGCCTGCAGAGGCTGGAAGGGCTTGAAATACAGTCCATGCCTTACCTCATCCCTTCCTTTCTCTGGGCTTCTGTTTCATCCTCTGTGAAGAGGATTGGGCACAGGAAACACCAGAAAATCCTGTTATGATGTTCTAGTCTGTTCCTTCCTATACTGGTCCACTCTGTCCCCCCTTATCACTGAATTCTTGGCTTCCATTAAGGATTCATGGACATTCACAAAAAAAGACCTGTGTGTAGTTGAACTGATGTAGGTGAGAGAAAATGACATAAATACACAAAAACCCTAAGCTCATTTAGTTATTATGACTGAACCCTGTATTTTCTTGGAGCTTCCTGGAAGCTAAGGCAAAGAAGGCAACTTGTTGAACTGCAGACTTTGGCTGTCTGGAAGAGGAAGCAGAGCAGCCCTCTTGTGCATTGGGGCCAGTTTTGTCTGGATCTCAAACCCTTATGAGTCTGTGGTGAGGGTCCCCCGTGCTGATGGCTGGAGGAGGGCAGTTGAATGGATCGATGGTAATACAGAATCACTGAACGAAACAGTAGACCTTATTTTCAGTGATAATTTTGCTAATGTTCTTTGAGAAGAGCCAGAGGGCAAGTAAATACTAGCCAGTGGATGTACCTTACCTGTGTCCTCCAGGCTGTGTGGTGCTCTTAGTTTGTCCATCCCCCTTTCACAGATGAAGACACCAAGGCTGAGAGAAGCTGAGCAACTTGACCCTGATCATCCAGTGGGGCCTGACTTCTATGGCAAGTGGCCTTTCTCTGCAGACTTCACACTTCAGCTTACTACTTGGGGCAGATTCAATCCCATCTTCAAGGAGTTCATAGCCTAGGAGACTCTATGGATCTTAAAAAGAAGAGGGCAAGGCTGTATGCTGTGTGCTCTGAGGGAGCTCCAGGGGCATTGGGGGTCTAGGAGAAGGAGCAGCTCTCATCCTGGGCCTCAGGGAGGGGGAGTCCGGATAGCATTGTGGAAGAGGTGAGAGAGGGCATCCCAGGAGGCATCACTAGTGTGGGCCTTGACATGAGAGGCTGACACCTTGGTCAGAGCCATGGCAGAATGGAGAAAGGAGGTCCCTGCCGGGTTTCTGACCTACAAGAAGAAGAAACCATCTCTGGCCATAATAGGCCCCGTGTCCGCCTCTCTCCCCTACTCCTAGGATTTATTGGCCAGCCCTTGCGCCCACAGACACATCTGTCTAAGGACAGAAGAGCAGATTTTGAGGACGGGTGGGATTTCCGTTTTCCCAGAGGCCTGGAAACAGCCCACAACTGCTTTTCTAAGAGACAACACAAAATCCAGACACCTCCGTGCTTTCACTCCAGGGCCAAAGCTGTGGCAGGGCCCCCATGGGCCAGGCCCATCTCTGGTCTCCCTCAGGCTGACAGGGTGTGGCTCCCTCCTTTGTGGAGGGCATAAAGGTCCACACCAAGGGATTCTTCAGTCTGGGGGGAAACTGGGCCGCCAGTCGAACCTGCACATCTGTCAGCTACAGAAGTGATTGGAGCTGAGAGATGCCCAGGGGGGATGGTGGACAGAAAGGGACGGGGAGGCTGCTAAATGAGGGATTGGTGCTCTACTCTGGCCTGGGTTCATTGAGGAGACACCAGTACAGCCTTGGCAGCACAGGGGAAGAAAGTGTGAGCTGGTTTGGGGCCTGCTGAGTAGGGAGGTGGCAGCCGGAGGACCCCTGGGTGGGGAATTTGGGGATATGCAAGGAGAGGGGGTGTCATCAGCCTGGAGGCGGTCAGTGATAGGGAAGAGAGACTTTATGGGGTAGGGGAGGCAAAGGTCGGGGGAGAGACATAAGGGGTTTGGGCGGCCGGGTAGAGCAGAGGGGCGGGTGGAGTGGGCTGAAGAGTTGAGTGAGGAGTTTGGTTTCAAGGGAGAGAACCTTGGACTTGTTGGAATTTGGAGGGTCACGTGCGTGTGTGAACATACACGTGCTTATGTTTCCTGTGCCTCGCAAGAGCCAGCAAACAAGCAGTCACGCCAGGGCCCCGACTGAAATCTCTGCCCTACTCTTGATAATTAACAGGTAATGACTTGATTCTAGAGGCTTTTCCAAGAACGTAGTGTCTTTGGTTTGCAGTTTCTCAGGGTTTAATAACCCCTTTCTCCGGATTTATAGAGGCTGCTGGAGAACACTGCGCTTGCCGGAGGTTTTCCAACTTGGCCCGAGAACCCTCGGTGCCGGGCCAGGGTGTCCACTGAGGACCCCTTGTGAGACGTCAGGGCCAGACGGGGCCGCCTGCTCTAGACCTGGAGGGATTGTATTGTTGGTTGACAGGGACCCTCCGAGGGAGACCAAGCTTTGGGTCAGGTAGGCATGCCCCCTCCTGTGGGTCTGTGGTCAAATCCTGGCTGAGCTCAGTCCCCCTCTTTTAAATCACATTAATGTCTAGCCCCCATGGCTAGGCGAGGATCGCCGTGGCCCTCATTAATGGTACAGCTGGACCCATGAATATGGCTTGGACATGAGGGCAGCATGGGGCGTTTTCTTTATTAGAGACCCTGGACATCAGGACCTCCTCAGCCTCCCCAGTCAGATAAGGAGTGGGGAGCTGCCTCCCCAAAACTAATCCCCAGGGGCTGGCTGTGCTGTGTGATGTTGGGAAGATTCCTTTGCCTTTCTGAAGCTTCTGTTTCCTCTTCTGTGAAGTGAGGCTTAAGGGGGTGTCCCAGAAGCAGACCCCAACATTTGCTGTGTGTAGAAGTGGTAGTGGTGATACCGGCCTTTCAGGCTGGAGAGGGGCTTGTTCTTAAGCAAATGTTTGCTGAGCCCTTGAAATACACCCAGCAATGTGGGAGGTGCTGGGGACAAATCACAGAATGGGACCTGGAAGAAAGACAGGCGAGGTGCAGAACTTGCTGGGGAAGCTGACCGACGGCCCTGAGGCATCTGGGGAAAGTGAGGCTCAGGGCTGTGCTTGACCAGGGCCTCATAGAGAGTGACCTCGAAGGAACTTGGAACAGGACCACAGAAGTGGAGGTCAGAAGTGCAAGTGGCCCCGTCCCAGGCCGCAGTGTTGGAGCGCCGGGTGCGCGGGAGCAGCAAGGTCCGTTTGCACAGGCTGACTGTAACAGTAGCTGCTCTCGTTGTCATTGTCTTGTAATTTGTTCAGCGGCTTGCATGGAGTGGAGGGCCTGTTTCTGCCATTTCTAAAAAAGCCCTTCCCATGCCAGGCTTGCCGAGTGGCCAGAGGGAGACCTGTGGTCTCTGGCATCAGCCTGAGCTGCCCCCAGGGAATGTGTTCATGGTCAGTCAAGTCCATCTCTAGGAAAGCATGGAGCCCTCCTGCCCTAAGGACTTCTGACCCTGGTTGTCTGGTTTCTGGAGTTCCCACGTGCCTCTGAGGGCCCACATCTGTATGTGTTCGTCTGTTTCTGGGTGCTTATCCCCATGTCTCTAATGTATGTGTGTGTGCACGGCTGAGTGTGTCTCCAGGGGCCAGGGCATCATGGGTGTTCCTGTGAGTTCGTCTGTGACTCTAAGGGATGTGTGTCTATATTTTTCCCAGCCGGAGTGGCCATGGGAGTACCACTGAGAAGGGCCGGTTGGATTCGGGTCCTGGAAAGTGGGTACAAATGGGGAATGAGGAAGCTTCTTCTCCCCACTGTCCTTCCTCCATTCTCAAAACTCACAGGAGGAAACTGTCAGGGAGCAAGTGCAGCCCGGTACCAGGAATGACTTTCTAATGGGTAGGACCTTGCCCAGTGGAGGGCAAAAGTGGGGTTCTTATCCCAAAATGTGGGAGCAGAGGCTGGCGTGCCATTTAGCAGTTTCATTTAGCACAGATTCCCTGCAACTTCTTATTCTATACCAGCCCTGCTTTTGGGCCCTGAGAATAGTAATAGTAACACAACTGCTAACAATAATACTATGAGTTCGAGCCCTTACTGTGCTAGGCATTGCTCTAAGCTTGCTAATGCACTGAACCAGGTGCTAATTTACAATGGGAGACAGAAGCCCAGCTCATGAAGCGGGTTGCCTGGGGTCCACTCAGCAAGCAGAGGCACAGCTAGGAGTGGAACCCACATCCCTGAGTCGAGAGGACTTGAACTTCCAGCCCGCCTCCTTTGCCCCAGTGCCAGGTGATGGTGCCCCCCAGGGCTTGGAAGAGGCTCGTTTCTGTCCCCAGAGCTCATGTGCATCCAAGAGGTGCCCCGACCGCAACGCCCCCGCTGCCCGCCGGCCATCCTCTGAGAGCTCTTAGTGCGAGGGCCAGCTTATTAATCACCAAGGCCCAGGGAGGCCTCTGCAGTGCGGGCTGGGGATTTTAATCCACCAGGAATGTAAAGGGCCACTGACCGCACGGGGGCTTTTGGCCAGGGTGCTGCCTGATGCAGTTACTGCTCTGACAAGGCCTGAAAACAGCACCCTGCCACAGCCCCCACAGGGGCCCAGGGACAGAAAGTGCAACATAGAAGGAGCGTTGGATTGGGAGGTGCAGGGGGCCTGGGTCTCTGCCCTGACACTCTGTTTATCATTAGCAATACCAATACAGGTTTCCCTTGTTCTTGGAAAATAAACTGTTCCTTTGAAAATTTTCATAAACCAAAATGCAGATCTTTCAGAAATGCCAAGTGGCATAATATGAACTTTCGGAAAGCAGAGGTTACCTGGCAATAAAAAGAGCAAACGCTTCCTTACTGCTTAGTACAGGTCAGAGATGATGCTAAGTTGGGACTGGCTCCCAGCACCCCAGGAGGGAGGTGTCCCTATCCTGTTTCACAGATGAAGAAACGGAAGCTTGGGAAAGAGAAGAGAATTGCCAAGGGCACACGCTAGGAGGTAGAAGCGCCAGGCTTTAAACCCGCACTGATTAGCCCCAGAGTCCTTACTCATGTTTACATTTTTTAAAAATTACATCATATTCAATACAGTCAAAAGTATACATGCAAATATATGCACATAATAAGGCATAACAAAATGAACATCCATGAATTTCTGGAACCACTGTTCTTTTTCTGCTTAACATTCTCTGCTTTTCTTGACATCATTTCATCATACACATCTATGCATAAACAAGGCATTGTTTAGTTTCGCTTGGTTTAAAACTTTGGTATCGGGCTGTATGTGGTCTTTGCAATTGTTTCACATAATATTATGTTTTTAAGATTTTATCCTTTTTATTGTATGTAGCTGCCATTCGTTCATTTTCACTACTGTGTAATCCTACATCGTGTGAATAATCCAAACTTGGGTCGTTTTCTTGTTGATGGACGTTTAGGTCGTTCCAGTTTCTGCTAGTTTGCCGTGCTGCTGCGAACAGTCATCCATTCTCCCGTGTCTGTCTAGGCCGGTGGAAGGGCTCCACGAGAATGTGAGCCTGGAAACGCAGTGGCTGGTCAGGGGACAGAAAGTGGTGCCGCGCTCTTTCCAAAAGCGCTAACCAAAAAAAAAAAAAAAAAAGGAAAGCTGAGGGACCCCTGAGTGGCTCAGTCAGTTGAGCATCTGCCTTCAGCTCAAGTCATGATCTCAAGGTCCTGGGATCGAGCCCCGCATCAGGCTCTATGCTCTGTGGGGAGGCTGCTTCTTCCTCTGCCCCTCCCCCTGCTTGGGTTCCCTCTCTCTCAAATAAATAAATAAATAAAATCTTAAAAGAAAAAAAGCTGCAACAGTGGTTTGTTTTGTAGCAAGCTAGTACAGAGGCAGCATGCACCCGGAGCACCCAGAGGGACGCCGCCTGGCTCCAACCCTGGGAACCATCTCAGCATCAAGCCGTGGGGCCTTGAACTGTGTCCGTGAGCATCTATGCTTTCTGTCCATGCATTCTCTGCATCGTAGCACATGGTGTCCTAAGGTGTCAGAAAAACCTAAGAGATGTTATTTTCTGGGTCTGGAAACCCTCAGTGTTTTTTTATGTAAATTCACGACAATGGCTTCTTCGCTTTAAGGTGTTTCAGTTTATAAAAGTTTTCTTAGGAATGCTCTGGTTTTGGATAGTGGAGGAGAGCTGTGCATAGAAGCTCTGTTGTTCCACACCCTCAAAATCATTATGGAACTTTGTCAGTCTGGTGGCTGTGAAATGGTATCTGGGGCTGTTCTCAATTTTTATTTAGCTGATTACTAATGATTACCAGTACCTTTTCATATTTCCGGGACCATTCATGTTTCCTCCTCTGTGAAATGGCTTCCTTGTCCTTTGCCCATTTTTCTACTGGCTGTTTGCTCTTTTCTTACTGGTTTGCAGAAATTCTTGATATTTTCTGCCAGTTTGTGACTTAAAATTTCTTTGTGTTTTTCTTGAGCAGGTCTTAATTTTAATGAGTTGCATTCATGAATCTTTCTTTGAATTATTTTTGTCTTTTGTGTTTTTATAAGAAATCCTTCTCTACCTTGATGTTACAAATAAATGATCTTGTCTCTTAATGGGAGGATTTATTTTAAAGTTTTTAAAGCATTAACATTTTACTCTCATTTAAGGTTTTAATCCAGTGGAATTAGGGGGTATGGTGTGAGGTAGGGATGCAGTTTAGTTTTTTTTCCATGTGGATAACTGTTTATTGAATTGCCCATCTTTTCTCCATTGATACATGGTGCCATCTGTCATACATCAGTTTCTGTACATTTGAGTCTGTTTCTAGGTGCTTTAGTTCTGTTAGTCAATTTTCCTGTCTTGTAACAGTATCATACTATCTTTTCATTTTAAAGATTTGTTTGAGAGAAAGAGTGGGGGGGAGGGGCAGGGAGAGAGGGAGAAAGAGAACCTCAAGCAGTCTCCCCACTGATCGGAGAGTCTGACGCACTATTTAAATCTCAGCGACCCTGAGATCATGACCAGAGCCGAAACCAAGAGTTGGACGCCTAACCGACTGAGCCTCCCAGGTGCCCCAGTATCAAACTATCTTAATTACCATAGTTTTGTAAGAAGTCTTGGCTAATCTAATGGGAAAGTCCATCCCCCACTCCCACTCCAGTCTCCTTCAGTGTTCCTCTACTCTTCTTGGGACTTTACATTTCCATATATATTTTAGAATCAATTTTAAAATTTCTTTTTTTTTTTAAGATTTTATTTATTTGACTGAAAGAGAGACAGTGAGAGAGGAAACACAACCAGGAGGAGTAGGAGAGGGAGAAGCAGGCTTCTGGCTGAGCAGGGAGCCCAATGCCGGGCTTGATCCCAGGACCCTAAGATCATGACCTGAGCCGAAGGCAGATGCTCAACTGACTGAGCACCCAGGTGCCCCAATTTTAAAATTTCCATGAAGGACACGTTCATGATTTTGATTGGAATTCCATTTATTCTGTAGATCGTTTTGGGGAAATGAACCTCTTTATAGTATTAATTCTTTCTGTTTATAAACATGGTCTTTGTTAATGATCTTCTGCAAGGTTTTATGTTTCTCCATACATGTTTTGCATATGTTTCTTTTAAATATATATTCATAGGTTTCTTTTGTTTTTTGTTGCTAATGTTAATTAGATCTTTTATTTATTTATTTTATTTTTTATTTTTTAAAGATTTTATTTATTTATTTGTCAGAGAGAGAGAGGAGCAAGAGTGAGCACAAGCAGACAGAGTGGTAGGCAGAGGCAGAGGGAGAAGCAGGCTCCCTGCAGAGTAAGGAGCCCAATGTGGGACTCGATCTCAGGACGCTGGGATCATGACCTGAGCTGAAGGCAGCTGCTTAACCAACTGAGCCACCCAGGCATCCCTAGATATCTTTTTAAATTACCTATTTTGTTTCGGGTGAATAGAAATACAATTGCTATTTGTATATTTACCTTATAGCCAGCCATCTTAACAAATTCTTTTATTATTAGATTCTTTTGGTATTTCTATATAGGCTTTCATATATGTAGATACTGATGGTTTTATTTCTTCCTTCTCAGTATTTATATATTTTTTTACTTCTTTGAAAAGGAACAAAGATAATGGTGGACATCCTTGTTTTACTGCTGATTTTAAATGCTTCTAACATTTTATCATTAATGTAATGCTTCCAGTAGGATTTTTGTAGATACCGTCTAACAGATGAAAGGCATTTCTTTTTTTAAAGTAGATTTTATTTCTGGGTGGCGCCTGGGTGGCTCAGTGGGTTAAGCCTCTGCCTTCGGCTCAGGTCATGATCTCAGGGTCCTGGGATCGAGGCCCGCATCGAGCTTTCTGCTCAGTAGGGGGTCTGCTTCCCCATTTCTCTGTCTGCTTCTCTGCCTACTTGTGATTTCTCTCTCTCTGTCAAATAAATAAATAAATAATTCTAAAAAAATTGATTTTTTTTTTTTAGGGAAGTTTTAGGTTCACAGAAAAATTGAATAGATGGTGCCGAGAGTTCTCATATATTCTTTGCCCTCCCCAGCCTCCCCAACTATCAACATCCTGGATTCCAATGTATATTTGTTACAATCAATGAACCTACATTGACACATTAGATATAGTTCAAAGTTCAGAGTTTATAATTAGGGGTTTACTCGTGATGTTGTACTTCCATGAGTTTGACAAATGGAAGAGGACATGTATCCACCATTATACTATCATACAGAATAGTTTCACTGCCCTAAAAATTTTCTGTGTTTTGCATATTTATTTCTCCCTATCCCTTAACCCCAAGAGACCACTATCTCCATAGCTTTCCCTTTGACAGAATGTCATGTAGTTGAAATCACAACATATAGCCTTTTTCAGATTGACTTCTTTCACATAATAATATGCATTTAAGGTTCCTTTCTGTCTTTTCATGGCTTGATAGCTCGTTTGTTTTTAGAACGCAGTAATATTCCACTGTCTGGTTATACCAGTTTATTTACCTACCAAAGGACATCTTGGTTTCTTCCAAGTTTTGTCAGTTACAAATAAAGTTTCTATAAACATCCATGTGCAGGTTTTTGTGTGGACATAAGTTTTCAACTCCTTTGGGTAAGTACTAAGGAGTATAATTTCTGGATCATATGGTGAAAGTATGTTTAATTTTGTAAGAAACTGCCAAAAAGGCTTCCAGAGTGACTGTACCATTTTGCATTCCTATCAGAAAGGAATGAGTGTCCCTGTTGCTCCACATTCTCTCTAACATTTGGTGGTGTCAGTGTATGGGATTTTGGCCATTCTAATAGAATGGTAGTGGTGTAGTAGTAGGAGGAGGAAGAGGAAGAGGAATAGTGTAAGGGTATTCCATTGTCTTAATTTGCAATTCCCTGAAGACATATAATGTGGAACACCTTTTCATATGCTTATTTGCCACCTGTATATCTTCCTTGGTGAGCTGTCTGTTCAGATTTTCCCCCATTTTTTTATTCAGATTGTTTGTTTTCTTATTGTTTAGTTTTACGAGTTCTTTGTATATTTTAGGTAATTGTCCTTTACCAGATCTGTCTTTTGCAAATATTTCTCTCAGTCTTGGCTTGTCTTCTTGCTTCCTTGACAATGTCTTGCAGAACGGGAGTTTTTAATTTTAATGAAGTCCAGTTTATCTGTCATTTCTTTCATAGATCATGTCTTTGGTCAAGATTTTCTCCTATGATATATTCTAGGAATTGTGTAGTTCTGCATTTTGTACTTATGTCTGTTATCCATTTATAGTTAATTTGTGTGAAGGACATAAAGTGTGTGTCTAGATTCTTTGTTTATTTTTGTAGATGTCTAGTTGTTGCAACACTATTTTTTAGAAGACTACCTTTATACCACTGCATTTCCCTTTTTCCTTTGTCAAAGTTCAGTTCATTATATTTATGGGAATCTATTTCTGGGCTCTGTGATCTGTTTCATTGATCAACTTGTCTGTTCTTTCACCAATATCACACAGTCTTGGTTACTGTAGTTTATAGTACTCTTGAAGTCGCGTGGTGTCAGTCTTCCATCTTCGTACTTCTATTGCATTGCGTTCGCTGTTCTGGGTGTTTTGCCTCTGTATAAGCTTTCAGATCAGATTGTCAATATCCACGAAATAGCTTGCTGGGATTTAGATTGGGATTTTGTTGAATCTGTAGGTTATTGGAAAGAATTGGCTTCCTGACAATGTTGAACGAACTTCCCGTACATGAACATGGATTATCTCTCCATTTATTTTGTCCTTTGATTTCTTTCATTACACACATACATGCAAAACAAAAACTGTGTCGTCTTCCTCCTATAGATCTTGTACAGATTTTGTCAGATTTATATGTAAGTATTTCATTCTCAGGGCATGTGTGTGTGCTAATGTAAATACTGTTGTGCTTTTAACATTAAGTTCCCTGTGTTCGTTCATTGCCAGAGCATAAGAAAGTGATTGATGTTTGTATATTAACCTTGTATCCTGCAACCTTGTTATAACTGCTCATTAGTTCTGATAGTTTTTTGGTTGATTCTTTTGGATTTTCTACATGGACATTCATGTCACTTGCAGAAAAAAGACAAGTCTTATTTCTTCCTTCCTAATCTCTGTTCATTTTCTTTTCTTCTCTTGCCTCACTTCATTAGCTAGGACTTTCAGTGTGAAGTTGGAAAGGAGTGGTCAAAGAGGACATCCTTGTCTTGTTCAAGGCATTCCTTTGTATTTCTAATTTGCAAAGAATTTTAGAAAATAGGAGCATTGAATTGTATCAGATGGTCTTTCTGAACCCATTAAAGTTGTCATACATATGTATATATATATATATATATATATATATATATAGTTGAACTACATTAATTTATAAATATGGTGAGTAAAATTTATACATTTTTAATGTCAAATTATTCTTATATTCTCCAACCAATGTGATTATGGTGTAGTTTTTTTTTAATATATTACTAAATTCAGGATCTTTATTCATGAGTGATACTTGCCTATAGTTCTCTTTCCACGTGCTTTCCTCATTTGATTTTGGAATAGGGATAGGGTTTGTTTTTTGTTTTTTGGTGGGGAGGGGGGACTTCATAGAATGAGTTAGGGAGTATTCCTCTTTTTTTCTATTCCTTGAAAAGTTTGTATAAGATTGTAATGATATGTTCTCTGAATATTTGACAAAACTTGCGTATAAAACTCTCTCAGTCTAGAGTTATGTTCGTGGGAAGGTTTTGAACTACTGTTCCTCTCACCCCAGTGGGCATAGAACTATTAAAGCTTTCTATTTCTTTTGAAGTCTGCCCCCCCCCCCGAATTTGCCCCTTTTGTGTATGTTTTCAAATTTATTGGCACCAAATTGGTCATAGAGTTCTCTCTTATTTTTCAAATCTTTCCTGGATCAGTGGTTATGTCTCCCTTTTTATTCCTAACAATATTCTTTTTGGTGCCTGCTCTCTTTTTTTCTTAATTCATTTCACCAAAGGTTTGTCTCTGTTATTAGTCTTTCCAAGAGCTAATTCTTGGCTTTGTTGATTCCTTCTATTTGTTCTATTCCTTCTATTGTATCTTTTTTTCTACTTTATTAATTTCTTCTTTTGTATTTATCTTCTTCCTTTTATATTCTTTAGTTTGTTTTGCTGTCCCTTCTCTAATTTTTGAAATGGGTCGCCTAGCTCATTAATTTTTCAGACTTTCTCTTTTTCTAGTACAATGATTTGCAAAATAAATTTCTTTTTTAATGCTGCTTTTACTGCAACTTTGAATTTTTTCTGTGTAGCATTGGCATTATTTTTTTTTAGCTCTGAGCGAGTATTTTTAATATCCATTATGATGCTTTGATTTACTCAATGAGTCTTTAATTTTCCAAACGTAGGGAAATATTTGTCCCTTTTTGTTATTGACTTCTAGTTTAATTTCAGTGTAACTGAAGAACATTTCTTTATATGCTATCAACCATTGTGACTTATAAGGCAGTGTTTTGTAAATGTTCCATAGGGACTTCAGAAGAATGTGTACATTTTATTTTCACTCAGTAGATCGACAGCCTTGTATTAATCAAAATTTCTATAGCCTTACTCATTTTTTCTTTGTTGGACTTATTAATAATTGAGAGAAAGATGTTGAACTCTCCCACCAAGAGGGTAAGCTCTGCATGTCTATCAATATGTGCAAGATCATTAAGTTCCTAGAAGTTAAAAGCTTTTATCATTTAGATAATTCTATTCCTAGTCATTTTTTGTTTAAATTCTACTTCATCTAATATTAATATGGATATATCAGCTTTGTTCGATAACATTTGCATGATCTTTCTTTGTCCTTTAACTTTTTCATGTGTTTATGTTTTAGGTACGTTTATTGTAATTAGCAAATAGTAGAAGCTACGGTCTATTTCTTCAGTTCATTCTGACATGCTCTCTTTTAAAAATTTTTTTTGAGATTTTATTTATTTATTTGGCAGACAGAGATCACAAGTAGGCAGAGAGGCAGGCAGAGAGAGAGGAAGGGAAGCAGGCTCCCCGCTGAGCAGAGAGCCTGATGCCGGCTTGATCCCAGGACCCTGGGATCATGACCGGAGCTGAAGGCAGAGGCTTTAACCCACTGAGCCACCCAGGCGCCCTGACATGCTCTCTTTTAATTAGAGTTTAGTCCACTCTCAATTATTGTGATTATTAATGTATTTAGATATGTTGCTGGTATCTTACATTTTGCTTCTACCTCTGCTTTTTCTATGCTAACTTTTTTGTTTACTTAGCTTAATTTTTTGTTTTGTTTTGTTTTGCGTTTTTGATCGATTAAGAGAGGGTTTGTTGGCCTTTTTTCTTAATTCATTCTTCATCTAAGGGAGCCTAAAGTTAATACCTTAATTCCTTCCCCAGCAACACAAGGACCTTAGAATGTTCCCCCAAATTACCCCATCCAAATTTATATCCTGCTGTCATCCAGGATTTCTGTTCTTGTTTCCATGCCACAAATTAGAGAGCATTATTATTGTGTAAATCGATGTTTGTTTAGCTCTACCTACATCTTTACACATTTATTTGCCTGTGATCCGTTCTTGCACATTTTAGACCCTCCTTCTGTGATCATTTTCCTTCTTCCTAAAGTTCATCCTTTAGAAGTTCCTTGACTAAGTCTCCCTTTCCCTCTCATTTGTTTATCTGAAAATGTCTTTTCTTTCACCTTCATTTTGAAAGATAGTTTTTGCAGTACCCAGTTCTGGGTTGACAGTTATTTTCTGGAGTATATGATGCCATTGCCTCTGGCTCCCATTCTGTCATAGAAAAGCCTGTTGATACAATCACCCTTCTTTTTGTGGGTTTATTTGTATTTTCTTACTCTACTGCTTTTAAGATCTTCTACTTCAGTGTTCTGGATTTTCACTACCCTGTGAGTAGGTATGAACTTGTTTTATTTTTTTCCTTAGCTCTGGAAAATCCTCAGCCATTATCTCTTCAAATATTGCTTCTTTTATGTCCTTTCTCCTTTGCTTTTGAGGTTTTGATTAAAGGTGTCTTACGCCTTCTTATTCTGACCCCCACACCTCTTACTTCCCAAGCTGCACATCTCTCTGGCCTGAACTCCTAAAATTTCTTCAGCTCTTCCAGGTCAGCCTTGTCTGATCTGCTGTTTTACCCATTTCAGTTTCCAAACATTTATTTCAACAATTATATTTTTAATTTCTCAAAGTTCTATTTGAGCCTTTTCAAATCTCGCTGGTTGTTTTTGACCGTCTCTTATTACTTGTGCATATTTTGTGGTTCCATCCTTTATTTCTTTAAAACATTTCACCCATAACAGTTTGTTTTCAAAGTCTGATAGTTTTAAACTGTGAAACCCTTGGAGCGAGCATATGATTTTGTGCTCCTTTAGGTCTTTAGGTTCTCCTTCTATTTGTGCCCCCCTGCTGCTGGGTGAGTTGGAGCGTGAGCTCATGTGTTGGTCTTTGTCTCTGGGCACACTGGACGCCTGAGTTGATGTGATTTCCTCCATAGAGGATTAGCATTTGCTTTTGCCAGAAACCAGGGAGCACTCAGAATCAGGTCACCCCAAACCAAGCTCAGTCTAGGAGTCAAAGGTCCAGTCTCCCAACCTTGCTTCAACCCTGGTGTTAACGGGGCAACTCGACCCCTCACTTGTCTGGTCTGAGCTCATAGCATGTTCTTTTCTTTCTCCCCAAGCTTCTGAGAGTTTCCTTACCTTCTAGGATACAAGCAACTCAATAAAAACTATTTTATGCATAATCTGGTTCTTTTGCAGCAGAAGGACCTAGAAGCAAAACCTCAGTTTCCTCATCTGTAGGACATTGACCAATGTAACAGCTACCCCACAGTTGTTGTAGGAATCAGAGAAAATCATACATGGCAAAGCACTGTAAAAATGTTATTTGAAGTATAACTACCATATGTTGTTGATCTTTTACGGTGCTGAGTGCTTTACATGCACTATTTCATTTAGTCCTCCAGCAGATCGGGTTCTGTCACCACCTCCATTTTACAAAGGAGGAAATTGATGTTTTAAGTGGTTCATTTGCATCGCTGTTATTACTATCATTGTTGTGTTGTTGTTGGAGAAGAAAATGAGACTAGCTGTGAATGTCCTAGGGCGGCAGGGAGTGGGGTGAGCTGCCTGCCTGCTGGTTGAGGGGCAGTGTGGTGCAGTGGGGAGGACGGGGCAGGACTCCAGAGAAAGGGTAGGAGTGTGGCTCTAATGGGTTTCTGTTGGCTGATCTTGAGCCGGCTCAGCCTGGGGTGCCGGCTCCTCCCTTAGGAGGAGCAGAGGCATAAGCTGTGGGTGCAGGAGGGAGTCTCCGGACATGGTGAGACCCCTCAGAGGTGCAGCTCCAATGGCCTCCCTGGTGGAGGCACACTTCTCAGATGTCCCCACGTTCCTTCTGGGTCTCTTCTCTGTGGGCAGTGGAAGTCTTGGTGTCTTATTTTCTGTTAACTCCTTAGCTCCGTGAATGGTGGAGTTCCTCGGAGTCCCTGATTGTTCTTGGTTCCTTGTCACCCAGCAAGGGCTTGGTGCCCTGCTGGTGTTCAGCAGATGCTGACTCCAGGGGAAACAACGGGTCTTCTCAACCGTATCGCACAGCAGCTGCATCTACATGGACGGCATCTTCATGAGCCTCTGCTCGTCTGTCTCTGGGAAGCTCTCTCCTTCCCCTAACATTGTGTTCTAACTTCATCATACGTTCAAACACTCTGTCGTGTCGCCCTCGTCATCATCCTCGCAGTTGTCATTCCTCACGGGTAGGTTTTCAGTTTAGCAAGTATCTGTAACCTGTTTGCCCCCAGGCCCTATCTTCATGGGGGACATGGAAAAAGGCTCTGGAACTAGGCAGCCTTGCATCCAAACGGTGGCTTCTCCACTTGCTGGCTCTGCGGACAGCTAGCATAACCTCTGTGAACCTCTGTCTCTCCACCTCTAAAATGGGGACAGTGAAGCCAGTCTCCCAGGACTGTGAAAAGATTTGCATGCTGTAGGTCCATGATGAGGGTGGGTTCCCTCCAGCTTCCCTGCCTCTGGACATGCTATTTGCCCGCAGGTTCCACCTAACTAGAATATTCTGTTGGCTCCCAAAGGGGCCCAAGTTCCTTTGGTTCCACTCCTTAGGATGACTGGTCCATAGGCCCCTACCAAGCCCCACATGTTCTGAGGCTTCCCAGGTCCAAGCCCAGCCCCCACCCCAGGCCCATCGCTCTGGCTCTTACTGGCTGGGAGGCAGCTGCTAGCCAACTGTTTACCTTGGGAGCGCGAGCACTTCTCCGGCAGCACTGGCCAGCCGTGGCACGAGGGCAGATTTATGAACTCAGTCGCACAGAAACTATTGAAGGTCCTGGTTGGCCAACAGTAATGTAAAGACATACAGTCCTTGTTTGAGAAAAGACTGCATGGAGGTGCCCACACTTTGGTCTGATTTACAGCATAGGCCGGGGATCCAATTAGCAGTCACAGTCATCTCTCAGCTGAAATCCAGCGCCTTCCAGGATTATGCAGACTTTCCAGGGTCTGCGCTATGATGAAATTATAGCTGGAGGCTTGTAAAGCTGCACACCATCTATAAATGCAGTATATTCTTAACTGTTCTTGCTGCTCTGCTTACCTGCAAGGCCCCTGTGGCGTAGATGCTTGTTAAAGTGACCCGAGAAGATTATTAGAAAGAGGGACCTGGTTTCAATCCTGGCTCTCTGCTGCTTGCTGTGTGACTGTGGGTGAGTGGTTAAGCCTCTCTGAGCCTTTCTTCATCTATAACTTGACTAGTGGGGCAGACTGGGACTTGGGAGAAGTTGAGCAGGTCCCTCTGCCTTGTGGGGATCAAACAAATGAAGTAGGACAGTAGAGCACACATCACTGTTCCAGTACAGAGTAGGGACTCAGTGATGGGGTGTACATTGGGGTTCTGGTGCTCTGTCTAGCCACCTGATGATGCCTGGTGGGGCAGGAGCAGGAGTGGAAGGGACACAGAATACCGTGCACTTCCTGTGGTCCTTCAGGCAGCAGGGCTCAGAGTCCTGAAGTCATGAGCCTGTCAGGGTGGCCATTGCAGGGGCTGAGATGGGCTAGAGCTGGGTGTGCCAGTGGAGAGAGTCACAGGGGCCTTGGGACCAGGGCCTCCTGTCTCATTAAGGCAGTCGGGCTTGATCCTGAGGACAAGGGAAGCCACACCGTGAGAGCATGGACAGGAGGGGCAGGCCCAGCTGCTGGATATACCAGTTAGAGCCTGCCAGTCATCATCCCAACCAGAAGTAGCTTGGCAGGATCAGGGCAAGGGCCAAGCGGATGGTAGGAAGTAAAGAAAGATAATCACCAGGACTGAGGGATGAGACAAGCAGTCAAAGGAGAAGACATTGGGGAGGGCAGGGACCCAGAGCCTTTCTATCACAGAGACTCCCAAGTCCTGGGCCAATTCTGGGACTGAATGCATGACAAGGCAGGATTGTGTCTTTGAGGCCCAGAGGTCGTCTCTCCAGTGAGCAGCCCCAGTCCTGTCCAGTCTGTACTATGTTGGGCTCTAAGGGGGTTGGCACAGCCAAAAAGGCCTCTGCCCCTAGAGAAGCCAGACTCTGAAAAGACAGGGTTTACACAAAATGGTAGTGGCCAGTGAAGCCCACTGTGTTATGAGTTCCTATTTCTAAGTGGGTCCAAAATTCTAGGCTCTAGAACGTATTTTCTAGGCTCTTCTAGCTGTGCGTCTGACTATTTTGTCAGCTACGGCACACACTCACCAATTTGGGCTTTGGGTCTCTCCTACCTTTTGGTTTCTGGGACAGCACAGAGAAGTGCAGGTTTGTGCTCTGTTTACCTACAGGCCTTATGGCACTGTGTGAGGGTCTGGGTGGCCTGGCACAGAAGCGCAAAGAAGTACATGCTGATGATGCCCCAGATGTACGGGGTCCTGAATGGAGCAAGGCACTTGGCTCACCACAGGGGAGGGTGGGCGTTCATTCACAAACTCCCTCAGCTTTTTCTGAGAGCTATGCTGGGCCACGCTCTGGGCTGGTGCTGGGGACTATGACACGAATGGGACACCCTTCTCAACCTTGCCTGGAGTCTGGTGGGAAGGTCAGACACTGGATCCAGGTAATAGGACATGTGGAGTGGCCCAAGGGGTGGAAGATTTTTAGGAAGAGAAGGGGGTTCAGTGTAAGCCAAGGACCGTCCTGTTCTGAGACTGACTAGGAGTCTGCAGGGGCCAAAGCAGAGGGCCCAGGATGGAGAGGAGAAAGGTCCCCAGGGCTGGGTCACATGGTGCCTCAGACGCACAGAGCAGCTGGGACATCACCTTAGAGCTCCACAGAGGGGTGATACCATCAGCTTCCAAAAGATCATTTTGATAGTGACAGCAGTGACTTAACCGCGGGCGATTGCGCTCAGCATGGGTCATTAGGCTGCCCTCGCTACACTGGACCCTTTGCATGTGTCCCCGTGCCCCACTGCCCCACCCATGTGCTGTGGCACTTCCTGAGCCCGGGCTCCCTGCGTGTTGCCTGCACATTATGAGCTTCCAACAGCGCACCCTTGTGTCTGACAAGCACTGTCCACCGTCCCTCAGCATCCAGAGCCCAGCTCCCCATCTAATTAGTGGCTCCATCCTGCTTTGATCGGCGCTCCCTGAAAGACATCTGATTGGCAGTGGCTGCAGTCAGGCGTAAGCCCGTGCAGAAGGGTGGATCGTTTACGTGTTCTCTGCCATTCTGTTTAACTGTGACTCCAGAGGGGCATATGGAATGGATAAGAGATTATTTAGAAATCAGAAATTGGCAAGAGACTGGAAAGAACTGGATAAAGACCATTTAGGGACTATAATATGCTTCCTTTGAAAAAGATACATATTTGCTTAGTCGGTCTGACTTTACAGGAGGTGAATTAGGAGAGGCACTTAGAAGCACAGTTGGAGTGACGAGGTATTTCATGGTAGCTGCCTGTCCTACAAGGCACCGGTGCCATCCGTGCTGGCTCCATTTCAGGGCACACCTGATGGGCTCGGAGGCTCCATTCTTCCCCTGGCGCGGCATCAGCCACAGGGTATGTGGCTCCTCTGAATCAGGGCACCCGCTGCTGCCCCCACCTCTTTCCTTCACAACTCCCCAAGAGGCTTTCTGAACGCTTCCTCGCTTCCTAACAGTGAGGTCTTGTCCCAACACAATGCTCTGTAGGAAGGGACAGACTTAGCTACATGAAGGGAAAGGAGGGGTGGCTGGGCTTTGGATCTGAGAGTCCCCATGGAACTTTCTGGGACATGCCAGCTCTGCTGGTTGCTGAGCCTAGAGAACCCACCCAGTGGGCAGCACTTCCGTCTGCCCAGAGAGAGAGCTTCAGGGTCCTGGGAGCTGCCCATCCTGCTCAGATCCCCAGGTCCTCTGCCCTTCTTGGGAGGTCTTATCCATTCTGCACTCCAGAGAATCTCTTTCAAGCCTCACAGGCCCTGATGGAGTCTGAGCAGACGACAGAGTGTTCTTCATTGGAGGCTTCAGAATGACCAGAAGGGATGTTAAGGGTAGGGAGCCTTCTTGAGCCCCTGAGGCAGTGGCTCTTGGGGGAGTGTCCCTCAGCTTCTCAAAGGTAGCTGTTGGGGCCTGGTGACAGGCAGAATTGGTGGGGCCTGTCTTACAGCCTCCCTGGTGTGACCCCTCCCCATCTATACCCAAACTCTTCCCCCAGGGGTCCTGTTGCCCATGGGCTCAAACCAGAGTGCAAATCAGCACCAGAAGTGGATATCTGCCTGAACTAACAAGCTGCTTGATGAGTCCTTTGGTGCCAGCCTTGAGGCAAGTCCTGGCTCTTCCTCGGATTTGCCCTGTGACCTTGGGCAGGTTCCTTCACCTCTCGGAGCTTTGGTTCTCTGCTTTTACAAGCTAACATATGTAAATGGCCTGGCATTGCCTGCCACTACCTCAGTTGTCCAAACGTTACTTCACAGGGCTGTGATGGGGCTGATGGGTTCCTCTGGACACCCCAAAGAAAGGGCTTGGGTGCAAGTCCCAGTCCCTGGGTGATTGTTCAAGCTCTTGCTGCCTCAGTTTACCCATTTGTCAAAAGGACATTGTATGACTGCCTCCCTTCCTTGTTTTGGGGATGCTCAGATGGGATTCCAGATGTGGAAGTCCCACAGGGCTGTGATAAGGTGAGGTATGGGTTTGGGAACACATGGTGGAGTCTTGTGGTCTTGTGGAGAAAGAGAAGGGCATTTCCTGCACTGAGAGGTAGCCCTGGCAGGAGATCCTGGAGGCAGACTTTGAAGAGGTCCAGTGTCCTCTCTTCTGGTTAGGGACACCCAAGGAAGCTGTCGAGGTGGACACTGCTCTATCTTGTGGGCCCTATCTCCCAGAACATTGGCCAGACCCTTGCTCTGGCCAGTGAAACAGGTCCCTCACCTCGCTGGACCCCTGTGGCCGTCTTCCTGCTTGCCTGCTCTGCTTTAACCATATTGGCCTCCTTGCTCTACCTCCTTTTCTGCCTCAGGGCCTTTGCATTGGCTACACCCCCCCCCCACCCCCCGCTAGGATTCCTCATTCCTAGAGCTGTGTGTGTGCCTGGCATCTTCTCATCCTTGAGGTCTTAGCTCAGATGCCACCTCTACAGAGAGGCTTTCTCTGATTATCTCTTCCCTATCACAATACTCCCATCATACCGCAAGGCCAAGAGATTTTGCCCATAGCACTTACAAGGTCTGACATTGTGTTATGTATTTGCTTATTTGGCTGGTCTCTGTACCACCCACTAACATGTGAGCTGACAAGCACTGCCCACATCCCTCAGCATCCAGAGCCCGGCTCCCCATCTAATTAGTGGCTCCATCCTGCTTTGATTGGCGCTAGGGCAGACGCCATATAGTGTCTTGTTCACCACTGTGTCACCAGCAGCTGAAAGGGCACCCAGCATCTTGTAGGCATTAAACATTGGATGGATGATGGACGGGTGAGGATGTAGATGGAGGAGTCATGGTTGGATGAAGAGGTGGTAGCTAGATAGGAAAAGGCTGCCTTGGGTGGCGGGGGGGACATCTCAACAGGTGTGTAAGCCAAGGGAATAGTCCCTGGCAAGGAGGCCGTGGAGTGGATTCCTATCCTGGGGGAGGGCGGGATGTAGTAACCCTACAGATTCTTCTAGCTCTAGCTGTGCTTTCCTGGTGCCCTCTAGCTCTGAAGCATGATCTGTGTGCTCCGAGGCTTCCAGGGCTGGGGTCTACCACATGTGCCTGACCAGCCACCATGGACCAGCTGGGCAGGGCAGAGTGTCGCAAAGGCCGAGAAGGGTGGCAGTCCCCTTGCTCAGGCTGTGGGATCAGCTCACATACCAGCTCTGTATTGCATTGGCTGAGTCTTGCCACTAGTTGAGGCCCTGAACGAGTGACTTATTACCTCTGAGTCAGTTTTGTCACATGTGAAATGGGAATCACACTAGTAACCCACCCTCCAGGGGATACTGCTTTGTTGGTTCAAAAGGCCTGATTAAGTAAATGGGAGCTTCCTTCTTTTCTGTCACTGAGGTGGTTCGTCTCTGCCTGCCCAACTCCCTCCTCCAGGGTGGATGATAAAACTAAAACCAGAAAAAGTCTTGTAGACTTGGTCTCACATCCTCCTCTGGGCCCTCAGCCTCCAAGTGGGAAGCCATCCCTGGGAAAGGAGCCGAGCCTGAAGAGGAGAGGAGGGATGGCGGGGGGTGGGGGGAATGTTTCTATTAGGCCACGGGAATGTTTGCTTTTCTTCTCCAAGAACTGGTTGTGGTCATGTGAATCACCCTGGAGGAAAATCAGAGGGTCCCCAAATGCATCTGTTGGTTTTTATATTAAAAAAAGAAAGAACGAACGAAAGACAAAGACAACAATCTTTGTGGTTGGGTTAAAAGTATTTTAATCAATGAACAAGGGCAGAATAAGGGCCTGCCCCCGGAGCAGGCAGGAATGTGGCCAGGGGGTCCGAGGATGGAGGCCTGGTGGGGGCTGCCCATCCCTTGCCATCTGGGCTCTGCCACACAGATCTGGCCCCTGCCACACAGATCTGGCCCATGCATGCAGGGACCTGCCCGTCCCATTCCCATGTGGACACAATCTCTACCCTTGGGAGTTTAAGATTGGGGTGTGCGGTGAGGCTTGGGGAACCAGAAGGGGAGAGTCCTGGGGTCCTTCTTCGGATGGACAGGTGGAGGGGGCAGGTGGTCTGGGAAAGTGTGTGTGTGTGTGTGATTAACTATACCTGGATGCGTGTTGAGTGTTGTAGGAATTAGGAGAGAATGGGGCTTCATGTTTGTGTGATTAGATCTGTGGGGGTTGTGTGTGTGGATGGGGGCTGTTTGCAATAGGATTGGAATGTGGATGGTTTCAGAGTATATGTTTGGGATGGTGATGGGGGCTGTGGAGTTCGGTGTGGGCTAGGGGTGTTTATGCAATTAAGGATGTATATATTGGGGATGTGGCTGGAGGAGTATATGGTAGAAATAGACATAGGCACAATGTGTCAACACCCAGAGCATACCCAGACACCCCCGGTAGCACTGCCAGACAAACATCCAGCACCCGGGGACACCCACACGCCGGCACACGCTCCCAGGACACGCTCTCAAGCGCACTCCTACAGTAGCTGTGCCTCTATGTGCCTGTGGTTAGGTTGGATGAGTACGAGTTTGAACTTGAGTTTGGGAGGTATAGTGCGGCCATGGCCTGTGCTTATATTGGGGGAGAGGAGTTTGAGGGTGTGGTTGAGGGTTCGGATGTGTGGTGTGTGTGTTGATTGGGTGTCGATTCTGTGCTGGGTGTGCCTGTGTGGTCAAGGCGCACGTGTGTTGGAGGAGCATATGTTTGAGAATTTGTTTTGGGCACGGACATGTGTATGGGGCGTGGGAGTGTATTTGACGTGGGGTTGTGTGTGCATGTGCATCCGGTGTAGGGGTGCTGGAGGAGAGCTGGGAGATGTGTCTGCTGGCCCAGCCTTGCTGGCATTTGAACCCAGGAGCTTGGAGCCCTCACTCCTTCCTCCTCAGTCGAGGACTGTGTGAGGTATTGGAGGGGGCGTCTGGGGAAGTTTCCTGGAGACGGGCAGAGGCTAGAGTGGTGAAGAGCGCACTGGTGCCCAAGGACATTCTGGGCCGGGGGGCCAGAAGGAAGGAGCTCATGCCCTGCACCCAGGGAAGGCCGTGGTCGTGGATAGCCGAGTGTCAGGTGAGGGAGAGCTGTAGGAGGTGGCGCTTGGGCCACAACATGGGGACTCTGAATGGCAGGCCCGTAGCAAGACGAGATTCTGTGGGACGGAGGAAGAGAGATCCCAGATGGGCAAGGCCCTCGAGAGCCAGGACTGCCTGCACTGCACGACAGTGCTTTCTGAAGGGCTCAGAGGGCCCCTGAGAGAGGCAGCCCCTTCACGAGGTTTCCATCGGTCTCCCAGGTTCTGCCCTGCCTGCCTTGGAGTGACTGACCTGATGCCCTCCTGCTACCCGAGGAGGCAGGAGGGTGGAGATAGTCACCCCTCTGGACAGATGAGGACCCAGGATGGGAGGGAGGATGTGGCCTGAGGCCAGTGTGTGTCCCATCACCTTTGAGAGGCCTGCGTCCTGAGCCTGGGGTGCTGAGGGCAGAGGGGCCACCCCAGTGTCCAGAGCGCCATCTCATGACATCCTCGGGCTTCACCGCGACCCCAAGAGGTGGGTGTGTAGGGTTTCTTTGTACAAATGTAACATCATCTGATGCTAGAGATTTTACAACACCAAAAAGAGAGCGCAGGCGACTCTGGACCAACTCAGTGCTGTTTCCCCTGGGTCGGGTCCCATCTGTACCTGGCAGAGCCCTTAGCACAGCATCGGGCGCACAGCAAGCGCTCACCAAGGGGCAACTTCAGAGTCATTGCTGGGATCTTAGAGAAGGGTCCGACTCCCGGTGCGGCCCTCACGTCAGGTGAAGTAGTCACCTTTCTGTGCCTATGTGAGGATGATTTGAGAATCAGCCTGGAAATAGCATTACAACTCAGGAGCTTCCTGGTCACGTGGCCTGTTGCCACCTGTGGGTTTCGCAGCACTAGGACAGTCCATCGTGTGGATGGTGGTGCAGTCTACCTCAGTCTGCTGGCCCTGTGGGATCTACATTGTCCCTGACCTTCCACTGCTCTGATTTCATAACAAGAGTATATTGTTAACTATCTTCTTGCAGAAAGCCTGTCTGGTCTCCAACTTGGGTGGGCGCCCAGAACCCAGATGTCGGGGGGCAGCTGGAACCTGGCAAAGTGTCAGTCTGGGTTCACCCTACACAGGGTCTCTCAAGCCTCCAACCCTCGGGGGGCAAGGCCTTGTCCCATCTGGGCTCACTGCTTTCTAGGCACCACCACCCGCCTCCTTCGGGCCCAGGCCATGGATGCTCACTTGCTAATGTGCAAATGGGCTAGCTTCCCTCTGGCATCGAAGGCCCAAAACCTCATCATCCCTCAATTACAGGGAGTTGGTTCCTGAGTTGTAGTGTGAAGTCTCCAGGGAGAAAACCCGTTTCCACCTAATTTGAGCCTGCATGGCTATCAGGAAACAGAATCCTTCCTCAATAAAATGGAACCCAAGTCTCCTGAGGTTGGCCAAGGAGATGGAAAATCTCATGAGTGGGACTCCACCTGGTGGCCTGGGCTCCTGTCAGGAGCATCATGTTGGCTCTGATGGGTCCCTTGTCATCTCTGCCCCATGGCAGCCCCAGGAGGCACCATGACCTTCATGCCCCAGAGCTTCTACTCTGCCACTGCCTGTGACCTGAGGAGGGTACGGCTCTGTGACTCTGTTGACCCATCTGTAATATGAGGATGATGACAGAGCGAACAAGAATAATCATACCTGGTTGTTGCGGGGTTGAAAACACTGCTGACATGGAGAGCGCCTGCACCAAGGCCCAGCACAGAGTAAGTGCTCGGTACCTATTAGCTGGCATCCTTTTAGCTTGAAAATGACTTGACTTTTGCAATAACAGCTCTGATAAGGGACTTGTCCCCAGAATATAATAAGAACTCTTACATTTCAATAATAAAAAAGATAAATAACCCAATATAAAGTGGGCAAAAGGGGCACCTGGGGGGCTCAGTTGGCTAAGCCTCTCTGCCTTCGGCTCAGGTCATGATCCCAGGGTCCTGGGATCGAGCCAAGCATCAGGCTCTACTCTCAGGAGGGAACCTGGTTCTCCCTCTGCTTCTGCCCCTCCCTTCTTTCCCCCTTCTCCTGGCTCATGCACTCTCTCAAATACATAAAATCTTTAAAAAAATTAAAAAATAAAATCAATAAGAAATAAATGTGGGCAAAGTATTTGAGTAGACATTTCTCCAAAGAAAACATACACATAGCCAAAAGCACAGGAAAGGTAGCTCAACATCGTTAGCCATCAGGGAAATGCAAATCAGAACCACAGTGAGCTACTACTTCACCCCTGCTAAGAGGGCTACAATAAAAAAGATGGGGAACAATAAGTGTTGGCAAGGATGTGGAGAAATCGGAACTTTCACACTGACGATAGGAACGTAAAACGGTATAACTGCTTTGGAGCGTCATTTGGCAGTTCTCCAAACAATTCAGTGTAGAGCTACCACGTGATCTTCCAATGCCGCTCCTAGGCATACACCCCAAGCAGAAGAAAACATGTGTCTATAGAAAATGTACAGGAATGTTCATAGCAGCAGGATTCATAAGAGACAAAAGGTGGAAACAAAGGAAATGTTCACCAGCTGATGAAGGGACAAACAAAATGTGATCTCTCCATGTGATGAAACATTAATTTGGCCATAAAAAGGAATGAAGTGTTGATCCATGCCACAGCACAGATGAAATTCGGAATCATTACGCTAAGAGAAAGAAGCCAGTCACACTAGGTGGGGCATGCCAGCATCAGAGGGTACCTGTGGGGCCATCTTCAGCCCTCTTCCTCTTTATTTTTACAACTGGGGAAACTGAGGCCCAGAGAGGGGAGGTGTTACCGTAGAAAAGAGGAAGTACTTTGGAGTCAGACAGACTTGCATTCAGATCTTAGCCCAGACTCCTGGGGTGGCTTTGGCCAAGAGTCCTCTTTAAAACATGAAGTCGTTGGGACACCTGGTTGGCTCAGCCAATAGGACCCTGGATCTCAGGGTTGTGAGTTCAAGTCCCATCCTGGGCATGGAGCCTACTTAAAATAAAATGCAGAGTTGTTGAGAAGGTAAAGTGAGCAGACCCAGGGTCTAGGTGGAGCTTGGCGACTGGCAGTGGGGGAGAGGTTCATCCCAAGTTTAGCAGAAACTTCTCCTGTGCAAAGAAGCAACAAGGGAGGCAGGCCAGGGGAGTGGGGTGGGGTGGGAGGGGGGCAGTTGGAGAAGCAGGAGGATTCTGTCCTTGAGTTTTTGAAAAATAAATGTAGATGTTTTATATGCTTATTGCAGAAAATGTGGAAAACACAACAGCATAGATTTGTAAGAAAATTAAAGTCCTCACAGCTGCCCCCTCACACAGAAAGACTCTCAAGTTGGACCTCTTTGGGCTGCTCCTGGCTCCTTGAGTAAAATAGAAATGGACTTTATGAACCATATTTCTAATGAGAAATTACCCCCATTCTGCTCTGGTAATCCCTGGCAGCCCAGGCTTGGCTCAGTGCAAAGGGAGAGGCAGGGAAATAGACTTTGTCAGACCTGGTCTGAGCCAAGTTCACCAAGTCTGTGTTCCAGAATGTACAGTCATTCCAGAGATGATGAAAACCCACTGTGGTGCTAGCACTTAGCAAATACATTTTAAAGCAGGGCCCTTGATGGGTCCAGGCTTGAGTGGGCTCTTGGTGACATTCTAGGTATGTCAGGGGGATTTGGCCTGCCTGGGTCAGGGCCTGAAACATGGAATGTTACAGAGATAAATGACACCGTCCATCCTTCAGAGGCAGGAGCAGGTGGTGAAAAGTGGAATAGAACTTGGGACCCCAGCCGTCAAGAGCTAGCTCTGTGAGGGTGCAGGAGGAGATGGCTCTGCTGGCCTTTCTGTGGGTGAGAGGAGAGTCCCTTTGAGGCCAAAGGTCAGGGAGCACTGGGCGGGGAATCTGAGGACCTGGCGCCCTCTCTTGGTATCACCACTGACTGAACCGGCAGCCTTGAACCAGTCACTCCTTCCCCAGCCACAGACATCCCCTAACACCCTTTCTAACTCTGTGATCTTAAAAGAACCTTCCTGGGGCACTTAGCTAGCTCAGTCATTAAGTGTATGCCTTTGGCTCAGGTTGTGATCCCAGAGTTCTGGGATCGAGCCCTGCATCGGGCTCCCTACTCTGCGGGAAGCCTGCTTCCCCTTCTCCCACTCCCCCTGCTTGTGTTCCGTCTCACTGTGTCTCTCTTTGTCAAAAAAATAAATAAAATCTTAAAAAAATAAAAAACCCAAAATCTTCCTTCTTACCCAAGGATGGGAAGAGACAAGGGTGATTAACCCCAACCAAGCACATTGTTCCACTCAGCAAACGTGCCCTGAGTCCATGCTGTGTGTCCAGGTCATTGCTGGGCTGTGTAGTGAGAGGCCCATCAGTGGGACCAGCCTCATCCCCTCTCTGACTCACACCGCCCAGCTGGCAGGAGGAAAGGACATGGAAGCCAAGAGTTAAAATACGGAGTCCTAGGGGCTATGATGAGGGAAGAACAGGGCTTGGTGGGACCCCAGAGGAGCCTGGCCTTAATAGTGGGGGAATCAAGGAAGGCTCCCTGGAAGAGGTGGCTTATGAGCTGAAGCTTGGAGGATGAGCAGGATTTTGCCAGGTAAAGGGGTGGGAGGAGGGCACTCTGGGTAGAGAGTGAAGGGAGCAGAGGCACAGGCTTCCTGGAGCGTGACGCCCATCATTGCCATGTTGTATTGCTGGGTGGAGCCCTGCCCTGACCCCAGAGATGGTGGGCCCTGCCATCTCTTACCTCATTTGGCCCTTACAATAAACCCACCAGGAAGGCGTGTTAACTCTTTTCAGAAAACAATTCTGGACCCGTGAGGCTAAGTAACATGCCTAAGGACCCAAGGCAGTACACAGCAGAGCTGGGACTTGAACCTTGATCGGGCTGACCCCAAACTTCCACACCCCATCCAGCTGGCTCAGAAGTGTGTCCTCAGACGTTCAGCCGAGACTGCAGAGATGGGTGTGGGAAATGTCACTCTTCTGGTGCTCTTGGCCGCTGCCGGGAGGTGAGCAGCAGCCTTGCCCTCCCCCATCCAGACTTGTGGCTCAGATTTGCCTGTGTGTCCTCTGACCTAGGAGTGAGGCCGTCTGTCACCACTATTTAACTAAACTGGCCACCGTGTCTCCAGAGACTCTTCGGTCATCACTGGCTACCACGTGTGTGACAGCTCGGTGATATACCCCGTGAGGAGGCATCTGTGCCTGTCCGGGGCAGGGCATCCGACAGGGTGAGCCTTGGCTTTCCTGATGCAGGCACACAGCTGTCATTGTCATGGGCTTCATCTCCACATCCATGCCTTCCCCGATCCTCAGATCCCCTCTAGAGGTCATCATGTGGAAGGAAATGGAGTTCACAGAGGACAGGAGCAAATGTCACATCCAGACCTGACTCAGATCTTTGGCTCCACATCAAGGATGGGAGCGTCCTCCAGTCCTGTTCCCAGGACAGCTCACCCCAAGCCACATGTAGAACCGAGCAGAATCTAGTTCTGTAACCTCAGTCTGTCCAGAAAGGATCACTGCCCACTGTGATTTCTTTTTAAACTTCAACAAAACACAGAGGTATAAAATATATAGTAAAAAGTGTGACATATCAAGAAGTAGAAAACAGTAAAGAGAAAAAAGAAAAGCTATTCCTAATGAGACTACTCAGTAATACCTACTGTTTAACATTTTAGAGTATTTTTCCAGACTTTTCTCAGTATATACAATAATTGTCCTCTGTGCTAGAATAGAATCCTCCTATATTTACTATCTGGTGACTCGCTCTTGACACTACATTGTGTCTGGGACACCTGGTTATGGGCTCTTAGCTGAGCAAGTGAGTGAATGAGGACGAGCAGATGGCCAGTGACTGAATGGGCATCTGTCTTGTGTCACCGGTCAGGCTTTCAGACTGCCTTCCAGAGCAGGAAGCCTCGGACTCCGTTCTGCCACTGTCTCCCTATCCTCCGTCACCTCGGACCTGTTTCTCCATCTGCACGGGGGGTTGCAGGTAGCAATGATTGGTGTTCGGCAGTATCTGATGCTGACTCTGCACAGCCCTGGGTGCGGAGGTGGGGGGAGCCCTGTACTCTCGTTCCATCCTTGGAATGCCAACACACACTGAATCCCGGAGAGCTTGGGTGGTTTGTGCCGATCATGGAGCTGGAGGAGAGTTACAACTTGAACTCAGGCCTGGGCGGCTAATGAGCATGTAGGAGCAGAAAGAGTCTGCCCTAAGAATCCAAGGGGACCAGAGCTGGGGCAGGGGCCCAGGGAAGCCTTGTCAGCCCTGCCCTTTCTGGTCTGCCTCGAGGTCTGGATCTGTAACACAAGGACCTCCAAAGGCCAGCCGGTCCTAACATTGAGTCCTGAGTTCCTACACAGCCTGGCCCAGCCCCCCTGCCTTTCCTCGAGGGCCAGAGTGGACCCAGAGAGGAAAGCCCAGAGCTTCTGCCGAGGAGCCACTATTGGAGCTTAGTTCGCCTTGATGCCTGAGAGAGTTCCAGGCTAAGGGAACAGCATATGCAAAAGCTCCGGAAGTACAGGAAGTTCTGAAAACCCAAGCAGTCAGTGTAACTGGAGCCTGGGGAGGAAACGGGAGCCTGGGAGCCAGTCGCAGCTGGAAGGCCTGCAGACTCAGATGCTGGGAGTCAGAAACACCAGGCCTGAAGGTTGTGGGTCGTACATTGAAGGCAACAGGGAGCCACCACTGGGTTTTGTGCAACGGCAAGGACAGACTTGCCATCTAGCAATCTGTCTGACTACAGGATGGATGATGGATTTGGGGGCAATGGCCATGGTGGAGGCAGGGAGGGGCTGGTGAGGAGAGAGGCTGCATACCTGGCCCTTCTGTGGGGAGCAAGCAGTTGGAAGACCTCACCTGAGCCCTGGGCCCCCTGCCCCTCCCAGGCTCCCAGCTCGCTTGCCCCAGGACAGAGCTGCAGACTCATCAGCCCTCAGTGGCTGGGCTGGGTCCAAGTGCAAGGCCGAGATTTATGTTTGGTAAATTATTGGTGCCCCAGTCAGAGCAATGCAACTCAGCACAATGGCATCCTTCTCTTTTTGTCCTCCTTCATTTTAGAAGCCAAAGCTAAATGTTTTAATTTTACATTATTCCTGACATAATGCTAATGAGTTCCAGGCATCACTCCCCCTTCCCAGCCCCCAGTCGGGCTCAACTCTGCAGAGCCAGGCTTCCGGGAGGGGCCCTGCTCCCCGGAACACCCCTCCTGCCACCCCCTTGGTTCTCAGCCAAGTTTCTCCTTCAGGATCCCTTCCTGTTTTATCATACAGTGTTTTTGTTTGTTTGTTTGTTTGTTTCAGTTTCCTTGGTCTTCTTTCATGTGGTGGCGGCAGAGGTCTTCCCCTTGTCCAAGGGACAGAAGGCACCTGGGTGGCTCAGTGATTAAGCGTCTGCCTTCTGCTCAGGTCGTGATCTTGGGGTCCTGGGATCGAGGCCCAGATCAGGCTCCCTTGTCGGTAGGAAGCCTGCTTCTCCCTCTCCCACTCCCCCTGCTTGTGTTGTTTCTCTTGCGCGCGCGCGCGCTCTCTCTCTCTCTCTGTCAAGTAAATAAATAAATAAATCTTTAAAAAGAAGAAGAAGAAGAAGGCTCCCCCGAGAGCTAAACAGCCTGCCTGCTCTGGCAGAAGCTGCCCATCCCCTTCAGACCCCTGGGGCATCCCAGGCACAGGTGAGGGGTGGGGCACCTCCCCCAGACTCTTCCAGAGTTTTCCAGCCTGTGCTGGGCTAAAGAGCGGGGGATCTGGGGCTTTAGGGGAAACAAACGCTCTCGGGGAAGCTGAGAGACAGTGTGGAAGTTGTTACTGCTAGTATTGTTATGTCCTAGTGATGTGAAACTGAATTCTTTGCTTTTTGTCCTTTCTTTCCCACGGCCTAGTGTTTCCTAACCAATCTGCTTTTGGTTGAATGCAGTGTAAGAACAGGGCCAAGCTCTTTGGCATCAGCCATCCCTGGGTTCAGTCCCGATGCCGCCCCTTTACTCTGTGGGCGCCATGAGCCCAGGCTCTCTGGGACCGTCTGTCTCCTTCTCTGTGAGAGATGGTCATGAGGCACCTTGTGTCCAGGGCGGCCTGCAGGTCAAAAAACGCAGAGCACAGAAAGAGTGCACGGCTGACTTCTTTATGTCCGGTTCCAACATGCAGTCCTCAGACTCAAGTGAGGGAAAAAGAAATGCAACGTGGACGTTTTCCATGAACTCCCTTCCCAGGCCGAGCGTTTGCATGCTGGCAGTTCGAGAGTACTGGCGTCCTTTCTCTTTGGCCAGACTCTGCGTGTGTCCCATCCCTCCGAAAGGTTGCCTCAGGCCCAGCTCGGACTCCGTCTCCCCCATGGTGCTACACTTGGTACCTCCGGAGACATCCGGAGCCCTGCCTGTAGGGGGCCTGGGCCCCACCTACAAAGAACCCTGTTTCAGGTCCCACAAGCTGAGCTGGGGGTGCTGTGGCACACCCAGGGCATGGCCCCCAAACTCAGAGCCTCCCCACTTTTAGGGACTGCATGTCTTGCATGTCTTGCATGTCTATGCATGTCTTGCTTCCCCTCTAGTGTCCCTATCCCAGTGGGAGCAGTCTCAGGAGTGGGGACATGGGAAGCTTGGCTCTTTCTCCTGGCAGAACCTGTCCTGCCCCCTACTAATTTGGGGTCTCCCCGCCCTACCCCACACTTCCCTCAAGGCTCAGTTGTTTGTTATTTGGGTTTTTTTCATTCATTAACAGATACTTCCAAAAGCCCACTCTGTGTCAGGCCCTGTGTTGGGCATTTTTAGATGGGTTTGTGGCAGAAAGATCATTTGAAATTTTAACTGTGCATGACTCATCTCTGCCTCCAGAGATCTTTCCATTTGGCCCTGGGGCCTGGGATGTCGAAACCCAAAAGCCAGAAGTTCATTCCTGTCTGCTCTGCTTTCTGTTAAGTCATCTCCTCCCCGAGGCACCTGAGTAGGGCCGTAACACTATTCCACACATACCCATTTGACAGATGAGAACAGAGGCCCGGCCGGGAAAGGGACTTTCCCTGGATACCTGGCCCAGGGGGTTGCCCCGTGGCTGACCAGTGGGGTACCCGACTTATTGCTGGATGTCACCATGCATGGTAGGGAAGTTGGGGCCAGGAAGGAGGGTCACTGGCAGCAGTCCCCCCTTCAGAGAGACCCCAGCGTAGGCCTCTGGGTCCCAGGCCTGCCTCTCACAGGGTTGCTGTGATGCCGGTGGGACTAGGGCAAAGAGTGTTCTGAACACTGAGGCACTCGGCCATCAGAAAGGTTTGCTGTGTCTCTTCTTAACTTCTTATCCCCTCCAGGGCTTGGATTTCATTTAGGTTTTTGTTTGTGTCGTATGTTCTTAATGGTAACTGACCTTCCTTCACTAGCTCCTATGTGAGTGCAAGACTCCCCTTTCCTTCCATCTGCCGTGAATCCGGGGGCTGGGTTGGAACAGCGGTAGGAGGGTGTGACGGGGGCCCCCCGAGCCCCATTCAGGGTGTGGTCCTAAGTTGCCTGCACCGGGTCAGCCCACCTTGGCACCCCTCTGTTGGTCAGTAACGGGTGGCTAGCTGGGGCAGGTGGGAGGGGTGATGGTGCTGAGGCTGGTAAGCCTGTTGATAGCACTGGGCATTGGGTGGCAAGTGCACCCCAATTTAGAGCTGGTAGCTTTGGGAGACATCTGCACCCTCCAAGCAGCCTTGATGAACACAAAATTGCCTGGCTTGGTTCCAGAACACTGGGGACAGGTCACTCCCCTCCTCCCTGGTGGGTCTCCTCCGAACTCCAAGCTCAGCCTTTGTGACTCTCCCACAGACATTCATGGTTTTTACTGCCCATACTAGTGGTCTGGCCCAGCCCTGCCCCGGCCACTCACAAGCCTGTTTCTGAACACCGCCCCCTTAAGGTGGGAGCCCAGGGCCTCACAGGACATCCTATGAGATCCAAACCCCAGAGCACGCTGGGCAGGCAGGAGGCTCACAGCCACCCACGACCTTAGACGGGATCTTCACACATTGTACATTTGTAAGGATTCCGAGTGACCCGATGTGAGGTTTTCTTTCAGGAGATGGGGGTGATGTCTGGGGGCTCTTTCTTCCCCAGGCAGTCCTAGGACACTAGGCGTCACGCAGCTGCCACCAGGATGACCCTGGTGCGCGTTCACCCCCATTGCCCCACTGTCCTGGGCAGACAAGCCTTGGGTGACTAAGCAAGTGACTGGTCTAAGGTTGCATAGCAGCCAGTGACAGAGCCACATCTGGCCTCGGATCTTTAACCTCGATGTTTTCACATATGGACGCAACCCCACTGTTTCTGTTTGGAATTTGGGAGAGGAACCAAAAGGGGGGCTCCTTTTGGAGCCATTCACTGAGCGCTGTCCTGTACCCAGTAGCAGGGGCATGCCGCCCTGATGTCCCTAATGGGCATCTGAGGCCAGCAGTGTCACCACATTTTACGGTGGGAACACAGAGCCGCATAGGGACCAGGACCAAGAGGAACCAGACCTGAGCCCCAACTCTGCTGGTGGTGGGGAGATATTGTGCCCAGGCTAGGAGGCAAGCCTGAGGGGAGGGGATGTTGAAGCCGGGGGCTGGATAGGGCCCTTTTGTTCATGGTGGTCCCTGTTCCTCCTCCTCTCAAAATAGCACTGGCCAACCTCGATGCAACTTGTAGTCAGACACAGCCTCCAACAAAGGGGACCAGGTGCTTCTGCTTGGCAGTTGGCTGTGGAGGTGGTGTGGGCTGCCATGTGGCTCTCCAGCCTCTGCCTGCCGGCCTCCCCCTCCCAGGCCCGAGTTCCTAGAGGCCAAGCCGAGCAGCTGGCACGGTCCCAGGGTGAGTGCGGTGTCCACGCCAAGTGTGAGCAATGAGAGATGGGCAGTCCTGGAGTCAGACCCATGATGGCAGCCAGGCAGAACTCGGTCCCTAGCCCTCAGAAGGGGGCAGAATCAGGAAGGATGATGCGAGGACTTCGGAGAGGAGCGGATGTGAGGCTTGAGCCGGGGCTTAGAAGACAGGGATGACTAGACAGGCAAATCGAGGGCCCTCGTGTGCAGAGGACACAGATACAGGCCTGAAGGCTGGCAGTTGTGGCTTATGGCTGAGCAGGGGAGGAGGAGAGAGCACTGGGCTAGAAGTCGGCGTGGCCAGAGGCTGTTCTTGGCCTTGCCTTGGGGTTCTTTAAGGCCACGTGTGCCCTCGCCAAAGCTGAGCCCGCCCAGCAGCCATGGGAAAGTCGGGAGGTACTGTGGGCCCCTGAAGGCTGCCTAGAGCCGTGGAAAGAGGTGTGTGGGAGTGTGACTGTCCCCAGGTCTGGCTGGGTCAGGTTTTGTGACGGTGTGAGGATGTGTCTTTATCCACTCATCTCCTAGAAGCTGTTTCCAGATATTGTCTCTGGGTGAGTGTCTTCTCCCCACCACACACGGACTGTTCCAAGGCCACACGTGGGGCAGTCTGCCCGTGCAGTGCTGTGGTGCTGGGGTGCTGTCAGGCAGTGCATCTGGGACCCGGGGAGTCTGTGTGTTTGAGCCCGTGCTGGGGTCTGGGGCTTGAGGGTCCTTGTGTAGAGGTGTGAGCGTGTACGGGCTGGCCTCTGTGTCTCTGACTTGAGCCCTGTTGGTGTAAGCATGTGTTGGAATCAGTGCTTTGTGGTGGTGTCCTGGGCTTCTCGGTCTTTGACGCCGGGCCTGGTTGGGACGGGAGGTGTAGGTGCGTGTATGTGTCTGAGTCTCCCGGTCTGCACCTGGGGCTCAGTGCACATGTGCGACAGCCATCCCATGCCATCCACCTGCTGCCAGGCCCTGGCCCTGGCAGAGCTGCTGTTTGCCTCTCCATGATGTCCAGCCTCTGCTCAGCACCAGGAGCTCCCCCAGGGCCCACCTGTGTGCTTGAGGAGCAGACTCTGCACCCCTCTGCTCCTCCTCATTTGGGGGATCCACAAACCTCTGGATGGGTGGCCTAGCTCTCTTGGTCCTTGCTTGCCAGGAATAAGAACGTGCTTCTTACCCAGAGACTTTGTGCTGGAGAGATCCCAGCCAAGAGCCTTCTGCGCAGTCCTGGTGAGAAGGGACAGGGGGTCTGCAGCCTCATCCAGCCTTGGAAATCTCCCAAGAGCAGGTAAAAACTGACTGGCTCTGGGGGCAGGGGGAATGCTGTGGTCCCTCTGGCGCATTCTCCCTTTGCCTTCTGTGCTTCACAGCACCTCCCCAACCCCCTCCAGCCCGCCATCCTCTCTGGATGGTTAGGAAGCCACAGAGAGCTGAGCAGGTGTGAAGGGACCCACACGCTGGCCTGGGATCTTGGTCATGGCTGCCCAAGACACTAGTGTGGCCCGAGGCACGGGAGTCTGGGCACTGGAGGCAAACCTAGGGTCTATCCCACGGGAGCTCTGGGAATCTGGCACCTAGACTCCCTGGGCCTTGCTTTCTGCCTGTGTCATGAGGAAGGGGTTGTTATGCTGTCCTAATGGGACAAAGGAGATCATGTGTAGGAAGAGTCTGGCCCAGTCCCGGGTACAGGGTAAATGTGAGAGCTGCTGTTCCCGTCACAGTCTCCCTCCTGTATACGTCTGCCGGGTCCTTCGTTGACTCAGGTAGTACCGTGGGCCTGAAGTGAGACCAGACCCTCATGAACTCCCAGAGCAGAGTCCAGGCTGCTGCCGTCTGGCCTCACCTCCCAGGACTCTCTCCATATCTGTCCCTCCCCTTCTTGCTTGGACCCCCTGAGGACTGGCAAAACACAGGCTCTGCGGAGACTCCGGTGGAAACCCCATGGGGCTCTGAGGACAGTGATCTCCAGGCCAGAGTCCCCCTGCCAGGGTAAGGGGGTGGGGAGGGGACCTCAGCTCCTGGCTGGCTGGCCTTTCGAGCTGGCCAAACACAGAATTATCTGACATCTTGGAGAAGGCTCTGGCACCGCACATCCCAATCATTGTTATAAAGTAAGTTAAAAGTTTGCACAAAAATGAGAAGTTGATCCCCGAATGTCTTGCCAGACTGTTGTAACCCAATATATTTTACCCTTAAACCAGAAATGTGTTTGTTTAGAAGCAAGTCACTGGCAAATGCCAAAACTGGAGGCATTTCCTCCCCTGCCCCCACCCATGCCCTGTTTCCCCAACACCACCCCCCTTGCCCTTTGTGTCCAGATTCTTAGCCAGAGCGTGAGAAACCGGGCCCTCTCTGCTCTGTGGGTCACAACCGCCATGGGGAGGAGACTTGACATTCACCTGGAACCTGCTGTGTTCCGGTTCTTCCACTGGGCACATCCTTGCATTTACTTCTCACTGTCAATAGCAGTGGCCCCGTTTCAGAGAGGAGGAAAAGTGAGGGCAGAAAGGGCACATGATTTGCCCAAGTTTGTTTGTGACTGTCCCTTGGCGGAGGCCGGTGCAGACCTCTCTCTGCAGGATCTCATGGTCTGTGGCTCATATCACACTGACCCCCATGCCTCACCTGTGAAGCAGCATTCTTGCTCCTTTCCCAGGGGCCCGGGGAGAGAACAGTCTTGCCCAGCACACGGTGTGTCTGACAGCATGTTTCCCTCGGCAGTCTCGCTTAGCCACTCTGCAGCCGAGAGCAGGGCTCAGAGAGGGCAGGATGCTGAGCGGGGTGAGCCCAGCCCCAGCTGGATTCCGACAGCTGACCCTGGGCCCTCCCCCTCCCCCAGCCAGAACTTGAAGGGTCCTTGGGCTCGGCCTGCAGAGGGAAATGCTGGGCCCTTCCCAGCTCCTGGGATGGCTCCCCTCGGTCTTTCATCTCCTGCCCTTGGTTCTGTGAGCGGCACGCAGCCATAATGGATTGCAGTGGACTTTTTTCAATTAGGTTCTGATTTTCCCCTGCCTGTTACTATAAAACTCCAGATGGTCTGGGGCTTCACGGTTCCCGGGGTATTTTCCCCCATTATTTTAATCTTCCTTTGTAACACACCCCACATGTGGAAACTGGGCCTTTCAAGACCGTGCACTCTGAGCGGCGGCCGCAGCTCGCTCCTTTCTGCGGCGTCGCCATGCTTTACCTCTTTGTGCAGTGGCATCTCCTGTCTTGGGGGGCCAGGAGGAAGGGCACCCTCCTCTCCCAGCCTCAGCTCTGCATCTTGGGCAGGGCCTGGCCTTTGGCTGGAAATGGAACCCAGGCTGTGGGCCTGGTTGGAAGTCATTGTAACAGCTGCTGAGTGCGACCCCGTTTCTGGTGGTTTCCCTCGGGGGCCTACAGCAGTGACCAGAGTGGTTAGGGGCACAGAGAGAGAGGCCTATCAGCCAGACTCGAGACCAGATCCCAGCTCCGCCAGTCACCAGCCGTGTGACCTGGAGCCAGGCGTGTCCCCTTGATGAGCCTCACGCTCCTTGTCTGCAGAGTGGGGCAAGGAGGGAGCTTTAGTGGCAGAACATGTTGTCATGATTGGTGACACACCACATGAGACACACAGCAGCTGCCAGCCCTTGGTCGGTGTCCAAGAGGGTGTCACCTGGCCACTTATATCCTGAATCACCCCAGGGTTGTCTTAAGATAACATTTTAATGTTCATGCATTTTAAAGTAAAAAGTATCTGACGTCCCTTCTTACATTTTTTTCTAGACAGGTGTCCCTTCTGTCTCTTCTCCTCTCTCTCCGTGTCTCCACGCACCCACTCACAGTAGCTACCCTCTGTTGCCCATGGCATGTGAGCGTTTTTTCCTGGCCACATAAATGTGCTGTGTGTTTGGTTATTAGAGCTCGTGTGTTTCAGATTCACCCCAAATAAGACCGAATGCTGCACGCATCCTGGGCTTACAGACAGCACCTCCCTGCTATGTGCCCAGGGGTGCCCAAGTGATGCCCCCATTTTTGGTGGAACTCCAACCAGTGCACTTGCCCAAGGTCTGACTCCAGCTGGGAACTGGTGGATTTGCACCCTGGCTGCTCTGATGCTGAAACATAGAAGTGTGGAGGTGAGAGCTGGAGGGAGCAGGCACCACCAAGCCATCACCAGGGGCCAGGGCACAGCCTCCAGGATGCTGTGACGAAGACTGATACTTGCCAGGCACTAGAATACTCTGTGGGATTTAGGCAGGGAAGGACTCAGACCTGTAGGCTTAAGTCTTCCTTCTAGATACCAGATTTCGTGGGAGAGGAGAGGCAGGAGTCAGGACGGCAGCTAGTACGGTCACTGGGGTGAGCAGAGCTGGGGGTGTGGGCCAGGAATCAGGGCGGCAAAGAAGAGAAGAGGGTGCACCGGGAAGTTGTTTAAGAGGTGGCATTTCCGTGGCTTGGTGGCTGGTTGGATACAGGGCCCAGGGAGGAAGGAATGGGTTTTTGGCACAAGCATCTGGGTGGAAGGTGGGAGATCAGGGGCTGGGAGTCCAGCCAGAAGAAGCAGCACCAGGGTCCCCCAAGTGAAGAGCAAACTCATTGGCTGGGCCCCATCAGTGAGTGCGTGGGGCGGTTTCTGTGGCGTTTTCTGGGAAAAAATACCCCAAACTCAACCTGTTCCAGAATGAATCAGCACTCCATGGATTGGAACGAAGGGAACCCCCCACATTCCCATTTCTACTTCCACCTCTCCTCTGCTTCCCTTCATTCTAGCTTAGCAAATCCTTGGCTGTCTTCAGAACATTCTTTACCCCTCCCAGTCTCTCTGTGCTTCCCACGCTGTTTGTCCAAACGCTGCTGAGGCATCAAGTCCTGGCTCCTCCGAGAAGGCTTTAGTGAGCCCCCCTGCCTTCCCCAGCTGGAAGCCCCCTGACATCAGCCCCTTTATGGGCCTGGATGCATTCTCTTTTGTTTGGACTTAACCGGTCTTTTGTGGTCTTTTTTGCCCCAAAATCCCAGCTCCCAGCACGCTGCCAGGCACACAGGGGTACCCGAGTGAGTCAAGACATGAATCCATGTGCACAGAGATGAGAGGATGAGCCTGAATCCCAACAGTGAGGAGGTGGAAGGGTGGCAGATGAAGGTCAGGTGACAGAGTACCAGCGAGCAGGGACGAGGGTGTGCAGTAAAGTTGGGGGTGTGCGACTGTTGCATGGGGTGCGTGGATGACTTTTAGAGTCATGGGCTTTGCCTGACACTGCTGGCTTGTGTTGAAGATTGAGGGGGACCCTCTTCCCACAAGAGGTAGCAGTTCTGACTGTGGCTTAGCCCTTCTGGACTAGTAGCAGCCACTCCCCCTTTGCCCCCCTTGTACCAGAGTAGGGGACATCCCAGGAGGTCTGTTCGGCGGGGTTATACACCTGAACATTCACAGCAGAGAACAAGGGATCTGTCCAGGGCAAAATCTGCCTGAGAGCCTCAAGGGACTACTGTGTCGGGGGAGGAGTATAGGAAGGCCTGTGTGTCACCCCCTGGGCTGCAGACCCCATAGAAGGATCATTACACCTTTGGGTCACAGTGGCATTGCCACAGGGCCCATCCTCCAGCCCCCCTCAGAGAAACCAAGGCCCCTGTTGGCTCTTTTTCTGCTACCAGACCTATGTCTCCATTCTGGAAGCATCTCTACCCTCACAACACAACAGTGGGGATGCACCTCTCTGTGCTGCCCTCCCAGCCCCCACATAGCCAATGGATTGGGCTCTGTCAGGCCATTCCCACCCCAAAAGGCTGTTTTGGGCACCCAAGCAGTGCCCCCATGGGACTGACCTTGAAAGGGTTTTAGGGCCGGACCAATGGCAAGCCTGTCAGCCAGGGCCCCCTGTTCTTTACTTCTGGGGTCGGTAAAACCTGACCTTCACTGGTATCTTTTCTGAGGGCAGGATAGGAACCATCACTACCGTAATAATAGAACATTCAGAGAATATGTGCTGTGTCGCATGTGGATATGCACCTTGCCTTGCCCTTACACCAACTGCCTGAGCTTGTTTGTCTTCATTTTATAGAGAAAGAAAGAGAGGCACAGAGAGGGGCACGGACTTGCCAAGATCACAGGGCTGTTTGCTTCCTAAGTCTGGACCCTTGGCCTCAGGTCGTGCCACACCAGACCCCGGAAAGGCCTTGAATGCTAAGGGGGTTGGCTGGATGTCGGAAGGCATGAGGAACTCTGGAGAGCCCTGAGTGGGGTAACCCCAGGCACAGCACAGGCCCAGCAGAGCGAGCGCACATGGCTGTGAACCGGGGAGCGTGCCACCCTCCTCACTCTGCCCCAGTTGGCCATCCATGCGGTGGTTAGATGGAGAGAGCCAGGTGAGCCATGGCAGCAGCTGCAAGCAGAGCCCATAGCCTCAAGGTGTCCTGGCGTGTCCGGGGGCTGGCCTGCTGGGGGTGAGGCTCGGCAGTGGGCCCCGCAGCGTCTTCACCCCAGAGCAGTCTTGGATCAGGCAGCACCCCTTTTCTACCTGCTGCCACCTCCAGTTCCACCTCGGGGGATGGGCATCCCATCAGGGCACCCTTGACCGCTGCTTGTTGTGCCCTAGCCTGTGAGTCTGCTTCATGTGGGGGTAGAACATGGGTGTGGCACAGACCTGGGGCACAGGTATCAGTGTTTGGATGAACCCTGCAGGGAAGAGGGTGCACTCCCAAGGGCACAGGCACCCCAGGCCTGGGGATTTCTGTTCTCACCCCCACTGGATCAGGTCTTTAATCCAGCCTTTGTCCTACAAAGGAGATGCCAGCCCTCCCCTCAAGGAACTCCCAGACCCTCAGCTTGGAGGTCTGGCAAGAAGGCAATGGGTGTGCAGCAAAAATCTTCTAATCTGCAGGCTCAGAGTGTGTCCAGAGAGGAGCGGCAGAGGATGGGAAGGCTTCTCGGAGGAGGCCATGCTTGAACACCACGAGTAGACCTAGACCAGTAAGACATCTGCAAAATGAGTGAAGGAGGGAAAGGCATTCCAGGCCCAGGGAGCAGCTCAAGCAAAGGCCTGGGGGCATGAGAGTCCCGAGGACACTCTGAGTCGTCACTCCTGAGCAGCTCCAGCAGGAGGACATGGTGGGTGTGTGCAGATGGGAGAGGCGACAGGGTTGCCGCAGAAGAGTGCAAACACCAAGCCACAGGTCCTGGGCTTTTGAAAAATATACGAATTAAATTGTCATTGAGATGGAAGAGAAGGCGTCCCATGGGGGGTGGGGCGTGCAGCCTGAACAAAGCCACTGCTGAGACGGAGGCTGGCCAGACAGGCACACGGCCCCTCTGAGAAGACGATGATGCATGGGCCTCCAGAGTCTGCTGGGCTCTCGCACAGTCCAGAAAAGCAGGCGGGGCCTGAGGACTTATTGCTTCTCGGCCTTAGATGTCTACCCTTCTGGCAGCGGCCAACGAAGGAACAAAGGGACCAGCTGGGTGCCAAGAGGCAGCCCGCTTTCCAGCCGTGGCTCTTCCACCTCATTTTGGGGTGAACTTGGCACGGAGCCATTGTAGGAGAGTAGAGGAGTAGCTTGTGGCCAACTTACTCCCCAAACAGGATTTCCTCCTGGTTTTCATAAGTGGAAAAGGCCCATCGACTGGGAGCAGGAGGCAGGACAGTCTCTAAAACCCAGCGGCAGGCTGCCCGCCTTGGCTCAGCCCCAGCGGAGCATAGCCTGCGGTTGTGGCCGGGCCTTCAGGGAGAAGACGGAGGGTGGAGGCAGCTCACACCAGACCAGTTATTGTCCCGAAGTCCCTGTCCTCATGTCTGTCCTAAGCTGGGGCATGAAACTAATGATGGGCCCGGGAGTTGGTTCCTCTGTCTCTTCCTCCTCAAGGGTTGCCTTGCCCTGCCCACTTGCCCTGGGAAGGCAGCGGCCATAGCACAACCATCTGGGCTTCGGCGTCAGAGGGGGCCTGCGTCCTGTTTTTGCCGTGTCACAGCCCTGCGGTCACCACACAAAGTCTCTGTCTCTGAGGCAGGAATGTGGAGGCCACACACCTCAGGGTTATGGTGTGGTACAAGAGTGTGCTTATCCATGTCTGCATGGATAGAGCGGGGCCGGGTCTGAGCAGGGTCCTCCTCCCAGCTCCTGGTGTGCCCCACAGGAGTGCCGGCCTGGCCGGACACCCTGGACAATGAGGGCAAGCAGGGAGGAGTGGCCAGCCACACAGGGGTCCAGGAATGTGCCAGGGGGCAGCATTAGAGCTGGACTTTGAAGGCTGACGGGGGATAGGATGTATGATTATAAGAGAGACGGTGTCCCTGGCTGAGCAACTGGCGAACTGGGGCTTGCAGTGGCCAGGTGGGCTCCTGCTATTGCTTGGGGCAGGCAGGAGTTGTGGGGCAGGAAGGTATACAGGGCGCCCGGCCTCAGGCAGAGTCATGGCGCCCTGTTTCTACATCAGAGACATCCTCAGGGGGTCGTGTAGGGGAGAGCGTGGGAGGAGTGAGAAGTCCGAGGGTTCTGGGGTGGGGGGAGCTTGGCAGAGTCTGGGGGGACGGGGCACCCTGGGCTGCAGGAGGAGGCTCCGTCCAACCCACCCTGACCAGGGGCGTCGCCGTGTCTGGGCCACAACTGCTGCTTGCCCACTGCCCAGCATGGGGCCTGGCCCATGGTGGGCACTGGACGGATGCCCAAACAAGCGTTGAAGACCCTGAGTTTACAAATGGGTTGTTATTCTGACAGTGATCAGCACTGATGCACGCTCCAGATGGACAGAGCCCTTTGACAGTCAGTGTCAGCCCAGAGTGGTGGTCGCATAGTCTTAAGTCTGTAGGTGAAGAAATAAAGGCAGTCAAGGGCACTGCCCAAAGCCTCACTCACATGCAGGCCTCAGGTCCCAAATCCGGGGCCATCTGTCCCTGCTCTCCTGTCCCTTCAAGGCTGTGCTGCCAACAATAGCATGTCATTTCCACCTGCCACTGGGGATCCTTCCAGATCCAGAGAGGGGAAGACCCCTTTCTTCTCTAACCCTCACGGCCATTTCTAAGGCACAGGAACCCACTAGGGTTTTCCGGATAGAGCCTGGGTCCCGATCACTACATGGGGAGCTGAAGTGGAACACCTGGAGGCTCTGGGCAGGACTGGGGGGCAGGGGATGCTGGGGCCGCTCCCAGGCTGAGTAGCGGGCTTCCCCCTGGGGCTGTAGAGCACCCCTCACCAGCCTTTCCTGCAGTTTGAAGGCTGCAGCAAGGCCTTCTCACGGCTGGAGAACCTCAAGATCCACCTGCGGAGCCACACGGGTGAGAAGCCGTACCTGTGCCAGCACCCCGGCTGCCAGAAGGCCTTCAGCAACTCCAGCGACCGCGCCAAGCACCAGCGCACCCACCTGGACACGGTAGGCCCAAGGGCAGAGGCCGAGGGGAAGGGGTGGGCGGAATGCACGCTCCCTCCCTTGTGTGGTGCAGGCCAGCAGCCAGGGCCCGCGCGGAAACCTGCCTTTGTCCTGAGTCCTGGACATTCTGGGCAGCATGACTATGCCAGGAGCAGGGAGGCCTGTTATTATGGGACGTTTGTCCGATAGGTAGGGGCAATTTTCCATCTCCCGGTTGTGGCCAATGTCTCTCAACATTGCCAAATAGCCCGGGGAAGAGGAAGTAAAGTCTTCCAAGTTGAGAACCACTGCTTCAGCCTGCGGCTCCTGGCCTGGGCACCAGTGTCCAGACATGCCCCATGGAGAGAGCGGGCTCACCACTGTGCAGCCTCTCCCCCAACCCATCAGCCAGCCGCAGAGCAGGCCTTCCCTGTTCTTCCCATCCCACACCCTCCATGGTGACAGGTCAGAGCCTCTCCAGGGCTGTCCTTTAGCCCCTAAGCACGGTGGGAGTGGGGTTGAGGTGAACAGGGCCTCCGACTCTAGATCTGGGCCCCAGATCCCTGTATGTCCATCCCCTTTCCCTCGTTTGGGTCAAACGGCACTAACCCTCAGCTTTGTCACAGTGTCGGTCCCAGCTTCTCTCTTGGGCATCCAGACCTCAGCGGTTAGCAGCACACTTTCAAAAACATTGTCTCCCACGATCTCATACTGACCCTGCCTGTCAGGGGACCGCTGACCCTTTTGATAACTGAGGGAAGTGGGGCTCCAGGAGGCTCAGTGCCTGCCCAGCTGGGAGGTGGCAGAGCGGACTTGGAGCTGGACCTCACACCCGAGTCCCCGGGGTGCATATGGCCTGGGAGGACCCCTTCCCCAAGTACAGCAGGAGACAGGTCTGCATCCAGAGTGTATGTCTGTATCTCTCTGCTCTCTGGGTAAACGTTGGGGGACTCTGCTGGTGGGGGACTGGAAGACCCAAGTGGCCAATGGGCCCAGGCTGTCTAACAGACAGATACATGGATGAGGAAACAGAGGCCCACAAGAGTGAGTAACAACAGCAGTCAGAGCTGGGAGTGAGCTGGGAAAGCCAAGAGCCAATATGTTAGAAACATAGAGAAATCACAGGGTGGGTGCAGGTTAGGTCCTGGCCAGGATGTTCTGTACGTTTCCTTCACAGCCAGTGTCCCATACACTCTTCCCAGTTTAATGTTGGTAACAGTCTACAAGGTAAAGGCCACAATTCTCATTTTGCAAAGAAACTGAGACTCCGATAAAGTCACTGACTGTCACACAGCTGGTACATGGCAGAGTCCAGTGACCCTTTGCTGGAAAAGCCGGGGTAGTAGTCCCCCTGGAAAGTAGGGATCTAAGTACAGGGGACAGGGTAGGAAGAAGGAGCCCTGTCCCCAACTGAACCCAACCCTTCTTTCCACCCCTCCCCCCTCAGGCTTTGCTGTCACAGGCTGTGCTGGGGACGTGAAGTGAGGCTTTCTCACCAACCCCTGCTTTCATTACATTCTCACAAGCCTGGCCTTGGGGTCCTTGGTCCCCACCCAGGCCCTGAGGGGCATAGCCCATGCCCAAGCCCCCTGGTTATGTCTCCCAGAGACCGCAGGACAGCACCAACAGCGCCAGGCCCTCTGCACATGCAATCTCCAGCCTGAACAGTGTCCCTCTGGGCCTCTCAGGGTCACCTACTCTGACTTGCCCCCTTCTTCCCTCCCTTCCTGCTGCATTTCCTGGACCCAGCCCCAAAGCAGCAGGCCTCTGGCCCCACTTGGTATGTGAACAGAGCTGTGAGGACTAGGTCAGGTCAGGCCCACAGTGAGCCCAGAGGGTTATGGCAGGTCTTCATCTCCCCACAGGTCCTGGTGAAGCCCTAGAGGTACAGCCGCGAAGCCCAGCTCCCACCTGTGCCCATCCCCACAGAAAGAGCTCTGGCGATCCTGCCCAGAGAGGTTGCCTTCCCAGCACACAGAGGCCAGTAGGTCAGCCCATGTGGGCTGGGCCTTGTTTTCCAGAAGGGACCCAGTCATGTTCCCAGCTCCCCTCTGGCGCCAAAGAACATGGGATTCTCACCATGAGCAGGAAAGTGGCAGAACAGACTAGAGAGAGCCAGCCAGGTTTTAAGTCTGGCCCTCCACCTGGGCCCAGAGCTCCAAGGAATGCCACCTAGCCTCTCTGGGCCTTACTTTCCTCAAACACCTACATCATCAGGGAGACATGGGGAAATTAACTGGAACAATGCAGGTGTAGGCATGACATACGGTCCACACGGCAAACGTGAGTCCCTCCTTTCCCTGCTCTGACTTGCTGACTGAAAGCTGACCAAACCCGGCTGTGTCCCCTGGTGCTCGGAGTCCTGACCGCCACTGCGCAGAGGGTGATCAGGTCTCCTGTGCCCAGGCAAGGAGAGCCCCCCCCCACCCCAGAATGTCACTGACACACTCGCTTTGCGATCTTGGGCAACGCGTCAGCCTCTGTTTCCTCCTCCGTGCTTCTCCCACAGTGGTGTGAAGCCGAACAGGTTTCCAGTGGAGAGTAGCCACACACAGACCTGGAGGGCCATATGGGCCATGGCCCTCCATCCTTCCTGCACCAGCACCAGTGTCCTTGTTCCTAAAGAGGCTCCGGGGCCGGGACGGTGACTCCCCAGGCCTGGGCTTGGCTGCCGCCTGGGACAGCCACAGGGTTTCCTGAGGGCTCACAGAGGAGCAGGGCTGGAGGAATGTTCTGCACATGTCAGGCCCTGGAAAAACAAACACGGAGATGGGCCTTGTGCCCTTTCCAGGCAAGTGCGCCTGCACACTCGGAGCTCTGTTTGTTTGCTTTCTGGCAAGAGTGTGCGGATTTGTATCAGTGTCCCTGAGGGACAGGGCCTGGGGCCTGACCAGCTGGGGCCCACGAGGGAGAACATGTATGTGTACATATGTCCATGTGTTGGGGTGGGAGCAGGGCCCAAGGAGAATGTGTGTGTGTGTGTGTGTGTGTATACACGTCTGTGTCTCACGTGGCTAGAGAGGGGCAGGTCTGAGGCGTGCCCTCCGCCCTCCTGCCTAGCACCTTCCTTTCAGGGAGGCAAGCCGCTCACTTCTCTGTCTCTTTCTTTTTGCTCTCCCCCACTTCTTTAACCTGGCGGCTGTCCGTAGCAGCACCAAGGTATGGTCATCTCTTTCTGCTTCCCCCTCCCCATGAGGTCCCTGGGTCTGCAGTTGGACTGGCCTCTCCTCACACCAGTGGGGACCGAGTTGCCTGGAGGTTAGGGAGGGGTGGGGGGGGCATTTCCACTGGGTGTGTCTCACAGGAACATGGCCGTCCCCGGTACTTAATCTGAGACGTACCCCCTCCTCCACACACCCTCCAGTTCCCTACAGTTGCTAGAGGCCGGAGGGCCTAGAGAAATCAGAACCACAAAATATATTGGGATGGAAGGTTTCAAGCCCCAGTAGCAGCTGGAACCCCAAGCAGGGTCCTGTGGAACCCTCTATGGGAAAGCTCAGAATTCAGTTTAGAGCTGCTCCTTGAGTCAGTCCCTGGGACCTAAGATGAATCAGAAGGGACCATCCCCCGAGGAAATGCACTATCTCGTAGGAGAAAGACATTGAACAAGGCCAGCAGTGCTGGGTGCTCAGTGCTGCCCGGGGGTGGGTCAGGGAGCAGAAGTGGAAAGAAGATTCCAGAAGGGCTGGGCAGATGGGTGTACAAGGATGGGGGCAGGAGGAGGGGTGAGAACTTCAGCAGGCCCAAGTCCCAAAGGGCCTTCAGTGCTGGGAGATGGGCTGTGTCAGAGCGCACAAGGGAGCCATGGAGGGGTTTTCAAAGGTGAAAGCATGGCCAAGGGTCCTCTGGCAGTGGTGGGAGGTGAGATTGGGTCACAGAGAGCAGTATGAGCCCCAGGCAGGAACAGGGGAGGCAGTAGAAAGTATGGATTGGCTCTAGATGAGCAATGAGATAGGGGCTCAGGGGAAAGTACACAAAGGGCCCAGACCCCCGGCTTCCCCAGGCCTTCGTCTGAGATCCAGCTCCCTCCCAGCCTCCTGTGATCCCTGGACTGAGGATCTGGGTTTCTCACCGACCAGAGCAATCTGGGGTGTCTGGAGCCATTGCAAGGTGTGGTTAGTCACTCCCAGCCCTGGGTCCCTGCCGTACTCCAGCTTGGCCCTGTGCTGTCCCTTCTCTTCCCCCTCCTCCTCCTCTAAGACAGCCGCCTCACTGTACTCCTTGCCCACTCGTGCCTTCTCTGCAGCCGTGGGCTCACAGGGTGCCCTTTCCTCAGAGCCAGTGTCCAAGCTGGGAGAATGCTTAGAATTCAGGTGGTTCCATTTTATAAGAGAGACTCAGCGATGGGAGTTGACTTTTCTGAGGTCCCAGCATGAGGGTAGCAGGGAGTTACAACCCCTCCTTCACTCTGAGGCCTGGCAGGGCTGGCTGAGTGAGACCCCTCCTGGCTGGGGACACGGGGAGGGACTGGGTGTGAGCTGGCTCCCCTCCCCCTGCGGCTCACAGAGTGCAACACTGGGCTGCCAGACAGCTGCTCCCTCACCCCTCCTCTGCCCTTCTGATGTTACAGAAGCCCTACGCCTGCCAGATCCCCGGCTGCTCCAAGCGCTACACGGATCCCAGCTCCCTCCGCAAGCACGTGAAGGCCCATTCAGCCAAAGAGCAGCAGGTGCGTAAGAAGGTAAGAGTCTCCATTCCAGGCCCACCTCTGCCAGTGTCTCCCCCGCACCCCTAGCCTCGCAGACCCCTATCGGGCGACAAGCCAGGTACCTGCACGCCTTGCCTGCATTCACCCTTCCACACACCTGGGTATGCTGCTGTCCATCGTCCGAGACCGGCCGCCCCCCGGCCCCTGAGTTCACTTGCTCACCTCCAGCCAGCCAGACATCTATCCACCCACAGACCGTCCACATACAGCTTCTCTATTATCCATCTGCCCCCTTGCCCTAGCTCGCTTAGTTAACATTTGATGGCAGGCTCTGTGCAGGCAGAGTCCCCCATCCTCCGATGGGGACCTGGCAGGGAGAGACAGACCTAAAGAGCTCATTTGGTAGAATATAATAAAGATGACAGTAGAAGTCCACAGAGAATAGTCAGGGGTGCAGATAAGGGGGCCTTAGCCTGTTGGGGTGGGAGCAAGAGGGACCCAGGGCAGTGGGGGGATGGAATTGCCACTTGGAGCTCAGCCCACCCCTGGGCTCAACCCACGTCTCCAGAAGAGCACCAGGGCTGTGGGAGGCAGGTACTTGAGTGCAAGGGAAGGGGGTGATGAAGAGAAACACCAGGGCCAGTCCAGGGGTATCAGCGTGACAGCGGAGGACAGAGCAGGGAGAGCCTGTTAATTCACCCTGCAGCATTTATGCAGTACCTATCATTTTCCAAGCACTGTTTTAAGAACTGTGGATAGGGCTGTAAGTCAAGCCGAGAGAGGCAGAGAGGCTGGAGAAAGAGGCCTGCTTCAGTCCTGTGGGGTGGGGATGTACAGAGATGGGTCTGGGACACACAGGGCTCTGCTGGAAAGACATGGCGGGGTGGAGGCAACAGCCAAGCTTGAGGCTTCGGTCTTCATCCTACACCTGAGCTGTCCGGTGAGAACACCCCATCTGTCCTCACTGCGACAAGGCAGGGCCAAACTGAACCCAGCATGGAGTCATGAACCGCAGGGGAGACCACCAGGGTCTCACCCCAGACATGCCCGTCTCCAGGGCCTGAGCTCTGTCCACTGCTCTCAGGCTGAAGGGCCCGGGCAGGGATGCAGAATGGCTTGGGCTCTATGCCAAGGAGGCGTCTATCCTGAGCCCACTGGTGCCCGAGGACCAGAATGCTGCCCTGGTTTTCCCAGGCCCTGTGCTTGGCTCGCACTGAGCCCCAGGGACCCGAGGCCGCAGATCTTCAAGCTTCCCAACCATAGGCATCCATTAGAAGCCATCGGGGATGATGTATCTTGCTGGGTAAAGCGACCCTTGTATTATGACAGCTCCTTGGCAGTCCTGCTGCGTTTCAGGGAGAATTAGAAATGCTTTTCTTCCTTAATGCTCCTCTCCTGCTGCTCCTAATCCAATCGACATTGCGGTCTGCAAGAACACGCCTTGGCCCTCTTTTGCCAGAAACTGAATTTACATGGAAAGCAGCTGCTGGGGCAAGGAGCTGAGAGCCTGTCGGGAGGCTGGGCGAGCCATCCCCCAGCCTGGGTGCCAGCTCTCTGGCCTGGGAGTGGGGGAAAAGCCTGTGGGCTGACCCTCCGCTGTTGTGCCGAGTGGGACCAGGCTCTTGCCTTCTCTGGGCCAGTTTTGTCCCAGGTGAAATGAAGAGTCTGGACAAGTCCATCTTCAGGGCTCTGATAGTCAGGCTTTGGGATTTCCCTGGGAGGGTGCAGACCTGCCTCATTGCCCCAGGTCCCAAGGGCCTCAACCAGCCACACCCTGTCCCCATCTGCCCTCTCTGGGGAGGTGAAGAACTTTGGGGTACAGAGCTCAAGCCTGCCTTTAGGACAACTGAGAGTTGTTGGCCAAAATATTTGCCAGCCCAGGCTGCTCTCAGCCAGCGACTTCAGTCCGTATGTGGATCCAGTATGCTGACTGTCACGTGACCATGTGGGGCTCAGCCAGCCCTTCGCACAGTACCTTCAACAAGCTCGTTCAAAGATGTCATCTCCTTACTCCACACAGCAGCCGGAGGTTGGGGGAGGAGTTGTCATTGCTTGTTACAGGCAGGGGACAGCCGAAGAGGTTAAGTTACTTGTCTAGTGTCACATAGGGAGTCAGAAGACATGGGTTGGGATTTGAACCCGGGTCTTCTGTCTCTAGCCCTAGGCTGTTTCTACTGTGCCTCGTGTTAGGAAGAAAGAAAGATGCGGGGACGGGGGGAAGGAAGGAAAGACACTTCCACTGTGCCCACTGTATGTTACACACGAGTTCGCTGTGGCAGCCACGAGAATGCGGCACACGCTGGCTGCTTGGGGGAGGGCCCAGCTGCATCCTTGGACACCGGTCTGGGCCCGTGAGTGAGGCTGTGCGTCTGGCAGGCTGCTCCCAGCCAGGAACTGAGTGTGGCAGACCCTGCAGGGATACTGAGGCAAAACCTCTGTCCGGGGGACACAGGACCCCTGACTTCCAACACACGGCTGCTCCCTGAAGACTCAGTCTAGGACGCTTCTACCAACCTCCTTCCCTCCCCGCTTCACTCTGGGTCAGACTTGTAGCTCAGCCCACAGCTCTCCCAGCCTGCCCAGCTCTCTGGTTTTCTCTCAGGCAAAAGTCTTGGCCTGTTCACTCTTCTCTTAGCATCTGCTTCTCAGCCCTGAACTAACCCAACATGTATAATTAGTTCCATCTCACAAACGGGGAAGCCGAGGAGCAGTGAGGTGAAGGGTCTTCCTCTGGAGCCCTTCCTGTCCGGTCCCCTAAGCCCAGTGTTGCTGGTGGTGGGTGGTCTCACACTGACACCCTCTCTCCCTTTGCTTGCTCCTCAGCTGCACGCGGGCCCTGACACCGAGGCTGACGTCCTGACCGAGTGTTTGGCCCTGCAGCAGCTCCATGGGTCCACACAGCTGGCTGCCAGCGAAAGGAAGGGGGGCCGCCCCCTGGGCCAGGAGCTGCTCCCAGGTAGGTGTGCAGGGAGGCAGGGCCGGCAGCACAGCCCTGCAGGAAGATGGTGAGGCTCTGTGGGCTCCCAGGGGCCACGCAGGCACCCACCCCCCTGACGTACGTTCCTTCACCCTCTCCTGTGGCTCTCTTGCCCACAGGAGGAAGTCCAGGCTCCTTTCAGCCTGGCCTTCGAGACCTCACAAGGCCAGGCCCACCCCAGCCTTGGCACATCAAACACGGTTCCTGAGCACCTCATGCTCCCTCTCGTCTCCAAGCCGCTGTGTACACGCGGCCGGCCTCCTCTCCAGCCCGTCGCTGAGGCAGCTCCTGTACTTCCTTCAGGCCCCACGTCAGGCTTCAGGCCCAGGCCTCAAGCCAGAGTCCCATGTGCCCCACCAGGGCTCCACACCACCACAGCGGGCTTCAGAAGAGAAAACAGAGCCTCAGAGAGGATGGACCACGTGGCCGTCATCCCTTCCAGCTTCTAAAACTCTGCAGCCCAGACATGGAGCCCCTCGACCCCTGGGACCCTGCAGGTCCATCCAGCCGGACGCTCAGAGCCTCTGGTCCAGCTGAGGTGGCCTGCCTGTCCTCCCTAGGCCCCAGCAGGAATCCCTGCTGCGTGGCTGGCGGCGTGGCCTGACGGGAGATTCCCACTGACAAGACTGGTGTTGTGCCCCCAGCGCCCCCCCACAGAAACCACAGGATCAGAGAGGAAAGCTTTTCCCACCCTCTGGGATTTCTTGAATTACTCTAACCACCTTAAACATTTTTTATTTTCTCATTTTTAATGCTTTCCCCTCAGTGTGGAAGTAGCAGCAGATTTAAAACTCTGTCAGAGCCCTTACCAGACAGCCTCAGGAATAGAAGGTGTTTACGCTTCCTCTGGGCTGCCCTTCACAGGGATCTGTGCTCACAAAGGTCTCTAAGGGCAAGGACACCCCAGGAGAATGGAGCAGGGATCGCACCCTCTTCCACGGGCTTCTTCTCACAAGGTCAGAATTGGTGAAATAGCAGGCGAGAAGAGACGTAAGGATAAGGGATGTGTTAAGGATTCTGAGGCCCCAGCGGGAAGGAGGGCCGTGACTGATCAGCAGTGGCTGGCCTGGGGCAGAGGTCCCTGCAGCCCCTTCATTTTTAATCTGGGGAGACTCAGGATTGGGCAGGAGGGGGACTGACCCAAGGTCACGTGGAAAAGTCAGCAGCTGGTCCAGGCTGGAAGTCTTTTCTCGAGGATACCGGGCCGGGGCCTCTCCCAGGGAAAAGGGCCAGACTTGGAATAGCCATGTCTTGAGGACCTGCTCGGGCTGGTCACTAAATGGACACCCTCTCCTTCGGTCCCCATGAGCCCATGCTGCAGAGGAGAAGCAGAGTCACTGAGGCAGCAGCATGGGAGGACCGTCCGGGTAACCCCACGCCTGCTCTGACAGCGAGCGAGTGGCATCTTCCCTGCCTCGAGTCTCACTTTCTCCCCGAGACCTGCTATGACAACAAACGTGATTGCAATGTGATCACGTCTATAAACCCGGAGTGGCAGATAATTTTATCGCAAGTATTGCTGTTGTCACCCGTGGTGAGTGAGAAGAGGAACTGTGTACTCCCCCATCTCGTGATAATGCACGGCCCACCGTTTACCGAAACCATGCCAGGAGCTGCTCTGGGGACTGTACGTGCCCATATTAACAAAACCCTCACATCCGCCTCAAAAAGTGCACACTACTCTGCTCTTTTTTTTTCCAGATGAGGGAACGGGGTCCTCCAGAGGTTAGGGTTTAGTCCTCCAGAGGTTAAGGTTAAGTCTTCCAGAGGTTAAGGTTAAGTCCTCCAGAGGTTAAGCTGAGGCTCCATAGCCAGTCAATGGCAGAGGCCAGACTTGAACCTGGGCTGTCTGTGCAGCCACAGGCCTTGTCCATTATCAGAGAGTCTGCAGCCTCCCAGCCGCCGATGCTCCCCTCACCGTACTGGCACCTGCTGGGTACAAGGCCCCGAGCTAGTCCCTGTCTGCAGGCTGCTTCCAGCCCATGGGGAGACGAGGACCAGCCAGGCAGGTACAGAACTTCTGGATCCCTCTGCACCGTCAGCCACTAGCTTCTGCAGGCCACACAGCAAAGGCTTGGGGTGCAGTTGGGAATATGGTAGGGCCAGAGGTCAAGCACTCAAGGCTGATGATGGAAGATGGTGATTTATAGCCTCAAATGGTACATTTTGGGGAGAGGCCAGCAGGCTCCATGGCATCCCCTTTCCGCCAGCCCTCGTGATGCTGTGCCACCATCATCGCCATTGCCATCTGCCTACACACTCAGCATGCACAGGGCTGGACAGGGGAAAGTAGGCAAAGGCAGGGAGAAACAGGGCAGATTCAAGGAGTGTTAGGACAGAGAGGAGTCCAGAACAGAGTGGGGAGGGAAAGGGAGGAGCTTGCAAAGGTGACATTAAATGTTCGTTGTCTAATGATAGTAAACTCCCAAGAGCTTGTCTCTCAACTGGAAGGCCCAGCTCTCTTCACAGGAAACCCTCAGGAGCTTATCTGGCAGGCTCCTTTAGCAGACCCAGCATAATGTAATGGGCAGCGAGGATACGAAAAGCACGAGGTCAGCACGGCTGAGGGAGAGAGAGCAGGATTTATCAGGATTCTAGACCTTCCTAACTGTCAGGCTTCCAAATTGGTTCAAGATGGCAGGTGAGATGCTCAGGAGAGTGGTGAGCGGAGCAAGCCAGGAGCAGTGCCGAGCCAGGCTCTATCCCCAGAAACCCCCTCCAGTGCCTTCCTGACAGAGCTAGGGAGGGACGTGTGGTGGATGGATGGTGGGGCTGCCCTTGGGACCAGAGGTCTCCATGATGGGAAGGGGTAAGGCCTGGAGCTGAGAGGCAGAGGGCCCCCCAAGAGCCCATTCAGAGCCCTGGGGTCTCACAGCCAGCCCACAGTGAAGTGTGGCCCACAGGCCCCTACGTGGACATCTCGGACATAGCCTGAGCTGGAACCCCAGGCCAGTTCCTTGGCCTGGCTTTAAGTAGGCTTTCTTTGGTATCACTTGGAGGCCTGATTCGCTACAGTTCAGGGAGGGAGGCTCCCCTAGCCTGTTCAATTCCTGGTGGTAGCTTCCTGAGCTGCAGGTCTGGACGAAAGGGGCCCACCTGGGATGGGCTAGCCTTGGAAGCCCCCAGCCACTGGAGAATGTAAAAGTTCCTTCTTGACTCCATCCACGAAAAGAGTGTGCTGTGTGCTCGGGTGGTCTTCATGGTAAAGAGCGTTGGGTCTGGACCCACGATGCTGTTCAGACTGCAGCAGCTGACCCAGGCGAGCTCGGACTAATCAGTGTGAACCCTGCATCAGAGCTCTGGGTGTGGCCCCGAGCCTGCAGAGTTGTCCTGGGCCATCAATATAATGACTTAATTTCTAGAAAAATGATGTCAGTGTCATAAAAGTGAAATAAATGTGGCCAGATTTTAAAAGGGGAACAAAATTGGTCCCATTTTCTTCAGATAAAATAGAGGAAAAATTTGCCACCTCTGCTGGGTCCCTCTCAGGCTCTAGTCCCAGAGTTGGGGTCCATTCTCCCTTCTAATTGGGGTTCCTTGGTGAAGGCATTTGGGAAGCACTAGCCTCAGTAACTACTTCCCAGACCCTCCATTAGACCCCTGTAGCAACAACTATGACCTAATGTCCTCCATTGATTCATTCCCTACCTGTCTTCTTAACAAGAGTGAGACCCTTGGGAGTAACAGGTGGTAGAAGGTGGTACCACCTTGCAGGCATCTTCTAGAGGTTTAGAATTGTAGATGAGAGCATGGCTGCTGTCTCTCCTCTGTCGGGACCCTTGTGTTGTGTACAGCCTGTACAACCGTCTGTGGTGTCCCTTCTCATAGGTCTCCTAGGCCAGCCTGACATCCAGCGAGCACAATCTTACCCTGTCTTTAGGACCCCTCATGGTGGACATCCAGGCTGTGCTTGCATGTCTCTGGAGACGGGGAATTCATTTCCTCCAAAGGCAGCCCCTTATTCTACACCAGGTCTGCCTGTGAGAAGTATGGCCAAGCCCTGAGTCTCTCTCAGGCTTCTCTCCATTCTAGGATCCCTGTCTGCTTCTAGGGCTACACAGAACAGCTCTGGAGACTTGAGGCAGCATGCTCCATACAACCCACCACCCTAAAAAAATGCAAGCGAGTGTGCACACACACACACAGCCTGGCCTGCTGATGCCTCTGACAGCCCCTTCTCAGTCCTCCGCTGTTTTCAGGACAGCCTCAGGCCCATATATAGCTCTGTAGCCAGAGCACAAACAGTGGAGCAGGGCCATCCCCTCCTTGTTTGGGCCCCCGACCTCCTGTTAATACGACAGTGCTGGTTTCACTTCGTGTCTGTCTCTTTCTGACAGCAGACACACAGCTCCTGGGTGGTTCACAACCATCTCTAGGGAGCGGCCGAAGCCCAGTGGTAATTGTTTGCTTCCCTGCAGGCATGTATCCTGGCTCTGTCACCCCCCATAACGGGCTCGCATCGGGCATCCTGCCCCCCATGCACGAGGTCCCTTCCAGGCACCACCCACTGGATGCCAGCACCAGTTCCCACCACCATCTGTCCCCTCTCCCCACGGCTGAGAGCACCAGGGACGGGTACGTACAGCAAGCCGGTCCACCGGGACCACAAGCAGACACCTGCACAGGGGCAGGTGAGGGGAGGCGTCCTGCACACTCCATGGTTATCACTGATAATGCAAACTGTCAGCATTTATGCGGCGCTTACTGTGTACCGTATCCTGGACTGACACCTGTGCACGGTCTCATTGGTGCCTCGAGGCCACGCACCAGGCAGCGGGTGTTGGCACATGGACTTCCTGACGCCTCGCCGCGTGCGCTCCTCCTCTCCCCCCACCCCCGTAAGGGCGACTGCTGAAGACACTGTGCCCTGCCCTGCATCCTGGACTGCCTGACCGGGCCTCCTCGGGAGCCTCACTCCGGCTTCTCTTTGGCTCACGCCACATGTTTGGCGAGCAGGCTGCCTGCTGCTCACTCCGGAGGTGCTCGTCTGGCTCTCACCACCACTTCTGGCCACAGCAACTGTGGTCACTGCCCCGCCCGCAGGGTTTGTCCAGGGGCCCGTCATGCAGGATCACTGCAAGGAGGAGCGGCCTCTTTCTGTATTCAATGTGGTTCCCATTGTGGCCACTTAATTGGCTGGAAATGGTAAATGTGCTAATTGCTGGCCCCTGGTGCTGCCAAAACCTGTTTTCCTTGCAAATGTGCGGAGGGAGTTCACATAGCCCTACAGCCTGCCCTCCCCGCCACTTTCACTTATCACTAGCAGGACTTGATCAAACTTGACCCCCAAGACCTGGCCTCAGTATCCTTCCTTCTCTGCCCTTCCTCCCCAAGGCCACAGCCTTGGCCTTGGCCTTGGCCTGTCCGTGCCTGGGGCCAGCCTGGCTTCATCACCAAATTTGCTGTCCAGACTCCGAACTAGGCTCCTTTTGCTACTCACTCATCCAGTCAGTCAGCGTCCAGTTACTGAGCCCCTGAAGGGGGCTGGCCCTGGGCCCCATGCTCGAGTGACCGATGACCCCAGCCCTGGAGAAGCTCACCATGAGGAAGGGACATAGAACCGCAGGGACTGACCACGCAGGACAAGGGCTCTGAGGGAAGAAGCAGAAAGGGCTGTGGAAGCCTGGAGGAGAGCCCAGTGCATTGGAGGACAATGCAGGGAAGGCTTCCTGAAGGTGGTGCTAGACAGGGCCTCCACAGTTAAGTAGCAGTTGACCCAGTGGAGAGATTGGGAGGAAGGAGCAGTGGGAGTGCAGACACGGTGAAGCCTTGAAGCCTTGCTGTGTTCTGGGAAACATGCACCTTTGTGTAGGGTGACAAGCTCAGGACGGAGGTCGCCAGGGCCAGATCACACGGCCTGTGGCGGGGCTATATCCAAAGGGAGCCGAGCAGTGATGTGGTCAGTTTGGGGAGGACGGCATGGCCCGCAGTGTAGGGCTGGTTTCCAGAGGCAGCATCGAATGTGGGAGGGTGGCGGCCTGAGCCAGGGCTGCTGGGTGGAGAGGAGGAACACCAGTAGGCATCAGAGAATCAGCAAGGAAACGCAGCTGGGCGGGGAGGGAGGAGGCACCCGGGATGGGCCCCTGGGGAGGCAGAAGTGCCGTTCACGGACCAGGGAAGACTTGGGGGGTGCGTGCATGGAGAGCCACAAAGAAGCAGCCTGAGGAGGAGCCGAAGGGGACCCAGAGAACCAGGCCTCCCTGAGCCTCAGTTTCCTCCTCTATAAAATGGGTATTACAATCTTCTCCTTTAGGAAGATGGTGAGGAGCAGCCACAGCGGACACAACACCTGCTGGTTTTGTACGTGGCATCTGGTGCCAGTTCCACAGACACTGGGCCACTTTACCCCACCCACCCACCCACCAGCTCAGGCCACCTGCTCACCCACACGCCAGCCCCAAAAATGTCTCCAACCAAACTAAAATAAACCACAGAGGTCTCTCCCCGCTCAGGCCCAGGCCCTCTGCTCTGCCTCATTCATCACCTGCCTGCAGCCTGCGTGTAAGTGCCCGTCAGGGATTCCTGTGGCGAGTGGCAGAGTGATGACAAGACCAGGACAGCCCAGCCCACCATCCAAGCGCCCATGCCTGCTCGAGTCGTCCCAACGGGCCAGGCACCCAGCCTCCCTCGTTGGGCTGTGGGAGAGGAGGGCTCTCAAGCCCGACAGCAGGCCCAGGCCCAGCTTGAAGGAGTTTCTTTTTTCAGCCCCTGAGAAGAGCGGCAAGGCAGAGGGAAAAGGCCTTCAGCCTCCCCTTCCTGCCAAAGTCAACAGGGAAGGCCACTCGAGGCTCCCTGGTGGTTTGCTGGGACGTTTAAAAGAGTTTGACAGAATTATCTGATTCACTCAAAAATATGCTAAGAGGGCCTGACTTCATGACCAAATTTATTTACCCTGGCTCAGAGAAGACGCCGAAAGGGCGGTTTTCCCCCCCAGCCCCATACGAGGTATGAAGCCCTCAGTCTGCCAAGCCAGTGAGGTTTTATATTAATTTTTATAGGTTCCAATTGAAGCAAAAATATTTGATTTAGGAATCATTTGCATGACTCAGAAGAGGAGCTCCAGATGATCTTTTTTCCTTTTAAAGAGTTCAGGTAGAGCAGCGTAACCTCAGCCTTCATGTCAGCTGTGGAGAGAGTCGTGTTCTGTTTAATTTCACTGGCTGTGAAGGTGGCAAATGTGAATTTATGGCAGGTTTGAGACAGGAAAAACAAACTTTGAGAATGCATGTTTTTTTTTTTCCTCCTTCAGATCTGGTTCTCCTTAATTCTGCAGCGCTGTTAATCCCTGGGTTTTGCAGCTGAGCAATTAAAAAACCCGTTGGTTAGTGTTTATCAGCTGTTTGCGGTGTCCCCAGCCCAGGGCTGAGCACGGTGCCCCTGAGAGTCAAGGCCCAGCCCTCCCGCAGGAGCTCCCAGGGCAGGGCACCGGCAGGAAGTCAGGGAAGGGCTGGTGTGGGTGCAAGCTTGGGCCGGGCGTGAGGCAGGTGGGCATCACACAGAGGGCCTGAAGGGGGATAGGTCCCCTATGGGCCACCATGCAGCCTCCCCTCGGGCCACACCTCAGCCCAGCCTCAGCCAGAGAACCTGCTGTGAGGACACACGGCTTACGCACAGCCCACCACGGCATATAGACCACAGCGGTAGACCCTCTCCCACTTGACGGCTCTGTGAGAGGAGCCTAAAAATAGTCATGAGGATGATAAGAAGGTCATGGGGCCTTGATGAGGATTCAGTTCGTCAATTTGATGCTGAGGAGGTACCCGCAGTGTGTGAGATGGGGGGCTGGGAACCAGGGGCCAGCACAGAGGCCCCCTGTGTCACTTTCAGCACACTCACAGCGGTGGGGTTCCAGACATTGAATGATGGCAGTAAGCAGAGGGTGCCCAGGCTGGAGGGAGCAGGTGGGGGGACCCAGCAGAGCTACAGACCTGGGGCCCACTGGCCTCTCCCTAAATCTTTCTCCATTTCAGGATAGCCTTGCTTCCCTTAGAGAAAGGGGCTGATCTGTTCCCCTAACGCATCATGTTTAGAGGGTAGGCAGGGGTAGTGTTTCTGGCCTATAACGGTCATCTTAGCTGAGACATTGGATTTGTAGTATATTTTAAGGTGGATGGTTCAACAGATCCCCAAGGCAAATCAGAGAGCGGACACTCTGAGCTCCCCCTGCCTCTTCCCGCAATGCACCTAAGGGCTTTACAGGCTGGTCCCCAGAGCCCCCAAGTCCATCTGGCCCCAGGGCCAGGCTGGTTCCTGTGAGCAGACCCTAGAGGTATAGGGAGCAGCATGAGGAAAGACCCCACGCTGTATGGACATGCCATCCAGTTAGATAACCTGCCTCAGCTCTGCTACGGTCAGGGTGACAGAACAGCTCTCAGCTACCATGACCTTATTCCAGACAGTGAGCTTCCAGAGAGCACAGGCTCAGGCCTGCCTTACCTCAGGCTCTGTATGAATAGAGGTGGTGAGCCCCCCATCACGGGAGGTATGCAAGTGCAAGGATGGAGACAGAAGTTCTCTGAAAGCACACTGTGTGGGGGAAGAAAGCTCAGCTTAGACATCAGAACTATCTGCTTGTTTTCTTTCCCTACATCTTTATAATAATGATGCTGGTTCATGGAGTGGCTAAGAATACATGTGACATCATGTTGGGTGCTATGTCCCCTTTGACTTACTTAATTTTACCCTCATCCTAACCCGTGAGGTCAGTGTGGCCAGGACTAACCTGGTGAGCCGCGTCTCTGAACCTTGCTGTTTTGATGTGTGGGGCGGACACAAGAAGTTCTCTCCCAGGGCCTGAGGTGAGGCGGGGACTCAGTGGGTGGTGACTCTTAGTGCCATGGGGCTGTCAGGGCAGCTCTTCTGGGGCTTGTTCTCCCGGTGGCCAGAGCGCAAGTGCAGAGTGAGAGTAGCGTGGTCCTGCGGGGGCGGCTGGTATTTCACGTAGGTCATGAGAATCCCAGTGTCCCAGCTGGAGACACAGCAACCCTGGGAGCAGCACACGGCTCAGAGACATTAAGCATCTTGCTGAAGTCCCAGCCAGTGAGAGCAGATGGGTTTTAAAACAGTTCTGTCAACTCCAAAGGTCGTTCTGATAACCAGTGTTCCTTGCTGATTGCCAGTCCTAAATACCAGATAGAAGTTCTTCTTTACTGATCCCTTTGGACTTTCAAGCTTAGATGACTTTCAAATTTAATTCCAGTTTGAACATAATCTAGAGTAAAAGCTTCCTCTTCTAACTGCAGTGCCTTAAGTAAGAGCAGATCAGGTAGCAAGCTCCTCACGGCTGGAGGGAAGCAAGCAGCAGCAGCCATGTCTTTGGCCCCCTGGCCCCCAGAGCCTATCCTGCTGATGACTGCTTCTGTTCTCTCCAGATTGGGACCCGGCCTCCTCTCCCCTATGGTCAGCCCACTGAAGGGACTTGGGCCACCACCGCTGCCACCATCCTCTCAGAGCCATTCTCCAGGGGTCCAGCCCTTCCCCACACTCTCCAGCAAGCCACCCTACCCACCTTTCCAGAGCCCTCCACCCCCACCTCTGCCCAGTCCACAAGGTAAGCCCTGTCTGGGGGGCCTCTCTCCATAGATACCCACTGACTTCTGCTCAGGGTACCCGAGGGGTATGGGGCACTGATGGGGGAGACAGTGGGGCATCAGAATGAGGGGGGGCGCTGAGGGTCACTGTGGGAGAAGCCAGGAGTCAAGTGACCCAACACACCTAGTCGGGGGCACTTCCTTGAGGAAATTCCATTGGAGGGGTGGGAAAAAGTTTGTTCCATTGACAAGGCATTGAAGGGAACAACATTGGCACTGACCAGGTGGGAACAGCCTGCTGCTTGGAGGAAGGATAGGGAGCAGGCATCTCAGGAGGTGGCAGTGGGGGGCCGACAGTCCCTTCCCTCAGAGCACTGCGTCAGCCACAAATGACTCCAGTCAGGGGCCGCCACATGAGGCCACCTTACCCTCCCCTTCCAGCGGCCAGCAGAGCTGGGAAAGGGGCCCAGGACTGCTGGCACCTTCTCCCCCTGGAGCTCTGTTCTCTCCTTCACACCCAGTGTGGAGGGACAGAACAATATGGGAGACGGCACAGCGCAGCAGGGCCGGTCCCTCTCGCCCCGGGCACTCATCTTTCGCTGACGCAGCCCCTGCTGCCTCCCTTTGCAGGGTACCAGGGCACCTTCCACTCCATCCAGAATTGCTTCCCCTACGGTGACTGCTACCGGACAGCTGAGCCAGCAGCCAGCGGGGACGGTCTGGCCGGGGAAGCCCACGGTTTCAACCCCCTGCGGCCCAATAGCTACCACGGCCTCAACGCACCTTTATCTGCCACCGGTAAGCCCCACCTGCCTGCCTCCCTTCCCTGACTGCCTACCATGGCCCAACCCCGGGCTGGGTGCTTATGTACATTGTCCTGAAGCCCTGGGATGGCCCGAAAAGGCAGAGTCATCCCCATTTGGTGGAAGGAGACATCGAGGCTCCCAGAGGTCCCAGAACCCCACAGAATTGGGATGGGCATCCTGCCTGTCTCCAGATCAGTGTTCCTTCCACGTTGTCACAGCTGCTACATGTCTGCGCACTGGCAGGTTTCTGAAGACAGAGAAGAATCAGGGAGCTTACAGTCCAGCTGATGTTGCCCTTTAACTATTTACTGAGCACCTACTGCATGCCAGGCACAGTTGTAGACCCTGGGGGTACAACAGGGAAAGAGACAAAGACGGATCTCTGTCGAACAGATGAAACGAGGCTGGAGTGGCCACACTCCAGGAAAGTACAGAGGAACACTAGGAAAGTACGGAGCCTAGAGGTTGTGCTTGTACCTTGTGTGGCATCTGTGTCCCCCCTATGGAGCCCTGGGCCTTCTGCAAGGAAGGGTCCCGCTGCAGTGGAGAAAGCCAGTGACGGGCCAGGGTGGACGGGCTCAGACCAGCAGGGCTGAGCCGATCAGAGCAGGGGCATCTGAGGGCTGGGGCCAACCCTCCCGGAGTTCCTCAAGCCCCACCCCAAGTCAGCCTCCAGGCCCGCAGCCAGCTGGAAGCTACAAGGCGTGGGCAGGATGGGGGTCTCAGACAGAGGGGAGCCTGAGGCCCCATGCCAGAGACCCCTTGGACAGCTCTGGGTGTGTGCAGCTGGGGGTAGAGGATTAAGGACATAGGGACAACAAGAAGGCCATAGACGAGTGCCCAGAAGCCTGTGGGTACATCTGCACGTGGGTCCCTATGTTCCCGTTCACACACGTGCTCTCCCGTCTGTGTGTGTCTTCTTTCTTCGCACATTTGTGGTGAGTGTCCGTGGTGCCTGTGCATATCATAGGGCCCATACAAGCAGATTCCAAGCATTACAAGCCCCCCTGCATGTTTAAGGAGCTCACAGGGCACAGGTGCTCGTGTCTACATGCATGTGCAGATGTCACACTCATGCTGATGTTCATGCACTGTGTACACGCGCTCTCCCTACCCTTTATTCCCATCTGTACACACACTGTACACACACTGTTCCCATTCCAGGACTCCAATCTGTGCACACAGACTGCATTCAAGCATGCTGTAAGCGTGTCTGGGAATGGGGGCGTGTCACCTCTGTGCATCATAGGCAGACGTGTACCCTCTCCCAGGGTGCGCACGGGGGGTGGGGGATGTATGTCTCCTCTTTGCACACGCGTGGGTTGGTGTGTGGTGAGGCACTGGCCCCAATCCCAGCACTGCCGGCTCTTACCCTTCATCTTTCCCCTGCTCCATGCAGCCTGCAGCGGGGTTTCTGGGCTTAGCAGCAGGAACAAAGAACGAGCACAGGCAAGAGGCAGCTTCCATGCCCCACACCAATGTAGTGGATTCTTGTGGCCTCCTTTCTCCCCTGCTATCTGGGTGGCAGCCCAGCATTCGGGGCCCATCCCAGGACCCACAAAGCTGCCTACACCTCCCACCAAGCTGAGAATAGACATGGATTGATCCAGACTCACAGAGTGGCACTATGGGGCCCCAGGAGTAGTTCAGATTAATCCCACTGCACAGATGGAAAGACTGAGGCTGCCTATGTTAGGCTATAGAAATCTGTGACAGCAGCTCAGGGACCTGGCTCTTTGGGCGGACTGGATAAGACCCTCCAGGTTGAGGGCCTTTGAGCAGTGACCCCACTCAGACAGCACGTCCAATGGAAGAACCAGGTGTCTTGGGGCCAGATGGATCTGGGTTCAAATCCCAGTTCCCCGACTGAGAAGCAGTTGGCCTTAAGCAAGTGTCTTGGCCTCTCTGAGCCTGTCTTCTCAGCTGTAAAATGGGATAGTGACTCCTACCTCACAGGATTGTTGAGAGACTTAAGTGAGTTAAGACTTTAAGAGCCCTCAGTAAGAACCCAGTAAGTGCTCATCTCCTTCTTTGGGTTTCTCGTGTCTGGTTAGGTGAAGGAACCTGAAAGAGTGGGGATGGGCTGGGTTCCCTCTGCCAGGAGGGGACAAGCCCCCAAGGGCAAGAACTGTGACAGCCCTCCCTCTCTTCCCTGCATTCTGCCCTATAGTCCAGCACTGGGTGACAGACTGCCCCAAGCCAACCATCTGTCTGTCCAGCTGCCCCGGCCCCTTGGGAGAGTGCTAGGCCTAGAGCGTCTCATCCCACCCACCAGCAACCTTCTCTGGAAGAGTAAAGCCTCGGAGCAGGCTCTGCGGAAGACACTATGAAAGGGACCCTGGGCAGTAGGATGGGTTGAGGGGGCTGGGCAAAGACGATGAGGCAGAGCCCCTGCATTCTCCAGCCCGGACCCTGTTCCCCACTGTACCCACAGGCTACGAGGCCCTGCCACCACAGCCATCCGAAGACATGGCATCCAGCGGCCCCGAGGACTGCAGCTTCTTCCCCAACGGGGCCTTTGACCACTGCTTGAGTCACATCCCGTCCATCTACACGGACACCTGAAGGAAGGCCCTGCCTGCCCTTGCCCCCCTCTATGGCAGACACTGCTTTGCCCACTGGCCGTCTGTCCCCACCCTCTGGGTACCCAGCCTGAGCCAGCAGGCCTCAGCTCCCCACAGACTCAGGGTGCCAGGCTGCGGCGGCTGCCAGCACTGGCCAGGAGCGCCGGCCTGAGCCCGAGCTGGCGGCGCAGGGGTGCCCATCAGGATCCGTGAGCTGCAACATTCCCTCGCCTGTGTTTTCCTTTTCTTTCCCCAACGGTTTTGAAATCACAGACCTCGTGTATATAAAATGTACAGAACTTGTTTTCCATTCCCCTTCCAGTTTTTATATTTTGGGTTTTTTACAAGAAAAACATTAAAAACTGGAAACAAGTTGTGGGGGCCTGGTTGTGCCCGCAAGGGGGCGTCAAGGCTGAGGCGGGCAGCAGGGTGGAGGGGTGTGTAAGGGAGTCAGGGCGAGGGGCTCGGAGGCCCAGGGAAGGGGGGCTGCCTCACACGGCCCGCACGGCCTGCTGGTCCCAGGACCATGCCGCAAGGCAGGTGAGCAGACCAAGGCTAAGGCTCAAACTGGGTCCCAGATCAGCTGGCTTAGACCTTTGCTCTCTGAGCTGACTTCTCAGCCACTGGAACGCGCTTTCATGCTGGCTCTGGCTTCAGGTCAGCAGGGAAGGCCTGGGAAGGCAGGACAGAGTCCAAACAACCTCCCGAAGATGGGGGTCAGGCTACAGACAGCCTCCCCGCCCAGACGCAGATCCCCTCCCTACTCCACGCCGTCTGGGCAGGGGAAGGAAACCAGTTCTGAGGGCACCGAGGCTCACTCGGGGTTGCTGTCCTCCCCTGCCTGGCTCCCTTCCCTTCATCTAGGCCTGGACAGATGGCCTGGACAGTGTCCTGCATCTCACCATGTCACCCTGAAGGTCACCTGGTTTAAAAAAAAAAAAAAAAAGGAGAAGAAGAAGTCCTCCAGGAAAATTCCTACCTCGGCATTGCCGAAGTGAAATGAGACAAGGGGAGGCGCGGGTGTTGCAGACCTACTGTGTGCCGGACTCTCCTCGGACAGCTCTGTGGAGGAGCGCCCTGTCCTGAGGCAGGGCAGTCAGGAGTCAAACCCAGTTCAAAGACTGAGGCAGGGAGGCAAAGCAAGGTGGAAAGATCTAATCAATCCCTTCTTTTTTTTTTTTTAATGGTTTATGTATTTTATAGAGTGCTGGGTAGGGGAGGGGCAAAGAGCGTCTTAAGCAGACTCCACACAGAGGGCGGAGCCTGACGCGGGACTCGATTCCACAACCCCAAGATCACAACCTGAGCTGAAACCAATAGTCGGATGCTTAACGAACAACACCACCCAAGCACCCCCAATCCCTTCTTTATAGAGAAGGAAGCTGAGGTTCAGAGAAGCCACCCAGCCAAGTGGTGACAGGACTAAGGCTGCCACCTGTATACGTGCCCGGTCTCCCCCTGCAACCTAGGGAGGCCATGTGTCCTGCTCTGTGTCCAGGCCAACCTGTGGGGACCGTGTCTGGGGCTCCCATCCCTCTGCCTCCCAGCTGTTTCTAGCAAGTGAGGAGCCCAGCTTGGGAAGGAAGAGGGAGAGCAAGGGTCCCTGGGCAGGCTCTGTCCTCATTCAAGACCCCAGCTCCAACCAAGTGACCCCCCTACAACGTGCCGGTCACAGCAGTGACCCCCTGTCCTCCCTCTTCAGGCTTGGGCTGGAGGCTGAAACTGCTCCCACTCTTAGGAAAGTCAGGGCACCGCACTGTCCCTTGTCAGTCTGCCAGCCATCCACACTGTTGTACGTGGCCCTTTCCTTAAACCCTCGTCGCCTGCCCCAGTCAGAGGCCCATCTGTTTCCTTCCAGAGCCTGACAGTGAACCCATTTTAAAGATGCAGACACGGAGGGACCTGAAACAGCCAGAGGGTGGTAGAGCAGGGATTCAAACCCAGGGAGGGGGCTCCAGAACACACATTCTCACCCACGGCACTTCCAGCCCTAAGGACTCAGGGCAACCTGGCTCCCACCTCCTGCTCCCAGAACAGGCAGTCCTGGCCTCTAGTGGGGAGATTCTGACCTAATGCCACACAGCAAGTGGGCATCTGGGACGAGGACCCAGGGCTCCTGACTCCCAGGCGCCCCTGGTCCCGTAGTCCCATCCTCCACTGGTTTTATGGAACTAATTAGGTCGTGGCAAAATTCCTTTAACAGAGATGCCCCAGAATCAATACTACATGTCATTGTAAGCACTTAATCCACTCCAGATAAGCAGAATTAAGCTGTACAATGAGGACATATTTCTATTAATAATGAAAGGGCTGCGCCGTGAGCAGGAGAACACACAAGGAGCTGGCAGTTGGATCCCATTTAGTTTCTGAGAGAGAGGGAGAGAGGGGGACAAAGGCAAAAAGAAACAAAAGAGAAAGAGGAAAGACAGATGAGCGAGCTGGAGACAAAGTCCTGGCACACAGTAGGGACTCAGTCATAGCAGCTTTCATCCTGACCCTGAATTGTAGATGTGACTGCCGCCTTCCCCTGCTGGGGTCTCTGCTGAGCCTCCGCTCCTCCTCTTGGCACCCGGAGGCCTCCCGCCTCCCAGACGCCGGCAGGTCTCCATCCTGGTCTAGGGAGCACAGCAGCAACTGGGCCCCTGGGGCAGGATCCGCCAAGAGACTGGACCCGATCTCCCTTCCCGACCACGCTTTCTTCGTCCCTTATTTAGGAAACGCTGAGAACCGCGGCCCCTCCTGAGCTCTGACCAAGTGCCAGGGCCTGCGGCCAGGACTGTGCTGCCAACACAGGGCAGGGTGCTTACTGCCCACCCCCCGCAACACACAGGGGTTTCGGGTCAGGTGGAAGTGGTTAATATCTCGTACCTGGAGCGGCCCTGGAGGATGGACCACCACTTGGGGCCCTGTGGGGTCTGTAGGGCAATGGAGCTGAGTCTGCCCAAGAGCCCCCAAAGCGGGACCCAGGGTACAAGCTGCCCTAGTCAGCCAGGTGACCGCACTGCCCTTCCAGCCCAGCCACTCGGGGCAGCCCCTGCTGCCCTGCCCTTTGTCCAGTCCAGGCTGAGACTGATCTCTTCCCCACTCTGCCTCATTACTGTCTCCATCAGGGGCCCACTGTCTTCCATCTCTTCCTGTCCCTCTGTTTTCTGTCCCCCTCTCCCTGTCCTCTGTTCCCCTGTCCCTGTCTTCTGTCTCTTCCTGTCCCTCTGTCTTCCTTCCCCCGTCCCTCTGTCTTCCATTGTTCCTTGTCCCTCTGTGCTTTCCCTCACTGGTCCCCCTAGTCCCCCAGCAGCTCTTTGCCCCTGTACCCTCCATCTCCCCATCTCTGCTGAGCCCTTTTGTCCCCCCATTTCTCTCCTTTCTGCTTCCTCTGCCCCAGTTCACCCCCGTGTCTCTTTTTCTTCTTTCTCCTGCCTTCTTTAAACTGCAAGTCTTTCTTCTGTGCCCCATTCTCCCTGCCTTGCCCCCTCCTCGATGACTCTTGCCTTGCTGTCTGTGGCCTAAGGCAACATAGAGCCCTAGTGCCTGGGGGAGAGGACCCAAAAAGGGCATCCCAGGAGAGTGCTGATGGGAAAGGCCCTTGGTGCAAGGGCCTCAGGTCACTCGACCCCTTTCTCAATGACCTGCCAGAGGTCTTTGGGGACAGCGGGTATAAGGAACTGCCCTTCTGCCCTTCATGGTCAGGCCCAGGGCCCCTTGATGGTGGGCACAGGGATTCCCCATCCCAGGATCTGCCTGGACTCCCTCTGACTCCAGAGTGTCTGTTGCTGCTGGCCCTTGGGGTCCCCATTATCCAGACCGTTAGAACTAAGAGGTCCCCTGAGGCCACTGGCTCTGCCCCTTCCCCACGGATGGAGAAACCCAGGGCACATGGAGAACAGGGCACGGGGCAAGGGGAGGAGTGGGGTGTGCCATTGGGACGTGCCTCTGCCCGCTGCTGTGAAGGGAGTGGGTGAGGCCTCCCTGGAAACTCAGGCGGTGGGTCCTGCTCTGCCCTCCTCATGGTGGGCTGCTCGGCCCCTGCAGCACACAACAGGTGCTCAGTACTTGTTTGTCGAATACATCCGTGGGGCGTGAGAGCCAGGAGCGAGGGACCTGGGCCCCGTCTGTGCAGAACCTCATGCAGATCAGGGCCATAACACGTATTTGTGAGCTCACCACCCCATCTAGCCCCTCATTTTCCGAATGAAAAGACTGGTCCCAAGAGTACGAAGTGTCCACAGTTTACAGAGCAGGACAGTGGCCAGCAGTGGAGAACCCAGGCCTCCGGGTCCCCAGACGGCCTCTGCCCAGCCCATCCTGCCAGCCCACCTGGATGCCCACCACATCCCTTTGCCTTCCTGCTCAGCCAGAACCGATGTTGTCTCCGCAAGGTGAGGGTCATTAGCCCATTTTGCAGAGTTAAGAACTGAGTCCCAGAGAGTGAGGGCAGAGCTGGCATTCCAGAGCTGGTCTGTGGCCCCAGCACTGGGCCCCAGGGCCCTACCGACTTGGGTCGTGGGGTGCAGCCCGTGGAGATTTGGCACACTCCCTTCTCCGCCAGCCCGCGGGAACCGTTCGGCTTTTCCAAGTCCTGATTTATATACTCGCCTGGGCCGTCAGCCCTGCCAGGGATTTATAGGTTTCTAAGTGATCATGTCTCTCGAGGGAAATGCAAACGGGGCGTGAACCAGGAAGGAAAGGCTGCGGCCTCGGAGCCAAAACTCTTCAGTTTACTCCCAGGGGCCCCAGGCCCATGGCACAGCGGGCTCTGCAGAAAGTCCATCAAGGGGCTGGGGAGGCAGCGGGCCTCCAGTAAGCCGCGTGCCAGGCCTTTCCACCAGAAGACGTGCCGGGTGTCTGCAGGAGGGTGGGGACTGCCTGAGCTCCCACGGGGCTGGGGGAGCATGGGATGTGGGGCTGGGTTTGGTCAGAGCAAGGAACAGGGCCAGCCCGGTTTCAGGATCATTTGGAGGAGGTGGGGGCTTGAAGGGGATGGAAACAGGCTTTGCCTCAAGTGGAAAAGTTTGAAGCTGGAGAATGGGCCCATTATACTCTTCTCCAGGCCTGGTTATAATAATCTGTACACTCTTGTGGATGTTTGACATTTTCCAGAAGAAAAAAAATGGACCCAATCCCAGTGTGGCCAGGCTGGGATTTCCTTGCTTGTCTGGCAGCCTAGATGGGTACAGAAGGCAAATTCAGACTAGGGCCCTAGAGGAGGGTCCGGAGCCCAATTTCGCCTCTACTGTAGGCCTATCTTGTCACAGCAGCGGCCATTTGGGAAGCTTTGTGTCCCCAGAGCCCAGTACAGTGCCTGGCACACAGATGGTTCTCTAGATTAACTTGCCACTGACCAATTAGAGTGTCTGCAGAACATGGGCCAGGACAGGGAGAAGTCCCCTCACCTCACACCTGAAGCTGGTCACAGGTGCTGGAAGTGTGGCTCGGAGTACAAGAGACGCGGGGGACTCTGAAGACACCTCCACAGCTTTGCAGAGTGCCAGGAAAGAGGGAGCTGACTATCCTGGGAGATCCCCAAGCAGGCTGGGACCCTAGAGGGTGGGATGGGGGCAAATCTCAGATTCCTAAAAGGCAAAGCCCTTTAAAGCAGAATGGACTATTTTAGGATGAACTGAGCTCCCCATCCTTGGGGGTGTGCAAGCAAGAGTGGACAGGAAGCTATGAAGCAGTCCTGTTCCTGGGTCAAGAGCTGGACCGCATACCCTCCACACGCTTCTCAGGCCCAACCTGAGACACAGCTGTCTCCTGCCTACCCAGGCAATGAGGGGCCTGCCACCCCAGCATCATTCCTGAGGCTGGACTCAGGGCAGTGTGTGTCCAGGTGATTAATTGCACGTTCGCAGGGAAAGCAGGTGGCCGAGGCTTGGGTTACTGCCTAAATATTTTCTCAGAGGTTCGGGGCTGGCAGACCTCACACCCGGGCAGCCCAGGACAGCGGGAAGGGGCAGCCATGATGGGGGCCTCTGTTCTCATGTTTCCCCAACTAGGAGCCTCTGTGTTGAGAAACCAAACCTTGTCTGGAGGCTGCAGGGAAAGAGCCGTGCGCCCCAGAGCTGCAGGCTGGAGCACACGAGCTTCTGTCCGCCTTTGGAGTCTGGAAGGTGGCCAGGCCACAGGTGGGACAGCATCTCGCCAACATTGCCCCTCATAGATGGGGAAACCAAGGCTCAAGAGTTCAGACTGGCCCCGAGGGTGAGGGCAGTGAGGGAAGGTTGGGATGTATGAGAGATTAAGTCCCAGGGAAGGAAAGTTTACCCACGTGCAGGATGTGTGGCTTGAAGCAGAACCATCTGCTCCCCCACTGACAACATATTGGAATCATCCGGGAGTTTCCACACCTCCCCACCCGGACCCCACCTCTGAGCAGTGGAATCAGCTCTCTGAGGGAGGGCAGGGCTTCTGTGTGGGAAAGGCTCCCTAGAGGCTCTGGTGCACGCAGGGAGGGCTGGGAACTCTGGTCAAGGGGTTCTACTAATGGCTCCCACTCCCCCTGGGCCAGGCATTGTGAGTGCTCTACACAGGGGGTCACTTAACCTTCACTCAACCCTGCAGGGCAGGGCTTATTATCATCCCCATTTTACAGATGAGAAGACTGATGACCTGAAAGGTGAAATGACTCACACACAGGCTCACACACGGGCCAGCCAGGCTTCGGGCTCCTGTCTTCCAGAGCAAAGCCCTTGCCCCTTGACAGCCTCTGCACCCCAGCACTTTGGTGTCCCCCAACTCCCACAAGGTGTTAGGATGTCAGGTTGCGATGCATTCCTGGGATTGGGAGTCAACCCCAGTTACCATGTGGGGGATCAGGAGCTCTATTGGAACAGGAGATCTGCACTGTGCCTGGGCGAGCTGTTTTTTTTTTGTTTTGTTTTTTGTTTTTAAGATTTTATTTATTTATTTGACAGACAGAGATCACAAGTAGGCAGAGAGGCAGGCAGAGAGAGAGAGAGAGAGAGAAGCAGGCTCCCCGCTGAATGGAGAGCCTGATATGGGGCTCGATCCCAGGACCCTGAGATCATGAACTGAGCCGAAGGCAGAGGCTTAATCCACTGAGCCATCCAGGCGCCACATGGAGCTGGTATTTTCACCCATGTTTGGCACTTGGCCCTCACCCAAGATTTCCTCCACATCGGTCTCACTTCCACCGTCAGACACAGAGCAACCCGAGGGGCACCTGGCAGGGGACTGGAGCCTGATCCCTCAGAAAGGAAGCTCAGGGGCTTCTCCTGCCAGGAAGCAAAGCGGGAGGTGGAGGATGGCCCCAGGGTGAGGTCACTGAGCCCTGCATGAGGCTGTCTGCCAGGACAAGCAAGGCGCTGCACGTTGGGCTGCGTCTCCAGGGAGCCTGGCTTTATTAGGTGGCGCCATGCCCAAGAGGCCTGAATGTGATGGGCACATGCTATTCTCTTCTTCTTGACGGAGAAACTGAGGCTCGGAGCTTGCGGCTCTTGAAAAGATGGGGAGGCCCAGAGTGTTGACAGCAGTGGTTCCTGTGTCTCCAGAATTGCTCTGACTGGGGCTGTAGGCAGGTCACCTCACAGAGGCCGGTGTTCTACTGTGTCAGATGGGACAATGACCCTCTCTCGGCCCTCAGATTAAATGGGACAATACTGTCATATAGTAGGTGCTCAAGAAATACAACCATATTGTTCCAACCATATTGCCCCCAAGTAGTCTCCCCATAACTCTAAACCAAACTTCACGTTGCAAGTAGGGAAACTGAGGCCCAGGACGATGGTCTGATTGACTGGGGACATGTGGCAATTTGGCAGTGGATCTGATCTCAGGATTCCCAGAGCAGTGCTCATATCACCCCAGGCTGTCTTGGGCAGAGGCCTCACTGGTCAGAAAACCCCAGCCTGTCAACTCAGGGCCTGTGACCTTGATTCAAATCCCTGCTATGTGTCCTTAGATAAGCTCTCTCTGGGCCTCCATGCCCTCCACTGAGAAATGGAAAACCACGGTCACATGTAAGGTGTACTGAGGAGTCGCTCCAGGTCAAGTTACGCAAGACTTGTTCCCACACAACAAAACACTCAGTACGTCCCCCAGCGTGGATGCCAACAGGTTGGCTGGCGACTCCCACACAGCTATTGCCCCCGGACCCCTCACCCCAGGAGATGGCCTCAACGCCCGAGTCTCATGGCTTCAAGGTCCATCTGTCAACAAGACTTGGAGTTTTACCCAAGCCATCCCAGAAAGGCTATTCCCCATTTTACAGATAGGGAAGGGTAGGAAGTTCCCTCTGAGTGCAGAACCCAGGCCAGGATGCTTCTGTCACAAGTCCGTTTCCTGAAGAGATCCAGCCCAGAAAGTCTTTAGACTCAGCTGTTTCTCATTTTCTCTTGAGTCCCTTGGCTCATGCTGATCAATTCATCAAACTGTCTCCACGTCTTCTCTGAGCTGGGCACAAGAAAGTGAGATTGCTCAGTCTTGTCCTAGCCCTGGGCAGCCTCGCAGTCCAGAGGAGAAGACAGGCTCGTAAACAGCCCCCATTAGAGCCCTTGTCGCACTGTGCGAACCAAGGGCTTTGCTCATGCACTCTCGCTGATGAGGTGCTTACCGCCAACAAGGCAGCCTCTTTTATCTTTTATTACTCTGACTGTGAGGAAATCCTTCCCTCAATATTTTTTGGTACATGATATAGTGAAAGAAGGTAGTATATGTGGTGTGAAAACAATTTTCTTAAAAATACATACACGTCTAAAAGAAAGTTTAGACAAATGTACTTCCAAAGGCTGAGAGTGGTTTGTCTTGGGAAGATGGAGTTGATGCTGACACTTGTTACTTCTTCATGCCTATTCCTACTTTCCAAATATACTCCAGCTTTTTTCAGCCTTGGTTTTCTAAGCTATAAAATAAGGACAAAAATGATTTCTACTTTACTAGAAGGTATGTAAATAGGATGAGCTATCTGAAAGTGCTAGATATGCAGTAAGCATTTAATAAATAACGTGGTATTAGTATTAGTTGCAGAATGTCTGAACCCAAAAAAGGCTAAAGAAAATCTTAGCAGCTATAAGTCCCAATCCTCTCATTAGGTAGGGACACTGAGGCATGGAACTGTTGCCTAGGGGAGAAGGAAAAGGGGACAGTGACCATTTGACAGAGCCTGAAACAGGCCTCTGGTTTTCCTCGCCTAGAACCTAGCAGGAACCTGTGGGAGAAGTTGCAATTCTAATATTTTTTTTAAAGTCTGTCCAAAACCAATTTTAAAATAACCCCCCCCAAAAAGTTACTAGAGATAAAGGGGTATATGTGACAAAACAGTCAGTCCCTCAAGAAAATATAACAATTATGAACATAAATGCACTGAAGAGCAGAGCCCAAAATACATGAAGCAAAAACTGACAGAATTGAAAAGAGACACAGACAATTAGTAATAGTTGGAGGCTTTAACACCTCACTTTCAATAATAGATAGAACCAGGCAGAAGAGGGACACCTGGGTGGCTCGGTTGGTTACGTGTCTGGCTTCAGCTTGGGTCATGATCCTGAAGTCCTGGGATCAAGTTCTGTGTCAGGCCCCTTGCTCAACGGGGAGTCTGCTTCTTCCTCTGCCCTTCCCCCCTGCTTGTGATCTCACCCTCACGCTCTCTCTCTCAAATAAATAAATAAAATCTTAAAAAAAAAAAAAAAGAACTAGGCAGAAGATCAGCAAGGAAATAGAAGAGCTGAACAATACTATAAACCAGTAAACCTAACTGATGTCTATAGGATTCTAGAAGTTCTAACGAGGGTTATTAGGTGAAGAAATAAAAGGCATCAAGTTTTGAAAAGAAGTAAAACCATCTCTGTTTGTAGGTGATGTGATTCTGTATATAGAAAATCCTAAGGAATCCACAATAAAACTGTTAGACCTAATAAATGATTATAACAAGCATGCAGGATATGAGATCAATACACGAAAGTTAATTGAATTTCTATGCATTTGCAATAAGTGACCCAAAAATGAAATTAAGAAAAAGTTCATTTACGATAGCATTGAAAAGAGTAAACTACTTAGTAACAAATTTAACAGAAGTCCAAAACACGTATTCTGAAAACTACAAAACATTTTAAAAAGAAATGAAAAAAGACCTAAATAAATGAAAAGATATCCCATCTTCATGGATCAGAAGACTTAATATTAAGATAGCAATACTCTGCAAGTTGATCTACAGATTCAACACAGTCCTTATCAAAATCCCACCTGGATCCTTTGAAGAAATTGATAATATATTTATAACACTCATATTATATTTAAAGAACCCAGAACAGTCAAAATACTCTTGAAAAATAAGAACAAGTTAGAGGACTCACACTTCCCAGTTTCACAATCCACTCCAAAACTATACAGCAATTGAAGCAGTGTGATACCAGCGTAATGACAGATGTATAGATCAATAGAACGAAACTGAGGTTTCAGAGATAGAGCTTCACATTTTGGTTGAGTTTTGGAGAAGATGCCAAGACAGTTAAATGATGGAAGGAATAGTCTTTTCCACCAATGGTGCTGGGACAACTGGCTATCCACATGGAAAAGAATGAAGTTGGACCCCTATCTCATGTCACATACAAAAATTAACTTAAAATGAACCAAAGACCTCCATGGAAGAGCTCAAACTATAGAAGTGTAAGAAAAAAATATAGAAGTAAATTTTCATGACCTTGGATCAGGCAATATTTTCTTAAATACAACAGTAAAAGCACAGTAGCACTAACACAACAAAGATAAATTAGACACTAAAGTTAAAAAAAATTGTGCTTCAGAGGACACAAGAAAGTAAAAAGTCAATCTATGGATTGGGAGAAAGTACTTACAAACCGCATATCTGGTAAGGGACTTGTATCTAGAATAGAGAGAGAAATTTTACAACTCAATAATAAAGAGACAAGCTGATTGAAAAATGGGCAAAAGATCTGAATTAACATTGCTCCAAAGAAGATTTACAAATGGTCAACAATCACGTGAAAAGATACTCAACATCACCAGGGAAATGGAAATCCAAACCACAATGGGATACCACGTCCCATCCACTAGGATGGCTGTCATCAAAAAGTCAGGCAAAGACCAGGTTTAGAGCAGCGTGATGTGTGATAGCCAAAAAGGGGAAACAACTCAAACGTACATCGTAAACAAAATGTTGTGTGTCCATACAATGAAATGTTATTGATCAGTGAAAAATGATGTATTAATACTGTGGCAAGATGGGCAAACCTTGAAAACATTAAGCTAAGGGACATAAAGCCAGTAACAAAAGATCACATATTATATGATTCCACTTATATGCAATGTCCTGAGTAGGCAAACGTAGAGCTATAGAAAATAGATTCCTGTTTGTCCAGGATGGGGGCTTGAGAGGGAATGGGGAATAACTGCTAATAAGTATGGGGTTTCTTCTAGGGGTGAGGAGAAGGCAAAATTGATTGTAATGATGGCTGCCCAACTCCGTGAATATGCTAAAACTCATTGAGTTGTACACTTTAAATGCATGAGTTTTATGGTATACAAATTGTATCTCAATAAAGCATTTATTTTTTTAAAGATTTTATTTATTTATTTGACAGAGAGACACAGTGAGAGAGGGAACACAAGCAGGGGGAGTGGGAGAGGTAGAAGCAGACTTCCCGCAGAGCAGGGAGCCCAATGTAGGGCTCGATCCTAGGACCCTGGGATCAGGACCTGAGCCGAAGGCAGATGCTAAATGACTGAGCCACCTAGGCACCCCAAGCAATTATTTTTGTAAAAAGAGAGTCTGCGTGCTGAATTTCTTATAAACCTCTTGATGATGACAAAACGCATGCATTCTATTAAGTGACCGTCTTGGCAGCAGCAACAAATGACTAATTATTATTTTTCCCACTGGCACTGTGTTTCTCATCAGTATGAAACCCTGTCCCTTGCTTGGTCAGCTGTCTTACCTCAGAGACAGGAAACTAACAGGTTAGGCACCAAATATTTAAAAAAACAAAAACAAACAAAAAAAAAAACTCTCCTCAAGTAAAAAAAGAATTGCTGGGAAGGGCATACATCCCAGGCACAGACGGCAGCAAACCTTTTATACAAAACCAAAGTTGATAAAGGAAAGAATTTTATTTCTAGAGAGACCATAAGGAAAGACTGTGGGTGGGGCGGGGCTCTTGCAGACACAAAGGCTCATGGGAGGTGAGCTGAGGGCTTTCACCCCCACCTTGGGAGTCTGGGTAATCTTTATTCTTACAAGCAAGCTTTCACCCGATGTCTTTGATTCCTTCTCCAGGGGAACAACCTGTGCAAAGGTGTGGCAGTGAGAGAGAACGTGGGCTGAGCAGAGCACTGAGCACAGTTCAGTCCAATGCAGCAGGGGGGAGGGGGAGGGGGGAAGGCGGGAGGGGTCGGCCAACCCGGTCCACCCAGGGCCCTTACTCTGGCTGAGGAATTGGACTCACTGGGTGACCTTGGGCGAGTCACCCACCTGCCTGGGCCCAGCTCTGTATCTGTGATTTCCCTCGCTACAAGGTGGTACGAGGACTCCCACCACTTCGCAGTGCTCTGGGAATGGAGCAAGCATAGGACAGATATTGGCGGTTATAGTGACAGTGAGCCTTCCCCTCTGATGGCCTGACACGAGCAAAGTCTAACTGAGATAGTGGAGAGAAATGAGACATAAGTGTAGATTTCATCTCCTTCTACAAGTCCGTGAAGGTGACAGTATAGAAATAAAGACCGTGAGAGCAGGAGAGCTGTGGGTGGGAGATGGGGCTGGTGGGGAGGGAGCCTGAACCGGGGACAGAAGCAGCTCCATGGCTGCACAGGGAGCACTGCCTGATGCAGAGCCTCAGAAAGACTCGGGACTTGGAGGCACCAGGGAAGGTGCCTTAAGGAAGAGGGAAGGGAGCGGATTAAAAAGAAGGGGGGTGGTGGCAAGCCAATGTAGGAGCAATTTGGCTCCCTGGCACCCCCTTTCCCAGCCTGCACAGCCACTCCCAGGAGACCGAGAGATGGGGGTCATGCTCCAGAGACAGAAGGAGGGGGGATCCTGGCCCTGAAATACCCGAGCAGCTGCCCCCGGCCCCACCCCCACCATGCACACCCAGGATGGGAGAAGGGGGAGTGTTCTTTACAGTAGTCATCCTCTGGAAATGGGCACTTGGAGCCCTCCTGAAAAAGCTGACTTGCCACCAGTTGACCCCAGTGAAGCTCACAGTCAACAATTCCTGTTCCTCCCCAACTGAAATCAGGTGCCCAGTTTCCTGTGGGTTTTTAATGCCAGCAAGGGTCACCAGGAACATGCTGGGGATAAACCCTGGAGGAAACCGACCACAAAGCAGCAGAGCAAAACCAAAACAAACAAACAAACAAGATAATGGAAATGAAATCTTTGATAGAAATTGTGAAAGGTAACATGAAGGAAATTGCTCAGACAGTAGGCAAAAAGGCATAGAAATTGGGAATAGGAAAAAAAAATAAGTAAGGAGGATTAAGGATCCATCAAAAGAGTCAATATCTGACTAATAAATGTTCCAGAAAGAAAAGACAAAGCGAAGGAAGGAAAGTTATCAAAGGAGCATGATAAGATAAATTTCCAGAATGGAAGGATGTGAGCCTCCAGCTTCAAGGGGCTCTCTGGGTGCCCAGTACAATGGATGAAAACAAGCCCCTCACTGAGGCACATCATTTGAGAACTTCAGAAAACCAGGGATAAAGGAGGTCATCCCTAAAAGAGGAGATGGAGAGAAGAAACAGAAAGCTCCATACAAAGAGAGGGAACCAGAATGCCATCAAATTTCTCAGAGCGATACCCAGAGCACACAGAGAGAAACGTGTGGAGCGAAGATCGAAAACATTCTGAATGAAGACAGTTTTCAACCTAGAACTCTATGCCCAACTAAATGACTGACTGAGGGTGAGTGTAGAAATATTTTCAGACATGCCAGTTTTTTCAAAAAGTACTGGGGAATAAACTCCGCAGAAAGAATAAAGCAAGGACAAGAAGACACGGGACCTTACGAAGAGGAGATCAGCGCAAGACACCGTCAAGGTGAAGGTCAAGGTCAAGCGGAGGCAGTGCAGCAGGGGTTGAGGCAGCCGCAGGCTCTGACACGTTTGGCAGAATGGACAGTGATGCGGAGAGGAGGTGTGCGTGGTTATCAGCAGATTCAGGAAAAGGGGCACCTGGCTGGCGTGGTCACTGCATGCGACCCTTGATCTCAGGGTTGTGAGTTCAAGCTACACGTTGGGTACAGAGATTCCTTAAATAAATAAAAAAAGGCGTTTGGAAAGAATTAGTATGAGGAACATAGAAAACCAGACACATGAGAAAACGAGGCCATTCTTAATTCTGGAAAACCGTAAAAATACAAGAAGAAAATAATCATATTCCAGTGCTTGGAGGAACTGAGAGCAGTTACGCAGTCATGAGAGCAGAAATGCAGGGCCTCTGCTCATTGAAATTGTGTGCCACAACTATTGGGAGCCTGGGGAAGAGACAAGAGGTGGGAGCACTGGAGGAAAGATTGTCACTGCCCTCCCCAGGAAGCCAATAGCAGTATCTTCAAGCGAGGAGTCAGGAACAGCAGTTAACATGTCGTACTAGTTAGGAAAGTGGACAAGAAGAAACGGCTTCAGGGTTTGAATGGAGCCGCTCTGGAAAGTGCAGCTGGGAGGGAGCTGGGAGAGAAGGATAATGTGGGGACTGGTGATTTTTGTCAAAGCCCATGGTACATTATTTGGTTCTTTGAAACAATGTGTTTGCATGACTTTCAGAAAAAGAAAAACGAATGAGCAATCGGTGTAATTAATCCCTCTTGGTAAGAGAAGACAAGCTGAGAAGACACTGAGGTTTGGGTAAGTATTGGCATGGCCAAATGAGGGCGGGGCCCGGGTCCCCCGCTGCCAGGCAGCTCTCGGGGGCCCATGACTGCAAGTGATGGTCACAGGAAAGATGAGAACAGGAACGTCACCACGTTGAATATGTGGAAAAGAGTCCCGTTGACTCTCCAGTGGTGGAAGGAGGGCTGGAACAAAGTTCAGTCCATTTATGTTATGGCTGGTGAAGCCAGTTGAGTTCAGAAGAAATGTATTTGCATTTATTTGATCCACAAGCTTTACTTTCAAAGACGGGAAAATATGGGACCAGGGGAAATTCTTCTCAATGACCGTGAATTCCCAGGCCACAAAGCAGAGGAGACAATTTCCATAATATTCCACCTTATTCTGTACACGTTTCCAAGCAGCCTTTGATGCTGCAGTTTAGAAAAGCAGCCCAGAGCCTCTTGCTCTAAAACAAATCAGCTGCTTCCCACCCAACCTCCTCACTGCCCCCTCCACCCCCATCTCACAGGCCCACTTCTGCATCCCGTTCCACTGCCCCCTCCCAGCCTGCATTCCAACGGGGTCAGTTCAACGCTAGGGAGCGGTATTCAGGGGCGTACCAGGGGTAGGTGCACACAGTTAGCAATGGGAGCCCCCAGGTGGGAGACTTTCAAGTGAAAGGACACTTGCAGACCAGTGTGAGAGACATCCGAGCTCCCTTACCCCCAACTGAAAGCTCAAAGGCCTCAGTGAGGCCTCAGGTCCCCCGTATCAGAGCCTAGGCCCTCTTCCCATCATCCCCTCCCCTCCAAATCTTTCAGTTCTTCCTCTGGCTTCCAGGCGTTTGTTCATGCTGTTCCCTCTGTCTGGAACACTCTTCCCTGAACTTCCCAGGTCACATTGGCTGCATGGTCTGCAGTAGGCAGGCGGCTCCCCCCTAGGCTGGATGGGCAGCGGTTACTCTCTGTGCTGGTACGGGGAGAGGGACAAGGAGGGGGAAGGGTCTCACCAGCAGGAAGTGGGGGTGTCAGTTACTACTCTGGAATGAAAGAAAAAAGTAGCCAAAATGTGACTGCCAAGCTTGGAGGCACTCCCAGCCTGGGGTGGCCTCCACAGAGGGACAAGTGCCTTCTCGGCCGATGGTCCTTGGTCCCCTGGTTCAGACCCACGTGGGGCAAGTGTTAGAGGCAGAGTCCCAGCCCTTTGGAGGCCCTCTAAGGTTGGCAGCCACGCTCCGGGGCTGTGTCTAGGCTCAGTGCCCTTCCTCCAGGCAGCCTTCTACTGGGCTAATGAGTATCTCCATAACCGCTAACCTTGGTCTCTAGGGATTTCTGCCTCCTGGGCACTCTGAACAAGGATGGAAGAAACAGAGCCCACCCTGGCCTCCAGGCCCAGAGTGCGGGGCTGTGGGCATGTTCAGGCCTTCGCCTCCCTGGGCCTCAGTCTCCATGCCAGCGGGGTCAGGGCTCCTGGCCCTGATTTCCCAGAGAGCTGTAGGCCAGCGTGGAAACATCTTCAGCAAACTCCAGAGCCCTCTGGAGCCTTGGGGGCAGCCTGAGGAAGGAGGACTACTGGAGGCCTCCACAGACAGTGCAGGTGTGTGGGACATGCAGGCCATTCTGCACCCTCTCCTGCCCTCACCCACCCAAGAGAATAAGACACCACCATAGACCAAGGGGAAACAGGCCCAGAGCACACTGGCAGGACTGGCTTGAAGCTTCTGGAAGATCTGAGAACCGAACTGGTCCTCCTACCTCCTCTCAAGGACAGCAGAAACCCTACACCATGATAAACTTAAGAATTCCCACTGCAGCTAACAGCCCCTTAGAAATATATAATAAAGACCCCAAGCACGCATGCTTGAGTAGCTGCTTGGCTTGGGTCATGGCGCCCTCTAGTGGCTATTCCTTCAGCTTTCCCCACAGGCACTTCTTAAAGGGCTGGTGGCAGGAGACTGGGGGGCCCAGAGGCTGCAGGGAGCTGTTCCCAGTGGGGGAAGGGGCCAGAGACCTGGATCCACCTTGCACTCACTGTGAAACCTTGGACAAGCTCTTGAACACCACAACCAAACGAATTCATCAGAAGGGACTTTGGAGATTACTAATCTCCCTGCAGCTCAGGACTCTGAGAACAGCCTAGAGATGCCAGGCAGGGGTGACATGTGCCCAGGGAGTAGGTGCAGGAGTGCTGAGGGGAGGGGGAGACACCATCCTGCTCTGGCTGGTCCTGGAGAGAGGGCTCCCAGAACCAGGGAACCAGATGAGAAGCCAGAGCCACTCCCACAAACCCCTTACCCCTGCCCAGACCCCAGAATCCTCTGGTCTGGCACTCCCCTCTCCTCCTACTGCCTCCATTGTCCTCCCTCCCCACAGCCTGACTCCTAGCTCCTCCTGCCCCAGACCCCCAGCACTACCAGGATGGTCACTGAGGCTGAGGGCGAGTTGGAGTTCCCATCCCAACCTCAGGGCAGCCTCAGCCTCGGGGCCTGGAACCCCTCTCCCCACTCCACACCCCTCCACTCATTCAGTGCCCACACACTGGAAACCCCCACAGGCTGGCCATGTCCAGGTATTGGCGACAGACTCCCCTGGAGCTCACAGCAACCCTTCACTCATCTCCCTTCTCTCCTGTCCCCCAGGCCTCCACCACAGGCTTCCTCTCCTACTCCCCCAGACCCACTATCCGAGGGCCCTCTTATACCTACAGCCTTCCCCACCCTCCACAGCCCATCCCCTGCCTCCTCCTTCTGCAGCCTTTCTTCTGCCCTTTCCTCAGCAGCACTTAGAGACACTCTCAGCTCATCTTCACACACGCCCGGGCCCCCTGCCCGCACTAGCCACTTCCTATTTCTGTCCTCCCTTCAGAATGCCAGTGTTCTCTCACTAACCCTTCCTGCCCCACATTCACCCCATCACCTTGTTTCCGAACCCAACAGACACTTTTTCATCCCACTCAGCGCATTCACCCAATGAGCTCACCAGGCTCATCCCACATCAGGCCCTGCTCCCTTGGCTCTCTGGGCTTTTGCATCTGCTGTTCCTTCTGCCTAGAACACCCTTCCTTCCCTTCCTTACAAACTAATGCCTTCTCATTCTTCAACACGAAGCCTGAGTGTCACTTCCTTTAGGGAGGCTTCTGGGATGCCCCGGGCTAGTTTGGGCATCCTCTAAGGGCAGGTCATGACCATGTGACCCAGCCCCTGGATCTCTGAGCCCCAGAGAATTCCTTTCAGTTTCTCAAACATGAAAACCTCTCTCCAACCTCAGAGCCTTTACACATGCTGCTTATCTGCCAGGACCCATCTCTGTCCACCTTATCCCCAATTTATGTGGGGAAAACCAGTGTCCCCTCCTCCATGAAACCTCGGTCTCTTCAAGCTGGCCAAGCGCCTCCGCATGTCCCACAGGTCCCACAGGTCCCAGGTTTCCTCAGTCTAGTGCTGATCCCTCTGGATATCACAGAACACGGACACTTGTGTCTCCTAGAAGAGTAAGAGTTCATCCTTCCTGGGTACTTTCTAAGTACTTTGCATATATTATCCTATAGTGTATAGAATAATCCCATTGTTCCCTCTGCTGCACAGATGGAGAAAGTGAGGCCTTGTGTCCTTTACTCAGGGCCAGAGCCAAGCACACAGTCTGTATCGGGCAGGGCTTCCCAGACCCAGGGCCCTGTAGGAACAGATGCCTCCAAATCTGGTTTAAATGGAAACCAGCCTCCGAGCCACTCCCCGCCCCACCACCAGGCCTAGACGAAGCCTCTGCACCCCCTTTCATGCTGTTTATTCTTTGGAACAAATTGTGAGTTTTACCAGACATTCAGGGCCTGTGGTGGCAAACACATGCTCCCACAGTGAGAGCTCTCGGACCTGCTGCGCCCCCAGCCCCGCTCCTGCCCGTCTCCACTGTGCACCACCGGCACCCTCCAGCAGGCTCTCACCCCGCCCTTTGGCCTCCAAGGAATGAGGGCCTCCCCACTCTGCAGCAGCTTGACCCTCACAACATCCCAGGACAGGGCACTACCATTATGTCCGCTCAGCAAAGGAGGAAACTGATGTCCCCAGAGGAGAGGCAAGGTGCCCACCGTCCCAAGGCTGGTTGGAGAGGAAGCTGGGAATTCAAACCCAGGTCTCCTGGTTACAAAACACACAGTTTCACTCCGGCCTTCAAGGCCCAGAAAGCCGAGAGCTTTGGTGCGCCTTGTGGCTGGCCTGCTGTTCTCTAGTCATACTGTCCTGGAAAAGCCCAAAGGCCTAATAAGCAGGGACCATGTATTCTCGGCCTGGGTCTGCATGCTGGGAAGTTATGCACCTCCCCGGGCCTCAGTTTCCCCTTCTGATGATTGTCAGGTCACACCCCTCTGAATGGTGACCCTGCCAGTGAGGAGGTTCTCTGTTCTCTTTTCTACCAAGTTTCCAGTAACCCTTAGAACTGTCCAGAACACCAGAGTTTGTTTAATCCATCAGGCATTTCCCAACTAACACTTTGTTTTTCAAAATAAAGTAATTGAACAAGAGCTCCATAAGTGTAAAACTATGTAGACTCCACTATGAGGCAACCCCTTTTCTTCTGAGGGATAAATTGGGGGGAAACCCCATTTGCCTTGTGTTCAAGCATATGTGGGAGCTGCCTGTCCTCAGAGGTCCGGAGGAGAACCCTGACTGCACTAGCTTCTTTTGGGGGCACTGATCCTAACATACTATAGAGGGCACTGATCCTAACATACTATAGAGGACAAAAGTGTGCATGGCCTCTTTACCATGGCATTCAAGGCTTCCTGTATCTGCTCTTGAACAGCTTCTCTGGCCCATCTCTTACCCCAACCTTGTGCCCCTGTGCTCCAGCCATCCTTCCCTGAGCTGCCCAAGACTTTGGGCCCATGGGGACAGTTCCTGGGAGGGGAGAGTTGTAGACTCAGGTGGGCCAGGGCAGGCATCTGAAAGGTAACATTGCCCTGAAACCAGAAAGACAGAGACAAGAGCCAAAACAGCAAAAGCATTCTAGGGAGAGCAAACAGCAGGTGCAAAGGCCCTGAGGCAGGGATGAACTCAGAGTGTGTACAAAGAGGCCAGCCTGCTGGCATATGGCGGGTGAGGGGAAGAGTGGCAGAAGGTGAAGGGAGGGATGGGCCAGTAGAGGCTTGGGCAGTGATGTCCTCAGTAGCACCAGCCCACAGTGGAACCCGCACACCTGAGTACCAGCTGGAGGGAGAGTGTGAGAATGCAGGTAAAACAAATGGGCTACAGCAGCCCACGGCAACATGGGTGAGTGTGAGCAATGTAATATTCAGTGAAAAAAGTTTGCTCCAAAGACAATAGCCTAAAATAACTTTAAAAAACCAGCCATTCAGGAATACATATGGATGTGATGAAATTAAAAAAAAAAAAAAAGGAAAGCAAGCAAATGAGGCACTGGGATTCAGGATGCTGGTGACCGTGGGTGGGGGAGGTGAGAGCAGGATTGGGGACCAGATGGCTGGGCAGAGGACTTTTGTCTGGAGCGATGGATTCGTGGGTGCTTATCACATTATTATAAACAAACAAGCAAACCTGAGAGGCTCATGAATGCACCCATGGTGAATTTGTCTCATGGACCAGCCTGGGTAGGAGCCATTTGATCCAGAACCTCCAAGACTGGGCCCGGGGATTGGGGTTTTACTCAAAGAGCAGTGGGAGCCACTGCAGGGTTTGGGCCGGGGAGTGACTTCATTTGATTCCCATTTTATAAGGATCCCTCTATTTATGGAAATCAAAGTGAGGGGTGGGGAAAAGAGGGAGGCAAACCTGCCAGTCAGAAGACCACTGCCATTGCCCATGCAGGGAGCTGTGTGGGGGTGCAGGAGGAAATATGGGGGTGCAGGGGGCCAGCAGGGGCTGTTAAAGTGAGGGCTCTGATTTGTCCCTCAGGCTGGAGATGTGTAGTGGTTACTCTCCCTTCGTGTCTCCCTTCTCTTCTCCACCCCGTGCTATGTCCAGAGGAGCCATGACCCCCGTAGACAGCATGCCCCGGGCTCCCTGAGTGTCTGGTTTCCCGGAGGAGATCAGAGGGCAGGAGAGGCTAGAATCTGGAATACTGCTGCCACCGTGAAAGACGTGCTGTTACACCTTGTAGCAATGACACCTGCACAAGAAGCTCATACTGGAAGGGTCTCTTTGGATTTTGGGTTGTCTACAACACACATGGGGACCATCATCTCCTGGGGACCTGGCAGGCCTGCTAGCCTGGGATGGACCTGAAGTAAGAGAGGGCTCCACATTCTGTCCAGGCCGCTGGCCTGCTACATGGCCATGTGACCCAGCAGCCCCAGTGGGGTGAGCAAGCTCTGGGGCAGATGGGGGCGCAGGCGGGGTGCGATCGCCATTGTGCCCCTCAGAATCAGTGCATGCTGCTGAGCTTCCAGAGCCCAGCCTGCTCTCCCCTGCTGGCAGCTCTCCTCCTTAGAAAGCAGCCCAGCCTGGCCACTGGCTCTGGGAGGGGCCGGACCCCACAGTCACGGGACACCCAAGGGCTGTGTGACCTGAGCTGCTGGCTGGATGTCCTCCTGGTGCCTCTGTTCCCCTGACCCCTGTCCTCTCCCCTGCTCTGGGCCCCAGGGGGCTAACATATGGGACTATATTAAGGGGCTCCTTTGCCCTCTGGCTTTTGGTTGAGCTCAGCATCAAGGAACCCTGGCAGGAGACTGGAGTGGCGGGGAAGAGGTTACAGTCATTATTCTCCTGGCTCCCTTTTCCAGGGTATCCCTGGGAGGGACATCATTGCTCTGTCATAGCAGATTCTCCACATGACTGTCTCCTTCCAGGTCCCACTAGCTGCTTGGTCCCCTCACTTCTTCAGCCGTAGGGATGCTAACAAACTCTCCAGCCACTGCACTAACCCAGTGTAATTTCCTACTACCTACCAAATCTTCTTAGGAGTTCCCTTATTGACACACCCCTCTTTAACTTATCCCAATTTCAGCACGCTGTTTCCTGCTGGGACCCTATAAGATGATAGGTGTGTAGGCAGAATTTTACTTAATTTTTTTTTTTTTAAGTAGCGAGGGAGAGGAGGAGAGAGAATCTCAGGCAAACTCCCTTTCGAGCTTAGAGCTGAACCCCGACAGAGGTCTCGATTCTAAGACCCTGAGATCATGACCTGAGCCAAAATCAAGAGTCAGACACTTAACCAATTGAGCCACCATGGCACCCCATGCAGGCAGAATTCTGAAATGATGGCAAGGGTCCTTCCCCCTGGGGTATGTGTCCTGTATAATCCCCTTCGCTTGAGTCTCCCTCTGCTGTAACAGTCACGCCTGGGGTTATGTAACCTAAGACCCTATCCTGGCTCACTGGAGGGAGACTCTCCTGCTGGCCTTGAAGAAGAAACTAGCATGCTGGGAGAGACCCGTGTGATTAGGACCAGAGGATGGCCGGTAGGAACTGAGTGATTTCCAATCAACAGCCAGCTGGAAGGGGGGGACGCCAGTCCTGCAATTGCCGGGAACCAAATTCTGCCAACAAGCAGAATGAGTCTGAACAAGGACCCTAAGCCTCAGATAACATTGCAGTCCGGGCTGTCCCTCTGATTTCTGCCTGGTGAGACACCGAGCAGAGAACGCAAGCGTGCGATTACCCAGTTTCTGACCTCCAGTCCCTGTGAGATGACAAGTGAGTGTTGTTTGAAGCCGCTAAGTCTGTAGTGATTTGCCAAGCAGCAAAAGAAAACAAACACACTGGATTGGACCCACCCCTCCAAATCATAAAGCTGGGTGTGAGCAGCAACTCTCCCCCATTCCATGTAGACGCGTGCACAAAACTGGGGAGAACAGGTCCAGCAGGCACAAGTACATCAAATGGACATATGGCTTAGATGCCATTGGACCTGCTGCTGGTGTTCCACCATTCCTTTGGGGAAGTCCCTGTGACCTGCAGAAGAGAAACCATTAGAAGCCCCAGGTTTACACATGAGTGTGCACTGGAGTGGATGGAGGCCATTATAGCCCTACTCGGGGCTCCCCAAAGCGAGTCGTGAAGGGAGGTGCTTCCAGGGGTGTGTGCCCGCCCCCTTCGGGAGGAGAGACAGCCTGAGGTATGCACTTACACTGATTCACAGGCAGAGGTTCCGGGGTCAGCCGGCTACTCAGCGACTTGAACAAGACTGGAAAGCTGGGGGCAGGTCAGTAGGTATGCCGCCCAGCCTCTCCAGATAGGTGAGGAGCGAAGACCTTCCTCTCCTGAGTAGACGCACGCCAGAGGGTAGTCACTGCAGAAGAGGCTTTTGCGAACTGGGGGGACGAGTTGGACATCAGTCCGACTCTCTCCCCAGCCAGTCCTGGCCTCCATCCATGGGCTCATGAACAAAATGACCATGGCAGGCATTGTATTAGTCTGCATGGGCCGCCATAACAGAGTGGGTGGCTTAAACAACAGGATTTTACTGCTCATGGTTTTGGAGGCTGGGAAGTTCAAGGTCAAGGTGCCCGCAAGGTGGGTTTCATTCTGTGGCCTCTTCTCTTGGCTTAGAGGTGGTGCCGTCTTACTTTGGGCTTCCGTGACCTCTTCTTGGTGTGCATGGAAAGGAAGAGAGGGAACTCTCGGGTGTCTCTTGTTAGAAAGACACTAATCCTATGGGATCAGGTCCCTTCCCTTAGAATGTCATTTAACCCTCATTACCTCCGTAGAAGCCCCGTCTCCAAATACAGCCACATGGGAGGGTTGGACCTTCCATATATGAATTACTGGGGGACACACACATTCCATCCATACCAGCTGGGGTAGAGGGTCCTCTCAGGCTCGACAGCATGGGCCTCCGCCTACCAAAGCTGGTTTGGCTACTGCCACTGGTGAGGGCCCGGTCTGTCTGCAACACGGGCCAGTGCTGCCCAGTTTGGGCACCACTCCACAGGAACCATGATGATGGCAAGTTAATCACAGTGGGTGTCTCCACTATGAGGAGCGCCATCAATTAATCCTCTTGGAATCTGGGTATAGATTTGCCTTTTCTGCTGGATGCTTCCGCCAGGAGCACCATCTGTGGCCATGCAGAATCCTTTCTCCATCACCAGGGATGCCGCGCTGTATTGCCTCCAACCCAGGAATGCAATTAACAGGGAGAGAAGTGTGGTCGTGGGCTCACACCTAGGAGCTAGCCTGCGGGGGAGGCGGATGGCTTCCGAAGTTTCAGTGATCATGCTGGCGGGAGGCTAGCATCTTGGAAATAGCAGATCCATCACGTAGCGTGGGCTGTGTGCCTTAATTAGTGACCAGTGGGTGGGGCTGTCTCCCACCAGGGGTATCCCCACTCACGTTTTTATTTCAATAACCGCTTGCTTGCATGGGATTCACATGTTATACTTCTCGCCCATTCCAAGTGTACAATTTGATGGGTTTTAGCATCTTCACAGATGTGCAAGCATCACCAGAGCCCGCTCACGCTTCCCCTTCCATAACTCTCTTACAGAACTTTCGGTTCCCATCTCTGCAACACAGCAGATCATGTTGAGCTCTGCCCAGATCCCCTCAGATTCCTTTTTTCCATATTTGGGGCCCTCCTGGGTTTAGCGTGTTTTTGCATCTAATGGGGGCATCGAGGCTCTTTCTCAAAGAACATCCCCTGGATTCCCAGAACCAGCTTGGCCCACAGGCTCAGACAGCTGGTGGTGCCCAGGCACGTACATCTCCCACCGAGCAGCCCTTAATCAGGGACTGAGAGTGGAGGGGAGCGGAAGCCTGACTCTCCAGCCTTGTGCGCTGATAACTTGGAGGCATGACGTCCACTCCAGAGCTGTCACACTGAGGCTGAGAGCTGGCCTGAAACGACATCATTTTGGCTTCCCCCCATTCCCTGTCCTAATCCCCATTCCCCTTTCCTGGCCTCCCCCAAGACAACTTCTTTCATAAATCACTTCATCACCAAACCTCATGTTGGGGGTCTGCTTCTGAGAAATCCACACCAGGACAGCAGTCTTTGGCTCAGCAGGTTTGGGAGTGCTCTTTCCCCATAGCCCTTCTCAAGGGGCTTCCACCAGGAAACACGGCCATGATTCCCCCCGATTAGGGCTTCCGCTGAGCCACTCTGAGCTCCTCGAGCTACTGGTCCGATAGGCAGAGTGGTTGTGCTGGCCTGGGTGGGTGGTCCCAATTACCGATAGGCAAGGGAGCTCTGCAGCACATGGGGAAGAGGACATCCCCCAGGGACCCACTGAGGTTGGGGACAGACACTTCCAGTTGGCGGGAAGCTGCAGCAAACCCCAAGCCAGGATGACAAGGACTCAGGCCCTAGGAGGGTAAGGAACTGGGTCACCCTACCAGGTAGGGCACCCCCAGCCGTGGCACTTCCAGAGCATGAGGGGAACATAGAATGTGTGCGGAAACAGCAAGAATGATTGGCCCCCACCTTTCAATGGGCTGCAGACATGGTGACCACAGCCACCATCTACACTATAGCTTGACTGATGAATTTCCTTCCCCTTTTCTGCCATCCAGCTCACGTTCTAGCTTAGGCGTTAGGTGGGAATGTGACTACCTGAGGGCACTCATGGGAATGTAGCAGCTGGCGGGCTTCGTGGCCCTCCCCTCATTTTTAAGATGAAGGTTTCTTGCTCTGAGAGAAGCAAAGACAGGGAGTGACACAGCCCCTGTACAGACCCACCTCTACCCCCCCGCCCCCGCCCAACATCCAGCCCGCTCGAGGAACACTATTTGTGAATCTCTTGAACCTTCCAAGTTGACTTCTGTTTCCTACCAGAACCCTACGGTATTGAACCTGAACCTGAACCTGAACCTACGGGACAGGCAGTTGGAGAAGTCGCATGGACAAAGGTGACACATGTCCAGAGCCCAGGCTAGTCTTTACTGTGTATTAGATGGAGGGTAAGGGACGGACCTGCATAAGCTACTGGAGAGAAACAGCCCTGAGATGCAGAAAGGAGAGCCCAGGCCCCCAGGAGAGGGCGGACATGCAGAAGGCAGGCCCAGAAGGGGGCGGGAAGCAGCAATAAATGGAGGAGGAGCTGCCAGGAGATAGGAAGGAGAGAGGAGTGTCCCGGAAGTCTAGAGAAATGCATGAAAATGGGTTAGGAGGTCCAGAGAGCAGAAGACAGAGAACTGACCTCTGGGTTTGGCCCCAAGGTCATCACTGGTGACCTCAATGGGGGAGTTAGAGGTCATCCTTACCTACGATGAACCCAAAGAAGAGGCAAGTGAGTGCCATGAAGTCTTGCAGGGAAACTTGCAGGGCACAGCTCGCCCCAAACGCAGGCAAGTCCAGACTTCCTCATGAGGCTCTGTGCAGGCTCCTCAGAGGTGTCGATGAGGCCCAAGGGATGGCTGGCCGAGGCAGAAGGCACTGCACCAGCAAGGCCTATAGGCATTTGGGGAAATTGCAGTGCAAAGAGGACTAAAGACATAGAAGACTCTGGAGCAATCAAATGGGTTGCGGGTTTCAAAGGCCTTATAGGCCAGCCTGGGGAGCTGGGCCTTGGTCCCAGAGCAGTGGGGAGCCAGAGAGGGGTTTAGGTGGGGGAGTCGTCAGATCGGGGTGTTAGGATGCCCAGGTTAGCTCATGGGAAGGAAAATCCCACCTCATCGTAGGGGCAGCACCAGGCTGGGCCCACTGTAGGTGCCTGATAAATGCTGACTCCGGGAACAGAGCACAGGCTGTTTTGAATGTTGGAGATGGTGGCTGACATCACCCATGACTGATGTTAATATGCTGTGGTAGTAAAAAAATCTACTCCAAATTGGGGGAAAAAAAATCTAAAAGCCAGATGTTCAAAAGCACTGGCTTAATGACAGACTGACCGTGAAATGGCCAGGGTTTCAAAACCAGGTATGTTTCACACATTTCAGACTGAGGTGTTATCGCTTGTTTTTCCCAAGTGGGGCGAGGGAGTGGGGAGAGCAATGGTTTTGGCAAATGGCTGACGACGTCAGAAGGCAACTCAGTGTTTGCTGGGGAACTGGCATAGAGCTGGGAATTAATTGCCCATGAATGTGGAAAAACAGCCAAGTCCCCACAGAATGTTCCATGGCCTGCGTCTACTACGAAGAAAGAAAGAAAGAAAGAAAGAAAGAAAGAAAGAAAGAAAGAAAGAAAGAAAGAAAGAAAGAAAGGAAGGGAGGGAGGGAAAGAAAGAAAAAAAAAAAGATGTTCTGATTCCAATTATAAAAAGAAAAAAGATGGAGCAAAGACACCACCCAGCAGCTAATTACTGACAGGCCGAAGCCTGTACCAGCTCAAATGGAAGAGCTGACAGGATAGAATGTTAGCATCTTACTCTCTGCTGTTAATAAAATGTAGCACAAAGGCCCAGAGGAGCCGTACATCTGCTCACAGGATGCTGCTCAGCTTGGGGAAACTTCCAGGCCCGCCAGCCCGCTGGCTCACCACGGCTGCAGTGGGATCTCTGGCCTGGGCTCATGGGGCCGGAGCGAAGGATGTCGTGCTGTGGGGAGTGGACAGCCCCTCGGAGGGTGACACGGGCTGGGGCCTGCTGGCCAGGATGCCCTCGGCAGAGTGGCTGTGTGCGTGTCACTGGCCGAGGGTCTCTGAGCCCCGAGGGGTCAGCTAGATGCTCCCCGCTTGAGAAGAAAATTCCAGCAGGAGAAAAACACATATAAAATTAAGTCAACAGTCAGAGCAAACAACCGGAAACCACCTCAACGTCTGGTAACAGTGCACTGCTTAAATAAAGGAAGAGGCATCCCTTCGACGAAATACTACACAGCTGCTAAGAAGAACGAGACAGCTGGGAGGCTCTCCAAACTTGAATGCAGAAGTTCACGACTGGGGTCGGAAGTGAATTAAGGGCTCTGTGAACTTGGCTGGGGAAGAATTACATCTTGATGTTTGCTAACCTCTAGCTATAATTTAGTGTTTCCTTCAATTATGAATATAGGCCACAAACCTCGGAAGAATTAGTGGTGACTTGGTCACCAGAGAAGTCGTAGATTATCTCATAGGGCCTTCGAGTTGCTGCAGGTATCTCAGAAAAATCAATTACATCACGACTATGAAACTATTAATAATGATTACACCCGCTGCTCAATCTTATTATTTAATGCATTAGTAAAGAAATACATGTATTACTAAACCACAAATGTATTTCTCTATTTTGACAAGTATATTAAACATAATTGGTTTCCTCTGTAACCTTATGTGTTTTATTTTATCCATTTAAAGCACTGTTCTGTGAAGGGGTCAAAGGCTTTCCCAGACTGACAAAGGGGTCCATGGTTAAAAAAAGGCTCAGAAGCCCTGATCCGGTGTTAATGAAAAGAGAAATGTGCAGAACAGCGTGGATCATATGCTACCATTTGTGTGTGTGTGTTTTTTTTTTCAAGCAGATCAATGGAACAGATTAAAAACCTCAGAAATAGATCCACACGAGCAGACTCAATTGATGTTTGACAAAAGTGTAATAACAATTCAATGGAGGAAGGACGGTCTTTTCAATACAAGGTGCTAGAGCACTGGGACATCCATGGGCAAAAAAAAAATCACACCTTATACAAAATTTAACTCAAATATAACAGGTGAAAGTGAACCCAAATAAATTGGGTGGGCTGTACCAATGTCAGTTTTCTGGTTGTGATCTTATACTATAGTTTTGCGTCATGTAACCATTGGGGGAAAGTAGGTCAAGCGTCCATGAGATTTCTCTGTGTTATTTCTGACAAGTGCATGTGAATATATAATTATCTCAAAATTAAAAATTAGTCAACGAAATAAAGCTTGTACAAATTATCTCTGGGGGGGGACACACACAAAAAGGGGGACATCGGTGAGGAGAGAAACGAGAAGGGGAAATGGAGGTGGGGGAAGAACCTGTTTCTGGCTTATCCTTATAAACTGTGTATGATTTCCATGCATTCTTTATATTCACAATTATTTTTAAAGAGAAACAAACAAACATCTCCTGGAGAGAGATGAAGAAATGAGCGTGAGAAGAAATTATCCCAGTCAGAGTCAAAACTCTTTCCTGGGTTACACTTGAATTACAAGCATTATTATTGATCAATTTCCCAGCAACCTTGTGAAAGGATTTTGATCAAAATGTGAATATGCTATTAATACTCATTTCTTTAAAAACTGACTTCATGCTTCTTTGTTCATTTTCAAAATGAAATTACAGGGTTTGGGGAAAAAAATGTTCAAATGATTTCATTCCTTGTGTGAGAACTGAGCTGAATTACTGTGTGCAGGCAGCTTGTCTGCGTCTTGAAGGGCAGCTGGGCTGGGCAGAGTCCCAGGAGGCAACACAACCTTTCCAGGACTCATACCTCTCCCTTGTGGAGGAGGAGGAGAGTACAGGGTGGCTAGGAACTTAGCTCTAGACTCAAGTGGAACTCGGATTTAACCCCAACTCTGCCACTTAGAGATGGTATGGCCAAGCACAAGAACCTAACCTCTGTAGGCGTCCGTCTTGCGGTCTGTAAGATGGGGGTATTGTGGTGTCTGCCTGGGGGAGTCACTGTGAGAATTCACAGAGACAATTTGTGGAAAGTGCGCAGTACAGTGCCTGGTACATGGGGGACGCTGGCAAGTAGAGTCACAGCTAATACGCTTTGTAAGTCTTCACCCCCTGACACAGTCTTAAAGAAGAGGCTGCTGTCGATCATCTGATAACGTGGGTACCACATACGCTGTACTCTGAGAGGCAGCATCAGAGGTAACATTTCAGGCAAGAACTCCCTGCATTCTCAGCATGCCCCTGAACCAAAGGGAGGCTCAGAGAGGGTATGTGATGTGCCCCAAAACACACAGCTACAGAAAGGCGAGGAGGAAGAGCAGGGCCTGAAGATCCTGAGCCTTGGCCAATGAGAAGAGGCCATGCCTCAACCAAGGTCTCTGAGCAGCCCCCAAGTAAGAGGAACCTAGGCCCAGGTCCACCAAAGCTATAGCACCCAGGAGTGGAAGGAGGTGCTAGGATCCCCAGAGCTGCAGAGAGAGGATCTCCTCCCCTGCCTCAGGGCCCGAGGGATGTGTTTTGTCTACAAGAGGTTGCAGAGCACCCCCACTCTCCAGAAAAGCCAGGGGTGGGGGGTGGTGTCAGGGTGGGAGAGATTCTCTCCAGAAGGGTTTTGGGGATCAAACCTATTAGTGCAGCCTTAGAAGACACATCTCCTTGCTCCTCAAGACCTCAAGAACAAGCATTCTGGGGCACCTGGGTGGCTCAGTGGGTTAAAGCCTCTGCCTTTGGCTCAGGTCATGATCCCAGGGTCCTGGAATCGAGCCCTGCATCCGGCTCTCTGCTGAGCAGGGAGCCTGCTTCCCCCTCTCTCTCTGCCTGCCTCTCTGCCTACTTGTGATCTTTGTCAAATAAATAAATAAAATCTTAAAAAAAAAAAAAAAAGACAAGACAAGACCAAACGTTCTGTCAGTCCCAGCTCACACAGTGGTGCTTATGGTGAACCCCAGGCCATAATCAGAGCTCAGGCACCAGCAAATGCTGCCTGCCTTCTGGCCCAGATATCCCAAGCACCCTTCTCACACCGGTCACCAGGATGCCTACTTCAGCGTTTTCTCAGGGGGCTGTGTGTGCTGTGGTCAGTAGAGTGGGCAGTGGTTTCAAGAGGCCAATGTCCTTAGGCTGCTCTCCCTATGCTATGTTAGAATCCGCTCAGAAACTAGGGTGCATTCACCTGATTTTTAAAAAATCTGAAGATAGTAACTCAGGGAGAAATGGATATTAAAAACTGTGACTGGTGCTCAGGGATGTATGTGTTCCTCTGCACCCTCCTGGTCACATAGAAGCTATGTGACTTTGCGCAAATCACTATCCCTCTCTTTGCCTCACTTTCCTTCATAAAATACAGATGGTAAAACCCCTCTTCCTTTCACCTTCTATGGGGGCGCAGGGTTGGGGCTGGTGTCTTTAGACGAAGATAAAAGGGCACCTATTTCCTAGGCAGGGCAGCGCAAAGATGACTGCGGAGCGGCTAGTAATCACCTAGCGCAGACTAGACGCTCATCGCTTTGATTTCCCGGAAGACCCCAGGTCTCTGGGGGGCGCTTCAAGCCCGGCGCTGCAGAAAAACTATTCCTTCGCCTCCGCTGGCCTGGGACCTGCGCTATTCTTTGTGGCGCGTCGCTAGGCAACAGGCCCCGCCCACAGTTGCTGCCCGCGCGCCCCCTCCTGGCGGCGCCCTTACAGTACACCTGGCGTCAGGCAATGCCAGCCAGCTGCCTTCCAGAACATTCTCCAAGCTTATAGCCAAGTCTGTCTTTAGCGATGAGCAGTGCTGCTCCTGGCTGCGTTTCTCTCTTCTCATCCTTTTCTGCACTCTACTGCAAGACCTGGACTGGGCTAGCTTGTGAAGAATGGAGGCTGGAGAGGTGGGCAGGCACACTCTGTTGAAAATGTTGGCCTCAGAGCAGCAGGGAGCCATAGAAGGGTGTGTGAGCAAAGCAGCAATATGAGCAGATCTGGTGTTTCAGTGCTCATGCTGTTGCTGCTGAAGGGACAGCCTGGAGGAACAGGGCATTCAGGGGGCACAGACTGGATTGACTGGGAAGGCTACTGGGAAAGAGAGCAGGTGTCCACTGACCCCTACGAGATAAGTAAGCATGGTGAGAACACACACACAAGGGCAAGCTGGGACTATCAAAACTTGAACTTCACACCAGGGGCAAGGGAAGACGGCAGGTTTCTAATCCTGCCCCACAGTTCTTTTCACCCCGGCCGGTACCCTCAAGTTTCCAGGAAAGATGCGAACTGGTCTCAAGAGGTTCAACAGATCACAGACCTCTAGAACGGAGAAATCCTCCCTTTGTGGAGTCCTGTGGACACAAACTCCAGCAACAGATACTGCTGCCCTTCTCAGCAGGCCAGAACTTCCCATCTTAAACCCCACAGGCTTAAATAAATATTCGCTTTCTTGCACTGGTCTGGATTGCTATGGAGTCCATGTAGTCAAACTTTTATAACTCGTATGTGTGTGTGTGTTGAACAGAAATACTTTAATGCAGTTTGGCTGAAAAAGCTTTCAAAACATGGAGTCTAAGATAAAACTAAGTGTAATGAAAAAGTAGGGGCTTTTCAGGCTTTTCCAGGCTTACTTGGCCACACTGACACGCCAGGGCCCAGTGAGGGCAGGGGGAGTGAGGCCAACGGGAAGGCAGGGTTCCTGCAGTGCTGTGGACCCAGGGCACAACCAGCACTGTTGAGGGGAGGGCTGGGATGGGGGGAGCTTCAGCCTCAAAGCCAGGCTAGTCTGAGGTCACAGCATCAGGTCCAGACTGAAGCCAATGCTGACCTATGGGCCTCGGCACACTTAGATCAGCCCCGCTGGAAGAACTTTCTATAAAGCAGGAACTGAAACATTTCTAAGACTATATCCTGTTCCAGGGCCTTCCAACAGAGCAGCCCCAGGCCCAACCACTGCCCTTATGTTGGGAGAACAGCCGAGTATCACTTCTCAGCGATCGTCCTACCACTTGTCCTGTGACCATGCTGGGACACCCCTGCCTGCAGGCAAGTTGCAGGAAGGTCAGCCTGTTCTCTTGAATGCCAGTCCTTTCCTGGACAGAGAATAGGACACACAGTCTCTTACCCACAATCTTTCACTCCAGGTGCCCTACTCTCCACATCCCCCTATAGGAAGTGCCTACTTTCACTTTCAAGATGGAGTTGAGACCCCAACTTCTCCAGAAGGCTTTTTCTGACCACCCCCACAGTTGGGTGAGGGAAACAAAAAGACATCTTTATATTTTGGGATCTGCATCAGATTTCCTCAAAAGCTCTCCACTGCTTTAAAAAAAAAAAAAACCAATATGGTGATAAAACCAACAATGATAGTAAAAAATCCAGCAGCCTGGCCTAAGCCTCTTGCTTGCTAACAGAGGAAAAAGGAGAAGGGAGGCAGGCCAGGCCCTGACCCAACCCCCTACCCAACACCACTTCCCACAAGGATTTAAAGAGAGAATAAACCTTCCACAACAATTTCTACTGCTTATTTTATTTCAACAGTCAACTGACCCCAGAGAGGAAGTGGATACAGAGATGGTTTAGAAGCACATTCTACTCTCTGAGAATTGCATCAGTGCTTAGGAACAGCCTACTTTTTAAAGTTGGCAATCACTATAAAAATATCAAATAGTCAAACTGTAATAGATTTTTTTCAAACCAGAAATAATGCCTATAATGGCTTAAACTATGGAGGGGAGATGAAGCAGCCCCAGCGGTCAGAATGCTTAGAGAAGCCCCTTGGAGATGGGGCGAGGGCAGTGGCCAAGCAGCCCTCGCGGGCCAGAGCAGCAGGGAAGAACGCTGTGGAACTGGCTGTCAGTGCTCAGGGTCCTGCTGCCCACACCAGCCACCTGGATGTGCTGGGAGCTTGGTGTCTGTGCTGCCCCCAGTTGGGACCAAACAGAGACAGAAGCAGAAGGCTGGACTAGATGCTGCCTCCTGTCCTGGAGTGGGGCCTGAGGAAATCAAAGACCGCATCTGGGAGTGAGTTTAACAGCCGCACAACCCAGACTCGGTTAAATTCATTCCTAAATGTGAGCTTCCACCAGCCCCGTGATCCTCTGAGCCCTGGCCCTCCCCTGCTAACCATCCTCCACGCTCCTGGTCAATCCCACATCTCAGAATCGAGAGAACTTTAGAAATCACCCTCCTCCCTCCTGTCTTGAAATGGAAATGAACTGCCATCTTACACCCACCACTATCCTTCCTCCCTACACATGGCTGAAAGTGGACGAGAACATCGTTGCTGGAACACCCCACACCCCCACCCTGCTGGCCTGAGGGCCTGGGCCTAGTCAGACGGCTTCTGAGAGGGTGGCTGGCTGGGCTCACAGGGCGGCGCTGCTGGCACTTCAGCTTCCTGCTCCTGGTCATCTGGGAAGGACAAAGAAGAGGGGCTGGATTTACAAAGAGGGGAATGACCTACTTTCAGATGCAGACTTTCTGTAAGGCATTCTCCCCACTCCCAGCCCCAGCGGAGGATGCCTTTGCCTTTCCTCTGCTGGGTGTCCGTCCGGACACTGGCAACCGAGCCTGGGCCCCGCAACACAGAGTCCAACTGACCCTCCAGCCGGGCGGTGAGAAGTCAGCTACCCCGCGGCTCTGAACCTCCACGTATCTCTGCCTCACGATAGATCACATCAGCGAGAGGATGAGGGGAAACAGTAAACAAGAATGCACACTAAGGCCATCCTCGGGCTCATGTTCTGTTTAGTCCTCAGAATCCCCTCCTGAGGTGGGGACCACCCGTCTGCCTTGGCAGAAGGTGAAGCTGAGGCACAAGGATGGAAGGGACTTGCTGTGGGCCCCACAGCTGCTAAGGGCCCAAGTCAGGACCCACAACCCCGCTGTCTGGCTCCGCGGCTGGCGTGCTTCAAACTACACGTCATATCTCCAGCCCGCGGGTCCGGGAGTCTCACACAGAGCAAGTGTGCAACAGGTCTCTCACTTCCTTTTCTTTCCTAAGGAGCCTCAGGGAAGGATTGAAAGGGTAAAAAATCCTAGAACCTTCAAAGCTGCAAGAGCCCTCAACAGAAAACCTAAAGCATTTTTACAACCCGACTGTCAGTTGACTGTCACAGTCACCCCATGACAGGACCCATTTTACAGAGGCGGAGACATGCCTAGCTCCTGGCCTGTTTCTCTCCACGGAGCAGCCGGGGGCAGAGGAGTCACCCCTAACAGCCCCAGCCCAGCCCCAGCCGCTGCTCCAGGCTCAGCATCTAATCTCTCCCTAGCTGGAGGCCCCAGCCAAGCCAGAGAGGCCAGGCGCCTCCGGTCTTCTCAACACACAGCACGCATGGCAACCTGCACACCGTGGAAGCGTGGATGGGGAGGGAATCAGCATTGCACCCAGAGCCTCTCTGGGTTACACTGGTTTTCTCATCTGGGACTGGGGACTCCCTCTTGAGGATGCGTGCATATGGAATAAAGGGAGGTGTATCAGGAAAAAGCTCAAGCCTGGGCCCAGTGCATTCTAATTTCTGCTCTCCATTTCCCTTCTTTCCGCAGCCACTTCAGAGCAGGCCCCCTTCCTCTGGAAAACCTTCCTGGCTTCCCAGAAATTGGCAGACTGGAGCCCACTTACCAGTGGTTTCCTTGTCCGTATCAGATAGGACAGTGAGAGAGAAGGATGCCGGGGGCGGCGGTGGCGGCAGCGGCGGCAGGAAGTGCAGCGCAGACAGGAAGCCTGGCGGGAGAAACTGAGGCTGCGGCGGCTGCGGCGGCGGCGGGGGCGGCGGCGGCTGGTAGTAGCTGGGCTGGTAGTCTCCCACCGGCTCGGGCACCTGCAGCAGGCAAGCCAGAAAGGGAGAGGGTTAGTCAGACAGGCTCCTCAATGGGGGGGGTGTCCCCCAAGGGGCAGATTCACCGTGTGGCCCCCACACCTGAGCACAGGACACTTGAGACATGGTGTTTGGCAAATACCCACCAAATGATTGAAGGGAAGAAGGAATTCAGGCACAAAGTCATACTGAGCCCTGTCGTATAGGCATAGATGCAGAACCTCCTTCCACACTCAGGACCCCACGACGCTCCTCACTATAACGATGACAGACTGGGTCCGTGAGGGCAAGCTCTGGGCCCCGGGCCGCAGAACTGGTAAGCGGCAGAGGCGGAGCTGGATCCATCTGTCGGGCTCTATTGTTTCGTGCTGCGGAAGGGTCTGAATGCATCCCAACCCCTTGTGGTCCCTTTTCCTGGTACAGTTGAGAACTTAAGACTGGAGAGTCAGGGGGCCTTGGAGACCCTATTCGAACACCACAGAAGAGCTGGGTGCGGTGCAGCCATTCCTGAGGCAAGGGCAGCTGGGGGTCCTCAGCAAAGCGGCTTAGGCGGGCCGCCCTCTGTGCAGCTACTCCTTCTTCCGGACATGGAAGCCATGCTTGTGCCACAGGACCCTAAGGCTGGAATGGGGGCGTCTGGAGGGAGGACTACACAGCTTAGCGCTGAACAGAGAAAGATGTGAACGCAATAAAAAATCCTAATAAATTTCAGATGTAGTTCCTCTTATTTACTTCTGCATCCAGAAACTTGAGAGCACTTTACAAGCTGTGTTCTGGAGAACCCTGGTGTCCTATAAGATATTTTATGTGCTCTTAAAAGTGTCCTTTGACAAAGGAGTTTGAGAAACCCCACACACTGCCCCCACATCGGTGAGTCACACATGAGCACATTAAAGCCTTGAGGCAGTCTGCAACAATCTCTTTAGATTCTTCCAGCCTTTCCTAACAAGGAAAGGAAGAAAGCCCACCTTCAAGTATCTACTACGTGCCAGACCCCGTGCCAAGCACTTTCCATGCATTACATCTTCTTCAATCTGTCAACGGCCCTATGAGATAGGTCCTCTTTCCCCTACCGGCCAGACTGAGAACCTGAGTCAGACCCTCGGAGGTTAGATGGCTTCCCCAGGCCATATGGCTAGTAAACATCGGAGGCAGGACTGGATCCCAGGTCTGTCCAACTCCAAGGTTGTGCTGTTTTGTGGGAAGAGAACAGAGGAAGTGAAGAAGCAGCAAATGCGGCAGAGAGAGGAAGAGGAGGCTGAAGACATCTCTGGGGAGTATCTCCGAGCCCAGGCATGGGGCAGCAGGACAAGGATGAAAGCAGTTCATAGGCTCTTGGGTCTTGAAACAACATCAGAAATAAATGCCTGATCCTCTATCCAGACGTGAAGGGGGTGGGAAGGGGGATTATTAGTGCTTTAATTCCAAGCTGCTCAGCCAAGTCTCTCCCTGGATCACAGCTCCTGCCTGGGGCCCGTGGTGGCAGCTCAGGCCCAGATAAACCAACTGAGATCACACTCTTAACAAAGGCCGTCTGGCAAGCCTGTCAATCAGAGCTCTACCCTGGACGCCAGGCTCCATCCAAGCTTCTGTGTGAGCAGACGGTGGATGCGTGCTTCACTTGGCCAGAGCCCCCTCTTTGTGTGAAGGCTGGAGGCTCTGTGCTCTCCTTGGGGCTGTAATGGGGGTGGCCAGCATGAGAGCTCAGGTGTGGCAGGGGTGGTGGTGACAGTCAAGGGCCATGTTTGCTCTGTCTCTGCATGACAGACATACCTCGGGAAGGGTGTCCCCAGTGAGTGCCAGGGCTCCAGGTTGGGGACTGCTCTGTTACTGACCAGCTATGTAATCTGAACCCCAGACCCTCCCTCCCCAGTTCTGTGCCCACAAATACTTTGCTTCCCCGAGTCGTCGTCTTCTACTCTACAGTGGGGTAATACAGCGTACCCTGATGGCTCACACAGGGGTCAGTAGGCATCTTGGAATTATCAAGACCAGTGGTTTTCAAACTCTTTTGCCTTGAATCAATGGAAAATGACTTATGTAAAACTTTACAATGTCTAAAATAGACAGAAGAGATGCTGTTGGGGCTATGGCCAGAGTGGGGACCCAGGGCCCTGTTTGCCTGACCTGTGTGGACACATCTGGGAGGGGGTGGCGGAATTCCACTGGCTCTGCTCTGCAGCTAAGAAAATATCAAGCGCTCTTCTTTCTTCTCAATCACTTTCCACATTAAACAAAGAAGGCTGCTCAGTCCTCACTCTTCTCTACCCTCCACCCAAGAGAAACATCTAACACCCAGGATTAGGCATTTAGCTCTGAGGGAGGGAGGAAAGATAATGGTGGTCTACGTTTTCATGAACTTGAGCTGCATTCGAGACAAAGTGCCCCACAGGTCCAGGCCGATGGGGCCAAGTCAGAACTGGTTACCCAGGCCTCTGACTATATTGCAGTCCTGATTGACCTCAGGGCTGCCAAAAGGGAAAGGGCTTTTAGTCACTCTGGTCTGGAAGGAGCTGGTAACCAAGGCCAAAAAACCTGGTCTCCCCAACTTGTACCTCACACAGCAGGGATGACATGACTCCTCCATACTCCGTATTCAAAACTCGAGGCTTAAAGAGCACCGCAGTTAGTTTAGGACCGGTGATCTTACAAAAAGATTAAATCTCATCCGTTCTTTCAACAAATATTTCCTGAGGTAACAGGTATTTGGTGGAAAGTTTCCCTATTTTTCATGACTAACATTCAATTCCTCCCGAAAGCAGCCTGAAGTCTCAAGGGGCCCCTATCTTTGGGCAAGGGACCTACATCTGCTCCTAGCTCTGCCCTCAACTGTGTGGTGCTGGGACAGTGAGACTTCCTGATCCTCAGCGAAATAAAGCCCTTCTGGCCCCAACATGTCGTCAGTCCAGACTGGCAGTCACTCACTCAGTCGGGGGTACCGTGCAGCTGCCCCCCAGGTTTATCTGAGGTGTCTCTTGTGTTCCTTCTTGCCTGATCCCCCAGCTCTGAAAAGCACATACCATGGCCCAGACAGCCAGGCCGACTTGTTTACATGTGAATGGACTTGCCCACATGCATACCCTCTGAGAGGTGTACCCTGCACAAGGTCAGTGTTGTACCCATCCTGCCAGTGCTCAGGGCCTGGCACAGACTGCCCCATCAGTTTGCTTTCTGGGACTGAGCATCCATAAGAGCAATGCGGCATCTGGGATAAGGAGGAACTGGGAAAGGAATGGGGACGGGACTTACCAAGGCCCCTCCATGGAAGTGGCTGCAGGACACATGCCGGAAGCCCCGCTGCAGGGGGATCCCTGGGGTTGGGGAGCCGTCTTGGTAGCCCAGTGGGAATGGGCAGTAAGAATGCATGTTGGAACAGCTGGGGTACAGCTTAGAAGGGTCTCTCTCCAGGTACTCGGACCCCACCACACAGTCTGAGCTGATGCTCAGAGGGAACCCTGGAAAGGTAAGCAATGAAGGAAACGTTAAAAACACACAGAGCTAGAGAAAAGAGCATCACATCACTGTACAAAGGTAACAGCACAACACTCAAAACCACTTACAAAGAACTCCCACATCCATTATGCTTTTGATCCTCTCTGCTTTTTAAGCCCTTCAGCCATGTCCCACTGCTCTTAGAAAAAGTCCTTGGCACAGCCATAAAGCCCCATGAGGGCTGGTTCCTGCCTCCACTCCGGCCTCCTCATGCACTATAACCCAGCAGCTTCTCCTTTCTCATCAACCTCACAGCCTTTGCAGATGCTGTTCCCTCAGTTTAGAAGGCTTTCCCCCCTAACCCCACTGTGCCTCAGAAAGTCCTCAGTACTCAGCTGACTATTCCCTCAGACCACAGCAAAACCATCAATTATTTGAGCTCTATACATTGATTTGCATGATTCTTTGATCAGCACTGTCCCTCCCATGAGGGCAAGATCCTTGAAGGCAACAAATGTGACTTTTCCCTCTTTGCGTCTTCATCACCAGTGTTGTGGAACGGTTAAGTGCTCAACCCCTGTTGAGATGGAATGGAGAAAGGCACTATGTCTGTGGAAAGTTATCTTCTAGAATTGCTGTTTCAGGTCTGTCTTCCCCCTCTAGTTTCTTGGGGGCCTAAATTTTCTTAGACTGTCCCACAAGGCAGAACTGGCCTTCAGAGAGCCTCCAGGCCAATCCCCTTCACATAGAGGGGAGAGACTGCCACAGAAGGAAGGAACTTGCCTAAGGTGCCTGAGCAGTCTCCGAGTCTCCTATGCTCTTTCTACCACACTGCTATAGAGAAAACCAAAAGAAATCACGTGTCTGCACCCCCAAAAGAACCTCAAATCTATATGTGACTTGAAACTGTACTTTAATACTGAAAACCACCAAGACATAAGGAACCATGTAATTTAGGCATATGGTGGGAAGGGAGGAAAAAGAGACAATATCAACAGACCAACTGTTCTCCAGTGGGGTGCAGAGAACCGTCTCATTCCCACCTTCTGGAAAAGGGTGCAACGGGTGCGCAGGCGCATTGGGCCAGGCCTTTCCAAAGGAAGTTGGCTGGGAGGAGCCTCCACCAACTGGAAAGGGAAGAGTGCGCATGCGCAATCACCGTTGCACATGCGCAGTCATCGTTGTGCGGGCCCACCCACCCGGGCGCCTTAAAAAAGGCGCCACCAGCCCAAGAAAAGCGCGGGAAGAAGTGCGCAAGTGCAGTAGGGCCCATCTAGCTAAGGCGTCTTCCTGGAGGAGAAGCCACAGTTAAGGGATTGGGGGCCATTTTCTTTTTCTTTTTTTTTTTTTTTAATTTTATTTTTTATAAACATATATTTTTATCCCCAGGGGTACAGGTCTGTGAATCGCCAGGTTTATACACTTCACAGCACTCACCATAGCACATACCCTCCCCAATGTCCATAACCCCACCCCCCCAACACCCCTCCCCCCATCAACCCTCAGTTTGTTTTGTGAGATTGACAGTCACTTATGGTTTGTCTTGGGGGCCATTTTCTTTCTCCCAAGACGGAAAGGCAAGAAGTGATATGTTAAAAGCTGCCAGAACCACCCATTACTTTCTAGATCTTTTATCTTTTTGCAAAATGGCCCCCAACCCGTATCTGTACATAGAGAACGGCTTTCCACAGCAAGAGTACCTCTGAAAGCATTTACCACACCCACACCCCAAGGGCCCATCCCGGCACGATCCAGGGTGGCCCGGGCCGCTGGAGTGGGGCACCGGGAGGCTGCAACCCGGAGAGGCATCCCGGGGAGAGGGTGGCGGGGGGGGGGGGGCCCGAGGCCACGCGGGGCCAGGGAATCTTACCGAAGTCGGCGAACGGCGGGCTGGGCATGGGCCGCAGCGGCCTGCGCAGCTCCAAGCGGCCGGGGTAGCCCTTGCCTGCGGCCTCCGCCCCAAGCTGGGGCCCCACGGAACTGGGCATGGCGACGGTGGCTCGTTCGCTCAGCCCCACGTGGCCGCGGCTGCCCAGAACTGGTTGGAAAGCGCTCGGGCCTGGGCTCGGGCCCCGCGGAGGCCTCTCGGGGAAGCCCGCGGCCACGCGGCACTCCGGGCCAAGCTCCCGGTCTCCCGAAACGGCCAGCGGAAGCAGCTGGCGGAGGCTTGGGCCCGGGACAGCGGCCGCAGCCCCAGACAACAGCTCCGGCCCCTGTGCGCCAAGGGCCATCTCCTGCTCCTCCTCGGAGGCCTGCTTCTTGAGCACCTTCTGCGCTGCCATAATCTTCTGGCGCTCAGTGATCAGGTAGCACTTCTCGCAGGTGCACTGCTTCCAGCGACACTTGCCCGCGTGGCCCTTGACCGGCACCAGGAAACCGTGGTTCCGGCACCGCGAGCACTTGGGGGTACGCAGCATCTTGTCGGCCAGCTTGGCAGGGTCTGCCTTCATAGCACAACCGCCACCTCTGGAAGCTGCCGAGCGAGTGCAGCCAGGACGAGCGGCGCCCCACAAGTCTCTGGTGCTGGGGACTTTGGATACATTTGTAACAAAGTGGCTCTCAGTAGGTCCTGGTAGCTGCACAGGACCCTTGCATTTTCCCTCCTTTTTTGGAGTGCAAAATTTTTGGAGACTTTGTGTGTCTTGGTTAATTACATGCAAGGGATTGGGTTGAATAAATTCTTCATGGAATGCTATTGCATGTATGTCATCTGAATTTTCTGAAGTTTTACCCATTTAATTTTCCAAACTTGCTGTTCCCGCCACACAGAAGGTATTTTTGTAACTTCAAAAGAGGCGGAGTGATAGTCAACGGTCCACAGATTTAAAGCTCCGGAGGAACGGAGCTCTCAGTAAACCCATTCCGGGAGAGAAGCATCCTAAGAAGCAAACTGTGTTTCTCCTTCCAAAAGTTGCTGCTTCTGCTGAATTTCATTTCCTTCCCCTGCTGAGAAGCAGTGGCTCGCAGTGATGCTTCCAGAATATTCTCAAGAACTCAGTGCAGTGTGATAGTTGCTCAAGGGTGTGCCCTAATAGCAAGGATTTTGTTGGTATAGTCATGCATTTCTGGCAAATGGTGCATTGCTGTTGTCGATGCCTTCCAAAGTAAAGCATACTTTACACAGCATATTTTAGCATGAACTTTTATCATTCTTAACTTAGCCATATATTTAGTTACCCCTGTAAAGCAGCCCAAATCTTGGGTCATCTGGAAACTGGCACAAATTTCATAGTTTTCCAAGGCTACAAATTAATTCATTTTTTTGATAGAAATGTGTGACAGGTCTTTTTTATTTTTCTCCAGTCCAAAGAATGGGGGAAAATGGGTCACTGACACATACATTGAAAAGATTATAGTCATAGGATCAGTTATATTTAAGGAGGTAGTTATACTTAAAACCTGGCTAAAATGTGTGTGTTTTAAACTGAACTCTTTCTAAAATTTTCTTCCTGGTAGCAGAATGGCAGAAGCGAGGCCTGGTGTCCACCTTGATTTTCTGGAACTCCTGGTTACGGGTGGCTCCTTTGCACTTCTCACCAGCAGCCTGACAATAGGGGAACGGTTGCCGTTCTGAGGCTGATTAGAAACCCACAGCTGAAAAGGTTTGTAAAGCCCTTTTCTGCTTTAAAGAAATATATTCCTCATTTTAATAAGAGGGCAAAAGTATACGCTTCCTGTATTATTTGGCCCTTCAGGGATTTCACTGGTGATTTTACATCCATTTAAAGAGATCTAGGTTTGTCTCTGCTTTGCTCTAACACCCTCTATCTTAGTTTTTGATTTAAAAAATATGGTCCTGTAGATAAAAGGAGAGAGAAACTCATTTTCTGACTCCACCAATTCAAAATGTCTAATTTTTTCACTGAACTTCTCATTTGAAAATGGTATTTAAAAATCATAGTTAAAATACTGCTGTCAAAAAATCTGGGGCATAAGCTGCATTGTTTCATGATAAGGTCATATTCCACATTATCAAATTTAAATTTTAACATCAAATAACATGGGCAGATGAGACAAAAAAGAAAACTACTCTCATTTACATTTCATGCTTGACCACCCAAGCTCTCTTCATTTTCCTATTAATGGTTTAAAGGAAAATCCTATTCAAAGCCAACTATTTGAATTAACATATTTTTGCCTTGTTAACTATAAAATGCTTCCATATTTACTTCATAGCTTTAGGGGCAAAATATACCCAAGGTGGTGTGAATTTGCATCATGCCTTGAGAACATTAATAAACAATCATATATCTTTTTAATCAGTAGTCACATTATAAGATGCAAAAAACCCCAGGGTTTACACAGTAAACAAATCTAAGAAAAAAGAAAAAAACACTAGTTTGTTTCTTTCTTCCCTGGAAAGTCTCAATTTGTGTAGGTAAATTCCAACAGAGCTTTATTTACTTCACTCTTGGAAATTCAGGAAAATTGATAGTTTTGTTTTATTTGGTTTGCTGACTGATTATTTCTTAGGCTGCTGCTTTTTTAAAGAAATATGTACATTTCTTTAAATTGTTATTTTAAAGAAATAGATACATTTCTTTAAATTGTTATTTCTTTATGTTGTTATATACAAATTTTCAAATTCTTAAAAAAGATGGGAAAAGTGAAAAACTGGAAGTCATAAAAGGATGGGAGCCATAAGTATATGGTAGACCCCTTTTTTTCTGCCATACCTAAACTTTAGGATATTTTATGTTTAAGAAAGCCTGCATCCTCTTAACCAGTGGTTTATAAAATAACAAGTCATAGCTGCTGAGGAATCATAGCAACAACTAATGAACCACAAAGGTGCTGGTTGGTGGTCAAATGTGACTCCCAAGTATAAGGCTCCTTTTCCCTCAACGTCCAAGGTTTCCTGTCTTGAATAATGCCTCTTCTTTTCAGTTATATGGTTGCTATTGGTACTGTTTAATTTGTATTCATTGTAAAGAGTCTTGTATTATACAATGCATGGAGGTATCGTTTATAATCATTAAATATTGCATGCACCGTAATCCTTCCTTACTGGGAGTACACAAGAGTAAGGAAGGGATTTTTGTCTATAGCTTCTTTCCCCTAACAGTTATAACCCAGATATCTGCTATCGTCCCCTTCTTCAAGCTCTCTCCAGTGAGCAATGAAAACTTTATTGAAGATTTTGTAGGGGATGGAAGGGAGGATTTACATGATACATCCTATAGCAGACGCTTTATTTTCCTGCCTTAGCACTTCTGTTCTCTCAACATCCTCCTTTGCTGTGTTGCACCCACTGGAGAGAAGCTCGTCTGCCCCCCACACTCCCTGAGTCCCACCAGACTCTCTAGCTTCTCTCTCCCTTCTTGATTTTTTTTGGAATGTCTAGCACAGAATAGACATTCGGTAAATATTTGTTGAATGTACATAATGGCTCTTGCCTCCCTCTCCTGCCAATGTCAAAATTATCTCATCTCTAATTGGCACAGTAAATCAGCTTGGCTTCAGCAACTCTCCCCAAACATACAAAACAGAAAGCCGACAGTGAGCAGAACCGCTCTCCTGACAAGCAGAATTTGGTGATCTACCTTGCTTCACACCAGCCCCTAATAATGGTTTACTAATAGTAATAATAACAGCGAGCACTTACTGTTTCTGTAGGCAGTAATTCTTCAGTCCTTGTGTGTATTCATTCATATAATTCTCACAACAGCCCTTTTAAGGTGGGTGCTGTTATTGTCACCACCATTTTACACATGAAGAAACTGAGGCCTAGAGAAGTAGTTTGCCCAAGGTTTTCCAGCCATTGAGTGGCAGAACCATGACTCAAAACCAGGAAATCTATCCTCAAAGTCCATATTCTGAACCATATATCAGCTATTTCAATATTTCTTCTAAACAAATATAGTGCTCTTCCCAAGAACGCTTTGGATGATGAATAGAAATGTTTGTCTTATTACATACCCCATTACAGTTGGGGCAAAGGCTATGAAGGTGGTAGCAGCCTGGGGAGGCTTCCTAAGAAGCTTTCTTTCTAAGTTGCTTTCTACCCACAACAGGGGATATTTACTGAGTGCCAACTATGTGCCAAGTATAAGACACAGGAGTAAATTTTAAAAAAAAATCAGTATCCTTACCTTTAGGCATACATTCTAGCTGGCAAACCAGACAGTAAACAAGTAATTCCAAATGAAAGCTGAGGAGTCGGGGTGGCGGGGAAAACCAGGATGCTGTGGAAACCCACATGAGGGCCTGGATCAAGAGATCAGCTCCCAGGGTGCCTTGGTGACTCAGTTGGTTAAGTGTTCAACTCTTGATCTCAGCTCAGGTCTTGATCTCAGGGTCATGATTTCAAGCCCCACATTGAGCTTGACGGTGGGTATGGAGCTTACTTTAAAAAGAAAAGAAAAGGAAGGGAGGGAGGGATGGGAGGGAAGGAAGAAAGAGGAGGGGAGAAGAGAAGAGAAAAACCAGCTTGTTGAGGGGCTGGTTTCCATGCTAAGGCTGAACAGGAAATAGTCAGGAACAGGAGCAGGAGAGGGGTGTCTCAGACAGAGGGAAGAGCATGTCTGAAGGCCTGTGGTGTGGTTCTAGTTCAGTGAAGTCAGGATTGGAGAAAGAGAAGGTATAGAAGTTAAAGAGTAGCCAGATGGTGGGGTCATTGGGGAGAAATTACAGGGGTCACTATCTAAGATTAAGGAGAAGAAATGAGGGGCGCCTGGGTGGTTCAGTGGGTTAAAGCCTCTGCCTTCAGCTGAGGTCATGATCCCAGGGTCTTGGGATCGAGCCCCGCATCGGGCTCTCTGCTCGGCAGGGAGCCTGCTTCCTCCTCTCTCTCTCTGCCTGCCTCTCTGCCTACTTGTGATCTGTCAAATAAATAAATAAAATCTTTAAAAAAAAAAAAAGAGAAGAAATGACATGGCAGAGGCAGACCAAACTGAAACCCACATATCCAGACATGTCCCGACCTTGGCTTTTCTTTCAGAAAGTAAAACAATAAGTAACTAGGACTCACATAGGTATTGCAAGTTGAAAATGGAGTGGAGCATAGTTTTCTTTGGGGTGGTTGTTGTGGGTGGGGCATACACTCAAGGCTAGCCATGACCCTGGACTAACACTGTGCTAGCCTAGCCACTTGATTCTCCGAAGCCTGCAGCCCTGCTCACTGGTTCAAGTGACCTCTCCTAGGAATCTCCTAGGAGTCCTAAAGCAGCAGTGAGGGAAGACAAAAGAGTGACAGAAAAATAGAACGAGATGAAAGCAGTTGGAGAGCTTTTGTAGGTAAAGAGTAGAATAAACAATCCTCTGGAACAAATGGAAAGTATACAATCTGGGCAGAGAGGACATACTCAAAATGGTACAGTTAACTGAATATAGCACTGACCTTTGTTTTGTTTTCTTGCTAACTTGGTGGCAAGAAATTTTTTTACACACAGAAACTGTTACAAGTACTGTCAAATTTCAAGAAATTTTTTGTCTTAAAAGATGAGAAATACATGTCCCTATAAATACATTGTTAATAGGGAATAAAAGCCTTAGTATCTCTCTCCTTTAGTAAAATGCAAATTTGATTTAATACAACCTGCATGAATTTAATGCCAATATATGCAAGGCAACATTCCCTATTAAAATGAGAGTCAAAAAGAAGAAAGGAGCAAAGAAAATTAAATTTAATCTTCTATGGGTACCTTGTCTAGCTTTTTAAAACAGTAAATTCTTATTTACACAAAAAACAAAACAGAATAAAACCCAGAATTTCCCCGACTTTTGCTTCTAAGAGAATGGCACGCGGATATCAAGAATTTCTCTTTCAAGAGACCTTTACATTTTACGTCACAGCATCAGTACAAATTTAGTCTGTATTGTAACTATAAACAAACGGCAGGAAATAATTGCTTTAGAGACAGGCAAACTGGGCGAGAACGTGGTTACTGCTCATTAGCTGTATTACCTTGGCTAGGTCACTTAAATTTTTTGCTCATCAGTAGTACAAGCATTAATAATATTTGTATAATTGCTACAAATTCTAAAGTACCCCCACATTTACCCCTTTTAATGATATTAATATATGAGTACATACAGCTTTGCAGGTCGAAGGGGCCAAAACAAGTCCCCCCAAAATGTGCTACTTTGACATCTGAACTATTTGGAGCGGAAGGTAATCAAAACCCTGCCGGTTTAAGAGAAACTTTCTACCCTTCCTTAAATACCTAGAAGAATCTAAACGGAGGGGTTTTGCCAGAATAAGAATTATTATCAGAGATAAGTTTTATTTGAATGATTCATCTGTATGGCAGGGCAGTCACCTAATTACTAAGCTGCTCTTATTGCCCTCCTCCCCTTTGAAGCCCCAGCCCCCTACCCCATTCCTTAGCTCAAGAAGGTGCATATACCTCATTTAACTTTTCCATTATTAAACCCCTCATACACGTGAGGGTTCCCATAATACAAAATTAAATTTGTTTTTCTTCTGTTCATCTGTCTCATGTCAATTTAATTCTCAGACCAGCCAGAAGAAATACAGGCATGGTCCCCAACTCAGGCATGGTCTCATTTAAATCACAGAACCGTCTATAAGGGAGGTGCTTTTGTTATGTCCATTTGACAGCTATTAAAACCAAGGCTTAGAGAAGTTAAGAAATGCCTTCCCCAAGGTGTACAGGAAGTGGCAGAAACATGTCCGAATAGCTCCCAAGTCTGTTCTCTCAACCATTATGCTCTCATTGCCATTATTTAGTTATTTCATTTTCTTTATACTTTTTTATAAAGTAAGATCTCTGACTCTTGCAGGATTATAATGCATTTACAATGCCCAGCACAGTGTCTGGTATCTGGCACATGGTTAGCATACATGACATGCATGGTACCAAAGAGGAGGAAGGGCAAGGGAATGGGGAACGAAGAGAAAGAAATAGTATCCCCACCTCCAGCCAGGAGAGTAGATTCAGCTGCTCCATCTTTCCGGGTGGCTCCGGGCTCTCCAGGCATAGATTAAACCCCAGCTGACTGACACCATAGCTTTACTCCCATGTGGCTGTTGAGCACTTTGAAGTGTGGCCAGTCCAAATTAGGATGTGCTAAAAATATAAAATACATGCCGGAATTCAGAGACATAGTATAAAAAAGAATGGAAAATATCTGATAATTTTGTATGGATGATATATTGGAATCATGCTATTTTGAGTTAAATGACATACTGTATTTTAACGTAGTTTTTCATTTTTTCAATGTGGCTACCAGAAAATTTCAAAATACATATATGTCCCACATGGTATTTCTACTGGACAGCACTGAAGGAGAGATTTGTCTGTGCAGGCCTTCTGCCACTTCCAAAGAGCAGGTTTTCAACAGTAGCTCTGATTCAAGCTGTTACACCACTGCCACGTGTATTAGGCCACTTCAACAAGTCCCTTCCTCACACAGGTTAGATTATGTTCACTAACGTGAATATACTTTTTGTCACTGAGGGCCTTTCTAATGGACTCGAAACTCTGTCTCATGCTTTAGAATTGGAAACATTAACCTATTAGAAGAGATCAGCTGGAAGAGTCTAATAAAATTCTGGTTTGCATGTTGAATCTTCAGATGCATTGAAGTCATTTTTATAGGAATGTTTTCGTATTTATTTTTTTCATATTTATTTTTTCATATTTTCATATTTATCTTGTTAGGTATAAATTGCTAGGGAAAAACTCTGTGAACTAGAAAAGAAAGAAGGATGTCATTATATACTAAGGTTACACCATTCTGTGTAGCCTTTTAGAGTCTCCTAAGATCCCAACCAGAGAGCTAGGATAAATCATACACATGCTGCTTGATAAATGAAGTCCTTTGGACATTTAATATTGTTAAGAACTTTGGAAATTTAATAAAAAATTGTTTGATTTACACCCTTCTGCCCCAGAACCCACCCTAGATAAACGATTGCAACCCTGGGAGCACTAATGTTGCTTTGCACAAATAATTCCTTAAACAAACAAACAAAAAGGCATGAAGATTTGCTATGAACGGTTTTCATCTAAACATCTAGGGAATATTACCTCCCACAACATTTTCTTTAAACATGGTTAGACTTACTTAGTTTAATGAGTTTGGAGGTTGTTGCTTTTTCCCCCTGCAACTTGCCAGATGAATCAGAAATATTTATTTTCAGAGGCAGTTTAGGGAACTCCGTAATTCCCAGTCCGTTCAAGTTTTACAGTAAATCTCAGTTGAATGCCTGTCATTGTTTCCAGTCTGGTCAAGCAAACAGAAAAAAGGCATACAACTCATCAGAATAATTAGTTGATTGGGGTTAAATAATTCTACGAACAAACATCTGACCCCCTGGCACAGCATAAACCTCCTGGAGTGAGAAGGATTACAAACTGAATGTACAAGATTCAAAATCATCCAGATACACCCGGAACGTTATTGCAGGCATGTGGGATACATTTAGATAAGTTCAAACCAAGTGTGGGTTTAGAGTTTAGCCACCTTTGATCAGTGGTTTACTAAAGCTTTATTGCTTTAGTGTGGGGAGCGAAGAGAGGAATAGCGGCAACAGCGCCCTCTACTGCCTGACGGCCACCTCCCTTCCCCGAAACTTGTTGCGGGGATATTTTAGACATCTGGAACCCCAGGAAATAATGAAACTCTCCCAAGTATAAGGAGGTCAGGAAGGGGAAAAAACCTAGCATTCATTGAGGGCCTACATCGTTGCAAGCACTGTGTTGTCATTTAATTTAATGATAATACGAAGTTTATCACAAATTCAGGAAAGACTGGGATGAAGTGTACAGATAAAGAAACTGAGGTTCAAGAAAGATGACATTTACAGGTTATGTAGCTAGAAATGGAACGAGCCAGGATTTGCACCCAGGTATGTCTGGCTTCCAAGCCAGTGATTCTTCTGACACAGCATGCTAGCAGTGGCTGGAGGCCTTGGGCACAGCTGGGACTCATGAAAGTGTCATGACCAGCCATCCTGATTTGCCTGGGACTGAGCGCGTTTTCGGGTTGCTGGACTTTCAGTGCTACACACGGAAAAGTGGGGGGCAAACCAGGACAAGCTGGCTGCCCTAGCTATAATGCAACTGAGTAAAGCACCAGCCTAGGAGGGGTAGTTTGGAAGAGGAGGAAGGCTGCCCTGTTGTGTCTGTCCCGTTCCTGTCTGTGGCTCTGACAGGCTGTTAGGTCACAAGTGAGCCATCTCTGTCCTATTTATTTGATGCTGTGACACATCCTGGGGCACTGTCAAAGGTGTTCACATCCCTGCCACTTCTGCTTTCTTCAGTCCCTGCCCTAAACCATCAGTTAGTGGGAATTCAGTTAACTGAATAAATCATTCACTCAAGTGGAGGGGAAAGAGCCGAGACTGGGCCATCACAGAAACGTGAATGCTGTGAGGATCAATGAGGGCCAGAAAAGGTGGGAGAGTAACAAAAACTGACATTCATGGAATGCTTATTAACATACAAGGTGCTAGGCCAGCGTCTAGCTTTTATCTCATCTTTTATCAACTCATCTTTTAACAACTCTAAAGGTAGTTATAATTAACCCTAATTACAGATTTTAAAAAATAAACAAATGAAGCTCAGGAAGAGGCTAAATAACTTGGCTCCGGTCATGCAGCTAGGAAAAAAAATGTGAAAAAATTTGGTAGTGAAGATCCCTAAATTGCTTCCTTCAACTTGTAGATTTTCTTTAGCAGTATTTTAGTGGTACAGAACATGTATCTCCTATGAATGAAATAAACGGATTTAACCTCTGTTTTCATAAAGTAGCCAGTGACACATGCTACGTGTTAGGAAAACATCCAAGTTATGGGGCACCTTGCTTACGCTCTCTCTCTCTTGCTCTATCTCAAATAAATCAAATCTTTAAAACAAATAAAAAATCTACATGATACGTTTAGGAAATAGAGGTGTAAGTAAATTGTACCTGCTATTATTACTCTGGCCTTTCCTTATTCTTTATTTTCTTTAAGCTTTTGATTTTGATAGAGTTCAGCATTTCCTGAAACATGCTCCATGGAAGAATACGTCTGTGACATGTGACTAGGACACCCTACATTAGCAAAGTTCAAGTTCTTTACTATGTAACTTCTTACTCTATAGTATGTTCACAAGCCCAGTGAATCTCCACAAGGAAACTCTATTGCTGTGTTCTCAACCTGTTATTCATTATTAGCCCTCCATCTCCAGAAGTCTTTTTAGACAATCCCCTAATCGCCCCTTTCCATCCACCTGTCCCCACCCTCCACCAGACTAAATACTAAGGAATAAGACTTTGGTAAGTAAGTTGAGTTTTGGGGGGCCACAAACCATTGTATGGAGTTTTTTGCTCCCTATGAACTAATTTTTGACCCTTGGGGATGATACTGCTTCATTTGAGAATGTAGGTTCTGGTATGAAATGCTCCTCAAACATGTTTGACCAACCACTGACATTTTTCAAGTGGAACAATATTCCCAGGAACAGACTCTGGGAATCCCAATTTATTCAGAATGAGAAAGTTTAACACTTTGGTGTTTTCTTATGACTCAAGGAGAGAATCTTCTCTTTCACACCGAAATTCCTGATGTTAAAAGATACACTGAGACATATTAAAAGTTTTAAGAGTTTATTAGTGCAAAGATCAATTTCAGTTGGGCAGCAACAACCAAATCGGAAGTAGCTAGAAGATTCCAAGGACAGGAACTAGGGAAAGACTTTTATAGAGAAGATGCCAAAACAGACCAAAGAAATTATTTGTTTTGATAGGCTGTTGCTTAAGTCGTTGCCTTATTTGGAAAAGCCCAGCTGGTCATTTGTGATTGGCTGTCCTTGGCTTTCAATTTCTTAACATTGATAGATTTGCAGGCTTAGCTTTCGGTTTCCTTACATAGACTGCTAAAGCCTTAAAGCCACCTTAGTCTACTTGCTTTGTTTAATTAATTTAACACTGGTGTAAGATTACAGTAAGGACAGGAGTTCAATAAGACTGGGTGATCGAGAAAACCTCTATCTGCCTCTGCTCTCCCAAAGGCCAACATCCTCAGTTTGTGATTAGAATTTCATACCACCAATTTAAAAAGTGGTATAACATACATAAAGTGTCTAGAGTTCAGACATCTTAAGTGTACAGCTTCATGATGAATTTGCAGAGTTGTATACACACTTACTTCCAGATAAAAGTACTGAATTCTTGATCAGAGAAACTTAAAAAAAAAAAAAAAATCTTTGACCTCCCCTCATCCACATACTGTGGTTTTCAAACTTCAGTGAAGTTAATGACAAATCCATCTAGGGGAGCTTATTAAAATGGCACATTCCTACCCTCAGAGATTCTCATTCAGAGGGCCTGGGGTATGATCCCGGATTTTAAATAAAGCATTCCAGGTGATCCTGACGCAGGCGGTCTATGGATCACAATTTTGAGAAACGCTGGCCTCCCAAGAACATAAAAGGCAAGATGGTGAACAAGATGTTAAGGCTTTCCCTAATTTGACCCAATTCTATTTTTCCGGACTCAACCCTGGCTAGTTTCCACCATGTCGAATTACTCATCTCTCCTCAGTAGTTCATGTATTCATGTTTCCCATAACCTGGACTTACCTTTCCATCTACTCTATGTGAGTGATGGGCTCCTACTCATCCTTCAAAACCTAGCTACATTGTCATCTCCTCAGGGAAGTCATTTACCAATGGAGTCACTTAGCTCTCACTTCCCAGACCAGTGAGACCGCAGTCTCCTCAGGGAAGTGAGGGTTTTTGACTCACTTTGTGAACTCCAAAATTATGCCAGGGGCTCAGTAGTCAATGAAAAAATACCTAATGAATGAAAATAATCAACAGACTCTGTCCCCCCAATTTAGTGAGTACTTCCATGCTTCCTAGGCCCTCACTGCAACTCTTGGCAGGAAACAGCCGTGGAGTGGGGAGTGCTGGGGGCAGATGTCGTCCCTATCTAACAGATGAGAATGTTAGGCCAGAAGCCTCAGGACTGGCCTCCAACACCATGTTCCCAATTCTCTCTAGCCGTTCCCTCCCTAGAACACTCCATTGCCATGGAGACGACCATTGTCCTAAGTGGGCTCAGTGAGGCGCGGACTCCAGAAAGGCCCCTCAGGAAGGCAGCAGTGCATGGCGACTCTTCGTCCCTTTGTGCAACTCCTGATCTATCTGCTTGCCTATTCCTGTGTGTACTCCTGTTTGTACCTGTTGATTTATTTCTTTAGCATCTTAGTAGAAGACTAGGCAGCTGGGCTGGACAGAGCAAAGCCTTACCTACCGCTCAAGGTGAGGGGACCACTGCCCCTCAGCTGAAGGAGGACTGACGGGAGGCCCTGGAGGCGTGAGGGAGGGATGGAGGACGGTCCTGGTGGTGAAGGGCAAGGGGACACTCCTCCTTGATCCCCCCTGCCCCGGGAGCGGGACTCGGGGCAGCCACCTCACCCGCCGGTGGGGCCTGCGCAGGAGCACCTGGAGCTGGGGCAGAAGAAGCCTGGCAGCCCCTGGCTGCACCTGTGGCCCACCCCGACCGACCCACCGACCGACTCGACCGTTGGGCTCGCAGGCGCGCGGGGGAAGCGCACGACGCACACGCAGTTGTTTCGCGGCCCCCGCGAGGGAAGAGCTCGGGGGAGCGAAGTGTGTGACCGGAGCGGGCGCGGTCATGCGTGATGCTAGCGGTTACCGAGGCCGGCAGGCGGGAAGCTCGGGCCCGCTCCGGGGCAGGCTCTGGGGGGCGGCGGCGGCGGCGGGGGAGGAGGAGGAGGAGCAGAGCTGCGAGTACGGCTCCACGAGGTACCTGCTGCTGTGCGGCCTGGGCGGCATGCTGAGCTGACGCACACGGCCATCGTGCCCCTGGACCTGGTCAAGTGCCGCATGCAGGCGGACCCCGGCAAGTACAAGGGCATCCTCAGGGCTTCAGTGCGACGGTGCGTGAGGACCGGCTGCTGGGCCTGGCCCGAGGCTGGGCCCCGACCCTCCTGGGGTGCTCCCTGCAGGGCCTCTTCAAGTTCGGGCTCTACGAGGTCTTCAAGATCCGCTACAGCGAGCTGCTGGGCCCGGAGGGGGCGTACGAGTGGAGAACCAGCCTGTACCTGGCCGCGTGGGCCAGCGCCGAGTTCTTCGCCGACGTGGCGCTGGCCCCCATGGAGGCGGTGAAGGTGCGCATGCAGACGCAGCCCGGCTTCGCCCGCACGCTGCGCGCCGCCGCCCCGCGGATGTACGCCGAGGAGGGCCCGTGGGCCTTCTACAAGGGCGTGGCTCCGCTGTGGCTGCGGCAGATCCCCTACACCAGGATGAAGCTCGCCTGCTTCGAGCGCACGGTGGAGGCCCTCTACAAGTACGTGGTCCCCAAGCCCCAGCGCCAGTGCACCAAGGCCGAGCAGCTGGCCGTCACCTTTGTGGCCGGCTACATCGCCGGCATCTTCTGCGCCGTTGTGTCCCATCCGGCCGACTCCGTCGTGTCCGTTTTGAACAAGGAGAAGGGCAGCACGGCCTTCAAGGTGCTGCGCAGACTGGGCTTTACGGGCGTCTGGAAGGGCCTGTTCGCCCGCATCATCATGATCGGCACCCTGACGGCGCTGCAGTGGTTCATCTGTGACTCGGTCAAGGTCTATTTCAAGCTGCCTCGCCCTCCGGCCGCCGAAGCGCCCCCAACCCAGAAGCAGCAGGAGTAGGCGTGGATTTGGCAGCTCCTGCGGCCACCCTGGGCCCAAGTGTCCAGGCAGTGCTAGCGTGTCACATGTTTCGTTTTCTGGCTTTGGAGAGGTGACGATATGTAGTCCAGAGTTCTCTTTAAAGGACTGATTCCTTACTTTTTTGCCAACTGCAGCTTTTTCAATTAGTAGGAGTCCGAACCGTTACCTTTGGGGAATCGGCACGGCTGCTTTAACTCGGTAGCTTTCCGGCAACTTTAAGGAGAAAATTCTTAACGGGAAGTAATGTTAGGTAATTTAGGGTCTCTAGATTGTTTCTCCTTTGAGTCACCATTCAGTGGAGATTTACTGAATAGCCTACTAATGAGGTTTGAAGGTCAGCACTACCGCGTGGGGTAGGGAACAAAGTCAAATTCTGCTACTCACCTCAATAGAAATCGTGCACCTATTGAATAGATGAAGGACTCATTCCATGTTTCCTGTTCATGTCCATCACATGAAAAAAAAAAAAAACTATTAAAAGTTAAATAAATGGTGGCTTCTATTGCCTCGTAACTTAGAATGTATTCACTGTTTTCAAAGAGACGTGACATGAGAAGATCTGCATTTTCTCATTTTGCTTTGTCCAATTCCCTTCCTGATGTTGCTGATTAGAACATAGCTCTCTCCAGGAAGCGCTACAATTGGATCAATGTGGAAAACCAAAATGAGATGAAGGGCAGGCTCTGGGAATAAATATGTAAAGAAAAGCCTCTGTTCTCTAAAAATTTCTTTTGTACAAGTCAGCTTTCAACAGCCATACATCCAAAGAAGATCATACCACCCTGACATTTAAAAACACACACATGAAACCCTGCAATTCCAATTTTTTGTTGAATATTAAAGAGTGGTTTTGGTGACTTTGGAAGGAAAATCTCACTTTTAATGTCACAAATGCCTTCATTTAATTTGGTACATGTTTCCATGATCCTTATGATGGTTGAGGTTCATAAAATTTACTGAAGTTATAAAGCACATACAGTTTTCTGTAGCCTTCACATCTCTCATTGGGGAAATTATAAAATTAGTGAAACTGTGAATTAGAGATGTTTGTAGAATGTAAGTAAGAAATAAACTTTAATGTGATATTTGCTGCAATTTGCCACACTGTTAGATGATTGCCTTAACTTGTGTTAAGGACTGCAAATTTAAAATATATGGATGTTTTAACTATGTAATAGTAAACTGTTTAGGGGTTAACAGAAGTTTAAAAACGTCTACATTTAAGTAAGTATATTTGAATTGTCTTGATTTGAAAATAAAGAACTTAGAAAAATCAGAACTTGTGAATGAGCTAGAATCAAATTTATATTTAGTCCTATTTTGTTTGTTTTGGGGGAGGATGCAAAGGAAGGATACTATATATTATTAAGACACTGACTTTCCGTAGGCACTTAGTGTCCAGGTTTTTTTTGAAAAGAGAAGTTCTCAATGAAGGAGAATGATAAATTTCAAGGGACTAAATTGTGTGGGATTTTTCTTGGAAATTTTTAAGACAAATATCTTTCTGTCTAGTGTTGCCTTGTAGAATGTTTGTAGGAAGTTTCTCTGGTCAACAATTTATTAAGTAAAGTTCTTGCTATCTGTACTGTAATCTAGGGGGTTGCTGCAAGATCTTTGTGGAGTTTCAGTATACCACCTGTTCTGTGACATTTCTTGATTGTTCTGCCGAGAACACCAGATGATGTCTGTAGTATACACTGCGCATGCTTACAGGATTATAATCTAAGGACAACTCTTCGGCCATGATTTTGACTATCATGGACATGGTCAAGGAAATTTATTTAGTTTGGGTCAGCAGTTTTCCTCTTCAGTTCCTAGATTTCTATTCACTTTTTTTGGGTGGCTGGTTTAAATAAATGTCTGACTAAATAGGGGCCACAGGAGCTAACAATAAAGAATAAAAATTAATTCACATAAGGTTAATAAAGGTTAATAAACAAATACAGTTAAGTAAGGTTACTAAGTAAAAATTAATTTAATTAAATAATTGAACAACTCTTTTACGTTCAAAGTCATTGGGGGATTTTCTTCCTAATTACTATTCCTTTGGTACAACTTAAACTTCTGTTCAATGTTTTTTTGTTTTTTTGTTTTCCACCAGAATATCACTTTATTGTTAATCTCTCATCAACAATGTAAAACTCTAATAGTACTCTATCCTGGTTTTTAAAAAGGTAAAAGATTACATTGGATTAGCTACTTTCTATGAAAGAAACTACAGTAAACGCAGAAGAGGGAAAATTTGAATGACCTGTTCAATGTTTTACTTTGTAATTACTGCTCTGTGAAATTATGCAAATCTGTTAGAATTAGAAAAGCCATAGTATATGTATAGTATTGTGAGACTTTTTTTTTTTTTAAGATTCATTTATTTACCTAAGAAAGGGCAAGTGAGCATGTGCATGCACACAAAAGGAGGTGGGAAGGTAGGGGGTGGGAAGCGGCAGAGGGAAAGGGAGAGAATCTCAAGCAGACTTCCCACTGAGAGCTGAGCCTAATGAGGGGCTCAGCCCCCTGATCCTGAGACCACAACCTGAGCCAAAACCAAGAATCAGATGCTCAATGGCTGAGCCACCCAGGTGCCTTGGTATTGTGAGACAATTTATATGCATTTTCTCATAATCTCAATCCTTGAAGTTGTACATTTTGTATATAAAGAAACTGGGACTCAGGAGCTAGGTAACTTTCTCAACATCATATAATAAGTGATACAGTCTGAATCAGAGTTCACATTTTCTTCACTACTCAAGCTCAGCACCTTGACATAACCAACTATTATCTTTTTCATAAATTGCTTTTTATAAACCCTCAAAAATATTTTTTTACATTTCTATTTGTAAAAAAGGACTTCTATTTGTACTATAAAGATTTCCTAATTTTGCACTAATGGAAAGTTTGTAACATGGTTCAGTTGTGGAAAAACCTATGGTATAATTGCTTAGAAGTAATCAAACTGCTAAATACTTAAATACATTTAATTTAATATTTAAGTCATTTTCCACATCAGGTCAGTGCCTCAGTCCTAACTTGAAAAGACTGATGGTCATAAAAACAGTGTGTGTTAATTTTTTTTTTTTCTTGTAACTTGTGGTACTTCAGTTTCAAGACTTTATTTTATCACATTTTCTAATTCTTTCCTCTAATCTTCAGTTCCTGCAGCTAAAAAAGCTGGCTTAGGCTATTTATCTTTTCCCCCAGGTGGTGATCAAAGTAGCTTTTTCAAGTATATGAAATTAATTTCATGATTGGGAGCTGTAATCTCATCCATTGATCTGTTCTCTGAGAAGTGAATAAAGAAAGTAGGTAAAATCTTGAAAAACAAAAGCCATATTTACATGTTAAACCACACTCATAAAGATTAGAAAGAATCAAGGTATTAATGTTACGAGTATTTTTCCTTGCTGTATAAGTGTGTCTTTAGAAAGTATTTCTTTTGAGCCTTTCAAAGGCAAGAATAATCTCTGAAGTCAGAAGATCACATTTTGATAGGCAGCCATTCAGTTATAGTAGGCTTGTTCTACGTGCTCTGAAAGATCATTGTTTTAGGGGCGCCTGGGTGGCTCAGTGGGTTAAGCCTCTGCCTTCTGCTCAGGTCATGATCTCAGGGTCCTGAGATTGAGCCCTGCATCAGGCTCTCTGCTCAGAAAGGGAGCCTGCTTCCCCCTCTCCCTCTGCCTGCCTCTCTGCCTACTTGTGATCTCTCTCTCTGTCAAATAAATATTTTTTAACAAGATCATTTTTTAAAAAATCATGAACAAAGAACAGTTTGAAAGGAAATTTATTTTTTATCTATCTGTCTCTTCATTTATTTATTTAAAGTAGGTTCCATACCCAGTGTGGAGCCCAACGCAGGGCTTAAGCTCACAACTCAAGAGATTAAGACCTGACCTAAGATGAAGAGTGGGACGGTTAACTGACTGAGCCACCTGGGCATCCCTGAAAGGGAATTTAAATTTTAATATTATTTAAAAGGCTTCATCTTGCTTTTTCTTTTTTTTTTTTTTAAGAATTTTTAAAAATGTATTCTTTAAAGAGAGAGAGAGAGAGCATGAGGAGGGGGAGGAGCAGTGGGAGAGGGACAAGCAGACTCTGCACTGAGTGTGGAGCCCGACTGAGGGGTTGTATCCCGAGATCATGACCTAAGCCAAAGTCAAGAGTCAGATGCTCAGCTTATGAGCTCACCGCCCCAGGCACCACTGTCTTGTCTTTTCTGAAAACTGTATTTGAGTGAATGGATAAGTAGGGAGAGTTCTAACAATGTAATTATAACTAAGATTTGTGTGTATGTGTGTCCATGTATTTTAAGACCTTCAGTAATAGAGTATCTAAAATTTCAGGGGCAATTTGGTAATTCTGCCCATGCCCAGTCTATAACTACTATTAATCATCATCTATCATATGCCTATGTTGGGCTAGGCAGAAGGGTTTTTGTGATGGGCATAATACATGGTTCCTGCCCTTATGGAACTCACAGTCTAATAGGAAAAATAATTTACAGTTCTGCAAAGTGCTGCGAAGAAGTACAGGGTATATGTAAGATTGCACATCTACTATTTGAGATGAGACCTAGAGAATAAGTAGGAGTTAGACCAGCAAAGAGACGGTATATGGCAGTGGGCACAAAATGTGCACCTGCCCTGAAGAAAGAGAAAAGATGATGGTTTTGAGGAACTGAGAAGTTTATTTTGAATGGAGCCTTCCAGTTCTAGGGGGAGGGGTATGAAATGAAGTAGGAAAGGTAAACAGGAAGGGGGTGACTCCTACTTTGTAGTTCATGTTTAAAAATCTGGGCTCCTTAGATCGTTCGTACAGCCATTGGAAAACCCATGAAGGGCATGGAGTGACCTTCAGCATGGAATGCTGACCTTAAACATGGAATGACTTTCAGGTTGCTGGAATGACTTTCAGGAAACAAATGGAGTAGGGGGAGAGGAGATCAGTTAAAATGTTGCTGTAATCCAGTAAGAGAATTTAGGGAAGTCTGGACTAGGATGATGACAATGGGGGCTGTTAAAATATCATGAGAAGTCAGAAGGTGGAAAAAACCCAAATGTCTGTTGATGGATAAATTGTGGTCTATCCATAGAATGGAATTATTACTTAATCATAAAAAGGAACAAAGTATTGATACATGCTACAGCATGGACGAACTTCAAAGACTTTATGCTAACTGAACAAAGTCAGACACAAAAGGTCACATATTGTATGATTTGTATAATACATCAAAATAGGCAAATCCATAGAGATAGAAAGCAGATGAGTGGTTACCAGGGGCTAAGGTGAAGGGAATGGGAAGTGATACTTACTGGATATGGAGTATTTTTCTGGGGTGATAAAAAGTTTTGAAAGCAGGGAGAGGTGGTCATTGAATAACCTTTTTTTTTTTAGAGATTTTATTTATTTATTTGATACACAGAGAGAGAGATCACAAGTAGGCAGAGAGGGAGGCAGAGAGAGAGGGGGGAAGCAGGCTCCCTGCTGAGCAGAGAGCCCAGATGTGGGGCTCGATCCCAGGACCCTGAGATCATGACCTGAGCAGAAGGCAGAGGCTTAACCCACTAAATTACCCAGGCGTCCCTTGAACAACCTTTTGAATGCACTGAATGACACTTAATTATACACTTAAAGATGATTAATTGTGTGCTAAATTAATTTCACCTCAATTAAGATATGAGATGCTTTATTCGCAATAGTCCCAAAGTGGAAACAACCCAACTGTCCATCAACTGATGAATAGATTAAAAATATTACATATCCATACAATGTAATATTTTCACCATAAAAAGGAATACAACTCTATTCGACAAAATAACATACATGCTACAACGTGATGAAACTTGAAATCATATGCTAAGGGACAGACACAGCCAAATACTGTGTGATTTCATTTCTATGAAATGTCCAGAATAGGCAAACCTGTAGAGAGTAGATTCGTGGTTGCCAGAGGCTGGTGTGGGGTTGGAGGGTTGGGAGGGAGGAATGGGGAGTGATCGCTAATGTGTAGTGGGTAGTCTCTTTTTGATATGATGAAATTGTTGTGTAATTAGTGGTGATGGTTGCTCAATTTTGTGAATACACTCAATTTTGTGAATACACTTTAAAAAGATGAATTTTGTGGTATGTGAATTATATCTCGATAAAGCTGTTATAAAAAAATGTCTTGAGACTATTACATACACCTCAGATATCTTTTCCTTCCTCAAGATACAGACCTTACTTCTGTCTTTCTCAATCAAGTTAAGACTACCACTGCAAGGATGGTAACTAGACTTACTGTGGTGATCGTTTCACAGTGTACGCAAATATCGAATCGTTATGTTAACACCTGAAACTAAGACGATGTTCTATGTCAATTACACTTCAAGTCAAACAATAAGAAACCTAAGGTAAAAAAAAAAAAAAACCACACACACACAAAGACTACAGCTGCAAAAGTAAGCCGCTAGCTGGTGTCATTGTCATGTTAAATTCCATATTAAGTGAGTAAGGAAAAATCTAGTATGTCATCCTAAAGGCTGGAAATAGCCTCTAAGGAATGAATGGTATCTTCGTCTCTTAGTGACACAGAGATCATTCATTTTGGAGAATTGCCTCACAACGTGAGTTAAGCTGCCAACAGTTTTGCCCTTTATTGTAAGAAAGAAAGAGGAGCAGATGGCTTTTGAGAAAAGCAGATGTGTGTATAAGGTACAAGAAAATCTCAGTTAACCAAAATGTTCAAGAATTGGTGGTTTTATTTAATTAACTGCAAGATAACCAGAAATCCTTTTTGGTCTTCAGTTCTTGATGAACTTTTGTCTATATGCCTGAGTACTACTTTTTTATACTCTGCCAAATATGATGAATAATTCAGAGATTCGGAAAGCTTTGTGTCTATCAGTTATGAAAATCAATGTTATTGTCTTGCCATAGAATATAAGGCTTTTGGACGGATGTACACTGACCCTATACATAAGTGAATATGGATGTGAGTATGTGTGTGTGTAATCCTCACTGACTGATATCTTGTCATTTGCTTCTTTGCTAAAGCAGAGTGAAGGGGGAAATCTGGCTTACTTTAAAATTACTTACTCAGTGTCTACTCTATGTTATCACCTCTATTATGCTAGGTACTTTCACATGTTATCTTAGTTTATCCTAGTTTATCCTTTGTGTTCTATTAGGTCGTTTCAAAAACTAGTGATTTCATGTGTAAGCTATATGTTGTCCTGTGAGTTATGACAATGCTCAGAAATGGCAGGCTATATCTAAGGAAATGATATTTCTAAGTTATTATATGTTTAATATATGTCAGTATATCTATCTCTCCTGCCATAAAGACATAAACATGTTTTTGGAAAATGCTAGTAAAATTTGGTATTCTGGAAAGAGATTTTGTGGATTGAAAGCGTTCTGCTCCTTCACAAGGCTGGTAATTCACATACGCGTAATTGTTAGTCTTCAGACATGAATCAGAGCTGCTGACAGGGCGATTGTCCGTTTGTAAGAGGGTGGACGGAAACCTGGCAAAGAGCCCCAGTCCTTTCATCTCCATTAACATCCGCGCTCAGGCCCGTAGTTACATCTCACTCCCAGACACGAGGATTTGTTGCTGCAGTCATTGCCTTAGACTTCAGTGTCTCCCCTGACCCTTATCAAAAATATAAAGCTTTTTTGTTGTGCTGAATCAGTACCATTCATTTGATTCGCCTGTTGTGTTTAGAAACTTTTGTTCTCTTCGATCATCACCTGTGTCTACTAACTGTTGTTACTAATAATTATAGCAACAATTCACTGGCCCAGGTATTATACTAACTATATTACATCCAACATATCCTGTATTTATAACCATTTTGTGAGGTTGGTATTTGTGTAAGTTAGGATTTTGTTTTGCCCGCTGCCAGCAACACAAAACCCAACACACAACAGGTTAAACAATAAAAGACGTTTACTGGGGATGCCTGGGTGGCTCAGTGGGTTAAAGCTTCTGCTTTTGGCTCAGGTCATGATCCCAGGGTCTCCGGGATCGAGCCCCACATCAGGCTCTCTGCTCAGCGGGGAGCCTGCTTCCTCCTCTCTCTCTGCCTGCCTCTCTGCCTACTTGTGATCTCTGTCAAATAAATAAAATATATTTTTTTAAAAAGACGTTTATTGTTAAGGAGAAATCTGGAGATAGGTAAACCAAGTTTGGTTCAATAGATCTTGATTCAACCAAGATGGTTCAATAGTTACTCCAAGGACCTAAGTTCTTCCAGTCCTTCGGCTCTGCCATCTTTAATATGTCGGTGATGCTCCCCCTTATTTTGAAGATACAGCTGCCTTAGCACCAAATGTCATGTATTGGCAACAGCATCCAGACCAGGAAGCAAGAAGGGCAAAGGCAGGGGGGCTTTCTCTTCATTTGTCACTCTTATCAGAGAGGAAAATCTTCCTCAGAAGCTTCTGCCAGATTTCCCCTCTGGCCTCATTGGCCGGAATTAGGTCACTTGCTTTCCTGTGGCCTCCATAAACGGCTCACCAGCAACAGCAGGGGACTTAGGTAGTGCAATGCATCTGCTGGGATTAGGTCCACTTGGAGCCAAATAGACGTGGGATCGTTGCTGCTGCTGCTGTCAGCAAGGAAGGAGAGTGGACTAGCTGTTGGCCAAGAAGGCCCTGCCCTTACAGCCTCCCCCGTTTCACAGATGAGGAAACAGCAGCTCAGAGGGATTAAGTGAGGAAAAAACCATAGTGACAAAACCAGGATTCAAACCGGGACTGTCTGCCCCGCAGCAGTTTGCTGTCACTTTACTTGCTTTAGCCCAGAACTTGCTATGAGGCAGAGCTACTATAGATCAAAAGAGATTTATTACTGAAAGTGTCAGAAAAACTGCTTTCTAACAGTGACTAAATCATAATGAAGTCTCAAAGCCAGGAATCTTTGGACAATGGCAATCCACAAATAATGAGAGATGATTAGGGATAAATTTTGTTGTCCCCTGAAAAAGAGAAAGTAGGTGAGAAAACACACATAAACATCTGAAAAGACAGCAAAAGTTTATAATCCTGTTTTGCAGGCATCCTCAGTCTTCTCATCCTGCCCTTTTCCCCCTCTTGACTTTCCAGAAATGGCCGATTTCTTTTGAAGGCTGTATCCTGGAAGAATCCAAAGGATTCATCAGACGAACAAATTCCAAAGTGCCACCACCAATTTTTTTCCTTAAGAAATGCATCAAGCATCTGATTCACTGCTGATCAATTCTCTGTAAGTAGCATTGTAATTAAGCACACACAAAACCATTCTGTGTTTCCAAGAATACAGCTGGGCTGGCACCAAATGGGCGATAGTGCATGGGCACCGAGCGGGAGGGTTCCAGTGCCTCTCAACTACCGTGTACCTTCTTTGTGCGAGGACCAAGCAGCCTCCCTTGCTGCCCCAACACCCTTTGAATCGCAGGCCATTGCCCATTTACCCCGTGTCCGTCACTGAGCTGCTTTACTGGGCACCTTCATTGGGCCTTGAGACGGGCTGTCCTGCTTTCAAGCGCTGGTCAGAAAAAATGCCAGGAAACCAAAGGGGTGCACCTCTCCCAGCATGTCTCCCTGCCCCCCACCCCAGACTAGTAGACTCAGCCCTTGGAAATGAGACAATGGTATGCAGCAAAACTGGGGAACAAGAGAGGCAGCAGGGGTGTGGCAGGAAAGGGCTGAGCGAGGAAATAGGCTCCCAAAGCTGGCTTCACCGGTGCTGGTTCTTGTGGCTTTGGCAAGTTACCTTACCTCCAGCTCCCCGAGCCTCAGTGTCCTCCTGGGTGAGATGAAGAACCACAGCACCTATCTTGAAGACTGTGAGAATTTGCAATAATTTATGCAGAAAGCCTGATATAAAATAAAAGCTCACTATATTATTATTAGTTGTGACTACCCTCTCCTTAGTCAACACTGAAGTCTGTTAGCCTAGAGAAATGTAGCCTGTGTGGTTATTGTTCTTATGGTTGTTCTTGGATATATACAAGATTTTTTGCTTTAATTTTTAATGCGTCATAAAGTACATAACCCTTTGTGGAAATGCTGCGTATAGGGAAATGAAAAGCAAGTAGCCTGGGGGTGTTGTGTGTGTAAAAGACAACAGAGGCAACTCCATCTCTCCCTGGCTTCTAGGCAAACAGTTTCCTTTACAAATGTGTTTTTGGTATGCAAATCACTCTATGCAGATTTCTGTGTGCAAAATACAGCATAGAAAAACGGCCCTCTTGCCAAGGAAGATAGGCGATGTTGGCTGCCGTCAAATGAATTAGCAGCAAATTTCAGATTTCTTTTCCTACTGCTCTTTCTAACAATGTATGGGGTGAACGTATTTTTGGCACATTAAACTGAACTATTTGGCTTTCGATTGTGTGTCCTTGTGATAAAAGTGCGCTTACTGAAGCCTGTAACTACTTTGTGAAGCCATAATAATGTTTAGTGGTATTTAATTTAGCATTTCACAATGGCGTGCCCCCTCCAGTTAGTAAAGGTGCTTGTTCCAAAGTCACAGATGGCTTCCCGGCACAGGTTAAGCTGCTGGTCTCCATTACTTCCTACTTTTCTGTGAAGTTGTGTGCTTATCAACAGACTCAAGTTTATGTTTTGGAAACGTTTTCCTCATAATTAATGTGTGTCTTAGTAAGTGAAAGAAGTAATTTAATATTAAAAATCATCCTTTTCGAAGGATAGGAACATGGAAAGCTAGCTCTTACTTGGCAAGGCAATATTTTACCATCCAGTCAGGTAATAATACATCTTTTTGCTAGTGTTCCTTACGGTTTTCAAAGTCTTTTCCTATTGGCTCCTCTTGGGAGGAAAAAGTTCCTCAGAGGTCACTTATAACAAAGGCTCACCTCCCCTTGGGTGTTTTGTTTTTCTTTATCAAACAGCACCTGTCAGCCAATGGCCCACCATGCTTCCCCTTTCTCCTCTTCTTCCCTTTCTTTTCCACCCAGGCCTTTTTTGCTAGTGTTGGATGCCAAATGAGACTCTCACTAATTTCACAAAAACAAAGCTTAAGTTCAAGGCATTTTTCAAGATAAAACACCTCATCTGAGAGAGAATGACAAGTTAGCTTTCTTCTATCGGACATCAGGAATGGCTGGAAAAGAGGGAGGGGAATAATAGCATCACTCATTCATTTCCTCCTTTATGCCCACATGCATTCATTCATTCAACATCATGCTTAGCGTGGGTCAGGCATTACCGGAAGCACAGGAAACCAAACCGGAAACCGGTTACAACCATTGCAGGATTCACTGTCTCTTAGGGGAAGCAGATGTAGAAACAACTCCACTCACACCGATGTCCCTGCAGAAGTATGTACATCCTACAAAGGGGGGTCATTAGCTCCATCATGCCTGTAGTGAGGAAAGATTTTGGAAGAGTTACATCTATGAAATATTTTGAAGAATAAATAGGTATTCTCCAGGTGGGTAGGGGCGTGTAGGGGAGAGAGCACCTGAGGCAGTGCCAATAGTACATACAAAGGCACAGGGGCCTGAAACAGGAGAGTGTGGGGAAGTTTTTCATTGAAGAAATTCCCTTGGCCTAAGAACAGAGAACGGGAGAGGTATGGGAAATATTCTCAATATGTCCTGTATTTGTTTCCCCTTTAGTATTTCTACTTCATGTTAAGTCACCTTGTAACTTGACCGAACTATTGTCATAGCTTGTAACTGATCTTGCTGCTCTCAGCTCCTTCCCCTACTAACATCTAAGAATACTTCAAGAGCTCCTGCAGTGTTCATCCTCGCCCCCTCTATATACACACACACACACACCACTGCAGGATGAAGTCTGAGCAGTTTACCCAGAGCATCTGAGGCCTGTGGTGAGATGATCCCACACCTCCCATACCCCTGACATTGATCGCTTCCTGCTCACGCACTGTTCCTGGGGCCAGGCCCCAAGTCTGGTCTGCTGACTTCCAGCTCTCTCCTTTGCCTAGGTGAGTCCCACTGACCAGGCTGTCCAGCCCTCACTGATCTTCACTTCAGTCCTTTAAGATTTAGCTCAGGCGCCCTTTATCTGTGCGGGATTGGCTCCGCCACCCTGTCTGCCATCGTGGTGTCGGGGACTCAACAAAGGTTTTGGAGTCCCAAGATGTGGGTTTCAATCTTGGCTCTGGCTTTAGACAAGCTTCTGAGACTCAGTTTCCCCAATGGTAAAAGATGACTGCCTACCTGACACACAGTCAGCCCTTGGACATTCGAGCTCTTATTATTGTCATAATAATTTAACCTCTTTGTGAAATTCAGGCAAGAGTAACCACCTTTCTAACTTGCTATGAGGATTATATAAATTGATGAGTAGGAAACTCCTATAAACTGAAAAGCCTTTAAATAAAGCTAATTATTACTGGTATTTCTACCAGCATAGTCATTTTTTTCATTCATTCATCTAGTTATTCATTTAACATTTACTAAAAATTCCCTGTATTTGGTACATCGCAAGCCCAGCATGTGGGGATATCAAGATGAATTTGAAATGTTCCCAGAGAGCCTCATGGGAGAATCAGACAGGGAGGCAGTCAAGTCTAGAACCAGGTGGGTGCTGCAGAATGTGAGAAGGCTTAGGGATGAGTTCCAGAACGCAGGCCCTGTGTTTGGGTCTGGAAGGATGCGGTGAGGGGAAGGAGGGCTTAGCAGGTGGAGGAAGCTGGTGGAGGAAGTGTGAGACTTCTTAGGGTGTGGGGGATCTGCAGTGGGGGCCAAAGAGCTGGGTCTGGGGCTGTGGGTTAGAGGGGAGAGTGGAGTGGGGCAGGGTGGACCTAGGGAAATTGTGGAAGGACCAGAGGCAAGACAGACAACCCTGACCTGGGATGAAGGTTCTCCGTGCTTGTGTGCTGGGATGGTACAAAGGGTTCTGGTCCCAGCTGAGCTGAAACCTCCTTGAAGGCAGAGATCAGAATCAGTCCCTCTTATTCCTGCACGGCTCTCAGGGCCCAGCCTCTGGCCCACAGTGCTGAGCCGTGAGTCTGAAGGGCAGACCATGATGGGAAGTACCAAAGGGCAGCAAAGACCACCACTCCAGCCACCAGCCCAGCTGTGACCCCTGAGTCCCCAAATCCTCCTTCATGGCCCTGGGTGGCGGGAGTGGTGTGTTTTTGCCAAGGAGCTGCGACATCCATAATGTCATAAAGCAAGTCGACAGGAAAATAGGGTTTGTGTTACAGAATTTTGCTTTGAGTCAATTTTACTGAAATGCGTACAGTTAACAGACTGAAGGCCAGTCTGCCGAAAGACTTTCAAGTTGCAGGAAATCATTCCCTGTAACAGGGATTCCCTTTAAAATCTGCAGGACAAGGCCAACCACCACATAGGTGTTAAAATAAACACTGACTTGTCGATCACAAAACGGGCTATAGGGTACTGATTATACATTGGTAGAAGTCAAGGGCGAATGATCTTTTTTCCCTTCCATATGTGGGAAAATAAGCCCTTGGAACAGAAACACTCTCTATCCAAATAGAAGGAAGCCAGTCAGGTCTGGTACTATGTGACTACCACCCGCTGAAGTAAGGTTTCGAAAATAAACACTTGAAAGTCTGCCCAGATTGTTGTAATCTTATTAATCTAACAAAGAGACTCGGTGACTGCCTCAACCGGGGGGATCTGTGTTTACCATGTAATTTGCAACAATCGGATAAACACACCCCTGCCCCACTTGCAGAAATATCTCCCGCTCCCTGCGAGGAAGCAGTTGGCAGAAAAATAGTAATAAAGGATTAGAGACCCAAAAGCCATGGTTTAGGCCCTGGGTAAATGTTTGCTCATCTCCCCTACTTCCACGGCCTCCCAGCCCCCTGCCATCTTCAAGTTCAGAGGTATGGTGTGTCATCGCTCCTGGCGTTGCCCTCCTAGGGGCTCCATCATGATGCTTCTGGCCCTTCTGGGCAGTCTACCAAGTTCTCCCTATGAAGGATATCTGCCCTGGGGTCTTGCTGTTCCATTCTGGAGTCATTCTGGATTCAGCAATGGACTTTGAGGTTTGCCTTCTCTCCTTAGTCTGCGGGAAGTCCAGGGGGCTGTGCTCCCTCCCCGTGGTCTCTAGCGGGAGGTGGTATTGACAGCACCGTGGAGCATGGCTCCTCTAAGAGTTCTCGATTGCAAACCACAGGACAGCCTCTGGCTAACGCAGCAGAAAAGGAATTTATTGCAAGAGAAGGGGCAGGAGCCAAGGAGGTTGGCAGCCAGGACTACGCTAAGTTACCGCGGGGACAGTCCAGCCGCCCCAGCATGTCAACCCAGCCATGCTTCCTCATGGCTACCAGCTCTGCAAATCATCTCCAAGTGTGGGCCAGCACCTCTACCTCCCTCGCTCAGGATTAAAACCCCAGGAAGTCTTGGGTGTTTATCTGCCCTAGGCCCACCTTCTTGTCTCCTCTGGGCAAAGTAAGCCCTGCTTCCCCCTAGGACCCACACAAGAGGAGATTTGGATGTTGGGTAGTCAAAAGAGGGAAAATGTCCACATCACTCCTCCCGATAATAAGAGCTAACATTTACAGAGCACTGTGCCAAGCACTGAAAGGGATGAATTCATTCAGTCCTCACCACAAGCCTGTGTGAGGGGTCTTCATTCTACAGATGAGAAACTGTGGCATAGGAAACTGAGTAACATGGTCAAGGTCACACAGCCAGGAAGTGACAGAACTGTGAGTCAAGCTTCACCAGCGTGGTTTAGACGGAAGTCAGTCATTGTCTACTGAGGCTCTGGAAGCCACAGGTAAACCACACAGGAGCCCTTCTCATATTAGCCAGTGGCCCCGATTCCCACCACTAGCCTCCTCTCCTTCTTTCTGCCCTGTTTTCCTTGGTTTCCAGGCCCGCCCTCTCCATTGGCCCTCTGGGCTCTCACTCTGGCCCACTCATGCCCCCATCTGTCTATGCAGCCCCCCTCTTGACTCCAAAGAGTCTGTGGCCCAAATCAGAAATGCACCAGGATACAAAATGCCCAGATTCATTCTAGATGACAAATTCCTCCACTATATTTTAAAGCTATTTGTCCTTTGGAGGATCTGTTTCAGGATCAAAATCATGAAAAGAAAGGAGTATACTAACATTTACAAATCTAATGTTTATAAGGTTTTTTTTTTTTAATGTCTTATCATCCAGTGTTACAGTTAACATGGATAGCAAGAGAATTTGACATTTAAGGATTTCTATTTTTTTTTTAAATTGGCATCTTTGGAATCTGGTACATGGTAGATACCTAATCAATATTTGCTACATTGAGGAATGAGAAACAGAGGCTTGTCACACCAGTAATTACATGCCGGTAATTGTCTCCTTTATGGAGAGATTGATGCTTTTTTTTTTTTTTTTCCCTTCTTTTTCTTTTCTTTTTTTTTTTTTTTTTTGTGAGCATGTTACAAACAAAACCTCATTTTCAGTCTTAAAAGTATCCTAATTTTTTAGTCCTTTATTTATTTCCCTGTTTCTTACCTCCTTTTAGATGACTGATTACCTCCATTTGCACTGTTGGAAAGGGCTTTTTGTTTTTGGAAGTAATTTTCGTTCTCCACCTCCCTGCAACACACACACACAGCATGAGAGAATTCTTCGTGTTCCGCACCATTACTAAAACCTAAACATGGCTCTTTCAGGTCTGGATCTATCAGGCAGACCCTGTGTGTCAGTCTGTCTTCTTCTGCACAGCCCATATCTTGCTGTGATTTCTCAGCAAGACAGCATAATTATCCATAATTGTAGTGAGCATGACAGTCAGATGAAGTCTGAACACTACACCCATCCTTCTAAAACCAAAATATACGCAGTGCACTATGTCTTTGGCAAGCCCAAGTTGTAGTTAAAGGTACCCGATGAGCTCCTTAAACTCAACTCTGGGTAAGGTTTCTAAAATGACAATGGGCCAGTCCTTTAAAAATAAATGTGTTTTGAATGAAAAGTAATTTAAAATTTAAGACTCCAGGAGTGCGACACATGGCTTTCTCAGTCAGTAGAGTGTGCGACTCGACCTCAGGGTTGTAAGTTCGAGTCCCATGCTGGGTATAGAGATTACTTAAAAATATAATCTTAAAAAAGAAGAGAGAGAGGGGCGCCTGGGTGGCTCAGTGGGTTAAAGCCTCTGCCTTCAGCTCAGGTCATGATTCCAGGGTCCTGGGATCAAACCCCACATCGGGCTCTCTGCTCAGGAGGGAGCCTGCTTCCTCCTCTCTCTCTGCCTACTTGTAATCTCTGTCTGTCAAATAAATAAATAAAGTCTTAAAAAAAAGAGAGAGAGAAGAGAGAGAGACTCCAGGGGTGATATAAAAAGAAAGGGAAAGGCCTCAAGATGACTTTTCCTAAATTGGAATGACTGAATTTGTTTCCACCAGCTTGATCCTTTCCTGAAGGTGGTGAACTAGAGTGCACCCTGTCACCCTCAAACATCTCATCCATCTCCTGCCACAAAAATGAACCAACGTTCCATCCAGACCCTTGTCCTCCTGCCCCCGCAGCCCAAGCACCTGCCAGGCTGCATTAGAAAATGCCAACACAGATGGAAGTCCACGCGCTGTGGGGCTGGGGGGCCCCCGGGAAGAGAAGAGGAGCCCCCAGCACCTCTCCTCCTAGACACATCGGGCTCACACTCCCTCTGGTGTAGACGTGTCATCTCCCGTTGTCAGCCCCAGAGCAGCAGGGCAGATGTGTGCAGCCTCGGTGGGAAGCTGCTGGGTTGCGTTGATGGGCGGGGGGCAGCGGGGTGCTGGTCTCTCAATGGCTTCCAGACAGGCCTTGCCACTGGTTGCTTAGGGGGCTCATCTCTCCCATAGGTCTAAATCCCATAAAGGCTGTTTCCTTAAACCTTCTCTAAGGTTGCTGATCATACTGGAAGTTCCTTGAGAGTGGCCACCTGGACCCTCAGGGTGACTTTTTAGCATGTGGCACATCCCCCAAAATGGCCGTGGCTCCAAAGCAGCCATCTTTCTGCCTGGACAGGTGGGTGAGTCTCCTGAGGTCCCTGGGCCTCCATGTGGGGGCAGACGGATCTGGAGGCAGACTCCAGCCTAGCCACCAGCACAAGCTCCCTAACCAAACAGGAGCCTCGATCTCCTCGCCAGGAAAGTGGGGATGGTAATGCCCACCTCCAAGCATTGTCGCCAGGCTCACAGGTGCAGAAGCACCGCGCCCGGGTGTCCTGTTCACTGGGTGTGTTCATGGTGGCTATCTTTAAGAAACAGCCACCCATGTGGCATGTAAGAGATTGTCCTGAGGTCCGAAGCTGCCATGAGCCAAGAGGGACTGCCAGGCGCCCAAGACTCATCTTCCACTGAGCTCCCCAACAGTATGTAGACTCCCACATAGGCCTGAGGACATGGGCTGAAATTCCCCGTGGGTTTCCTTAGCTTGTCTGTGACAGGGCGCGCCGACTTCCCTGCAAGGGCTTCTCCTGAAGGCGCTTGCCCCTCCTCTCGCGGGTTCCCCCTTCCGAGCTGGCACTAATGGCTTCAAAGAACCAGAAGGGACCAGACTGACCATCTGGCTCCCAGATGGGGTAACGGAGGGCCATGGCAGAGCCGTGGGTGACCTCCCCAGACTCCCGGTCCAGTGCTCCTTCTGTTCCCCATACTGCCCAGGGTGTGTGCGACCTGAGTGGAGTTGCCAGGGAGACGCTGTTCAGATGTGCTGCTCCCGCTGCCTTGGCAACACAGCCAGCCTCACGCCGGCAGGAAGGTGGGCAGCAAACGCTGTGCTTAGAGCTGCTGTTTTGGGGTCCGGCCGCTGTTGACTGGGGAGCTTCCTGGAAGATCGGACACGAGTCAGCCGGGCACCACTGTCTAGAGACTTACGTGACCTTGTCCTGTGGCTTTCTTCAGATCCTGCGGGGTTTGTGCCCTGGGAGTTCATCCTTGCCAGGATGAAACATGCCCACATACCTGGGCCCCAGTCCTTCCGTCACCCTGCTGGCAAACCCACCCAAGGACAACCCCGCAGTCCCCCTCCTCTGTGCCTACCCGGGCTGCTGAGCGCGGCTGGGCTATTCCCATCTGTCATTCTCCCTGTTCCAGTCCACCGGCTGCTCAGCCCCTTGCTCCTCTCTGGATCCCCTGCCTACTCCCCTCATCCCCTGGCTCCTGCTCTCTCTCAGGGGAATGTCAGCCTCCACATCCTCTAAACTGCCGACCACCTCCCATCCCCTTCTTCTGGTACCTGGAAGTCGCCCCTGATTCTGCTCTCCCTTCCTTCAGGCTATCTGTCCATCTCGCTTTCTGACAGACCCCCTTCTCTCACTTCCCATGGTCACTATCACCCTGCCCCCAGCCTGGACCCCTTGCTCAGTCCTCCCCTGATACTGAATAGATTAGCTGTCCAAGTCAGATTCCCTCCCCATCCGTGACCCTCAGGCTTCCTGGGTGAGGTCTACCCCCAAATTTGGCAATATATCCATGGCCCTCTGTGATCTGGTGTCTGTCAGTCGCTCTACCACGGTCCTCTCCCTCTACCCTTCCTACTTCCTGGGCCTTCTCCATGCAGGTCCCCTGCCTGCAGGCCTACCTCCCCTCCCAGCCCCCTTCTTAGCTGGCTGACTCCTTGCCATCTCCCGCACCCCCTGCCAACACTTCTTTGTCCGGCCTGGAACACAAGCTGTTGCTTCTGTTTATACCTGTGTCTCCCACAAACCTGGAATGTTCTTCCCAGGCAGAGGGCATTATCTATTTGCCTCTGGGCCCCCCAGCCGTGAATATGCAAAGCCCAGGCCTCCGGTCTGTCCAGAGAGAAGAACGTGTCTTGCTTACGTGGAATGACCACATCTCCAACTTCACTTTCTCCTCCTCTCCACTCCGATGGCAAGATTGGGGCTACAGGGCCAAACAGACCCAGCTTCCAACACTGACTCGGCCACTTCTTAGTCGGGGGACTTTGGACAACCTCTCTGAGCCTTAGTTTTCCCATGTGTAAAATGGGGATGTTAATGCCTGCCTCATAAAGTTCTGATAAAAAATGAAATGAGGGGATGCAAATAAGGGCCTGGTAGAGGGTCTGCACATAGTAGACACTAAAAAGTAGAAGTTATTCTCGCAGTGGGCTTTTTAGTAAACGTGTATTAAATTAAATGATAGGCCTGAATCCACTAGGACACACACTATGACATGAGCTACAGAAGCAAGCCAGGGGTGATGGAGGGAGCACTGGGAGAGGAACAAAAAGGCACCAGTTCCACCTCTGCCACCAAACCAATACACTTGTTGGTTTACTTTTTGTTTAATTTTTAAATTTTTTAATAAACATATAGTGTATAATTAGCCCCAGGGGAACAGGTCTGTGAATCGCCAGGTTTACACACTTCACAGCACTCACCATAGCACATACCCTCCCCAATGTCCATAACCCCACCCCCCTCTCCCTACACCCCTCCCCCCATCCCCCCTCAGTTTCTTTTGTGACATTAAGAGTCTCTTTTGGTTTGTCTCCCTCCTGATCCCATCTTGTTTCATTTATTCTTCTCCTACCCCCCTAAATGCCCCCCCCGTTACATCTCCACTTCCTCATATCAGGGAGATCATGTGATAGTTGTCTTTCTCCGACTGACTTATTTCGCTAAGCATAATACCCTCTAGTTCCATCCACATCATCATAAATGGCAAGATTTCATTTCTTTTGATGGCTGCATAGTATTCCATTGTATATATATACCATATCTTCTTTATCTGTTCATCTGCTGATAGACATCTAGGTTCTTTCCATAGTTTGGCTATTGTGGACACCCTCGTTGGTTTAGAAGGTGGAGGGAAATTGGTTAAAATGGGAGCTAGTTGCCCTCCCAGCCCATAGATTGTTGGATCTTATGATTCTGCAATTTCATGAACTGTCGTATGAAGCCTGAGGCCCTACTGTGGCTTTTAGAGGCACATGCATCCAAAATGGAATTCTCCTGAAGGGCAAAAGACCAGCACTGGAAGGCCAAGTCAGCTGGCAAGTCCTTACCTGCAAACATTTCCATCCACATGAGAAGGTGACTTTCCTTCTGAAGGGTTCACAGGCAATAATGGTCAAAACAGCCACTTTGTGAATCCCAACAATGCCCAGCATTCCTGCAATCAGCGTGAATGGCTGGCAGGAGCTTATGTCTGCAAAATGCAGCCTTCGAGATGAAATTTGCAGGGAAATAGAGGCTTTAGACGTTACAGTGTTTTCAAATATCATTATTACTGTTCTATAAATATCCCACACCCACTGCGGATCAGGTGCCACATGGGAAACATCGGATTCAGTTGGAGATTTTCTTAAAAGACTCATAACAGTTCCATATGCCAGTCATCTTGGATAATATTTATATGCATGCTGCTGAAACAAAGATTAGCTGTGTCAATATATATAGAAAAACCCCACAAAAGAGAGCCTGTAGAGTGTGTATCATCTGCTCTTACGATCAAAAGCATTCGCCTAATTTGTTCTCTTCTTTAAGAGCTGTTTCACCCATAAACTACAGAAAGGTTGGAGGAATGAAGAATTAATGCAACGATAATCAAGGGGGAATTATAGGAGTTCCCTGGGGTCTCCTACTACCAGTGGATCAGAACCTTTGCAGCTAAACCAAGCAGTTCCAGAACTGTGAACAGCAATTAACCCTTCAATTTGCTTTTAACTCCTAGGATTCAGACAGAGTCCACTCCTTCTCAATTGTCCTTGCCAACAGACTAAAGGAGAATTTGCTTGGAGGCAAAAAGGTTTTTTGCCCAGGAGACATGCCAGGGGAAAAACTATTCCTGTTAATATGATTCCAGGTGCAAATTTGCCCGTAAGCACCGTGCAAACCAACCAGTCAGCTGTCTTAGTAGGTGGGGTCCATGGACTGAATTGTGGGCCCCCCTCTTCATATGTTGGAGCTCTAACCCCCAGTGTGATGGAATTTGGAGACAGGGACTTTGGGATGTAATTAGGTTTCCGATGAGGCCATATGGTGGGGCCCATGATGGGATCAGCGCCCTTATGAGAAGCAACAGCCAAGGTCTTGCTTCCTCTCTCTCTGTGCCCCTCGAGGACAGAGCGAGAAGGGGTCCTCTGCACGCCAGGAAGAGTGAGCTCAGCAGAACTTGACCCCGTTTGCACCCTGCTCTTGGACTTCAGTTTCCAGGACGGCGAGAGAATAGATATCTGTTGTTTAAGCCCCCAGTCTGTGGTATTTTGTTACTGCAGCCCTAGCTGACTCCTACACTGGGTTTCCTACACTCCGTGCTTTCATCTTAAACAGTAATGAGATCAAAATTTGGGATTGCTTTAAGTAAAGGGACACACTCAAGCGGCCCCGTGGGCAGGGAGGGGGGTGGAGTGTGTTACTGGCTTTGCCGGGCTGGCGAGGGCAGGTGTCGCTGGCTCCTGGTTCCTTAGAGCTGGTTATTGACTGAGAGGAAGTGTGACTATCTGTTCAGGAATCAGCCCCAAGCTAAAAATATGAAATTGTTTCATTATTTGGAGAACAGAGCAGTACTAAACAGTCTAATGCCAGAAAATGGTTTGCAGTTGAGAAGCACTATTGTGGAAGCCAGGCGGGTGGAGGGCAGGGAGAGGGAACGACTTAGTTTATTGTGAATTGCATTTCTCTTTACTGCACAGTTTTATTTTTAATTGCAAAGTGTCTGGTTGAGCAGTTATTACTGGAATTTATTTTTGTAATAAAAGCCCTTTGTTAAATCACAGTTTTATTAACAGTGACATGAACTGGATTTTGCTGTAATAAATAAGATGCTGAGTGCTTTTAAAATTGGGAAAATAAAAAATAAAAAAAAAAAACACAACCTCTGCAGCCCACCCCAAATCTTACTATGAGTGTGAGGCAGGGAAAAAAAAAACAGTGACCTAATTGTATTATCTAAGAATTCTTGGGCTACTTGTGTTGAGCATGCTTTGGGCTTGGCTGGCCTCTGGAGCCTGGTGTTCTGGATTCAGCTCACCCTCAAATAGCTGTGTGACCTAGGGCAAGTTCCTCCCCAACTCTGGGCCTTAATTTCCTCATCTGTTCAAAACAAAAATAAAAACACACAAGGAGGGGACGCTTCTGCTCTGACATTCTCCTCAGGTATTTGAGTCCACTCAATAGCCGGAAGCTATAAAAGGTGAATTCCCGGACCTGACAGAAAATGAAGGGTTAGGGACAAAATTGAAACCTAAGGCTCATTCACCCAGGTGTGGAAACCCCAGTCAGTCACCATTAGTATCTTGTCACTTCATGCCGACGGCTGGTGGAGGGTTGGCAGGAAAGGTATCCAAAGCCATGTGTGGGAAGCTCCAGGTCATGGGAGAAAGGGTTCAGGCCAAGGCCTGTAGGGAAATGGGCAGGAGAGTGTCCTGGGGGAGCAGACTGTTCAGGGGTGCACCTTGGGCTGCTGACATGGGGGCTAGACAGGGATTCTGTGCTCCCTCAGGGCTGGGCAGGTACTGGCGGAGCCCACAGCACTGTGTGCTGACTCCTCCATCTGAGCCTGAGGTGGCCATGGCCGTCCTGGAAGCCAGACCCAAGAAGCAAACAGGAGAGGCTCCAGCTGCCCTCCCGCCCAGCGGCGCTGAGGAACGCTGGAGGATGGCAGAGCTCTACTAGTTTGCTCTAGCTACCATCACAAGGCTGGGTGACTTAAACAACAGAACTTCATTTTCTCACAGTTCTAGAGACTAAAAGTCCAAAATCCGGGTATCAGCAGGGTTCATCTTGGGAGGCTCCTCTCCTTGTCTTGATGGCTCATTTTCTCTTCCTGTCTCCACATGGTCTTCCTGCCACCTATGTCCCAATATCCTCTCCTAAGGTGGATTAGGCCTCACCCTAATCATTTCATTTTCACTTAATCCCTTCTTTAAAGACCTCTCAGAATATTTGTGTTCTGAGGTCATCCACATGAGAACTGGGAGCAGACACCATTCCACCATGACAGGAAGCTCCGAATGCTTTATTTTTCTAGGGACCCTGCATTGGTTTCCTAGGGCCACCATAACAGATGACCACAGAGTAAGTGCCTTGACATAACCAAAGCTGATCTTCTCCCAGTTCTGGAGCCTGGAAGTTTGAAATCAAAGCGTTGGCAGGGCCATGTTTTCTATCCAAAGGCTCCAGAGCAGGTTCGTTCTTTGCTTGTCCCAGCTCTGGTGTTTTCTGGCAATGCTTGGCATTCCTCGGCTTGTAGAACCGTCCTTCCGGTCTCTGCCTCCATGTCTCATGGTACTCTCCTCTCTGGGTATGTATGTGTGTGTGTGTGTGTCTAAACTTCTCTCTCCTTAGAAGGTGCACCCCGATCTAGCATGAGCACCTTTAACTTGATTCTACCTGAGAAGCTCTCTTTCCACATCAGGTCACATTCACAGGTATTGGGAGTTAGACCTTGAACATATCTTTTGGGGAGACAAAATCCAACCCATTACAGACCTCTTCTCCTTATGCCCCCGCCCTCCTGGTCTTAGCACTGCTCAGGGACAATTATTTTGCTGAAAGGTTCAGAAAGAGCATTGACTGACCTCCCCTTATTCAATACTTTTTTAAATGACAAACAACTTTCTCTTTTCCTGGTCCCTTTTCTCTCCTCCTCTCCCCCTCTCTTTTCTTTTTCCTTCCCCCTCCCCCTCTCTTATTCTGTCCTGTTTTTGTCTCTGCTCCTCCTCTCTCTCTCCCTGTTCCACCTTGCTTAGGTACCTGCCCAGAAGACATCATCTTTTTCTCAGACCCGATGACCAGGGAGAATGTTTCTCAGTTGTTATAAAAATCCCGAGTGTCTGCTTTGTTCCAGTGAGCAGAGGAAGGCTTTCCTCTCCAGCTTGTCATGGATTGGGGCTGCTTTTTTCAAGTGTTTTATAATAATGTTTGGCTTTTCACCCTTCTGCATTCTCTCCGGAATTAATAAAGTTAAAAAAAAAAAAAAAGACTGGTTGTTTCCTTCTTCTAAGGAAGCCCCAAACTGAGATGGGTCAGTTAATTCGGCATGAGCCCACTCTGTGCCCAGTGGAGGAGACAATTGCTGGTCCCTCGTTAACAGGAGCCCACCGTGGGCCTCTTGTGGGGTTTGCACACAGATACAGGATCCTGCAATCCCAGCATTTTCTAAATTGCCCTTCTTAGTGGCCTACATCTTCTAATTTCTAGACTGCCCCTGTCTATCTGGTTGGTCTATTCTGGATCCAAGTCTTGGTTCATTGCCCTCACCAAGGAATACGGATGCTCAAGTCCTCAGGGAACTATTAGCAAACCAAATCTAACAGAGGATTAAAAATAGGCCATGACTGAGTAGGGCTTATCACGGGAACTCAAAGATGATCCCAACCCCTGATGCACACCACACCGGGGACGAATCTCAAAATCGCGATTCTGAGTGAAAGAAGCGAGGCAAAACAAGGGTACACATAAAACTCGAGAAAGTGCCGATTAATTTATAGTGACAGAAAGCAGACCCATGGCTGCCTGGAGAAAGTGGGTGTCGGGAGGAAGTGACTTCTAAGGGGCAAGAGGAAACTTTTAGGGGCAATAGGTATGTTCTCTCTAGATGATGGAGATGGTTTCCCAGAAGATAGACATATGTCAAAACATCAAACAGTACCCCCCCCAAAAAAACAAAGAAGATTCCACGTTTAAGAAATCTATTAATGCAGGGGCACCTGGGTGGCTCAGTGGGTTGAAGCCTCTGCCTTCAGCTCAGGTCATGATCCCAGGGTCCTGGGATCAAACCCCACATCAGGCGCTCTGCTCAGCAGGGAGCCTGCTTCCCTTCCTCTCCCTCTGCCTGTCTCTCTGCCTACTTGTGATCTCTGTCTTTCAAATAAATAAATAAAATCTTAAAAAAAAAAAAAAAAGAAATCTATTAATGTAGTCAAGGGTATGAGATTTGGAACAAGGGGTACAACTTGGCCAGGACCCCCCACACACACACTAGCAAGTACAAGCTGGGACTTGCCCACGACTCTCTACGAACCGTGAGTCCCCACTTACTCAGACCCGAGAGGCTCTTGCTGAGGGCACTGCTGGCCGGAGCCAGGGATCCGGGTCTCTCTGTCTCTCCAGTCCTGTTCCTTTGTCTCCTGACTCCCGCAGGGCCACACTGCAGGCTGCTGGTGAAGGGGCTTTCTTGCTACGGCCACACACTCAGGGTAAAGAAAGACACCCTTGTAGCTGCCTCCCATTTGGACAAGCAGGGGTGCTCCTGATGCCCCAATTTCTCTGTTGGGCTCAGGAGAAACAGGCATCATCCAGGAGAGTGGATGCAGCTTTTTTAAAGACCTTTAATACCTGCCCATTGAAAAAAGAAGAACATCCACACAGAGAAAATTAAATGAACGCACTGCTCAAAAGACTGTTTGGGGAAAGCTTTTGATCCGATTTGGGAATGCAAGCCAGGAAAGAATTATTTCCACAGCCCCGCTGGGAATAGAGATGATGACCCCATTCAAGAAGACTTTGGGAGGGGCCTGACCTGACTGTCCTCCCTAGAAGGGGTCCCTACCACACTTTTTGCACTGGAACCACATCATCTACACGGTTCTTTAAGACCTTTCATTGTTCTCTCTCAAGGGAGGGAGTGCTCCCTCTGCTGGGGACTAAGCAAACTGCAGTTCATCCTTCCCATGGAATACTACTCAGCAGTAAAAAGGAGGGAACTACCCACACACGCAGCAACACCGCTGAATCTCAGAAAGAAAATACTAAGTGACGAAAGCCAATCTCAGGACATGTACTTCATGAGTTCATTTCTGTGATATTCTGGAAAAGGTAAAGCTACGGTGATAGAAAGTGTAGAGGGACCAGAGCTGGGGGGTGGGGAGACATCAATGGCATAGAGTCCCCAGGGAACTTCTGGGGACAATGGAAATGCTCTATCTTTGTTTGTTAAAACTTCTCAAACTGTGTTAAAAGGTAAATTTTATCACATGTGAATTATCCCTCAATACAACTGATTGAAGGTCGCTGAAAAAGGAAGGAAGGAAGGGAAAGAGGAGAGTGGCAGCCACTGGTTGTGGCTGGGTATCTGTCCCTGCCTTGACAGTCATCTGGGAGGGGTTCCTTCAGTATCTTTCTGGGGAAGAGCAGTGCCCATGGGAAGTTTGCAGCAGGCCCTGGACCCAGCACTCACGCTTATGTGTGAATGAATGAATCCAGAGAACAACCCCACCAGGAGGGGCACCTCCCACAGATGAGATGAATAGCAGGTCTCTGGCCTCCGCCAAGTAGGCTCCCTGGCAGATGCCATCATGGCTGGGCTCCAGAGGACTGCCTGCTTGCTTCACCCCCGGGCCCCACTGAGCCCCTCCTGGGTGCCAAGCCCCATGCAGGTGCTGGGGGGACAGGAACCTTCCCTGAAGGCACTCACACTCTAGTGGGGGTGACAGAGTCAGGTGCAGACACCTAAGGCAGTGCAAGGCGGAGGGAATTCCTTGACTTCAGAACCTCAAGGAGAAGCCTATCTTGATGGGAGATCAGAAAGGAAGGCTTCCTGGCAGAAGTGACATTCAGGCTAGGCTGAGAAAGGGATGGGAGGACTTAGCTGGTAAGCGGCCAGGAGAACATTGTGAACCAGGACAAGCACAAGGTAGCTGGAGGTTGGAGAGGGAGCCTGGGGAGGAAGCACCACTGGTTCTTGCTGGAGAATGACCCAAAAAAGGCAGCTGGTAAGGGCCCTGTTGGATCTGAAGGCTCTGAGCCCCCTGGACTTTGAACTTTCCTGGGGTGGTGGTGAGGCCCCTGGAGAGCAAGGTCATCAGACTGGCACTGGAGGAAAACCCCCATGGCGACTTTCTGTGAGCCATAGCCCACACTGAAGACATGCACATCTCTCACAGGGCACCCATGTGTGCCCCGTCTCAAGGAACATACACAGAGGCAGTTATGATGACCCGCCTCAGACAGACCTGGGAAGCCAGCACGTGTTTGAACCCCATCTTACGGCTGGGCGCACGATGAATAGTCATTCACAGGTTCCCAGTCATTTGTGTGGCGGCCCACACTGGAGCCTGGTCCATTCCTCTTCATGGGGTCTGCAAAAGAGGGAGAGGAGAAAACATCATGCACACATTTCTGTGTTCAGTGGTTGAGTGTTGTCAGAGGCTGTGAAGCCTGAGCCGTCTCCCATGGGGTGCCACCTGCCCTTGCCCAGGAAGACTGCCAGGCCAGCCTGGAAAGCTCTGGGCCTAACACACTGAGTAGGTCTGCCCCCACCCTCTGAACCTTTGTCCACACAGCAGAGGCCTGAGCTCGCCTGGATGCCATTTGGGGATATGACCAGCAGGGGGCGCCCCAGGACAGCCGACTTCTTTGGACGGGTCCACAAGGATCACCCAGAAATCCTGTCCTTCACACACTCAGATGAGTGTCCCTGCTCTTCCTCTTTCCCGAAGCCCAGATGGTCAGATGTCTTCCGTAAATCATGTTCAGACGAGCCCTTCTGCACCTGACACTCTTCACCAGGCCCGCTAGCCCTCTGGAACAAGTCCTGCTCACCAGGAGAAGCTTTTCCAAGACGGCTGGACAGTCTCATTTACCAAGGAAAGCAGATGGATAATTGTAGGGTGAAGGCTGGGTGGTGGGGAGCTGCTGATTGGACAAGGTTCCCAGGGGCCCCTACTAACATTCACCAGAGCCATTTCTCAAAGCCCACTCAACTTGTTCTCTAATTAGGCCCCCACTCCCAGGGATCTGGAGGGGTCACAATCTTGGGACCCTACTCCCACAATACCCACACTGGGCAGGTTTGGTTCTGACCCAAGGCTGAGGGTTTGGGTCAGGTTCATCCTGAAGTCAGTTCTAAGGGCAGCCCAGAACTGCCCTGGGTGGCAGAGGGTACTGTGGGGCTGGAGGAGGTCTTCTTTAGTTACTGCAGGCTGAGGGCGGACAGCCTTGCTCAGGAGCGTGCGGTGTGCTGCGCAGATAAGCCTCAAGCAAGCAGAGTTCAGTGCTGTAATTAAGTACTACGCACAACAAAGTTAATCCCACACCTACGTGAAGACACATGTGATGGCACGTGTGCGGCATGATAATTGGACAGAAATAGAAAATGTGCTGTGTAAAGGACTATAATGAATCCTGCGTTTGCTCAGCAAACCTTTTCCCAGCTTCCCGTCCTCTGCTAGTGCTTTCCTTGCTAAAGTAGAGGTGATGGTTTCTCTTGACCCTAGTTTCCTGTCCAGCCTACCCACCCGGACAGAGACATTGATTGTTGGAATCTTCCTCCTCTTACTTGCAGTCCTCGTGGTTTAGATGGTGCCATCCCCATGCCCAACTTCAAGAGTGAACATGTGACCCAGATATGCCCAGTCAGAACACCGCACACACCTGTGCCCCAGTGACTAGCTTAGAAATGGGCATGCAACCCAGTCATTATCAATGAGACTCAACCATTAGACTTTGGTTAGATCTTTAGGGAAGAAAGAAATCTCTCTTTCTGGGGGCCTCGATGTGGAGAAAGTGAGATCAACCCGTTATGCTAGTTGAGGAGAGGGGGGAAAAAGCAGAGAGACCAGGTCCTATGGACATCGTTGATCTCCTGGATACAGCCATGCCTGAAGCCACCATGAACTTTTATGTTAATGAAATCCAATAAATTCAATTTTTTTAAATTTATTTATTTGACAGAGAGAGAGAGATCACAAGTAGCCAGAGAGGCAGGCAGAAAGAGAGGGAAGCAGGATCCCCTCTAAGCAGAGAGCCTGATGCGGGGCTCAATCCCAGGACCCTGGGATCATGACCTGAGCTGAAGGGAGAGGCTTTAATCCACTCAGCTACCCAGGCACCCCTCAATTTTTTGTTTAAGTCAATTTGACTTAGGTTTATGCCACTTATAAGTAAAAATATCTCACAGTAGAGAAATTTAAGGCCGAAGGAAGATAGGTGGGGAATGAGAGGGAACCAATCAGATAAGAGGGCCTGAACTTGGGCAGATATTAGGGAGAGAGAGAAGTGGACAGGTTCAAGAAAAACTTGACAGACATCACCAATGGGACTCCCTAAATGAATGGATTTGTTGGGAGAGAGAGAGGAGTGAGGATGAGCCTGGGGGCCAACATCCTGCTATTGTTACAATCAAAACCAAAAGGAGTCCAGCCTTGAAAATTTCCTGAGGGGACAAAACCAGTTTAGTCACACAAACAAAGCTTCATTTAGTTTATTTTGCAAGAGTAACATGACCTGGGTCATTTCTTGCTTATGCCTCTGAAAATCATAAGCAAAACTTGTTTTCCAAGGATGATATGAAGTAACCACTCACCAGTTTCCTATCATTTAAGAACATTCTAATATTATAACCAGTCACTGTGGAGAATAAACAGTCATGGCTTCTCGCTAAGATAAGCTGTTTTATAACGACATACCCCTGAGCCTCGTTCCATGTTTTGGTTTGAATGCTCCCAGTTTGCAAACTGTCTTTTTCGATGTATGCACAATAATTCTTTACTAATTACTACTTCAGTGATTCTTTGGTTTTATGTTGGCTGTTTCTGAAGCTTTGACATCATTCACAAGGCAGAGAGTATAAGGAGGAGGGGATCCATGGAAAGCCACCAGCTTCCACTTTACAAATGCATGGCTTACGTGCCTGTGGGCAGCCAGATGGGCTGGGGGTCGTGGGGGTCTGAGTAGGCACTGTGTTAGGTCAGCAGAGGGGAGCTTCCGGAAGCCTTAAGAGTGGAGATGTTGCTAAGGAATGAGGATAGGAGGACCGAGTATCCTTAGCACTAAGCTATACCCGGTGTGGTGATGGGAGCTCAGTGACTACTTGCTAGATGAAGGAGGGAATGACAAAGGAAAAAGCAGCAGGGCTGGTGGACTGCAGATATGAATTTGGTCCAACTTCTTACCAAAAAAAAAAAAAAAAATCAGATTGGGACGTTAGAACACCAGGTTGGCTTGTTCCTTGGGATGGGCACTTTGTCTGGCACCTCCTAGAGGGCCTGTCTCCTCCAATTTCGAGGCCAGAGTCTTCCCCCACTCCCCTCTCTCCCTTATGCCATCTCAAGTCCCAGCCAGGAAGGCGCTGGCAGGGGAACAGGCCACTTGTTTTTATTTTCCTTTGCAAGCGTTTGGTCTTCTCTTAACGTAGGTGAATCTCATTGCCTGGCCCTGGCTCCTCTGTCCTCCTCACCCCACTCCCCGGCAACTTCGCCCTTTCCAGACACTTCCTTCCGAGGACCACCACAGTGCCTGCTCGGGCCCAGACGGCCAGCAGCCCGCAGTACGGGTGCCTGGCTGCCCATGGGAACACAAACCACACATTTGCAAGGTGGTAGCTGGTGACTTTCCGTGTGCCACTTCCTCCTCCTCGTACTCTCTGCCTTGGTGAATAGCATGACCCCAGCCCCTGGCTCATCTTCATTCCTGACTTTGTCCTCCAACCCCACCACCACCATTCAGGCTACCGCTAAATTCTTCTGCCCGCTTTGCTCTTCCTCAATCCCTCTCGGACTTCACACCCTTGAAACTGCCTGGTTCACCTTTATTCTTTACCCTTCCTCCTCTACCCCCAAGCTTCCCCCATGATACAACAGGTGGCAGCCAGGGGGCAACCTCGCCCACACCCGTCCCTGGACGGCAGGGGCTGTGGCTGTCGCCCACCAGAGTTGCCCCGGGTTCCAGGCGCTGGCCAGTTAAGTGAGCTCCCAAACACGGTGGGTATTTGGGGGTGCTGGGTTGAAAGCTGTAGGTGGAGGACAGATGGTGGGGCAAACAGTTTCCTTCAGACCGCTAGGAGCTGGTGAGCCAAACTGATGGCACTGCCTGGGAGCCAACATGACAACTGAAATGGAGCCATTGTGATGGTGGTGGCGTCCCCTTGTGGTTTTAACTTGCCTGTGTCTGTTGATAGGGAATCTGGAGCACATTTGCATGTGATCTCCTGCCTTTCCTGTATCATCTTTGCAGCTGTGTCTCTTCAAATCTTCTGCTCAACTTAAAAAAAAATTTTTTTAAAGATTTTATTTATTTGACAGAGAGACAGAGAGAGAGAGATCACAAATAGGCAGAGAGACAGGCAGAGGGAGAGGGGGAAGCAGGCTTCCCACTGAGCAGAGAGCCCAATGTGGGGCTCAATCTTGGCAAAAACCAAAGTCATAAAGATTTTCTCCTATGTTTTCTCTTAGAAGTTTTACTGTTTTTAGCTCTTATATTTAGGTCTATTGTCTCTTCAGGTCGATTTTTGTATGTGGCGTGAGATAAGAGCCCAGGTTTTGTTGTCGTTGATGTCATTTTGGTCATATAGTTGTTCCACCGCCATTTGTGGAAAAGAACATCCATTCACCTTTTCCATTTTGTTGAAAATCAATTGGCCTTCTATGCATGGGCCCTTTTCTGGAATCTCTATTTTGTTTCATTGATTTGTCTATTTTAATGCCAATACCACACTGTCTTAATTACAGCAGCTTTAAAATAAGTCTTGAAATCAGGTAGTATATATACTTTAGGTGTGTTCTTGCCTTTCAAAGGTGTTTTGCCTATTCTAGATCCTTTGTATTTATATGTACATTTTGGAATCAGCTTGTCAATTTCCACACACTTGCAAAACATCCTGATGGTTTTTATTAGAATTGCATCGAATCTGTACATCATTTTGGGGAGAATTGACTCCTCTCTCTCTCTTTTTAAAGATTTATTTATTTATGAGAAAGAAAGAAAGAGGGAGTGGTGGAGGGAGGAGCAGAGAGAGTCCTAAGCAGACTCTCCACTGAGCGCAGAGCCCAACGAGTAGCTCGATCCCATGACCCGGACATCAGGACCCAAGCCGAAACCAAAAGTCTGATGCTTATCTGACTGCACCACCCAGGTGCCCCGAGGAGAACTGACTTCTTAGCAATACACAGTCTTCTGACCCATGGACACAGTCTATTTCTCCATTTATTTAGGTCTTAATTTCTCTCCATATTGTTTCAATATTTGGATTTTGAATATCTTTTGACAAATTTGTTCTTAAGTATTTCCTATTTTTGAAATTATAATCATATTACTTTCAAAATATCAATTTCCAAGTGTTTATTTCTAGTATGTAGAAATACAGTTGGGGACGCCTGAGTGGCTCAGTCGGTTAAGAGTCTGTCTTCGGCTCAGGTCGTGATCCCAAGGTCCTGGGATTGAGTCCTTCATCGGGCTTCTTGCTCAGCGGGGAGCCTGCTTCTCCCTCTGCCTGCCGCTCCCCCTGCTTTTGCACTATCTCCCTCTCTCCCTCTCTCTCACTCTATCTCTAGCAAATAAATAAATAAAATCTTTTAAAAAAAGAAAAACAAAGAAGTACAGTTGATACCATTGGACTTGTATCCTGCAAACTTATTAAACTCCCTTATTATTTCTAGTAGCTTTTTTAGGCGGTGTAAGATTTTCTACATAAACGATCATGTCATCTGTGAATAAAGAAGTTTAATTTCTTCCTTTCTAGTCTGTCAGCATTTTATTTCTTTTTCTTTCCTTATCGTACTGGCTAACACCTCCAGGATAATACTGAACAAAAGTGATAGAGAGGTCATCCTTGCCTTGTTCCTGATCTTAGAAGGACTCTGGTTTCTTAGAAATCACTCAGACTTTTGCCATTACATATGATATTAGCTGAAGGTTTTTTGTGGATGCCTTTCATATCAGGTTGAGAAAATTGCTGTCTGTCCTTAGCTTGCATGAGAGCACGAGCAGAGACTAGATTTTGTCAAAACATTTTTCTTGTATTAAGATGATCATATATTTTTCTTTTTTAGTCTGTTACTCTTTTAACAGAGTATATTATATTATATTCCTAGGATCAACTCCACTTAGTCATGATGTTAACCTTTTTTAATATATTGCTGGATTGTTAAGAATTTTGCAACCACGGCTGGTGGGGAACACGAATGGTTCCCTATTGTACATGAGGAACATTGTGTCCCCTGCTCCTTGTGGGTGGCTCTTTCCCTAGATTTGGGTTGTTCCTACACCACATGCCCTGGTCGGTTCTCAGCTGAAAGCATGAGCGGAACAGATTTCCAGAACTTTCTCTCCAGACATCTCTCCTCTGGCGCCAGTGGACGTTAGTGTCGCGATTCTCTAGAGTTTGTCTCCTCAGCTCGGGGGCCCAGGCTCCTGGATTCCTCTAACTGTACTGCGGCCTGAGCACGCTCTCCAGGCAGGAATGCTGAGGTAAGAAAGGCTCACTCTTCAGGGCAGTTCTTCGCTCAGAAATCCATTGTTTCATATATTCCACCAGCACCGGTCAGGTGGAAGGGTAAATCAGGTTCTCGCTCTTCCATCTCAATTGGACACAAAGTTTCTCTTTTCATAGAGAACCGGTTTTGGGTAGTCCGGATTCTCTGTTTTTCTTACTCAGCATTTTAACATAAGCATTTTCATGGGATCATAAACTGTCCACAGATGTCACTGTGAGGGAGACAAAAATCTCCTGTCAAGGGCATGGCCAAGTTTCATTGATCCCATCCCTGAGTCTGGATAATCCCCAGCCCCCTGCCAAGTAGAAAAGGCGTGACCCTTCCCACAGCAGGGACTCTGCCTTCCCTCCTCAGACTTTGCCCATCACTCTGACGCGCTTCCTAACAGAACACATTCTGTGCCACGAACTTCAATGAGGTGGTGATTAAAGACTGCAGAAGAAGCGTTTTTCAATTTAAACCTATTTTTTTCCTGAATGGAGCAGGTGTCTGGGAGTCACAGTTACAGGAATGAAAGGATCACATTATTCACAGTTTTCCTGTAATTAAACTCATCCACTTTCTGAATGAGGCCCTGTGCCCAAAATAATAATAACTGGAGCTCCCACCAGGCAACTTCTTGGGCACCAGAACTGGGCTGGGGTTTGCTCCAGAGGCTGGTGAACCCCAAGAACGCCTCTCTGGGAGCCCGGAGCAGGCCAAGACCTGTTGTTAGCCCAACGCCAACACCACTTTTGTTTCCTGTGGTGCTGGTGGAGACCTGGGGGAAAGGTAAAAGGAGCACGTTATGAGGGGGTTGATAAGATAAACTCAGCAGCCAGGCAATACTTAATTACGACCATTTTTTAAGACTCAGTGCTCAGTTTGTAATCCTCACAAAAACCATGTGAGGGACAGATCTGGAAATTACAGCTCAGGAAAGTGAAGTAACTTGCTCAAGGTCACACAGCAAATTGGTGGTATTCCCGGATGGCCTAACTCCACAAACATTTCTCTGAAGCACTGTGATTTGTTTAGCTAATAGAAGTCTCCCCACAAGCCCCCAATTCCCACCTGCCCTTCTCCCCCACAAGAAGTCCAGGGGAGCTTAGGTGACTGGGGTAGTCTGAGAAGTACCGAGCCCTAAGAAATCCTGAATGTGAGAGGCCTGAGGAGGTCCTCTGCCCAGCACAGATCTCTCCTGTTCCTGTGCCCACAGCCTGCCCCCAAGCCCTAGAGCCCTTCAACTGCCCTGAGCTCTAAAAGAACCAGAAAATTCTTTAGTGAAGTCTGTCAATTGTCCTGCTAACTGACACTCCCAGTGTGGTGTAGGCTCTCTTAGAATCCTCTGGGTATCATTCTTCCGACTTTACTGATGAGGAAACCAAGCCCAGGGGGTGAGGGGTAATTTATCCAAAGAAAGTAAAAGGAAACAGGGGTTAAATGGAGGCCTGCTGAAGACCCCGTCATACCAGGCTGAGAGACGACCCACCGGTGGCCAGACTTTGTATTTATCATGAGCCTTCACGTCTCTCTTTTTCTGTGTGACTCCACACATACTTACCGAGTGGAAAACAGAAGGCGCTCTGTCCCTCCTGGGAGGAGAGGGGATGTGGAGGATCAGACAGATAACGGATATTATACTCTTAATCCAAGGCTGCCCTGACCACACAAATTGATTCTGAGGCTTCTCCTAAACCACTCTGTGGATTAATTATGACATGTACCCTTCAGGGTCCTCGGTCAGGACAACAAAAATAGACTTGAGCTGCTGGAGCAGGAAAGGGGTTTGTTAGAAGGATATGCTACAGTAATAGCTAACCTCACTGAGCGCTCACCGGGTCCAGGCACATGCCAAGTGCTTGACCTGAGTAATTCATTTATTTCATAGATCAGGAAACCAAAACATGGTGAGGCAAAGCAAGTTGCCCACGATTAACAACTCGTACACGGAAGAGCCAGGATTCCGTCTGGCAGGCTAGTTCTGGAGCCCACACTCTTCATAACCACGGTTGGCTTTCTGGCTATTATCTCTGATGGTCTTCCTGCTCTGGGTCCCTAACTTCAGGAGCCAAGGTCCCAGCAGAGTTTGGAGCTAAGTCCATGTCCCGCCTTTCACGGCAAGGAGAAGAGAGGGGATCATCTGTTCTGCCTGGATTTCCACAGTGGGAGACATGGCCCTGGGACTGTCTTGAGAGTCCCCCACATGTGGAAGGTGTTTCAGATACTGGCTAATCCTCAAGGATCAGTGACCCCTACAGTCCTAGTGAAGACTGTCTGCCAGGTACGGCCTTCAAAACCTTGGGCCCTCAGGTGGGAAGCTAGGCACACAGACTCTAAGCTCCTTAGCAAATAGGGTCGTTTTGGGGTTTTCGGGTAGAGTGGGTAACTTGGAGCTTGGGCTGGTGGTCCTTGGTGGTGACAGTAGAGCTGGGTCCCCTTGATGTCCGGGGGCCATTTCCATAGAAGCTGGGAGCCATAGTTCTCAGGATGGTGTCTGCATCCTTTACCCTGTTTTCCTGAGAAGCGGCATCCTTTACCCTGTTTTCCTGAGAAGCGGCGGCGGCTGCCTCCCCATCCCTGGAGTCACATCTCAAGGACAGCAGAGCTGCTATCTTTGTTTGGCATTTTTCAATGTCAGCAGCAGAGAAGCAAAATCAGCCCAAAGGGCTGTTTAATTGCAATATAAAAAATCATGCTTTTTCAAGGGAAAAAAGGAGAGTCCCCACCCCTTCAGTTTCCAGCCCAGTACCGTATCTGCTGATTCGGCCTCATTCAAATCCAAACAAGCGCATTCATCATCGTAAAAAGTGCCATTCAAGCGAACGCTCTCCACAGGCCTGTGTTTCGCCTCAAATGTTCCCAAGCCCAATTAGGCCTACTGCAAGCTCCTGGACCCCGGCAGAGCGGCGTGGAGGGAGACGCTATGGCAGCTCCCTGGGAAAGGCTGGCTGGCTGCTCTGGGTAACCCTGCCCTCTCATGGGCAGAAGGAAAGTTAGCAGGAGCCCTGGACTGAGTCAGAGGTCTTAGCCCAAATGCCAGCTCGGACCCAGGACACGTCCCTTGCTCACTCCAGGGCTTGGTTCTTTATCTGGAAGATCAGAAGTCAGGCTGGATCAGGAGGAGCAAGTTTGGGAAGCTTATACCCCCATATCGCCCTCTCCTGCCTATGTCCATGTCTCTAACTGCTCAAAGATTTCTATACTGAGCCCAGATTTGGTCTCCGAATCCTTCTCAACACAGCACTTCAGGAAACTGGCACTTGAGATGAAGTGCGTTGCTACCGCTGGGCTAGGAGAGGCTCCTGGGTGTCTTCCTGGTCATGCACTTGAACTTTAAGAGCAGTAGCAACAGGCACCAGGCCCTCGCTATGTGCTTCCTGGGCGCCGGTCTATGTGAATACTGACTTAACCCACTGGACTACGTCATGACTATTACCGCTGCCCCACTTTATGGAGGAGGTCCAGATTGGGGTAGGAACTTGCCCAAGGTTACACAGCTGGTAAGCAGAGGAGTCGGGATTCAGACTCATGTCATCTGGTTAAGACTCTGAGCTCTAACCCTTTCCAACGAGTTAGGTCAGTCAACAAAGAGCCAGCCTCTGAATGGGGGCGGGGGGTGGGTGTCCACACCCAGGTCATCTTGAAGGTCCCAGCATTCTGTACTCAATAAATGTTCGTCGAATCAGCAGATGAATGAATGAATGAGTGAGTGAGTGAAGTGAAAACAGACTGTGGGGAACAAGACAATAAGTGGCTTCCATTTATTAAGTGCTTACTGTTTGCCAGGTGGACCCAAACCCCCCAACTCAGAGGAGCTCACTAAATATTTGTTCAAAAATGATAGTAATACTTGTTTCATCCAATAACCCCATACCTTTCTGAGGTAAGAACCACATGGCCTCGGTTTATCTAGGGGAGAATGTACCCCCAGTTAGTTTCCTGTGTTAGCAAAGAGCGGAGCTGGGTCCTGCCCGCTCTGGACTCTACCTAAGTGGTAGGGGAGGATCCGGGAAGAGGGCAGTTGGAGAACTTGGAGCCGGGTGTGTCCTTGTTAACCTGCTTGGGGAACACCCGCCCCCCACCACCAGTTGCTTAGAAAAAAGCCAGTTAGTAGCCTGGGGCCACCTCCTGGTTTCTGTCATCTACATCTGGTTCTGGCTCTGCCTGGCCTGGCAGGGGTGCTGATGGGGGGCACGGAGTGTAGCCATGCCCTCGGTGCCCCCACACCTCCCCTCCCACCTCACCAGCAAGAGCCAGCCGCCCGGGGAAGGGAACAGCCTGACCACGCTCAGGAGGCTTTCCAGTCCTTTTGACTGCGACCACAGAAAGAAATTTGTTTTACATAAACACGCTGAAACAACAGTCCTGCAAAACAATATTTACCCTTTCTCATTGCCAAGTATTGTGATGATTTTCTAGTCTGTTCTATCCAAAGACATTGCTAGTGGTGATGCACGAAGTTGATTTCCTGGCCCATAAGTGGCTTGTGTGATTTGAAAAACATCACTATAAGGTTATACTATAATTAGCAGCTAATATTAATTGAGCAGTCAACCACTGTACAGCTAGGAACTCATGTGATTCCTACAACAGCCCTATTGCTAGGTCATTACTACCTCTATCTTTCAGAGGAGGGAACAGAGCCCCGGAGAGCTCCCGTGACTTAGCAGGGCATCCCCGTCAATGATGGCCATAGAACTCGCCACCTCTCCATCTCAGTGCTGCGGAATAATAAGCATTTATTTTGCCCTCCCCAGTCCATGGGGGTTGGCTGCAGCGGCCCCGCCCCACAGTCTCATCCTTGGCCTGCGACGTCAGGCCCGTCGGGACATGTCCTCTTCCCAGCCGTGGTGGAGACACGCAAGCCCCATGGCAAAGCACACTTCAAGCTCCTGCTTTCTTCACGTCTGCCAACCTCCGAGTCTTGGGGAGGCACCGGTACACTTTGAATTAAGGCTTTGGGCTCTTCGGAAGAAAACAACCAGACCCATGCATAGGCACGGCAGTAACACATGTTCCACTCAGACTGCTTTTGGGTTACAAAGGCAAATAAAAAGGAAAGAAGGGAAGGATGAGGGAAGGGAGGAAGGGAGGGAGGGAGGATCCAGAGGGTGGACATGTGAGCAAATGGCCTCACATCTCTGAGCTGAAATTTCTTCACCTTTAAAATGATGATACAGATGAATATGTTTTAACATGCTGTTGAGTGACAAAATTAGGTTATGGCACAGCATGGAGAGTGGAATCTCACTTTCACAGCTTTGTATTCATATTTAATTAATATATGCATGTGTAAATGTATTTGGGCGCATCTATGTCTGAAAAAGCTTCACCTAAATCTTACCAGCGGTTTGCTGGCATTGGGGTGATCTGCGGGGATTTTTTATTTTGTCTGGTCACTTTATCTACATAAATATTTTTACCGGGAGAATGTATTACATATGTCATCAGAAAAAGCAATGAGGGCAATTATATTTTGCTAACCAAAACCCAGGTCCCCAGTGCTTCTGTTCTGTCCCCAGTGGCCTCTGATGGAGGCAGCCCAGGACCTGCTCGGTGTCCCTCTTTTGGAGCCCAGGGCTGCTTATCTCTCAGAGAGGATGCAGACCCACACACACTCCCTCCCTATTCTGGCCTTGTGTCCTTGTTCTTCCTGCTCACTGCCCTGAACACTCTGGACATCTTATCTGGCATATTTCATTTCCTTTCCCTGTACCCATGATCTTTAGCAACGTGGAGTTAATCTCCACCAATACTCTGCGAGGTTGGAATTCATTCATTCTGTGGCATCAACAAAGGATGATAAATATGTGGCCGATGTAGCATGTCTTCTCCCAGCCCATGACCGTGGCAGACATTCCTGATCAAACAGGTTTTCCCCATCAACCTGGAGCACCTTTGAGTCAATGTCCGCACCGTTCCAGGCAGCCATACCATGCAGCTGGAGTTGGTCTGTTTGTTATCAAGTTCAATCCTGGGTTGGGGAAGAGACAATCAGGCTCAGGGGGCACTGAAGGTCATTTGACAAGGTAATCTCCTGACTCCTTCCTTTAGGCACAGAGAGCACAGACCTCAGAGGGGTTGAGCCCGGGTGTACTGCGTGCTGTTCCAACCCGCCTCCCTGCATGGACAGGTAAACACTCAGCTTTGTCCATTCCCCACCCCAGGGCAGGCAGGGAGGAGAGACAATCCCCAACTGTGGAAATCCAGGAGGCGTGACAGGATGGCTTTTTGGTGGGCCTGTAGATTGCCAAATGGATTAGGAAGGATACATAAGCCGGAAGATGCCAGTCCCACAGACGGTAACCAGCCCAGCTTGGACGTATTTCTTTTCTGATCACCCTGTAACTGAACAAGAATTACAAAGTGAACAAACCCAAGCAGTCATGCTTGATAATTTACTCTTCTCACTATCATTTTTAATGTGCCCTGTTTGCTCTCTCCAACCCGGAAAACACTAAACCCAGGATCTTAAAGAACCTTGGTATGCCAAGAGTCTTTCTCAAGATTTGGCGTGGTTCCCATGGCTGCTTCCCTAACCTGTGACCCTAATGTGGGGACTAAACATGAGGACAAGTCTGGCAGGGAGAGGTGGGGCACTTGACATATGGTCTATAAGTTAACATCAAGCACACACACATGCCCATATCCACAGTCCTTTCTCCAAAGCCCCATCACATTTTAGGCATAAGAATGTGTTGGGAGCATAGGCTTTGGGGTCATGTGGACTTGAACTGGAATACTAACCCCAACACCTACAAATGGTGGGAGTTTGGAGGAGGCACTTCATCTCTCTCAGCCTCTATGTTCTTATTTGTAAATGGACTAAAAACATCTACCTCGTGGGGTTGTTGTGTCCATGCTGAGAACATGTGTCTGACACTTAGCAGAGTTCATGGTACCCAGTTAAGACTTTAAGCATGACAGTTATGATCATGGCTTTGTCCAGACACAGGATGATGGACCAGCCCGCTGGGACCTGCAGAGATGCCTCCAGGCTGAGGTTCACAGAGCCCATGACTGGACACAGGATAGACTCAGAATATATTGGATAGATGGATGGATATGGATGAAGGGACAATTGGGTAGATGAATGGTTGGATGGATGGAGATGGATTGGTGGATGGCTGGCTGGCTGGATGGATGGATGGAAGGATGGGTAGGTAGACGACTGGACAGGTGAAGGGCTAGATGGAAGGATGTCTGACTAGGTTCTATTTTGGAAAAGAAAACATCAAAGCAGGGGTTTGAGAAGGCTCGTGTGTTCTTACTGACATCAATCTCAAAAGGGACATTTCCTGCTTTCCTCAGTAACCCATCATTCACCCACCATTAGAGAATTTCCCCAAACTCTTCCCAAACTCATCAGCAGCACTACACGATTCAGGTACATCTCTCACTTTGTTCTGCCTCATCCAGTCCCAAATCCTTACCCTAGCACTCATGCCTGTCACCCATCCCCTGAGCTGGGCATAGCAGCAGCCTCCATGGAGGGTGGGGATGGCTCTGGGAGGTGCCAGGAGTCCTGCTTTGCAGTTCAACTGAGGCAGATTTGGGAGGGGGGTGGTTCTGCTAGCAAGTGTGTGTGGGGTGAGGTTGTGGGCCCCTTCAAATCTGCAGAGATGTTCAGAGTCTCTGGTTCTCATCTCAGCTGGGCCCGTGGGCACCATTCCTTTCCAACTTTAATCAAAGGCTGCAAGTCGCCCTGCTTGGCAGCCCACCGTCTCAGCAAGATGCCCAAGGCGGTGCAGGGCTGGCCTTCCGTGTAACTCCTGCGGTCACTTGACACACAGTAAATTGCTTTTCATGAACTCAGGCAGGAGGCAGTCCAGGGGGAGCCACTGTCTTGTGACGAGTGACATTCGGAAGGTGCAGTCTTTATTCCAGGCAGGCAGGGCTGGGGCTGACTGGCACGGAGAGCCCGCAGCAGCAGCTGGCTGCTGTTCCCAGCACTGGCCCAGGGCCGAGGCCATCAGCCTGGGGGGCTCCACGAGGGAGACGTGAACAAAGACGCAGGTGGAGGTGGGTTAAGTGCCCTGCAGGAACCAGTGCTGGCTGCCCGCTGCTAGCTCCGAGCTTTGGCTTCTCTCTCTCGCAAACGAGTGCAATGGCTTCTCCCATTTCACTGCAGAATTCCAGGGATCGCACAAGCAGATGTCATGATGATCGGAACAACGCTTGCATTCGTACAGCATCCTACAGTTAACCAAGGCCCTTTCCTTGCCAGGAATCTGATTCAGTGAATAGTCTCCCCCTACCTGTGAGCGGCTGCCTTGGATTCCACTGTGAAACTCAACTTGCTCCAGCCGTTACTGCTCCCCTCCTGCCCCTTCCCAGAGGCAGTGCTTTCCACGCCCTGGAACAGAACGTAGGGGAGGAGAAGCTGAAGCAGCAGCTGGTGTCTCCCCAGCTGGTCACTTTCCATTGGGGCTGTAGGCAGGTTTGATGAGGAGCAAGGGGGGGCTGGGAGGGGGGCTGGGGGCCTCCCTCTGGGGGAAAAGGGCCAGGACAGGAGTTCTGGGATGCCACAGAGGAAGCTGGCTCTTCTACCACGGGGAGGATGACGGAGACAGAAACGTCCCTCAAAGGCCAGCTGTTCCCAGGTATGTGCAGGATGTTTCACCAAGTTTCATGTGAAGATCCCAACAACCAGTCCCAGGTAGATACGGATGAGCAGCCCCATTTTACAGAGGCAGAAACTGAGTCCCAGAGAGGCCAGGGAACATGTCCCCACCACAGGCTGGGAGGTGGCCACACTAGTATTTAGATCTGCTCTGTCTGAGGTGGGGGTGGGTCTTGGAAACGTGAATGGACAGGTGAGATGAGAACAGAAGAGCAGTGGACAATGAAGGCCCCAGTGTGGAGGGTGCAGCTTAAGGCATGAGTTAAAGGTGGAAGACTGGGTTAGGCCTCACTCCCCAGCACCGTGTTCTCCAGACTTCTCCAGTCTGGGCTCCGAGGGGCCTCTAGTCCAGGGCAGGAGAGGTCCTTCCCTGGGCACGGTCTCCAGGAAGCTTGGGGGGCCCCAAGGGAGGCGGGAGGGGTGGGGGCAAGAACAGTAGAGGGGGTTGACTTCTTTCCAGTCCAACCAAGACTGGAAAGGTCTCCCCCTCCTTCTACCTCCTGTCCCCAGAGATGTGAGGGTACATACAGGTGGAGGGACTGGTGGGCGTGAATGCTGTAGTGGGAAGTTCCTCCTGGGTGGAAGTCATATTAGAGGGACTCTGGTCTTCTAGAACATTCTCAGCCTTACTCTTGCTAGAATAGAGGATGCCTACCTAAGGGGGAAGGGGTCCCCTGGGAGTCCTGGACCGGTCCAGCTCAGAACTATTTCCACCCTGGCGGCCTGCAGCCTCTTCCACATCTCCTCAGGCTGGCTGGCCCCCCACATCCACATGCCCCTGGGTCAGTCTTCCCCTGGCTCCTTTCACCCTGGGAGACTCGCACATCCAACACTTCTCTCTCTCTTCTCCCTCCTCTCTTTCTTCTTCTCTTCATCTTATCTGCAGGATTTTCCTTCCAGTGGCCTAGGCTAGACGCTGGGATCATCCTGGAAGATTCTGTCCTTCCCATTCACATCCAGTGGGTCAGATCTGTGGCTCCTTCAGGTCCCAGTATTTCTCCCCACTCCCACCACTGGCTCAACCCCACACCTGGGCCTGGATACTCACCATAGCTGCCCATTGGTCTCTCTGTTTCTTCCCTGTCCCCTGAAGTCTCTTCTCAGATTAGTGTCAAGAACAAGCCGGATCAAATCCACATCAGATCACCGTCCCCCAGGCTCAGAACCCTGAGGAGCTCCCAGCTCATTCAAGCAAAAACCAAAATCCTTACCATGGCCTCTGGGCCCCACATGACACGGTCCTATCCCCTCACTGGTTCCCCCTTGTCTGCCCCTTGCTCACTCTGCTCTCACGTCCCTGGCTTCCCATCCGTTCCTGGTGCTCTCCAGGCACATGTCCCCCGCTTTAGGTCTTCACCCTGGCTCTGACTGGAACTCCCACCACCCTCTTCAATACTGCAACCTGCCCGCCACACCCCCCCTCCCTCCGCCCAACACAACACACCCAATCTCCTTCACCTGCTCTCCTTTTCCTCTTAGCACCTTCTAACAGCTACATCATTTACTTACTGACTATGTCTATTTTGCATGGTTCTCCTGGTCAGGTAAGGCAGAGGCCAGGGACTTTGTCTGTCTCATTCATTCATTTATCTCCAAGCCTAGAAGAGGACTTGGCACACTGTAGGCTCTTGATAAATATTTGTTGAATAAATAAAAGTCATTAGAAATGTTCTCACTGTATAAGTAATCCACCGTGTTATAAAAAGTAAGAAAAACGGAAAAGAAAGAAGAAAATTAAAATTACTCATCATTTTACCACTTAAACACAGCTTTGTCATTAATATTTTGGGATACTATCTTCTAGTCCTTTTACTAAAATTTTTATGGCAAGACCCATGAATTACTTGTCTCCTACAGACACTATCCTACACCATATCCAGAGATCATCTTATTTTTTTTTAAAGATTCGGACTTAGGTCTTGATCCCAGGACTCTGGGATCATGACCGGAGCTGACGGCAGACACTTAACCAACTGAGCCACCCAGGCAGCCCAAGATCATCTCATTCTTTTTTCACAATAAGCCTTTTTCAGAGGAGGAAAGAGAGGCCGGAAGAGATGAAGAAATCTGGCCCCAACTTTAAACATTATCTTAACGATTGTGTTAGTACTGGATACAGCATTTTTTACTCTGTCCTTTTCACTTTACAATGTCACGATCATGTCCCCTGTCACTAACACTATTTGTAAACCTAATTATCAAGGGCTACAAAATATTCTTCCCAGAGGACACGCTATCATTTCCCTAACTACTCCTTCACTGTTTAGAATTTTGGCTATTTCTAACTTTTTATTACTTTAAATTAAAAAGCATTAAGCCTTTCCCACATTTCCTTGTTGTTGTTGTTACTTCCTTCATTAAGATTTCAGGAGAGGGAAACCCAGGGGTCAAGTCATACAAACTTTTTAGAGAGTCTCTGGCTGGCTGTCACTGAACGCTATGTTGACATCTCTGATGGAAGGTTCCGAATGTGTGAGTTTGTGTGCGCGGTGGTCATCTCAGATGTCTTACTGTGGTGTCTTTGTCCCACACACCGGCCAGAATGGCTCGCATTTCTCTGGGCGAGGACCTCGTTCATTATTGAAGCCCCAGCCCTCAGCACGGCTCCAGCCAAGGCCTCTGACCAGCCACATTAATATTGCAGGCAGGGCTCCCGAGGTCCTAAATATTTGATCAGAGAGTGTGTTTGGGCTGTCAGTGAGCCACACTTGGAGCAAATGAGACCCTCCTCCCCTCGTGCGGTACCCAAGTGGCGTGAGGCCTGGCCACCATCGGACAGTGTGGCCAGCTGTCGGTGGAAAGCGACTTGCTGTGGGGAAGGCAGGTTAACAATAATGACACGCATCACAGCCACCTCCACGTTTGTTCTTTGATTCCACATCCCACAGCTGGCAACAGCGTCCCGCCCTCCGGGTGAGAGGGAAAGGCGGGGCCGTGACACCCAGCTTGGGAGGCTCCGTGTATGGTGTCTGAGGGTATATGGCTTGTCTTCGGAAAATGGGAATGTTCATTCGGTTCAGTTACTCGCTGCTTATTAAGCACCTACTGAGTACCACGCTCCATGCTCTGCACTTGGCAGTGATTATTTTAATGGCTCTTAGAAGGGGGCCTAGCACGCAGTGTTTTAAAAGGGTTAGTTATTATAATAATAACAACACATACATACTATTATTTATTTGTTATTTATGTTATTTATTATTTGTTTAATTATTTAATTATTTATTTAAATTATTTATTTGTTACGAAGGAGGCATGATTGTTATGCCCGTTTTACAGATGAGAAAACAGAGGCTCAGGGACTTAGCTAAGGAGCCAGAAGGCTGACCAGAGACCCCAACCATTTGTTCTAGATCTAGAACTGGACATGAATGCCGTGGCCCTGGCTCCAGCCTCATGACCCCAGCACCTGCTCCTTGCCCAGCCTTGGCTACAGGGAGAGAGAGACAAACAAACCCTGGGGCCGGTGGACCTGCCTCACACGATAGGCATGGTTCTGAGAGGAGAAACCCCTGTTCTCCCAGAGAAGCACTCACATCTCAAGCAGGCATCTGACTTCTCACCTGTTATGGAGCTCCAAGGCCTGGATGACAAGGTCCTGGAAGGCAAGAGTGAGTTGTGGGGATGACTGGGGGTGATAGAGTACAGAGGTTGGTGATGGAGGAGGCCGAGTCAGAGAGCTGGCCCACATTTGGCCATGTGCTGGGCTGGCAGCATGAATACAGGGCTGGCAGCTCGGGATGAGGCCACCTGGAACAGCCTTGTCCTGAGTCCCAGTGAAGAGTGAACATCTATTCTACAAGTGGCCAAGGGGAGAGGCCAGGACTCACTGTCCATCTAAGGGTCACCATCTCATCACCCTGCACAGCCTCCCGACCCATGTGTCCTACTCCCCATGCTCTCCAGCTCTCTCTGTGAACCCACATACCCCCCTCATATCCCCAGAATACCAAGTGGTACTACCATGAACACAACGGTGTTCGTCATGGTGGGAGTAACGAGATCGCTATAGCCTTACGCCTCTTCTCCCACACACAGTCACTGGCTCTCTCCTTCCCTCCTTCCTTCATCAGACATGCTAAGAGTTAGCAGAATGTCTCTCCTCTCCACTGCCTTAAATCCAGGAATGACTTCCTTCACACGTAGAATAAAAATCAAGGGGCACCTGGGTGGCTCAGTCCGTTAAGCATCTGCCTTCAGCTCAGGGTCCTGGGATTGAGACCTTCACCAGGCTTCCTGCTTCTCCCTCTCCCTCAGCCCCTCCCCCTGCTTGTGCGCTCGCTCTCTCTCTCTCTCTCTCTCTCTCTCTCTCTCGCTGTCAAATAAATAAATAAATAAAATTTGGGGGGAAAAAAAAAGAGTAGAAATCAAACTCCTTCCCTGGCCTAGCCTTCTACTATCTTTGTGCACCTCCATTAGCATCAGCCGTTCCCTTTGTCTGAAGTGCCCCCCTCACCCCCCGCACTTCCTCAGTAGTTCCTCATTCTCAGCCCAGTGCCCCCTCCCTGGCAGGCCTGGTGGAGATGGCCTCCCTGCCCCTCCCCCTTCACTCTACCCCAGTACCCTGTCTTAGTTTCTCAGTAAATCCTTTTTCAGTAATTTACTTGTTTGGTGTCTACACTGATTTTCAAAGTCTCATGAGCACAGGGCCTGGTCTGGTTCCCTGCTGTACCCCAGTGTGCGTGCTGCCAACTGGCACTGCAAAAGGCAAAGGGGAAGGATGGAGGACCCCAGACCAAACAGGTTCTCTGGGAGCCTGCCCTCGGGGGTACAGCTGAGAGTGTCTAGCCAGCAGAAGCCATGAGGAAGGGCAGGGAAGGTTGCTGCACGCACCTGTGGTGCCCTGGCCCGTAGGGTCTCTTTATCCCAAGGGAGGAATGGGACAGGCACGACTCGGCCCATTCTAGAGAGCCTCGGAAGGAAGAGATGCACAGGCCCTGGCTCCCCCTCCCCGACATTCCTGACGCCCATCTCCACTGCCAGGTGCTCCCCTGGTCGGAGGAACGGGCCTGCCCTGCTTGTCATTCCAGCCGCGGCTTCCTTCACTCGCGCGCTTCCCACCGCGCCAGGAGTGGGTTTGTGATAACGTCCGAATAAATTATTTAAGCGACTTTCCGCAAGGCGGGGATGAAACTCCAGGCTGATAACCGAGTGGGGGCTGGAGGGGAGATTCAGGGCTCCCGCGCTGGCCGTGACCATGCGCCCCATGCCCCCTGCAGGTGGATGCAGGGGGTCCCCAGCCTCCGTGTGTTAATTAAACCAGGGCAGGCAGGGTGGGGGAGGTGGCATGGTGATGGTCCCCACTCTTGGGCTCAAGAACCTCGGGCCAGCCACCGGCCAGGGAGAACAAACCGGGGTCACAGGCTGAGAGAACCAGAGGGAGCCCCCCAAAAGCCCCCCAAATGGGAAAGGATTCCTGATACAGGCAGAGCTGGCCTGGGTCCAGAAGACTTGGGGTGGAGAGCCCCTGAGGGAGTGGAGTGCAGGGAGGGGTGGAGAATGGAGGACCTCCAACAGGGATGTGGTTGTTGCCAGAGGAAATCTCTGAATCAGGGGCAGAAACAGAGCTGGGCCTTGCAGGGCCTGGCCTTGTTACAGTTAGGAACCACGCGTGCCTGTGGGATGCTAGCAGTCCTTCTGCGCGACCCGCGGGGGCTCCTAACCAGGACACAGGCCTGCGGGTGACTTGCTCCCTGTCCATGGAGGATAACAGCACAGTCCCCTCCGGTAACCCAGTGCAGGGAGGTGATGTAAAGCCTGGCCTGGGGGTCACTGTGTGGAGCTCAGGCCCAGCCCACATGCCCAGGTGTGTGAGTAGCACCTTCCTGTTTTTTTCCCTAAGAATCAACTTAATCTGCATAAGGTTGTAAGAAGGGCCTTGTGGCTTAGGCTGAAGTATAAGTTGCTCCACACCTGTCACTACCCAGTCCTTCTGTCCCCAGATCCTGGGCCATGGGGGTCCTCAGGCCTTGAAAGGGGCTATAACCATGTACCCACTCCTGTCTGAGGTCCTGCGGATTCAGGGCCCACATGTCCCCCAGTGAGGGCTACTGTCTTTTCCCTCTGTGGAAATTCCTTCCTTCCCTCTCCCTACCCTTCCCTCACAGCCCACCCCCCGCCAAGCAAAATTTCCCTAGAAGCTTTTGAAATCCAGGCCAGGAAAGGAAGCGTCTAGCAGGCCACTTCTGCTTTGGGCCCTGCCACAAACCTCCCCTGAGCCAGAAGAGAGCCTTTGTTCAAAAGAGGGAAGGGTGGCGAGAGCAGGGAAAAGACACACACCAGTACCTCAAGTGCTATTCCTGCCCTCCATAAGCACCCACAACAGCATCCTCTGGGGGCTGCCCAGACAGCATCCTTCCTCTGCACTGAGGTGGGTGACAGGGCAGCCTGGGGGCTGCAAGGTTGGCCCTGAGCAGAAGTACTGGTGGGAAGAAGAGGATTCTTGGCTAGGGAAAGGGCACCTAAGCCCTAGGTTTCTATCTGAGGCTCAGGGGAAGTGGGTGCCTATTTGGTGGGCTCTAGTCAAGATATCCTTGAAAAGTTTCCGTTTGGGAGATTGTCTGAGGCAAAAGACCCAAGCCAAATGGCTTTAAACCCTAAGCTGTCATGAGCCAGCTGTGTGACCTTGGACCAGTGTTCTGACCTCTCTGAGCCTCCACCACTTCGTGTGTGACTTTTATGTAAGCCACTGTCACGCTCCTCCTCCCGTGGGCCTAGCCCTGCCCCGTCGGGCTGTGTAAGTCTTTCCAGCGCTCAGCACCCAGGAGGTGCTGTTGAGTCCCAGAGGACGGTGAGGTAGAGAGCTGGTGTGGTGGTCGATGTGCTTCTAGAAAATGAGGAGGCCAGGAGTGTGTGGTGCGGTGATCTTAGGAAGCTGTTGCCCCTGTCTGGGCCTCAGTTTTCCTTCGGTGAGTGGGGATCACAGTCCTTGCCCGGCCCACTCACGGGACACAGAATAGTAACAACTCCTCCTCAAGGAGGGTTCCCAGAGGCTCCTCGGCCCTGAGCACCATACACGTGGGACGCATTTAGTCCACACGACAACCCTGTGACGTAGGTGCCAGCATCCCACTTTACAGCTGAGAGCACAGACACAGAGGGTGAAATAATTTGCCCAAAGGCGCAGCCAGCAGTGGCTGACGGTGGCCCAGGCTGGTTTCAGAGTCAATCCTGAACCATCACAGTGTGCACTGGGGGCAGGGGAGGAAGGGAAAGGATTTGCTTTCCAAGTTCTTGGGTTGTCAGAGCTGGCCCTGGACACTCGCTGAGACCCAGATACTGGCAGGAATTGCCAAGGTCCCAAAGCCTGGTGGTGAGCTCTGCTCAGCCCCCTCGAAGTGGACCTGCGTGAGCTGAACGCAGGGACTGAGGCCGCTGGGGTGGTGGGTGGGGCTGAGGGCGGAGTAGGGAGGGGAGGTCTTGGTGGGGGGGAGGACAGACTGGCAGCAGGCAGCCCCCTCATCTCCACCCCCCATCAAGGGGCAGATCTGTGTCACATGCAGGGCCTCCCACCTCCTGCCAGAACCCGACAATTGCTCCCTGGTGAAGAGGGGCGGCTGCCTTAGGAGGCAGGCCTGCGGCTGGTGCCACGTGGGAGGCCGGGGCGTCAGGGCCCACATGGCTTCTGCTGGCAGGGTGAAAAGAAGGAAGCCCCACTCCCACTGAACTTCTGCTGGTCCAGGCCCCAGCACGCATGGCTCATTTTGCTCATTTACTCCCAACAGCCACCTGCAGCCTGCGACTGTGATGACAGCCCATTTAGCAGAACAGAAATTGAAGGCGTGGGAAGAAAAGACACATTGGGGGGCACCTGGGTGGCTCAGTCATTGGGCATCTGCCTTCGGCTCAGGTCATGGTCCCCGGGGTTTTGAGATCGAGCCCTGCATTGGGCTCCTTTCTCATTGGGAAGCCTGCTTCTCCCTCTCCCACTCTCCCTTCTTGTATTCCCTCTCTCAATGTCTCTATCTCTCTGTCAAATAAATAAAATCTTGAAAAAAAAAAAAAGACACAACAGACAGCAAAGGGGGCAGCTGAATGTGCACATTTTGAAGTCCCCGCAGGTGGTACAAGGTGGCAACGTGGTGAAAGGCTCAGCACCCGCAGTTAGCGAGCGCCTACTGTGTGCCTGGCAATGTCCGGGGGTCATTAGCTCCATTTTACAGTTGAGCAAACTGAGGTTCAGAAAAGAGGAAGTAGCTGCCCCTCCCCACCCCTAGTTGCACTGCTGACTGTGTCAGAGCTAACTTGAAGCTGTCCTCTGCCCTCCTGGAAGTTTGAGTCAGCTGGGGGAGACATTCATACCAGAACCAAGGCAACTGAGCTGTGATGGAGATATAAACCGATTCCTTTGGGAGAATGGGCCTGTCAGGGTGCCTGTCAAGAGCATTTCGAAGAAAGAGAAGGAGGTGTCTGACTGGGACATCTGGGCTGCCGTGTTTGTTTGTTTACTTTAAAGAATTTGTAATTTTTATTGTAATTTTTTTAAGTAAACTCTACTGTCAAGGCGGAACTCGAACTCATAACCCTGAGATCAAGAGTCGCACACTGTACTGACTGAGCCAGCCAGGCCAGGCACCCCTCCCCTGACTTTTTTTACAAAGAATTTGTGATATTTTATTTTATTTTATTTATTTAACGCTATGCACCAGCTTAAAAAGCGAGGTGGGGGTGCGTTTCAAGTATGGCAATAGCAGGAACAAAGTACGGAGGCAGAGCGGGTCAAGGCAGGGCTCTGAGAAATGTGCAGTGTCCGGGGAGGCTGGAGCACCTGCCATTGGTGGGGGGGGGGTACAAGGTAGCCCCCTGCTGGGGTCCCACAGGGAGTGGAGAGCCTCTCTGAGGTTTGAAGCCAGGGAAGGCCAATGGGAAATTGCTGCGAGGAAGAGGAGCAGGGCACAGACCACAGAGAAGTGAGAGCTGGGCATGGAGGCAGGCACCCGTGGGGCTCCGGGATCAGCTCAGCCAGTTGTCTGGGGCTTAAGCTCTGGCATCCAGCACATCTGGGTTTGAGTCCTGGCTCCGCCCCTACTGCTGGGTGGCTTCAGGGAAGTTACTTGCCTTCTCTGAGCCTTGGCTTCCCTCTGTGTGAAGAACATCCTCCCTGGGGCCATTGTAGATGGCAGTTGTGAGCCCGGGGCTTTCCATTTAACCCTCCCGACAGAGGAGGTAGGCGGTCGAATCACCCCCATGTCATGGAGGGGCAAACCCGTCATGGCTAGGACATAAAGGTCCAGACATTTTGACCCACGAGGAGATGACATAGAGGGGCTGGATAGGTTCCCGGGTGGCTGAAGCCCTCTGCTGGGCCAGCACCGCCTTTCAACTTCTCTTCTATCTAATCTTGCTTCTGTCTCCTCCCTTCCCTGGGTGCTGGCCCTAACAAAGAGCCTCCACATCAAAGCCCATCTTGGGGTCTGCTCCTGGACAACCACACCTGCCTCCGGGCTCACTGATATTCCAGCCTGCATGACAATCCTAAACCCTGGGTGGGGCGCAGGCACTGCCTTTGTGAACAGTGTGGCCTCAGAGGCCAGTGCTAAGATGTCCCCCCTTCCACCACAAGGAGGAACAAGGACCGATATATGGAAATGGGGACCCGGCTGAGCCAGGAAGGGGTCTTTGGAGCCAGCCACTTTGGGCCTTGTTGTGGGCTGAGTGGTAACTCCCCAAAAGATTGGTCCATAAGCTAATCCCAGGAGCTATCAATTTTACTTTATTTGGAAAGAGGGTCTTGGTAGATATATAAAGATTTTGAGATAGAGATCACCCTGGATTATTCAAATGGACCTTAAGTCCAATGACAGTGGGATGGAAAGAGAGAGACACACATTGAGAAGAAGGGGTTACAGAGATGGGAGCGATGGGGCCACAAGCCAGTGAAGCTGGCATCCCCCAGAAGAGGCAAAGGGAAACTCTGTCAGAGCCCTGGAGGGAGGCAGCCCTGCCATCACTTGGATTTCTGAACTTCTGGCCTCCCAAACTGAGAGGGAACATATTGTTGTTTCAGGTCACGCGGTTTGTGGTCCTTTGTTACAGCAGCCACAGGCAAGGATACGGGGCCCACATCCATTTCCCATCCCACTCCCTTGGGAGGCTTTCCAGGGAATCCCCAGAGGCCCCTGGGGTCAGGCACTATGCCAGCCCTGGGCTGGGGGCCAGGAGAGAGACACTAGCTCTTCAGAGGAAGTCTTCTTGACCTGGGGTTTTGACTTAGAGTAGGAAGTACTCATCAGGAAGAGAAGGGAGAAGAATATCCAGGGAGACGGGTATCGTTTGTCTGAAAGAATTGATCATGGTGCTTTCTAGTAAATTCGACTTAGAGATATGATGGGAGCAGAATGTACCAGGAGGAGAGAGGAGGAAGACACAACAGAGGACAAGGGCCTGATCTCAGAGGTCACTCAATGCTCACACAAGACTTGTTTTTCTAAACTATGTTTTAGAACAGTTTTAAATTTCCAGAAAAATTGTGAAGGTAATACAGAGAGTTCCTTCATGCCCAGTTTCTCCAATTATTATTATCTTAGTATGGTACATTTGTTACAACTAACAAACCGGTATCAGTACATTATTAAGTTAAGTCCATACTTTATTCAGATGTCCTTAGTTTTTGCCTCATGTCCTCTTTCTGCCCCAGGATCCTATCCAGGCTTTCCTGGTTGTCCAGTCCATCTAGGCACGCTTTGGCTGTGACGGTTTCTTAGTCCTTCCTTGTTTTTGTTGACCTTGACAGTTTTGAGAACTTCGTCAGGTATTTTGTAGAATGTCCCTCAATTAGGACTTGTCTGATGCTTTTCTCATGATTCGTCAGGGGTTATGGGTTTTGGGGAGAAAGAGCACAGAGATAAAAGGCCATTTTCATGACTGCGTAACAAGAGTCCTTACTGTCCGTCCGACTTCTATTCTCTTGATGTTGACCTTCATCATCTGGCTGCGGACGTGCTCATCAGGTTTTCCTACTGTCACTGCGATGGACCGTACTTTTTGGAAGGCAGTTAGGATGCCCAGCCCACACCTGTGGCCTTTTTCAGAAGTGAGGGGTTTCAAGCAGGAAATTCACACGGCTAGGTTTTCTTCTTCAAACCCAGTTTTGTCAAAGATGTAGGGAAACAGACCCCGTCACCTTCTGCTGGTGGGAGTGTAGACTGGACCGTGTTTGGCAGGACAGTTGGACACATCTGTCCAAGCACACATACTCTCCGACCTAGCAAGTCAGCCCTCCAGAAATGTGCACTCATGGGCACAGCAGTATCTGGACAAGAAAGCCCGTGCCAGCAATATGGGTAGCCATCAAAAACGTGAAATTATCGGACACCCACGGACAGGGAAATAGATGCGAAAGTCGTGGTAGATTCATGTCACACAAGACTAAGCAACCAGCTAAAAAGAAAGAGGTAATCTATGCATGTGATGTGCGACGTTCTCCAAGATGCGTTAGAAATGAAAAATGCTGGCAGGCTCTTATTTATGATGTGATTCCATTTGCATGAGTAAAAAGACGTGCTTTTATGTATGCACGTATGAGTAGAAAACGTGTGTCAGGAACCACAGGAACCCTCAAGCATGGTGGCTCTGAGGTTAGGGGATGCCCTGGGGGCCAGAGAAGGAGGGCGATTTTTACTTTTCACTTTATAACTCTCTTTGACATTTTGCATGGTAAGCAAGTCCTGCTTTCATGAGAAAATGTTTTCAATTTTCAAAATATCTTCTCTGAGATTTGCATTTTAAGACTCCACTGTGGCTGCTGGGAAAGGACGAGTCGGGGGAACCAGAATGGGGTGGAGAATCCAGTTTGCAGATGACAAGTGGGGGAGACGAGAGAAGGGGGTGGGTTTGGGAGTGATGGGGTACAATGGGGAGGACTGGTGACTGTGGGGGAGGTGGAGGAGGGGTGAGGGTGTTTCCAGCATTGGCTTGGCTAGAAGCAGAGGGCATGCTCAACAAGGGGGAGGGGAGCATAACAAAGTGGCTGCTTACAAGTCTACAGAAGCCCGTAAGGGGTGGCACAGCACCCAGGTGAGCCGCATCTGGGAGCCATCATCACCCCTCTGCCTAGAGGTAGTGGGAGGGCAAGCTTGCTGGAACAGGACAGGGCAACTGTGGGAGAAGATGCCTGGCCGGAGCTGCAGCTCCAAGGAGCCTGGCGGGGAGGGAGCCTGGGGAGCAAACACCCCAACCTCACCTCCTTCTGCAGATGGTACCTCCCATTGGCCAAACACACCTGGAAGCCAGAGGGCAAGTGCAGAATAGGGTAGAGGAGGGTGGGAGGGGACCTAGGTGCCTGATAGATGGATGCTTCCCCTTGGAGAAGGGCCCAGCAGGAGGAACAGGGTTTCAGAAGGATGAAGAATTCAATTTATGGTCCAGTTCAGGCAGTGTAAGTTACCTGCTTAACAGCCACCAAATGAGATGCTGGGCTAGAGCTTAGATGCCAAACGGTCTAGCTTCCTGTGGTGGTCCCTGGCGCCTTGGAGATCACCCATCTTTCACCTCTACCTGCCTGGAGTCCTGCCTGGCACGCAGGGTTGGAATCTAGAGGACTTCTGTTGGGGGGACTCACACCAGAGGCATTGGGCCTCCCCTCGTACTACAGGGTCAAGGAGGAATCTGTAGGTCTGACCAGGCCTTGTGAAGGCAGCCTAGGGCTTGAGGGCTCCAGGCTGGATTAAGTTGGGGAGCGGGGCTTACCCAAAGCTTGCTCAGACCAGCCTTGGCTTGGGGCTGGGAGGTCTTGGGCCACCCCATTATTCCCAGATAGGGGGAGATCTTTAAAGACAGTTTGGTTTTCTGCGGAGTGGTTGGCTGCAGAGAGTAGGGGAGGGGCACAGTCACCAAAGCCTCTAAGGGATCGGAGTGGCCACCAAGTCCTGGGAGGACAACAATCCCAGAACAGTGCAAATAGGGTGTTTGTCTGGAGAACGGGAACCCGCTGGCACTAGCAGCACATTCCACAGGATTCTATAATCAGATTAGCCAGCTCCCAGGCGGGTCCAGGAGGGCTGGGAAGACAGGCAGGGAGAGAAAGTGGGCCAGGAGAAGGCCTTCCCTCTGAACTCTCCTACTCTGCCTCCCCACCCCCTTCTAAATCTTCACATCTCACCACCTAATTGCCCTCCTCGACATTCATGTGGGGAAACTGAGACCCAGCGGTGGGTGGGGGGGACTTGTCCAGGGTCTCACAGTGTCAGGGATAAGTCACGCCCTCAATTCTGCCCTCTCTCTGTGGGATGCTATTTCCTGGCCCCTTGGGGAACAGTCTCATCCCCATTCCATACGGGCCTGGTACCTAATTTGCAGGGCCTGGTGCAAATTGAAAATGTAGGGCCCCTCATTCAAACGTCGTTAAGAATTTCAAGGGGCACTTGGGTAGCACAGTCCATTAAGCCTCCTGCTCTTGGTTTCAGTTCAGGTCATCATGAAATCAAGCCCCGAATCAGGTTCGACACTAGGCATGGCATCTGCTACAGACTTTCTCTTCCTCTGCCCCTCATTGCCTCTCTCTCTTTCTCTCTCAGATAAATAAATAAATCTTTAAAAAAAGAAAAAGAATTTCACAATTGACTACAGAATCCTAACCCCTCTGACTTGACGGTAGAAAATGCAGGAAGCAGGCCCTCACCCCACACCCAGCTCAGCGGCTTAGCGCTGCTTCTCCTCTCCCCTTCCTCATGGTGCATGCCATCCTGCGTGGTCCCGTAGGTCCCAACCCCTGGGGGTCCCTCAGCAGTGCTGGGAGAGGAGGCATCCTCGCTGGCTGTCTGGGGGCTTCTTGAGGGGGCTACTCCAGAGTCCCCAGTGCCCAGCACAGGCCTGTGGGTATTTGTAAGTGATAAAGTGCATGTCTTCCCTTGAGGACACATGGGGGGACAGCCTGAAAGCCACCTCCCACTCTGGCTCCCCTGGGGCACAGCAGGGAGAGATCTCAGACACAGTGCTTCCTGCCAGGCTCACCCAGGACCAAGACCAGGCAGGATTCCCTCCTTCTCTGGGTGCGCGCGTGTGTGTATGTGTGTGTGTGGAGAATGGGAATGAATGGGGACGGCAGAGGGAATGGTAGACTAAGGAAGATTAAGGTGATAAGGAGATTTCACAGAGAACAGCTGTAAAGCTCTGTGACAGGGGTGAGGATTATTAGATTACTATCCAGGGCCAGGCCCCTGGCTCCAGGCTTTAAACCCAAATCTTTGCTAAGTGTGGCTGAAATTCAAGGAGTTCACAGAGTACAATCCCTCCAGACAATCAATCTGACAGATCATTGATATTATTCCCATTGTACAGATGAGAACCCAAGGCTCAGAGAGGCCAAAACTCTTAAAAATGGCTGAGATGCAGATTAAAACTAGTTCTGGCCCAAACGGCCTCCCTGAGACTGCCCCCGCCCCAAGGTGAATCAGGGCCTGTTCCCAGCCTTGTGGTGCTCACTGTCCGATGGCTGAAACCTACAGGGAACTCAGAGGAAGGAGAGGTCACTGGGGGCTAGCATAGTAAGGGGAGGCTTCCTGGAGGTAGTGGGAGAGAGACGCATAAGCTGTCTTTGAAAGCTTCACACCACTCTCTCCAGGAGATTCACACCACTCTCTCCAGGAGACGGTGAGGGTAGTGTCACCTGTGCACAGAGCAGTCTGAACAAAAGGGTGGAGGAGGACCAGTCGTGGTGGGTTGGTCTCTCCACAGAGCCTGGCAGAATTGAGGTTCTAGCAGGGGTCCCCAGGTGGGCAGCAGCTAGGCTGAAGAGTTTTGCCTCAGGCATCTTGGCCAGGAAAGTTCCAGATGGGGGCAGGCTGGAGCCCCTGCGGGGAGGCGAGGACTGAGCAGGAGGCTTCAGTCTGGGCTGCAAGGATCAGGACCAGCTCAGCTGCAGGAAGGCTATGGGGTCAGACGTAGGTCATCTGGAAGTGGCCAAAGGAGATCATCAAGGGCCTATTTCTGCAGAGTTCACTCTGCAGAATTAATTCCTGGCCCTGGATCATGAGTCTGCAGAAATCTCACTCCTCAACAGCTTCAGGTGGGAGCAGACCCAGAAGCCCTTGGGTCTGTCCTCTCTAGCTTGGGTGCCTCATACTTGCCAGACCCCAGGATGGAGTTACAGAGAGGAAGATGGCGACCAGCATACCCTCAGGAATGCCCATTTGGCAGATGGGATCACTGAGGCTGGCTGTAGGGAAGGACTTCCCCAGGCTGTACAACAAAAGAGAGGAGTGGCGGGCCGAGAACCTTGATCTAGGATGGGCCTTTTCATTCCTGTTGGGGAGAAGAACAGTTATCAGCGAGCAGGCACACATCAGGGGCCCGTGGAGCAGGCATTATTGTCCATCCTGACTACTTATAGTGACATCCAAGCTCAGAGAAGCTAAGGCCCCTGCCCAAAGGCACACAGGTAGAAAGTGAGCAGGTGACTTGGTTGCTGAGCCTTAGTTTCCTCATCTGTATAAGGTGGGGGATCAGGCTGAAAGACGGTCCCAAGGAGCAAAGAGGGCTTTGGAAACCTCTCCACATTGTCTATGAGAACAGCCTCTAGGAAAGCAGAGTTCCAGTGGTTACCAGGCCCTGGCACCTGGCCAGAATCTCCCTGTCCCTGGGACAGAGGCAGGGAACAGCCTCTTCCCTCCTACATAGACTCCTGCTCCTTTAAAGTCACCCCCAGCACTCAGCGGCTGCCCTTGGGGCTGTAGTTGATAGCCTCTGTAAGAAGGCCCTCCCAGTCATCCCTGTTCCTTGATGTAAAACACTCATGGGGGCCCGAAAACCTCATGGGGGCCCGGAAACACTCATGGGGGCCCGGAAACCAATGCCATGTTTAAACCAATGGGAGGAGTCCCAGTCCTAAGGAGCTCACCCTGTGTGGGGTGGGGAAGGGGAGGTGTTGCAGGGTTTCAGGAGTGGAAGAATGAATCTCCAGGAGAAAAATGTGAAGTGAGGTGAAAGTTTATTAAGTGGAGGTGAGAACAGAAAGGGAAAAAAAGAAACCTCTCTAGAGAGAACCGAGCTGCTATGGAGGGGTTTTATGCTAAGTCTTTTATAGGAAAAGGACCAGGGAACTTGGTAATTTTCTTGTCAATATCATGGTGGATTTGTAAATATCATGTCTATATTTAGAACAAACGTGGTAGACTTCTAACAGTCATGAGAACAAACAAGATGTTCCCTTCTCTCTGGTTAGTATCTCCTCTATAACATTTCTCCACATCTGGGATTTCTGTGAGCCTAGTCAGAACCCCCACTACCTGTCTCTCCCGACCTAGCCTGGCCTGTCCCTTACTCCTGGTGAAGGGGACACATGTGTGCATGTAGATGGAGGTGGGGAGAGACGGAGGTCAGAGAGTGGAGGAGAGAGGAAGAGCAAAGATACCCACAGTCACTCCAAAAGTGGGTCAGCACCAGGAAACAGGGAGGTAAAGGAAGCCTGGAGGAGGCAAACTTCCCAGGTTGGAGATAAGGGAAGTCTTCTTGGAGGAGGAGACTCTGGAGGAGGAGGAAAAAAAGCACAGGAAGAGCATCAATAGCAAAGGGAAGAACAGGAACAAAGGTTGGGGTTTGAGGACCAGCCTGCTGTGTCTGAGGAACAGTGGTGAGTTTGGTGGAAGCTCTAGGCTGAAAGAGGGTAGGGAGGAGGCAGAGAGGTGGAATGAAAAAGCCTGTGGTCAGACAGCTGGAGTTTAGTCAGCAAGTAGGAAGCCACTAAGGATTAGTGTGTTTTAAAAAACAAAAGTTTCGTTATAGACAATTTCAAATATATATATATAAAGAGAATGGGATAATTAGCCCCTATGTGCCCATCTTTCACCTTCCAACAGTTACCTGCTCATGGCCAAGTTTGTTTGATTTTTACCTCTACAGCCACCCTCTTCTGCAGACTGGACTCTCTTTTTTTTTTTTTTTTTTAAGATTTTATTTATTTATTTGACAGAGATCACAAGTAGGCAGAGAGGCAGGCAGAGAGAGGAGGGGAAGCAGGCTCCCTGCTGAGCAGAGAGCCTGATGCGGGGCTCGATCCCAGGACCCTGGGATCATGACCTGGGCCGAAGGCAGAGGCTTAACCCACTGAGCCACCCAGGCGCCCCTGCAGACTGGATTCAAAAGCAAACCCGGGGGACGCCTGGGTGGCTCAGTTGGTTGGACGACTGCCTTCGGCTCAGGTCATGATCCCGGAGTCCCGGGATCGAGTCCCGCATCGGGCTCCCAGCTCCGTGGGGAGTCCGCTTCTCCCTCTGACCTTCTCCTCGCTCATGCTCTCTCTCATTGCCTCTCTCTCAAATAAATAAATAAAATCTTTAAAAAAAAAAAAAAAAAAAAAAAAAAAAAAGCAAACCCGGGATAGCATATCAATGAATACATTAAAATGTTAGTGTAAAGCTTCAAAAGTAAGGATTCCTTAAAAAGAAACCCAATCACAATTGTTACAGGCTGAATTCATATGTTGGAGTTCTAATCCCCAGTGCCTCAGAATGGGACCGTATTTGGCAATAGGGTCTTTAAAGGGGTCATTAAGTTAAACTGAGGATTACAGCAGCTTTAGTCCAGTATGACTGTTGTCCTTACAAAGAGAGAAGATAGGACACAGATGCACACAGACGGAAGAAGATAAGAAGACACAGGGAGAAAATGACCATCTACAAGCAAAGGAGAGAGTCCTCAGAAGAAACCAATCCTGCTGGCACCTTGATCTTGGATGTCTAGCCTCCAGGACTATGAGAAAATAAATTTTTGTTGCTTAAACCACTTGGTCTATGTGGCATTTTGCTGTGGCAGCCGGGCAAACTATGGAAGATTTCTGTTTATTTATTTAGGTGTTACATGGTTATACTATTACAACACCTTAAATATTAATCAGAATCCCTTAATATTGTCAAGAATCCAATCCCAGTTATCTCATAATTTTAGCAGTTGGTTTGAAGATCCAAATAAAGCCCATACATTGCATTAGATTACTAGATCTCATAAATCTCTTGATCTGAGGGTTTCCCCTCTTTATCCCCTCACCTCGCCATCTGGATTTTTCTTATTTGCATTCCAGTTACATTATTTAACATGTTCCTCTGTCCCCTGCATTTCCTGTAAATTGATGATTAGCTGTAGTGCCTTGATCAACTTCATGCTGATTTTCTAGAAAGAATAATTCATATGTAGTATTGTGAGCATCCATCAGGAAGAATAAAATCTCTGGTTGTTATTTTGTGATATTAACAGTCACTGATGAACATTGACCCAAGCTGTTATTTCATTAGGGCTTGGAAGATAAAGATACTCCGATTCCATTATTCTTTTTTTTTTTTTTTGCTAGAATACTTCTACCAGGAAGTAGAAGGAGGAACTTGCCGATATCAGCTATTAGTTACCCTGAGGAACAGTCAGTCACTAAAAGTGTTACTGTCGAAGCAGGTGTGGGATAGGATGAAATCTGCCTTTCCTAAAAGAAAATTTTAAAAGACCAAATAGCACAGAATAAACCAAGGACATTGTTAAAGAGTTATTCTCCAAGACCACCATCCTCTAAATGTTTTATTACTTATTTAAAATATGTTTATTTTAAAGTAAGTGTTGGGGTGCCTAGGTGGCTCAATTGACTAAACATCTGCCTTCAGTTCAGGTCATGGTCCTGGAGTCCTGGGATCGAGCCCCAAGTCTGGCTCCTTGCTTCGTGAGGAGCCTGCTTCTCTCTCTCCCTGCCACCCCCCTCCTTGTGCACGTGTGCTCTCTCTCTGTCATATAAATAAATAAAATCTTAAAAAAATAATAAAGTAAGTGCTATACCCAACATGGGGCTTGAACTCACGACAAGATCAAGAGTCACACATGCTCCCAAATGTTTGGCTCCAAATGAGCCAGCCAGGCTCCCCTAAACATTTAAAGGTGAGTTTTTTCTCAGCCTTTAAGGAATAGACTGCTAATGCCAGGTAGACTGTTCTGGAACATAGAGGAAGGAGAGTTTCCAATTATTTTCGTGAAGGCAATTTAATATTGACAACCCAGCAAAACACAAAATAGAAAATAAGAAATCAGTCTCACATAAATATTGGGGGTGCGACTATCCTAAATAAAATAGGTTTTAAGAATTGTGGTGGTTCGTTTTATGTGTCAGCTTGACTGGGCCACAGATATATAGTGGAACGTGATTCTGGGTGTGTCTATGAGGGTGTTTCTGGATGAGATTGACATTTGAATCAGTGGCCTGAGTAGAGCAGATTGCCCTCCCCAATATGGGTAGGCCTCATCCAATCCATTGATAGCCTGAATAGAACAAAGGCTGAGGAAGGGAGAATTCTTTCAGTCTGTCTTCCAGTGTCTGGGACACTGATCTGCCTTCACGCTGAGACTAGAACTGAAACTTAAACCATCAGCTCTCCTATTCATAGGCCTTCAGACTCAGACTGGAACTACACCATCTGCTCTCCTGGTTCCGGAATTTCCGCCTCCATAACTGCATGAGTTAATTCTTTATAATAAATCTCTATCAACACACACTCACGTGCACACACACCCTGTTCTGTGCTCTGCTTCTCTGGAGAATCCTAATATGGGAATATAGTTTAGAATCTGGAGCATAGTAAGAAAACGGCAGGTGTATATAACTAATCTTTGCATGGTTCAATTTTAGAAAAACCTATTAATGTAGATGAATATCAGAATATAATATTATAAAATGTCATCATTAATAGATCAAAAGAGGAAGAAAAGTATATTATTTTCTATATAAATGCTGAAAAGGCATTTGTTAAAATGCAACATTAATTCCTGATTTTTAAAAACCTCTTGATAAAATAGAAATAGAAGGCTACTTCCTTAATAGGATAGATAATACATATATAAGGGCAAAAGCATCACTATGTATAATTGAACAGCTTGAAACATGGCCAATAAATTCATGAGCTAGACAAGGATGTTCCTTCTCACCAGGCTTGTTTACCATCACTCTGAAGATACGAGCCACTGTAATTTCTTAGGAAATAGGGGGCATAATATCAGAAAGAAAGAAAGAAAGAAAGAAAGAAAGAAAGAAAGAAAGAAAGAAAGAGGCAAAAAGGGACAAAAATACTGTTTCTGTGTAGGATTGATTCTGTGTAGGAATCAGTAAGATAACTGGGTACAAAATAAAGACATAAAATAATAACTTTCGGGGTGTCTGGGTGGCTCAGCAGGTTAAAGCCTCTGCCTTCGGCTCAGGTCGTGATCCCAGGGTCCTGGGATCGAGCCCCACATTGGGCTCTCTGCTTGGCAGGGAGCCTGCTTCCCCACCCCCCCACACACACACTCTTTCTCTGCCTGCCTCTCTGCCTACTTGTGATCTCTGTCTGTCAAATAAATAAATAAAATCTTTAAAATAATAATAATAATAACTTTCTTGGGGCGTCTGGGTGGCTCGGTGGGTTGGGCCTCTGCCTTCGGCTCAGATCACGATCTCAGGGTCCTGGGGCCGGGCCCCGCATCGGGCTCTCTGCTTTGCAAACAAGGAGCCTGCTTCTCCGTCTCTCTCTGCCTGCCTCTCTGCCTACTGATCTCTCTCTGTCAAAAAAATAAGTAAAATCTTAAAAAAAAAAATTTCTTATACATGAACAGTGAATTATAAAATTTAATTAAAGAAAATAGCAACTACAAAAATAGCAAAGAAGACAAGATATAAAAAATAAAATATCTAGTCATACATTTAATAAGAAAAATGCAAGATCTAGAAGAAAAAAAAATGCAAATGCTACTGGACACCTGAAACAAAACAGAAGTAAATGGAAAGAGATACTTGGTTCTTGGATGGGAAGACAGTAAAATCAGTTTTTCCCATATTGATACACATATATATATTTTTATATATTATAATTATAATATAATAATATATTATATATTATATATATTTTTATATATTTGAAATGATTCCAATAAAAATAAAGATAAGGTTTTTAGTTTTGTATATTAATTTGTGTAAGCCAGTTGCTTGAACAAATAAATCGAAGTATATAATAGCTAGAAAATGATGGATGTTTATTTGAAACAAAATAGATCTTCCTGTTGGTGGATCTGTGTGTGTGTGTGTGTGTGTGTGTGTCTTTCTCTCAATCAGAATTCTTTAATTTTTCATTCTGCTATTTTCAACACATAGTTTCTAAGGTGACTGTGCTCATGTGCCTGAAGCTGGCAGAGAAACATGAATGCTTAAGCATGGGACATTATTTTTAAGCATGGAAAACTTTCATGGGCCAGTCCTAGAAGTGGTACTCACCTCTTCCACTCACATGCCATTGGCTAGAGCTCCATTGTATGACCACATTTAATTTCAAGCAAGTCTAGTCTATATAGTCTGTCTAAGTGCCAGGAAATAGAAGAATTGAGTTCAAAGTACTTTTTGTCACAGAAAAATTCTGAAGTTCACATGAAAAACATGCAAGAATAGCAGAACATTAGAAACAAGTTTATGCTAAACTCAACAACTTTGATGAAATGGACAAGTCTTTAAAAATGCAATTCTAGCAAAACTGACAAAAGAAGAAACAGAAAACCTAAACAGACCCATTACCTATTAAAAAAATGGAATTTGTAGAGGTGCCTGGATGACTCAGTTGGAAGAGCATGAGACTCTTGATCTCAGGGTCATGAGCTCAAGCTCCACACTGGGTGTAGAGATCACTTAAATAAATAAATGTTTTTTGAAGAAAAGAAATGGAATTTGTAGTACAAATCCTTCCCACAAAGAAAACTCAAAGCCCAGACGGGGCTCACTGGTGAATTTTTTCAAACATTTAGAGAAGAAATAACACCAACTCTACACAAACACCTTTGGGAAATAGAGCTTTAAAATCAGCAATAAATGATGAATTTTATCATCTATGGAGAAAATAGTATGAGCCCTTCCCAACTTGTTATATGGGACCAACATAATGTTGATACAAAAGCTTGATGAAGATATTATGAGAAAAGAAAATGCAGACAATGAATACAGATGTGAAAATCTTTAACAAAATATTAGTGAGTAGAATCCAACAATATAGTAAAAGAATAATATATCATAATCAAGTGAGATTTGTTCCACAAATGCAAGGCTAGTTTAACATTCAGAAATCAATTAATATCATTCATCTGTTAACAAAGGAGAAAACATGACCATTCCAGTAGATGCAGAAAAATCATTTGAAAAAATTCAAAACCTGCTCATGATAAAAACTGTCAGCAATGGTGAAACACTAAGTTTTTCCCAAGTACAGGAATGAAGCAAGGATGTCTACTCTCACCACTTCTATTTGATATTGAACTGGAAGTTCAAGATGGTGCAATAAAAGAAGAAAAAGAAACAAAAGGCATAAAGACTAGAAAGGAATAATCTAAACTATTAGAATCGGCAGATGATATGGTATTTACATAGAGAATCCTATGGAATCTATAAAGAATTATAGGAACTAATAAGTAAATTTTCAAGGTTATGGGATTTGAGGTAAGTTGATAAAAATCAATGTTACATCTATATGTTAGCAAAAAAAAACTGGAAAATGAAATTTTAAAAATACCATTTGCATTGTCATCAGAAAACATCAAATACTAGGAATATATCCAACAAAGTCTATGTAAACCTGTATCTGAAAACAGCAAAATATTACAAATCAAAACCACAATGAGATACCACCTCACACCAGTCAGAATGGCTAAAATTAACAAGTCAGGAAATGACAGATGCTGGCGAGGATACGGAGAAAGGGGAACCCTCCTATACTGCTGGTGGGAATGCAAGCTGGTGCAGCCACTCTGGAAAACAGTGCGGAGATTCCTCAAAAAACTGAAAATAGAGCTACCCTATGACCCAGAGATTGCACTGCTGGGTATATATCCTAAAGATACAAACGTGGTGCTCCGAAGGGGCACGTGCACCCAAATGTTTATGGCAGCAATGTCCACAATAGCCAAACTATGGAAAGAACCTAGATGTCCATCAACAGATGAATGGATAAAGAAGATGTGGTATATATATATACACAATGGAATACTATGCAGCCATCAAATGAAATCTTGCCATTTGCGACGACGTGGATGGAACTAGAGGGCATTATGCTTAGCGAAGTGAGTCAGTCGGAGAAAGACAACTATCATATGATCTCCCTCATATGAGAAGTGGAGATGCAACATAGGGGGTTTGGGGGGTGTAGGAAAAGAAAAAATGAAAGAAGATGGGATCAGGAGGGAGACAAACCATAAAAGACTCAATCTCAAAAAACAGGCTGAGGGTTGCTGGGGGGAGTGGGGGTGGATTAGGGTGGTGGGGATATGGACCTTGGGGAAAGTATGTGCTATGATGAGTACTGTGAAATGTGTAAACCTGGCGAGTCACAGACCTGTACCCGGGGATAAAAACACGTTATATGTTTATTTAAAAATTTACAAATAAAAATTTAAAACAACAGCAAAATATGACTGAGAGAAATTAAAGTGTAACAAAATGAATGGAGACATGACCATGGATTGGAAGATCTGATATATTTAAGATGTCCATTCTCCCCACATTGACAGATTCAGCACCACCCCGATCATAATCACAGTAAGTTTTTTTGAAGAGGTTGACAAACTGATTCTAAAATTCATATGAGAATTTAAGAGTCTAGAATAGCTAAAACAATATTAAAATGAAGAAGTCTGAAGAATTAATACACTTTAAAGACTTACTTTAAAACTGTAGTAATTAAGACAATGCAGTATCAATGTAAGTGTAGACAAATAGATCAAAGGAACAGAATAGAAAATCCAAAGTAGACTTTGCATATATGGTTATCTGAGTTCCAGTCAAGGCACCAAAACAATTCATTGGAGCAGGAAGTTGTTTTTTAACAAATGATGTTGGAACAACTGGATATTTACATGAGAAAAAGCTCAACTCAGCCTTACTTTTATGCCACACACGAACATTAGTTTGATATGGATTATAGACCTAAATGAAAATATCAAAATTATAAAGCTTCTAGAAGAAAACATAGAATATTTGGGGAGACTGTACAGGTAAGCCAAGATTTCTTGGACAGGACATAAAATAATCATAAAATGGCATAAAAATAATCATAAAATAATCATAAAACGGCATAAAAAACAAAAAACGGCAAAAAATTGATATGAGACTTGGGAATTAAAAGCTTCTGCCATTGTAAGACATCATTGAGAAAATTAATAGGCAAGCTACAAATTGGCAAAAGAAAAAAAATTTTGCGAACATATACATCTGAAAAAAAGGTTGGTATCCAGGAAATATAAAGAACTTCTACAACTCAATAAATAAAAAGGCAGTCCAATTTTTAAAATAAGCAAAAAATTTGAACAGATACTTCACAAAGAAAGATTCACAGGTGGCCAAAAAGCAAATGAAAAAGAGCTTGACACCATCAATCATTAGTCATTATTAGTCATTGACACCATCAAACCACAATAAGATAACAACCACACACCCACCAGAATAATTAACATTTTTAAATATCGGCAATACCAACAATTAGCAAGGTTGTGGAGCAACTGAAATTCTTTTTTTTTTTTTTTTTGGTAAGCTCTACACCCAAAGTAGAGCTTGAATTTGTGATCCTGAGATCAAGAGTCACATGCTCTACTGACTGAGCCAGCCAGGCTCCCCTGACATTCTTACACACTATTGGTGGGAATGTAAAATGGCACAACCAGTTTTGAAAAAAAGTCTGATAGCTTCTTACAAACTAAACATACAGCAACCCTCTGACCCAGCAATTCTGTTCAAGAGAGATGAAAAAATGTATTCATAAAAAGGATTTCATAAGAATGTTTATAACAGCGGGGAGCCTGGGTGGTTTAGTTGGTTAAGGGGCTGCCTTCAGCTCAGGTCATGATCTTGAGGTCCTGGGATGGAGCCCCACATGGAGCTCTCCACTCAGTAAGGAGTCTGCTTCCCCCTCTCCCTCTGCTTCTGTGCCCCGTCCTGCTTGTGCTCTGCCTCTCTCTCAATCAAATAAATAAAATCTTAAAAAAAAAAAAAGAATATTTTTAACAGCTCTACTCATAGTAGGTCCCAAGCTAGAAATAGCCCTGGTGTCTACTGATAGGAGATCGGCTAAACAAACTGGAATATCCATATAGTAGAACAGCAGAGCAATAAGAAGATCAAACTATAGATAACCCCAACAACTTGGATAAATTTCAGAAACATTATGTTGAATGAAAGAAGGCGTGCATAAACATGTGCATACCACTTAATCCCATTTATGTGACACTTTAGAACAAGCAAAACAAATCCACAATGAAAAAAACTCAAAGTTGTGGTCTCTGGAGTGGTGGGGGTGGAGACTGAGACGGAACATGAGGGAATCTTCTGGGATGATGGAAATGTTGTCTTATTCTAGGTGGTAGTCACATATGTAGGCAATTGCCAAAACGTATAATCCGAACACTAGAAATCTGTGTATTGGGGTGCCTGGGTGGCCTCAGTGGGTTAAAGCCTCTGCCTTCGGCCCAGATCATGATCCCAGGGTCCTGGGATCGAGCCCCACATCAGGCTCTCTGCTCAGCGGGTAGCCTGCTTCCTCCTCTCTCTGCCTGCCTCCCTGCCTACTTGTGATCTCTGTCTGTCAAATAAATAAATAAAATCTTAAAAAAAAAAAAAGGAAAGGAAAAGAAATCTGTGTATTTTATTATATTTAAATTATACCACCAAAAAAGCCCCCAAAACAAAAAACGAACAAACAAACAAACAAAAAACCAAAACCAACCCAAAAAGAAAAGCTGGGAAGAAGATAAGAAAGAATCCAGAATTAGACAGAAACACATATGAAACTTTAATTTGATAAAGATGTCACTGCAAATGAGTGGGTGAAAATGGATTACTAAATAAATGATATTGAGGTAACTGGGGAAAAAGCAAGTTGGAAGCAGCTGTCACTGCTGACACCAGCACCAGTTGTGGATGGATCAAAGACTTAAAGGTAAATAAACGAAACCAGGAAAGTACTGAAGCAAACATGGGTAATTCATGATTCTGACTCTGGAACTTTCTCCAAATGATTCACATGCAGAAGCTGTGGACGAAAATATGAACATGGCCTCTAAATCGAGCAGGTCTGATTGGAAACAAATACTGCAAATACAATTAGAAGAAAATAATCACACATTTATGTACATATGAGCCCACAGGTCAATTTTTTAAAAAGTTTTCCAAAAGGAAAATGGGTACAGGATGTGGACAGATGGCTCACAGAGTGTATATACAAATGGCTTCTAAGTCCATGTTCAAGGATGGCTCAAGAAATGCCAGTAAAAACCACGTCAAGGGGTACCTGGGTGGCTCAGTCATTAGGCGTCTGCCTTCGGTTCGGGTCACGATCCAGGGGTCCTGGGATTGAGCCCCACATTGGGCTCCCCGCTCAGCGGGAAGCCTGCTTCTCCCTCTCCCACTCCCTCTGCTTGTGTTCCCTCTCTCCCTGTGTCTCTCTCTGTCAAATAAACAAATAAAATATTAAAAAAAAAAAAAAGTCAAGTTACCATTTGCCCCTGTTCGATGATCTAGGCCACATTTTTTTTTTTTTTAACGTGGTAACATCCCACGTAGGTAAGAGTGTAGGGCAGCAAGCTCTCTCATGCATTGTTGATGATGGTATAAATTGCTACAATTCTTGGAAAGACAAACCGGAGAGATCTATCAAATATAAAACTGCACATACCCTGTGACCAAGCCATTCAACTTCCAGGAATTAATTCAACAGATACACTTCCACATGTCCAGAAAGACGAATGACAGAGATATACAGTGCAGCCTTGTTCGCAGTGGCAAATAATGGACATCAAAAGAGGCTGATTGAATAAATGACCGTGTCTGGATATAATGGAATCCATGAAACTGCCTGAAGTGCACCCAAGTGGATTAATGTGGTCCCTCTGAATGCGGACTCTGCAGCCAGAATGCCTGGGTCCCAGCCCCAGCTCTTCCACTTACTGGCTATGTGACCTGGGGCCAGTTACCTGACCTAGCCTGTCTGTGTCTCTGTTTCCATATCTCTAAAGTGGAATTAGTAATTAGCATTAATAATAATAATGCCACCTACCTCAAAAGTTTATGCTGAGGGTAAATGAGTAAAAAAACAAGTTTTAAGACATTTAGACCAGTGCCGGACGCATGGTAAGTAGGTATAGACTATAATTATTACAAATATGAAACAATCTCAAAAACAAAGTGCAAAAAAAACAAGATGCTGTCCCAGTTCTATAAAACTGGGGTGTGCAAAATAGTTCTAAATATTCATACTCGTGTATGTATAGGAAATCTCTAGAAGGAGGGACAGGAAAGTAGAGGTTGTCTCTGAGGAGTGATCAGGGACGGGAGGCAATTCTTACTAAGTCACTTTTATACTTTTAAACACATTTTTTTTTACAGAATATACACATGATCTATTCCAAAATTTTAAAATTAAAAAAATACATATATTGTAAAGAAAGTCCCTTAGGGTGATGGAACTGTGTCCTGGTTTGGGGTGGTTAGACAAATCTATATGTGTGTTAAACTTCATGGAACTGTACATTAAAAGAAAAAAGAAAATTTTACTGTCAAATAGTTTTGTTTTAAAAAAGTCCCTTTGGCTCCAACGCATGATACAGAGCCTGGAGACCAGGAGGCCCGTGAGGAGGTGATTGCATTTTGGAAGAAAAGAAACCCTTAGAGCCCAGGGAAGGAGCAACAGTAGTGGAGACAGAGAGAAGAGAATTCAGAACTGTACAGGAGAAAAGCGCACACTTCATTCTTTCATGAAACACAGCCTGACTTAGCTCACGTTGTTTGCTGGGCACTGGGCACACACCCACTTGGCCTAACAGTCCCAGCAGACAGCAGGTATTGTCATCCCCTTCCCAAATGAGGTTTAAGGAAATTGCCCAAGTTGTAAGTGGCAGGGCCTTTGAACCAGGCCTGACTGACTCCCATATCTATACTCTTTTCAGCACAAAAGACTCCTTTTTCCTAATAAGTTAGATCCAGGGGCATCTGGGAAGGCTTCACGGAGGAGGTGACGTTTGAACGGGGGCCTTGAAGAGCTTATCCAGTGTTCTGTCCTGCACAACCCCAAACACTGCCATTCACAAGGTAATATCTGGGACTGGCTTCCCCGGCCATTGTGCTGTGCCTGGGCCACAGCTCTGGGTTCTTCAAACAGAAATGGAGAAGATGCTACAATTAGATTTTGCTGTATAACAAACCGCCTCCCAAATTTAGCAGTTGGTTTAAAACAATAAACATTTACAGGTTAGCTGGCGACTTCTTCTAACCCCAGGTGGGCTTATTCCTCTACCTGAGTCAGCTGCCAAGATAGCTGTGGACTGAGCAGCCATCCTGATTTGCTAGAACTGTCCCAGGAACAGCACTTCTGGACCTGCATGCCGGGAAACCTGTTAGCTCTGGGCAAACTGAAACAGTCAGTCGCCCTGGTTGACTAGGGCAGGCAGGTCTTGATTGGCTTGGGCCAAGATGTCTCCCTCCATCATGTCTTTCACTCTCCAGAAGGCTAGCCAAGGCTCATGGCAGCTGTGATGGGGGTCCAGAGAGAGCAGAAGCATGCAAGGCTCCCTAAGGCCCTTTCAAGCTCAGAAGTGGCCCATCATCACTTCTGCCCACATTCTGTTCATCAAAACAAGTCATAAGACCAGGCTGGATTAATGGGGTAGGGATTACTTGATGGGATGAATTGTAAGGTCCTATTGCAAAGGACATGGAAATGGGGGCAAGGATGGAGAACGGGGGCCAATTTTGTGATCAGTCTACCACAGCCTGATTTTGTGTTAAGCCAACTACTCAATTTGGGAGATGGTTTGTTACACAGCAAAATCTGACCGATACACCTTCTCCATCATATGGGCCCTATTTGGGGAGTGGCAGGGAGTTCCATATGGCTGCAGCATGGTAGGCTGTCAAAAGATGGGGAGAGACATAAGAATGGCTGGGTCCACATGCTTTCTCGTCTCCTGGACTGGCAGGATGAGGACAACAGGAGAGGGACCATTATACAGGTGAGAAAGACTTCATACAGATGAGAAAGACTGGGGCCCGGCGAAGGCAGGAATGCACCCAAAGGGCACACAGCCAGTTTGCCCAGGCAGGGATTGGAACCTGGGCTTTCCCTGCTGGGCCCAGAAAAGCCAGGGGAGGAAGGGGGTCTCAAAGGTCCTTTCATGGTCTCTATACTTAAGACTCGAAGGCCATCACACATCCATAAGAATGGGGAGGGGTGGCCTGCTGGACACAGGTGGGTGCTAAGATCACCAAAACTCCCCTTGGCACTTACACTCCTACAGGACTGTACTTATTTATTCTTTCAATTTGAACGATTATTTTCTTTCCTCCAAAAACTCCCCGGGGCTCCCTCTATATCATTAGCAGCAAATGGATTTGCAGGTGTTTAATTAGGCTAGAAAATTATAGACAGCCAGGAGCCTTGACCAGGACTCTTTCGCCTCCTGGGGAGGCCCTCTGGCCAGGAAATCAGGCCAGTTTCAGGGAAAGGAAAGGACATCCCTGCCGATGTCCTGACCAACTGGGTCCCTGTAAAGCCACTCAGCTGCCACTGACCTTGTGGCTTTGGACTAGCTGCTCACCTCGCCGGGCCTCGAGCTCCTGGTCTGCACCCTGAAGGGTAGACAAAGTAAGAAGCGGTGTGGTGGGATCTGAGACAGCAAGGAGACTGTGTGGACAAACTGGCACTGGCCATGGACGGACCCACCATGGCTCTGCCAAGTGCACTGCAGCCCCAGAGGTGGGGAGGTGGCTGTGAGGAGCAGGCAGGGCCTGCAAAGCAGGGAGGACATGGGAGGGGCTCTATCCTCTTAGAAAAGCAGATGATCTTCTGGTTGCCCAGCAATCCTACTTGTGCCGGTGGCCCTTAGTCAGCACTGACTCACTTTAGCTTCTTGGCACTCCTGGGGGAATGTCTGCTACCCCCGTGGATGGAGGGGAGTGACTGTTCTGTACGGCACAGCAGGTGTGAGGCACAGGTCTTCTGGTCTGGGTCTCCAGGATCTTTCCACAAGCCTGCTGAATGTTGGTGGCAGGCCTCCCACCGCCAACTGCCCAGGACGGCACGTTCTGGATTTGCCCCTGCTCTCTGCTCCAGCAGCTACATCCCTGGGGCACCCATGCCCTCTGGCTTCTGGTTGGTTCTGAGGGTGGGAAGCAGCAGCAGTTGCTGGGAGGGTGGAAGGAGAGAGAAGCTGGGGATTTGTTGCTGGGTTCCCTTCCTGTTGGACCAGCTTGCTTCCTCCAGCAAAGCTGGCTGATCAGACTGGTTCCCCGAAAAGCCATTTCCCACCCGTAGGTCTCTGTAAATCTTTAGAGCCAGTATCTTGCATTTTCCCTTAATCAGTTCAATTTTCTGTAAAATTTCGTTTTTAAAAAACTTGAATCTGGTTTTTTAAAATAAAATTTCTATTTTAGGGCAGTTTTAGATTTACAGAAATCGTGTGAAGGTACATCAGAGGTTGACTCACTTCTTAAACTTCATTTTAAAGGGGAACTTTTCATGATTCCTGCAAACGGAAAAGCAGCACAACTTGCCTCACATTGACTTTAATCTTAAAAATGAACACTGAAAACAAAACGTTATTAAATTTTAAAAATTGGAATAAAAAATTAACAGCCAGAGGAATACTAATAAATCTGATTGATTTATTAAAATGCATCCTTGTGCATAATTGGCCAGAATCTCTATGCACGTGTAGACAGAAGTAGAGGCAGGCTATGAAGCCCTTCACGGTGCAAGGCCATGGCCAGACATCAGGTGGTTTTCGACCCCGACCCACTCAATGGCCCTGCTGAGAGTTCCTGGGAGGAATGAGCCAGCCCATAGCACAGCCAGCGTTAATGGAACACCTGCCTCTGGGGGTGGGGGGGGGGGGGGGGGGAATGCTCTGAGGACTTGCATCGGTTAGATCATCAGAGCCTCAGGACAATCTGATGAGGTGTTAGGTAATATCATTATCTCACTTTTTAGATGGAGAGATGGAGGCAGGTGGAAGAGCCAGTTCAAGGCCAAAGGCAGAAGCCACGCTAGAGCGTCGGGGGAAGGCGTGGAGGCAAGCAACAGCCGTGCTCTATTCCTGAAAACAGAGAAGGCAGAGACTGTCTTTAAAAGGGAATTCCAGGAGGATCTCCTCAGCTTTATTTCCACCCCGCCAACTTTGTACTCTGAAATTCCTTGATTATATAGAAAGGGGAAAGCCTAGAAATGAACACCCTAAATCCTTCTCCAAGATTCAACGATTATTAACATGCTCTGTATCTCCGTATGTGTTTTTCCATTTTGAATTGAAATAACAAAGCTTCTCCGTCACGTGGCCTTGGCAATAATACCAGGTTTGGCGTGCTTGTGATTTTTTTCTAAATGTATTCAAGGATAAATACCTTACTGTGAAAACAAGGAGCTATTTGCCTATGCATCTCCTAAAAGCATGCCATGTGCTCCTACAGGTATGACCGCCATATCCTGGGAAAATCGGGCCTTGAAATAGGAGGGATTGCTGTGGATCTCCACGGTTATTTTCAAAACAGATGCCACCCAAGCCCATCAGCTCCCTCCAGGGACAGGGCTGGGGACTGCATGGGGAGGATAGTGTGGGGTCTGGGCAGGGAAGGCCAGGGGAGGGATGTGAGCAGTGTGGACGTGGCTTTGCACTGGCTGTTCCCTGTGCCTGCACGCTCTTCCTGATTATGTGCAGGCCCCCTCCCTCCTTTTAATCGGGTGGCCGCTTGGATGTGTCACTCTCAGAGAGGCCAGCCACAGTGCTCCCCACCCCTTCACTGGCTTCATTCTTCAAGGTGCTCAGACGGTGATGCTGTTTCCTACATGAGGCTGTCGGCTCCACACAGGTGGGGACATGTGCCTCTTTACTCAGCACTGCGTTGCCAGCCTGGTGCAGACCTGACACCAGCACGTGTTAAATAAACGATTGCTGGAGGAACAGGTGAAGGAACCTCTGGCCTGAGGTTCAGATTCAGACTCGAAGCCTGGTGCCAACACCAGGGGCCATTTAGCCCTTGTCTGCAGAATTTCTGCGGTGGGGAGCTCGGTCCCTACACTCCTGAAAGGTGATCACATTTGAGGGTTTCTTTCTAGACTTTTCTCTGTAGATGTGATTTTTTTTTTATGCCACTTCAAAAGCTGAGACTTAGATTTATTCCCTGAGGAACATAAGAGGGAGTTTTTGCCTAGTACAGACAGCCTGGCAGGGACTTGGGGAGGGCAAGGACCCTCTGCTTTCTCCTGACCCCCATTCTGCATATTTCTGAGCAGAAGTCCAGTTTCCCAGCAGGCTCGAGGCCTGTGGGTTCCTCATGTCCCCCACAGCTTGCTCCTCCTCCCCACACTTCTCTACTGGTGAGGAGATGGGAACATCCTCCTCTCGGCTTAGAGGCCTCATTAACAAAATCCTGGGCTGGGTGGGGCAGTGGAAAGTGCTCCAGCTGAGAACAGCTGTCCCGGGTTCTCCGCCACTGTGAGTCACTGTGTAACCTTGGGCCTTGCCTTCCACACCTGTAAAATGGGGACAGTGAACTTGTTCTGAGCCCAGGGATAAGAAAACATTCTAGGTCAGGTTTCCAAGCCCCAGGGGCTTTCTGCAAATAGCAGCCAAACCACCCCATCCCCAAAGGCCTCTGGCGCAGATCAGCAGCAGAGAAACACCACAGCCTGGTTTGCCTGAGCACAGACAGAATTCCGGCCAAGGAACTAGGCGAGGGGCCCCACAGCAGCCCAAATCTGAGCTGTCCATGTGATGCAGAGAACAAATCAAGTTCATATAGTCAGAGAGGGCTGTGGTAACTTGACCACAAACCACTCCTTGGCCACCTGAAGCGGGGGTTAGCAGGCAGCCCCTTGAAAGGCCCAGTCCAGTGTCCGCCCTGTCCACCTGACCTTCCCACAGGCCACACGGAGCCTGGGCACCAGGCTTTTGCTGACATCAAGCTCCTGCCTGACATGCTTTCCCTGAGTGGCTTAGCCCCACGGTTTCTAATCCAGGAGAATGGGGTCTGGCTGGGAGTCGAGGCATTCTTGGAGGTGAGGTACCCAAGCCAGTAGTCTGGGCTCAAAGCCCTGACTTGGGGTGAGAACTGTCCTTGATATCCAAAGTTCAGGTGAGAATTAATTCCCAGGCTCCATCAAGAATCTCTCCTATTGGGACTCTCACACCTGCACAATAACCACTCAGCCTTTAAGGTCAGTGTCAGGACACTTCTTCCAGGAAGCCCTGCTGAAATGGCTGGGATTCAGCTCCCTGGTTCCCCCAAGATCTACAGTGGCCACCCTGTGTGAAACTCTGGCATCCCCCTGGCCTCAGCACACCCGGCCCCCAGTAACCCCTTCTGTTTCGGAGCACAGTCCCTATCGCCATCTGCTGCACTTTCAGTTTGCTTATTTGTTTATTTTCTGGCTCTCCCGTTAATGCAAGCTCTGCGAGGGGAGGGGTTGTTGTCCGTTTGGTTTGCTTTTGTATCTCTGTGCCTAAGCAGCGCCCAGGAGCTGTAGCCTCAAATATTAGTTAAACAGATAATGGATTGAAGGAAGGTGCACAGCATACGCCAAGGCTTGGAGGTGTGAAGGGGCAGGGAAGTAAGAAGGTGCTACAGAGTATAAAATGGCAAAAGTGAGATCTTCAAGAGGCAGGGGTGGGGGGGATGGTAGTAAGACCTGAACTGAAAGGGTTGTGAATGCCAGACCCAAGGTTGTTGTGGGGGGCTTGGCAGTGTGTTAGATGGAGGAGCAACGGATCTGCTCTGGGTTTGAAAAGACCCTTCTGGCTGGGTAAGAGGAAATACTATGGGGGAGAAGAGTAGAAGCAGACAGAACAGTGAGGAGGCCGTGGAATTAGCCAGGTGAGGGAAGGTGGGCACCTAGCCCACAGTGGGCAACATGGGGGGAGAGTTGTGGTGGAATCGGGAGAGGGAAGAGGAGGCCAGGGCCAGGCTGAGGACAGACCAGTGGACAGTCTGTTGGACTGTGGTCCACCTGGCAAGCCTCACCCAAAGGCTGCCCCCATTGGGGCCCAGGGAGCTGGAGGCCCCATCCTGGACTCCAGGGAGGCCCAGAACCCTCTGTGAATGGCAAGAAACTGGATCCACCATTGCCCATCTCGTGTCTGCTATGTCAAGTGTGGGACAGGCAAATTAAACCAGTGGGGGAAGCTCGGCTGACTCAAAGGGCCATGTGAGGGGCAAATGGGGTCACAGAAGAGCCTTACTTCGCGTGGGCTGGGCCCCTGTTAAGTGCTACATACGTATTTGTTGTTATTATTATTCCCAGAACCTCAAAGTTTGTTTTATTTTTTTTTTAAGATGTATTTATTTTAGAGAGAGAGAGAGAGAGAGAGAGAGAGCAAGCTTGAGCAGGGGGAGGGGCAGAGGGAGGGAACCCTCAAGCAGACTCCCTGCCCAGCAAGGAGCCAGTGTGAGGCTCCGGCCCAGGACCTTGAGACCATGACGTGAGCCGAAATCAGGAGTCGGCTGCCCAACCGATGGGGCCACCCAGGTGCCCCCTAGAACTCAAAGTTTATAAAATACTAGGCCCCTCCTCGAGCTCCTCACAGGGCCCTAGGGCTAACAGCAAACTGGATGCCACTTCCAGGGCTGGTGGGAGGATTAATTAAATGCAGGTGAAGCGCTGGAAGAGTCTGGTGTCCAGCAGGTGCTCGCTGAGTGGTAGTCATCAACACACAAGTCAGGCACTTCTACCAGCAATGAGCTCCCCCAGTGAAAAATGAGCCCTCGGAGAGATTGAGACTTGCCCAAGGTCACAGGGCAAATGGCTTGGAGATGATTCTTGAGATGGGATACAGGTGACTTCCGGTAGCTGGGGCAACGCCATGATGTAGGTTCTGGTGAAGGGGCTGGGTTCAGGAGAGGGTCTCCGGGGAGGGGCAGGGAGACAGCAGGACAGAGGGTTGAGGCCATGGTTTGGGCTTTGGCAATTTGGGCTTCCCCCACTCCTTTCCAGCTTTGCAGCCTGAACCCAGGGCCCTCCATCCCTGCTTACCCTCCGAGCGGGCCCCTCCCAGTCCAGCTCTTTGCCTTACAGATGGGGAAACCAAGGCCCGACAGGGTGGCAGGAGGTGCCTGTGTTCTGATCAGACCCACCACGTTCTCAACCCAGCCCTGCCCCTTCCTGGCTCTGAGATCCTGGCCAAGCCTGTTACCTACCCTGATTCTCCCTTTCCTCATTTTCTAGGATCTGTCAAAGGCATTTACCCTGTACCAGGCACCGAGCTGAAGGCTTTGCATGTACCATTGCATCTATTCCTGACAACAGTCCCATTTCCTGGATGGGGAGACGGAAGCTCAGTCTTTCCCCAGGTCACACAGTGTGTGTGTTGGGGGGTTGGATTTGGAGTGAGGATTCAGACTCAGGTCTGGGTGATTCCAAAGCCTGCGTTCTTGAAATGAAGAAAATAATCTGGACCTCATCCAGTCCTTGTGAGAACATAGAGATAATAAAACGTAAAACAGTAGTTAAGGCTTCCCTAGCCTTTAATGGCCGGGCCAGGTACTGTTCTAAGTATTTCACTTATATTAATTCAATTAATCCATGCATCAGCGCTCTCAGGAGACACCAATTTTACTATTACCATTTCCCTGTTACAGGTCAGGAAACTGAGGCACGGAGTCTAAGTGACGTGCTCAAAGTCACAAACTAGTGAGTGATAGAGTCAGGATTGGAATCCAAGCCCTTTGACTCCAGACTCCTTGCCTTTACCCCCTTCCCTACACACATCCAGCACCACACAGGATGGGACATGCTGGACCCTAAAGCCACATGGGCTCTTGCCAGCAAGGGAGACCAGGGCTCGGGACTGTTTCAGCCACCCTCACTGCAGCCTCATCCCAGGGTCTGGCCGGTGCACAGGCCACAACCACCAGGACAGAGAGTTAACAAGCTGAGAACAGCACAGGAGACATGCCATCCATCTCCCCAGAAACCACCCGGGGCAGGGCTGGCCCAGCTTCCTTACCCAGGGACCCCTCTCCCTCTCAGGTCTCTAAGGCCAGACCTGTAACCCTACAGCAGGCCCCACGGAAACCACAGCCACACCCTTTGCTTTCTCTTGTCCCATAACGCACCCTTCTAGGTCCTCTTAAGTGAAGACACTTTTAAGACACGTCCTCTCCAAATTTGAGTCTTTGCTCAAACTATCTCCTTTGCCTGAAGGCGCTCCCTCTGGAAAGACTTTCTTTTGCTGTGAGCAGAATTTCTCCCAACTGCTTCTGAAATCCATGGCCCTCATGGCCTCCATCATGCCCCACATCACACACCACTGTAGTTGTGTGTCTGGCTATCTCAAACTCTGGTCTGTGTACCTAACAGTTTTCGTTTTTGTTTTAATAGATCGATTTATCTATTTTAGAGTGAGCAAGCAGCAGGGAGGGGCAGGGGGAGAGGGAGAGAGAATCCCAAGCAGACTCCCACCCTAAGACGTGGAGCCCAACGTGGGGCTTGATCCTGCAGCCCTGAGATCATGACCCCAGCCAAAACCAAGAGTTGGATGCTTAACCGACTGAGCCACCCAGGTGCCCCTACCTATGAGTTCTTTTTTCTTTTTTTTAAGATTTTATTTATTTATTTGACAGAGATCACAAGTAGACAGAGAAGCAAGCAGAGAGAGAGGAGGAAGCAGGCTCCCTGCTGAGCAGAGTCCAATGTGGGGCTCGATCCCAGGACCCTGGGATCATGACCTGAGCTGAAGGCAGAGGCTTTAACCCACTGAGCCACCCAGGCGCCCCACCTATGAGTTCTATACAAGCACACAATCCCCTCCTAACACGTAGCAACACACTCAGAAACACACAGCCACAAAGAAATACACCACAGCTCTCTTGTCGTGGGTACACGCAGGCACCTAATCCCCAGTAACCACAGGCATGTCTGACCCGCTAACCGGGGGCCCCAGGCTCACACATACACTCAAGCTAGCCGCAAGGTAAGGTCCGAGAACGGACGCACACTCACGCACACCCACACAGACGCACCATAGCATGCGTCCAAGCGCACAGGGGTAAAGCTCCCCTTGCAGGATCACGTCTTTGCAGAAGTTGCCTCCCCGGCCTACACTCTACACCCGGGCACACAGAGCAGTATACAGTCATGCAGAAACGCGCCCCACTCCCCAGCAGTGGGCTCACTCACGGACGTGCGGAAGCGCAGTCATTCCCGGGGTGGGCTGGCTGGCTCTGGCTGAGGCTGGGAGGACATCTCCGCGGAGACAGGCTGGAGGCCCCAGGCAGGGCCTGAGAAAGCAGGCCACCATGCCCCGCCAGAGCTCGGGCCTGGAGGGGAAGAGAAATGATGTCTACTGGGGTCCTGGGTGGAGGGTCCTGGGCGGGAGAGGTCCTCTTGGGCTGATTCCCGGCTCCCATTTTCTTCTTACTGCTGTGCCTTCAGACCATCGAGCCCCCCACACATACCACACATGGCCCCCGTGCCAGGCCCCAGCCGTTGCTCCAGCCACCCTTGGCAGTCTTGTCCTTAAATATTAAAAACATGCATTGACCAGCATCTGCTGAACACAAGGCCAGATGAGGAGTACTCCATGCCAGGGGCCCCCCAGGCCTCACTGTGGTCCTGGCCCTGTCAGCACTGACGGCATCCCATGGGATCCTCCTGTCACCTCTGACACGAAGGATCATTCTGCTCATTTTAAGGGGGTGGAAATGGAGGCTCAGAGAGATGAAGGGACTCGTCCAAAGTGACACAGCCTGTGAGTGATGGGGCAAATATGGACCCGCTTTCCCAAGGGAGCTCCTGGTCCCCAGGCCCCCAGGCCCCCAGGCTGGCACTGGGTCCTCTCAGCCCTCCCCTGCCACCCGGAGAAGCAGCAGGTACAGGGAGATGTTGGGTGGGGTGGAGTCTTTCTTTGGGTCCGGGAAGGCAGCAGGGTCGATTTTGCTGGGGAATAGTCCGGCCTTCCTGGCTCTGGGACACCACCTCCTTGCACACCAGGATAGGGCCTCCAGGTGGGAAAGCTGTAGACATCAGTGAACAGCTCGTCTCCCAGCCCCACTTCAGGGTCCTGGAAGGCTGTGGTCCTAAATGTTCCCCATTTAGGGAGCAGGGTTGGGTGGAGCCATGCCAGCTACGCGGGGCCCTAGGATTCCTCTTCGCCCTAACAACCACGGGCTCACCAGCCTTATTTCTTCTTCCTGGGCACTCAGGAAGATTGAATTTCTTACCTAACTTGCCACTGTGACAAAAACCGGGAACTGGGATTTTTGGAAAGGGTGTAGGCAGAAGGAGCACACGCTGCTCCCAGGCCCAGCTTTAAGGCCACTGGGGTGGCACTCTGCTCTCTCCTTCTCCTTCTACCATGGCAGTGTAGCAGACTTATGTTACAGATGGTGGCACTCTAAGATGGGAGGAACTTGGGTCCCTGAGTCGTCACGTGGAAAAGAGATGCTCAGGAGAGCCACTGACCCACATTGTGTGAGCAAGAAATAAACTTTTATGGTGTTACCCTCTGAGATTTCAGGGTCTGTTACCCTAGAAGAACCCAGACTAGCGTGACTAATATAGTCCTCTTAGAGAGACTTCACATCTCGAGGTTTCATGCAGATTTTTATTTTTTAGTTTTAATTTGATTTTTTTTTTTTTAAGTGGGCTCTATGCCCAATATGGGGCTCAAACTCACCACCCAAGATCAAGAGCTCTATGCTCTACGGACTGAGTCAGCTGGACGGCCCCCAGATTTTTATTGAGGAAAGAAGTCTGCGACTAAAACCCCACATCCAGGGGATGCCTGGGTGGCTCAGCTGGTTAAGCAGTTACCTTCGGCTCGGGTCATGATCCCAGTGTCCTGGGTTCGAGTCCCACATCGGGCTCCTTGCTCGTCAGGGAGCCTGCTTCTCCCTCTGCCTCTGCCTGCCATTCTGTCTGCCTGTGCTCGCTTGCTCTCCCTCTCTCTCTGACAAATAAATAAATAAAATCTTAAAAAAAAAAAAAGATTTATAAAACCCCACATCCAGGATGTCCTGTCTCCAGGTCCCCCTGCTCTGATGTTTTGAGAGTCTGTATTCAGACAGCTGTGGGGCAGTGGGAACCAGGAGTGTCGAGCGTGCTCACGGACACTGGCTGTGTGGCCTTGGGCAGGTGTCGTGCTTCTCTGAGATGCAGTGTCCTCACCTGTAAAGTAGAGGCCGTGATGCTTCATCTTCAGGGGTGCAGGGAGGATCTAAAAGGAACTGTAAACTGTGGAGGGGGGAGATGGTGCTTCGGGGAATGCACTTTACCTCATTATGCACATTGCCTCCCAACAACCCCTCCCCCCCCCCCCTCGCCAAGGCAAGGGCAGGGAGAGGCTTTAGGGCTTTATTTCTAAGTGGGTTATCTGGGGTCCTGAAATTTCCTTCATCTAGTCACTGAATAAGCCACTGCTCTAGCTGCCAAGAGCCCAGCAGCAACACACGGAAGTCCTTGGAACCGGGTGGGGACACGTCCTGCTCTGTGCTGCATCCTGAGGCTGCAAGTCTAGTGTCTGCAGTCAAACCGTCTCTGCTCCGTTAGTAAGGATGAGAGTTCACTATGTTCCAGGCCCTTTGCGAGTCCATTAGGCCTCCATGAGGTAGAGGCACCCCCCATCCAAATTTTAGAGTAGGAACCTGGAGTCCCTTGTTCAAGGTTACAGAAGTAGGATGCATGGTAAGGCTGGTGTGTGACCCCAGGAAGCCCTACACCAGGGCCCAGGCACAGGACCACTGAGCATTTCTGTGGCTACTGCCTCTGTAGCGTGCATCTGCGTGGATGTGCTCGTGGCCACAAGGATTGGGGGAGGGGAGGCTGGCATGGGCTGGGGATCCAAGCCTTAGCACAATAGTAAAATTTCTCTGTTGCTTTGTCCCCTCCTGTCTCTCTGATTCTCCCCAGTTTTCTTCTTAACCTCATTTGGTACAACGCTCCCTGGCTTCACAGTTCTCTGTGCCTCACTGATTCTTTCCGTGCCCTTCACTGCCTAGACTTGGCATTCAAGGCCCCCAGGAGGTACTCTTTGCAGTCTTGCTTCCTGCCCCAAGTGCTGCCCTGTGCTCTGAGTTCCACTTAGTGACCTGTGCGAACTGCCCTTTCTGAGTCTGGCCGGCTCTTTCCTACCCAGTGTTCTCTATATGTCATCTTCTCCACTGAGACCGTTCTTCCCCACTTGATCCCCCCCATCTTCCAGCAGCCTTTCTGAGTCCTGGGGTTGGACTATGTTCTCACCCTTGCAGGACCACACCACAGGCTATGTCACTGCCATGATATGCTGGCTTGTCACAGCCTTCACCTCCCCCTGAACCTTGACAGCTCCTCAAGGGCAAGACCCAGGCTGGGTCCCCATCATTGCCTGGCACAGGGTCTGGCACCAAGGAGATGTCAGCCATCCTGGGTGGGCTTGCACTGTGAGTGAAATTTTAGGGATCCCTAGAGGATGACCCCACATTGAATGACAGGTAGAGAAAGGGGCAAGGTGGGACCTGGTATAGGGTGGGGTGTGAGGACCAAGGAATAGGGAAGTCAGAGTGGCCAGAGGGGTTCCTTTGAGGTCCTGAGGACAGATATCCAGACTGGTTCAGAAGAATGCCAGGGCCAAACCACAAATACTCTATTAGACTGTGGCCAGACCATAGCCCTGGCATTAAAACTGCATATATTATGTAATAATGGATACATACAAACCAGACATATGTTGCAGTCTTATAAGAAATAAATAGACTAAGGGCATCTGGGTCGCTCAGTCCGTTAAGCATCTGACTTCAGTTTAGGTCATGATCCCAGTGTCCTGGAATCGAGCTCTGCATCGGGTTCTCTGCTCAGTGCGGACCGGAGCCTGCTTGTCCCTCTCCCTCTGCCCCTACCCATACTCTCTCTCTCTCTCCAATAAATACATAATTTTTAAAAAGAAGTAAATAGGCTAGTCATATAATTTATTATCCATATCAGGACCTCTATGAGAAAGAGGTTGTGATGAATAATTATGTTGGGACAACAAGTGTAAATCAGGACTGTCCTGGGAATACAGGATATATGACCACCCTGGATATGAAGCATAATAAGGGAAACCTTTGAACCCAACGAAACAATGAGAGCGTGACTAATATATGGGCGTCAACCTTATCCAATCCCCCTGCCTTCCCTACAGAAGTAACTGCTCTCTAGAATTTTGTGTGAATTATTTCTTCAGTGAAAAAAAAAAAAACTTGTATTACAGATCACATGTTTATGAAAACCTGAAAAATATAATTTATTTTTGTTTGTTTGGGGGCCTTACAAATGCCGGATCATGTTGTATGCAGTCTTCTGCAACAAGCTTTTCTCACTCAGTATTATGCACAGCTGGCTGCGGCCATGCTTGATTCATCTGCATGGCTGCATAGGATTTCATTATATGGACATGGCGAGTAATTTATTAATTTATGAATTCATTTACCTGCTAAGGGCATTAGCTTGGTTTCTAAGTTTTTGCCATTCTCAGCGGCACTACTGCAAACGTCCCAGTACCGTTCTCCTGGTGCTCGGATGCGTGAGTTTCTCTAGGGTTTACACTCAGTAACGATATCAAAGGTTCCAAAGCAGTTGCAGTTTTCACTGCATTAGGAGCATAAACGAATCCCTGTTTGCTTCATGCCTTCACCGACACTTGTCACTGTCACTACTTACTCTTCTGTAGAAAATCTCATTGTGGTATTAATTTGCATTTTCCTAATGATTACAGTGTTGAGCATCTTTCCTTCCGGTTTATGTCGCATTCATATTTCCTGCTGTGAAATGCTTGCTTTTAGCTTTCTTTTTTTAAATTGAGTTGTTTGTCTTCTCTTATTAAATTTAAGAATTCTTGGGGCGCCTGGGTGGCTCAGTGAGTTAAGCCTCTGCCTTCGGCTCAGGTCATGGTCTCAGGGTGCTGAGATTGAGCCCCACATTGGGCTCTCTGCTCAGTGGGAAGCCTGCTTCCCCCTCTCCCTCTGCCTGTCTCTCTGCCTATTTGTGATCTCTCTCTCTCTCTCTCTCTCTCTGTCAAATAAATAAATAAAATCTTAAAATTAATTAATTAATTAATCAAATAATTCTTTATGTATTCGGGGTAGTACTGTTTGTTTGTTGTTATGGGCTGTCATATATTCTCCTGATTTCTAACTAGTCTTTTCAATAGTCAGAAAAAAGTTAAGTTGAAGGAAGCAGAGACTGCAAGGTGATAAACACCTTAACCAAAACAAAAACAAATATTGTTAATATTAACATCCTCAAAGAAATAGGAAAACATACTGCACCCCAACAAGATACTATAAAGAAGGAGCAGTCAGAGAACAAATAAGGAGCTCTTGGAATTATGATAAGAAAAAAAAAGAAACTCTATAGGGGGTTGAAGAAATTTTTTCAGAATAGAGAACAAAAAGAGGTAGAAAAAAAAAATATATATATAAAGAATTTGGGGGGTCCTGGCTGGGTCAGTTAGCAGAGCTTGCGAATCTTGATCTCAGGGTTGTGAGTTCAAGTCCCACATTCACTGTAGAGATTACTTAAAAAAAAAAAAAAAAGGAATGTAGAAGACCAGTCTAAGAGGACCAATATTGAAATAATTTAGGAGAGTCAGAAAGAGAAGAAAAACCAACAATAATAACAGAGAAAATAGAGCTGAGGAAATCATCATAAAGGTAGTTTTAGAAAATTGTCTCCAAATTGAAGATGAGTTTCCGGAATGAGAAGGCCCACTTTATGCCCGGCACAATGGATGGAAATGGATTTACTCCAAGACATATTGAGGATACTGGAGACTAAAAGCTTCCGGAGAGAAAGAACAGGGTTCCTATAAAAGATTAAGAAACAGAATGACATTGAACTTTTCAACAGAGACTAGAAGACAATAGAGCAAGCCTTCAAAATTCAGAAGGAAAATTATTTCCAACTTAGAATTCTGTACCTAGTCAAACTACCAATAAAATGTGAGGCACTGTTAGAAATGCAAGGTCTCCAAAAACATACCTCAAATATCTCCTTCTAGAAAGTGATGATGTTCCTCCAAATCCGACAGTGAGTATAAAAAAAGGAAGGTGTGGGATCTGGGAAGCAAGAGATTCAACAAAGAAGTGCAGAGAAGCTTCCAGGTGACGGTGAAAGGACAGTCCAGGATGAGAGCTGAGCAGCTGGCCTTGCCATCCACCTGTCTGGGCAGAGCAGTCACAGATCTGAGGGGACTTCTTCTGCATGAGTAAGTCAGTAAATACTTAATTGTGAAGAGTAAAACAATAAAACCAAAAAATCAATCATTAATTCCAAGAAAGACACAAAATTGTGCAGAACAAAAATTCATCGTGGCACACTGGGAATAACATTTGTTGTTCTGATCACATCAAAATCCTTCCAGGATATGCAACCAAAAGCACATGGAACAAAGAAAACATAGAGAAATTGGGCTGTATCAAAAATAAAAACTCAACAGAGTGAATAAGCTACAGATGGAATGGGAGAAAATATTCACAAATCATACTTACAATAAGGGGCTAATACCCAGAATATACAAAGAATGCCTACAATGCAACAACAACAACAACAACAAAACAAACAACTTGATTTAAAAATGGGCAAAGGACTTGAATAGACATTTTTCCTAACAAAATATACAATAGCTAATAAGCGCATGAAATGATGCTCAACATCACTAATCATCAAGGAAATACAAATCAGAACCACAATGAGAGACCACTGCATACCCGTTAGAATGGCTACTATCAAAAAAAGTAAAAACAAAAGCAGACAATAGTGTGTTGGGGAGGATGTGGAGAAATCAGAACCCCGTGCACTGTCAGTGAGAATGTAAGATGGTGCAGTCACTATGGAAAACGGTGCAGCAGTGCCTAAAAAAATTAAAAGTAGAATCATCACATGATCCAGCAATTCCACTTTTGGGTATATACCCAAATTAATTGAAAAACGGGGACAGGAAGAGATACTCATACACCCATGTTCATAGCAGAATTATTCACAAGAGTCAAGAGATGGAAGACACCCAAGTGTCCATCGATGGATAAATGGACAAAATATGGAATATACACACAATGAAATATTATTTAGCCTTATAAAGGAAGGAGATGCTGCAGTACGTTACACACAGATGAACACGGAGGACAATATGCCAAATGAAATAAGCCAGTCCTAAAGGAGCAACTACTACAGGCGCCTGGCTGGTTCCTTGGGTGGAGAGGAGACTTCTGATCTCAGGGTCGTGAGTTTGAGTCCCATGGTGGGTGTAGGGATTATTAAAATAATAATAATAATAACAACAACAATAATAACAACAACAATACTAATAAACTTTTTTTAAAAGACCAAATACTGGGGCGCCTGGGTGGCTCAGTGGGTTAAGCTGCTGCCTTCGGCTCAGGTCATGATCTCAGGGTCCTGGGATCGAGTCCCACATCAGGCTCTCTGCTCAGCAGGGAGCCTGCTTCCCTTCCTCTCTCTCTCTCTCTGCCTGCCTCTCTGCTTACTTGTGATCTCTCTCTGTCAAATAAATAAATAAAATCTTTAAAATAAAATAAAAGACCAAATACTGTATAATTCCACTTACATGAGGTACCTGGAGTTGTCAAATTCATAGAGCCAGAAAGTAGAATGTGGTTGTCAGGGGCCAGGGAGAAAGGAGAATGGGGAGCTACTGTTTTATGGGTACAGAACTTTAGTTTTGCAAGATGGAAAGGGGTCTGGATGCACGGCGGTGATGGTAAACAACAGTGTGAGTGTACTTAATGCCACTTAATGAACTGTACACTTGAAATTGGTTAAGGTTGTACATTTTGCAGCTAAGTGTATTTTATCACAATTAAAAGTAATTTACAAATAAAAAAAACTTTTAAAATCACATAATCATAATGATATTGGAAGGATGGGCAGGGGTTGACTCAGAGAGTGAGTGCACAGGTGTCTGTATGGCTGTGTGTTTGGGGGTGCTGGTGTGTGTGAGTAAGCCAAATCCCTATCTTCACAGTGGGAAGTCAAAGAGAATGCGTGAAACTGAGAGACCAAGACATAGAAATTATTGTGTTATTTAATGATAGGAGGTAAATAGCAAAAGAATCAGCTGGAAGGGCTGGAAATGTTTGCCCCGAGGGGTCAGGGCGGGGGTTGGGGGAGAAGGAAAAGGAGGTTGGGAGAGAAGACATAAGACTTTTCATGATAAGTCTTGCAAAACTGTTTGATTCTTGAAACTTTGATAGGAAAAAATAAAATAGTAACAAAACCCAAAAGCACATGGAAAATTGCTGAGCCTCCCCTAGAAAGCCCTGTGACTCAGGCAGTGGGCACCCAGGACCTGGGTGGCCTCCAGGTCACCTTGAGAAACTCATTGTCATGGACAGAGCGGTCAGAGCTCCCGCCCTCCACCCTTTTCCCCCGCATTAAATGAAGGACCCAGAGCAGGGGACCATTAAAGAAGCAAGAACCATCTGGATGGTCGGACAGAAGAGCACTGTTTATTGGAATAGCCAGGAGGTTCTTTAACGTGTATTGGAAAAATATAATTAGCATCTCAAAGCTATGATTTCATGGAGGTTGTTGCTTAGTATGAAGCTAAGTTTATTAAGTGAAAGGATTTAAAGGAAAATCGAGGCTGGCAGGAGAGGAAGTAAGTGAAAGGGAGGAAGTCATTCAGGGAGGGTGAGAAGGAGTGGTCATGGAAAATACTGACTTGTCCAACCCCTCATGTGAGGGATGGGGATGCCAAGCCCAGAGAGGGAAAGGTACCTGCTCAGTGTCCAACAGCAAGGCAGCAAAGGAGGGAGAAGTGACTCCAGCTCTCCTAAGAGCACATGGCCAGGAGGCAAGAAACCCATGCTGGGCCTGTCCTACTTGGCCTGTGCTCTGCTGTGAAGCCCTGAAATGCCTTCATCCTCTCAGGTTCCTGGGTGTCTTCATCTGCATAACGAAGGGGTTCTGCAACGAATAGCAACAATGTTCCTGGTAAATAGATAATCATTATGCAACGTGTACTCTATACTCTTACTCAGAGAAACAACAACAACAACAGCAAACACTCACGTAGGACGTGCAATGTACTGAAAACTCTTCCAAGCACTTTATATATGGTAACTTAGTTCATCCTCACTAACTCTGTGAGGTAGTGTAGAACCCGTCTCCAGGAGCCCCATGGTGATTTTCGTCTTTTGGCCGTCATACTCCTGTAGACACCCTTCCCACAGGGACGAGAGCGCATCTGCTAACCAGTAGGATATTCCAGAAATGATGTGGTGCACCTTCCATAGTTAGATCATAAACCTCCTTGTTTTCTCTGTCTCTCTCTCATATCAGTAACTCTGGGGAAGCCGGCCGCCATGTTGTGAGAACACTCAAGCAGCCCCATGGAGAAATTTGTGTGGTGAAAAACTGAGTCGTCCTGCCAACAGCCAACATGAACTTCCCAGCCATGTGAGTGAGATGACCCCAACCCTCCAGCCTCAGTTAAACCTTCAGAAGACCACAGTCCTGCTAACACTGTGACCCAACTGAGCTCCTCCCAAATTCCTGACCCACAGACACTGGGAGGGATAATAAATATCTGTTGTTGTTCTAAGATGCTCATTTGGGGTATATTTTGTTATGTAGCAATAGATAATTAATATTATTATGTAACATTGTCGCCCACATTTCACAGATAAGGATGTTGAGGGTTCATACAATTTGACCCACGTCACACAGTTAGCAAGGGATTTAAACTCTAGCAGTTTGGATCTATATAAAGTTCATGTAATGAATTAGAATCCCTTTTTTACAGGAATGAAGATATTCTGTCTAATCAAAAAGAGACAGAATGAGAAAGAAATACAGAGAGACAGGGGCAAAGAGAAATGCTCAGTTGGCTCAGGCCAATATGAAGGACTGGGGCTAGACTTCTGTGAAGTGAAGGTGACGGACAGTGGGAGAGCCCTGGTGCCCTTACAGTTCAGCCGTGATTAATTCAGGTCGCCAGTGTGTTTACCCTAGCTGGATGGGGGACCTAGCTTTGGGTACCCGGGTGTGGGAATCTGACATCCCTGAGTAGCCCCATCGGAGGTTCCCATCACCCTGCACACTCACCGTCTGGCCCCGAGATCAGAGATCCTCAAAGGCAAGGATGTAGTCTTGTTTATCCGTGCCCCTCACCTAGCATAAGGACAGTCAAGGGAGTCTCCAGAGGTTTATAGAAAGCCCTGACTGCGACCTCTCTGGAAGAGGCTGGAAGGCTTCTCAGAGGACGAGGCATTTGAGCTCAGGCCCAAAGGATGAAATAGAAGTCAGTCAGTGCACAAGTGTTCTAGACAGAGGGTACAGACTGGCAAAAGCCTAAAACTCCAGTTTTGGGGGGCCAGTATGAGGGAGTGGAATGGGCATGGGCTGGGCCCCTAGCAGTTTTGGAAGCAGGACATGGAGGCTTAGGAGGGGGATATTGCTGTGCTGACAGCAGGTGGAAGTCACCTGTTTCTGTCTCATGAGGAATTCACTGCACTTGAGGTTGGGTTTGGGGATTTTCATTGGAAACCCAGAAGTGGGCAAGGTCTGTATACTTGAGTCAGCCCAGAATGGAGAGAGAGGACAGGTGGGGACAAGTCACCAAGGCAGCAGAAGCTATTCCTCAGGGTCCCTTTAGTGTCTGACATCTGTCAAGAGCTGGGCTTTCTCCATTTGCCCCTCACTGGAATTAACCAGCTTACGTGCCCTGAAAAATTCCCAGTTCTGCCACCTGGGTTCAAGTGCTAGCTTTGCTGCCATTTACCAACTGTGTGACCTCCCTATTCCTTAGTGTCCTCATCTGTAAAATGGAATAAACATATGACCTGACTCATGGGGATATTATAAGGACTCAATGGGTTAAAGCATTTAAAGCACTTAGATGAGGCACCTGGATGGCTCCATTGGTTAAGCATTGGCTCAAGTCATGATCTCAGGGTCCTGGTATGGAGCCCCATGTCAGGCTCCCTGCTCAGCAGGGAGTCTGCTTCTCCCTTTCCCTCTGCTCCTCTCCCTCCACTCCCTGTTTGTTCTTTCTCCTCTTTCGTGCTCTTTCTCTCTCTCAAATAAATAAATAAAATCCTTAAAAAAAAATGCTCTTCAATGGTGCCTGACCCCAAGTGTGCAGTGAGAAGTAGTTATTATTATTACTTGATATGATTTGCCTTTTGACTTTTCCAAGTATTTAGACATCATTTACCTAATGCTTGTTTTTGCCAGACCTTGTACTTATCCTCTGAAAATAAAGATCAATAAGACACAGTCTTCCCAGGGGTACAGAAAACTTCAGTGAGGCAGAAACAAATATTGGTCAAATTCGTGCCATGCCAGAGGCCCAGAAACGCAGGACAGGTTCTTCCTATCCTCAGGAAGGTCATGTGCACACCTGTGAGTCTGTCTCAGGGGGGTCACAGGCTGACTAGGGAGAGAAGGAAGTAGTCCAAACTGGCCGAGGATTTCGAGGAGCCTGGAGGATCTCTGATGAGGGGCTGTTGAGAAACAAGAGGTTGTCCATCTAGACAACTGGATCTGGGGGAGACCATATGAGCAAAGGTCCTCCTTTGGAGGGGAGGTCAATGAACGCCTGTGCTCAATCTTTATTCTTTGAGTATTGGGAAGTCATCAGGGGTTTTGAACAGGGAATTCTGTTTGAATAATAGTAACATACCTAAGTTATTATGTACCAGCTGTATGCTTCATGCTGCCCATGCATAATCTCTTCATTGACTATAATCCTCACAGCCCTCTGAGAGGAATTCTGTCATCATTCTCATTTTGGATGAAGAAACTGAACCAGAGGTGGGAACCAGTTTCTTTAGATGATCCTATCACCTTGTTTTATTTTTTCTCATAGCAGTTATGATTATCTGAAATTATCCTTTTTTGTTTTCTTGCTTTTGTGTCTGTCTCTCCCAAGTAAGTTGTAAGCTGTAAGAGAGCAAAGAGGGACCTCCTGTATTTCTACACTCTACCCCTGGGCTGCAGATAATGCTGGGCACGAAGAGGGGCTCCCTAAGTTTTTGTTGAAAGCGTGCATGTCCTTCGTTGCCTGTGTGTGGATGGCTGGTCTCCCCACCAGTCAGGGACTTCACCATCCTGGTACCGTGTCAACCCACGAAGTGTTGGCACAGAGCAGGGCTGACTATGCTTGTTAAATGACTGAATGAACAAAAGCTAGAAGGGCTAATGGCAAGAATGCCTGCTGGGCTCTCTGGGGTCTGCGCCCCTCTCCTACGAGGTAGCTGCAGCCATTGCCAAGGGGCTGTCGTTTGTGGGAAGGAATAGGGCTCAGGAACAGGGCTGCTGGCAGACAGTGGCTTCCAGGACTGGGATGAACAGCTCTTGAAGCTCCTTTTCCTGCCCCTCTGCCATGGAGGTGAAGTGGCAGGAGGAGATGGGATGGTGGACCTACACTGGGCCCAGACACCTGCCAGTCTGTCTCTTAGTGGCCAATGCCCTCAAACCTCATTCTCCAAAGAAGGTTGTGCGGGATCAGCCTTACTGACCAGCAGGCAGGGAAAATCTAGTCCCAGGTCGGCTCTCTGCACCATGGCCTGGGTGGGTTGGGGATGTGATCGACTAGAGAAGGGGACTTCTCCTTTATACAAATGGTGAACAAAGGCCCTGGATGTGCGTTCCCTATAAGCAGGAATAACACATCCCTTTTGTGGAGTGCCCCAGTCCCCTCCCTTCCCTATCACAGCAAAGACTGGGTGTTGCCCTGCAGGTGACCCTCATCGCCCCTTTGCCTGACGAAGAATGCTTTAGACGATGAATATATAAAGTATGTGCGCCAGGCCCAAGCCATCTGCCTCACGTCCTCAGCCGTGGTCACATGAGCACATAACATGCACAGAGGCACATGGGCACGCGAACCTACTACACGCATGCATCGTATCTGGGGGGCAGCGGATGAGGGGTGCAGAGGGCCAGTGCAGCTCCCAGAGCTTCTCCCTGATCTCACACTTCCCGGTATGCTGACCTTTATCCACGACCATCACCTCTGCCCCATGTGCACATTGCACAGCCTGCGCACCAGGGAGCATCTCGCCTCCCACCGAGGTTTACTCTTACGCACCCCTCCTCAGCCTTCTCTTAGCCTCCAGGCACCCAGTGCTGCTTCCCCTGGCCTGTCTGCTTCCTCTGGGGCAGGGACCTCGCCCGGCTCATCCCAGCATCTGCGGCGCCCAACGGGTCCTCAGCTAGGTGCCCGCGCGCCAGCTGAGGGAGGAGTGGACCTAGGACAAGAGGGAGGAGGCAGAGGCTGCAGCAACTGGAGGAGCGTGGGGGCGGAGGCGGCAGAGGGAGGGGGCGCGCGCGCCGGCGGCGGCCGCCCAGGGCCGGGGCCGCGCGCCCAGCCTGAGCCCGCCCCGCCGCCGAGCGTCACGGAACCTGCTTGAAATGCAGCGGAGGAGCCGGGGCGGGCGGCAGCGGTGGCGGCGGCGGCGGGGGCAGCGGCAGCCCCGGCGCCGCGGCGAGGACTCGGCGGGCTGAGGCGCGGCGGCGGCAGCCGCACGGGGTGCGCGGGGCGCGGCGGCCGGAGCCCGGGGCCCGCCATGGGCCGCCCCGAGCGGGGCGCGCTCCGGCCGCTGGCGCCGCTGGCGCCGCTGCTGCTTCTGCTGCTGCTGCTGCCGCTGCGGCTCCAACAGCTCGCGGCGGCGGCAGCGGCTGATCCACAGCGCGGCGGCCAAGGTGCGTGAGGCTGGTTCCCCCGCCCGGCTCTGCGCCGCCGGAGCCGCCAACAAAGCGCGGCCCGGCGACCGGGCTGCGGGTTTCGCTGGGCTCCGTGAGCCCGGGCCTGGGGGTGGGGATAGGTTTCTCGCGACCCATCTATCCTTTAATTTGCCCTCGACCTTCGCCCCCCACGGCTCCCGGCGTCGTTGGCTCTGCCTTCTGGCACCTGCTCCTGGGGGATGGGCCCAGTGGGGGCCAGGCGGGCCGGGAACTTTGTGAGGGGGCGGGGGTGGTCATTGATGGTTCCGGGTGGGCTGCATGATTCCAGCCAGCGGGATTCATTTGACACGCGCGCTCCGCGGCGGCGGTGAGCTGAGCCGGGCGACTTCCCCGCCTGACAATGCGTTTCCGGCGACCCCTGCGCGCGGCGGAGAAAGAGGGGCTGCATGCTAAGGGGTTGAGCCCGCAGCGCCCAGTGCGTGTGTCGCGGCGTGTGCGGGGGTTCCCTGTGGGTCTGTGTCTGCGTAGATCTCTGATTGTGGGCCGTGAGTGCGGGTGAGTGTTCTCAATGGGGGGTATACCCAAGTCGTGTGACACCGACTGTGTCTGGCCTCGTAATGCCACGGAGCAGCCCGCCATCCCATTACCATTCTGCCCTCCTTCCGGATCCAGGGCTCCCGAGGCCCCCAGAGGTCTTCGGCTCCATTATCGCCTCCTTTCCTTCGCCCCAGTAGACCCCTCCCTGCGGCCAGGACTGCACTGTCCGTGCATACGGCTCACGCCCCCCTCTCCCCCGAGTAGGGCCGGTCAAAGAGTGTGAAGAGGACCAATTCCGGTGTCGGAATGAGCGCTGCATCCCCTCCGTGTGGAGATGCGACGAGGACGACGACTGCTCGGACAACAGCGACGAGGATGACTGCCGTGAGTTGGACGGCTGGGGAGGAAGGGAACGGGGCGGGGATGGGGGGCCGCCGGCCACCTGCTTGGGCCTCACTGCCGGGAAGCTGCCCTGGCGCCGCCTTCCTCAGGGTTGGGTGGCTTGGCCGGCGTGTCCTAATGGGGTCCAGGGCGGGGCCCGGCGCTGGTGTGGCCCAAGAGGAGGGCGCGCCACGCCCGGGTTGCCGGGCCGGAACTGTGGGCAGGGACACAACCGTCCCTGCAAGCGTCTAGCTTCCTGCGTCTAGCCCTCCTGGACTCCTGCGTCGGCCCCACGGAACGCGCGGGTGTTTCAAAGTTCTAGGCAATTCCGGGCCTCGTCTTGCTGGGTTTTTGTGAATGAATGGGCTCCCCGGGGCCCCTGATTGGCCAGGCGAGGACCACCCCATAGGCCCCCGTGGCCAGGGCGGCCAATCGTGGAGCGGGCGGGTGTGCAGTTTTCAGGCGCCGGGGGTGCAAGGGCCCTGCCCTGGCCCCGCCCCGGCCACACCCCCGCACGCATCTCCTGGGAAGTTAAGCGCCTGTGAGGCCCGGGCGCTGGCCGGCTCCGGTTGCTTTTCTGCCTAGTCATGGTGTAGAGGTTTTTGTGCCACCCTGACGAGCGGACCACGCTCTCCTGCTAGCCGGGCGCGGGCATGAGTCATGGGACAAACTAGGAAGGAGGGGGCCGGGAGAAAGAGTTTGCTTCCTGGAGAAGGCCCGAGGATTCCGAGACTGCACGTGAGCGCTCAGTTGGTGACGGGTGTGCACGTGGCGGGCCGCCTTTGCTGATGCGCTGCTTGCACACCTGGGCGCTACAGCTTTGCAGGTTCTTTCTTGCGATGCTTGTGGTTTCTGATGTTTGTGGTGGCAGAAGTGAGCTAGCAAGCAGTTGCCATGAAGGAGTGAGGCTCCAGGAGCAGAAAGAAAAACAGGACTCTTTAGAAACAGACGCAGGGGATCGTACATTCATGGTCCTGGAATGCCTTCTCAGTGCCAGCCCCGGGGCACTTTGGAGCAGGAGCCCACTCCATAGGCCAGGGAGGCCCCACAGGGTCTGTGGGAGGGCAACAGGTGGACGGATCCACAGCACCACACAGTGGCAGGAGCGGAAGAGGGAGGAACACCTGGACAGGCAACGTGGAGTCTTTGAGGTTTTCTGTGGGCTTGCTGGTCAGCCTCCAGATGCATTCTCAGCTGCAGTCCGGAGTTGGCTCTGTTTCTTGGGCTCATGGTCTCCTCCTGTCTTCATTTCCTCACCTGACCGCTTGGGCTCATGATTCTTGGCCTGTTTCTGAGGACCAGTTATAGTAATGTAATTGGAAGTCAGGCGACTGACACATGCTGACTGTTAGCCATGTGCCAGCCCCGCAGTGAGTGCTTATCTCCGGCGAACTCCTCCACTCTTCTCAGCAGGCCTGTTTCACAGGCTAAAAAACTGAGGCACTGAGAGGTTAAGTTACTTGCTCCACAGTTCCTGAGTTGCTAAGTAGGAGCTTGAATTTAACGCTTCCAGAAGCGTAATCATAACCTCACCATTGATTCCCCAGTGCTATTGAAATGGTGAAAATGGCAGTGCTGGGGTAAAATATTATAGAGAGTCTCCCCCCTGGGAGTTGTTCTGTGGTTGCCTGACCAATGGAGTGCCGAGGATGAGGCAGGAAACTCGAAACTGCAGTTCTGGGTTGGTTTCACCTTATCTCTGGCTCTGTAGAACAACAATCTTGTGCGGGTTTTTCTTGTCACCCCTGTTTGTAGATAGGGGTGCTATCTCAGAGACGTGGGGCGATTTGCCCAAGGTCACACAGCTGAAAGTGACGGAACTTGGTCAAGATGTCCACGTGCCTCCTAGCTTGGGTACTGGCTGTCGCAGTGGGGAGTGTGGCACAGAAGGACCCAAGAGTGTGATCCAGGGGCTGGAAAGCCATGATCTGTGTGTTGGGCCTGTTGCTTCTCATCTCCATGGGAGGCTCTGGGGAAGATGGAGGAGTGAAGTAGCCTGTGTCCAGGTGACCCCAGATGGGACCAGGGGAGCTCTCGTGGCCAATATTGCCTCCTGCTTTCCTTCTGAGGTAGATGGCTTGGAGTGGAAAAGGTGGGAGCTCTAGTTAGTACCAGTCCTACGTGGCTTAATTTTTCTGAGCTTGTTTCCTCATCTGCCAAATAGGGCTGCTGTTCCTCCATCATAGGTTAATGTGTGGAAAGTCTTCAGACAGGGTGGGCAAAGAGAAGGGAATGGATGAGCCCCTTAGAAAGGGACTCTATGAGCCACAAAGAAATCTTGAAAAATGTGGATGGGGGCTTTGGGTAGCTAAGTTGGACTACGTGTTTGAGTGGTCTTTCCTCATCCCCTCCTTCCCCAAGTGGGGAGATTCCTGCTCCCCACCTCCGCCCCATGCTGGGCTGCCTGCCCAAACTGAATTTCCTTGAACTACCCTCCCCTCAAGTCTGTTGCTTCCTCCCTGAGCAGCCTCTCTGCCTTATATCTGATCCCCTCCTTTGGCACTCCAGCCCTTCTACCCTATGAGAGAGCCGGAACCACCCCACCTCTGTACCTCTATAGGCCTGCAAAATGGGCATTGCAATTTCTAAGTGAAGTCTGGGTAAGGCAAAATGAGTACAAGCTCCCAAAGGGGCCAGAATGCAGCCTAAGAATATCAAAAGCTGATGGAGGCTAGAGGGAGGAAGCTTTTATGTTGAGGAAGCCAAGGAGGACTTCCTGGAGGAGGAAATAGCTAAGCCAGGCCTTGAAAGATGATAACTGATATCATTCTCACAAGGCTTACATTTAAAAATAGGTGGTATGGTCCCCATAGTATGGAGAAGGAAACAGGAGTTCACAGAAGTGAAATGATTCCCCCCAAAGTCACATAGCTCCTCAGGGTTGGAGCAAAAACTCAAGCTAAGGGCCACTAAGTCCTGATCTTCATCCACAGTGGTTAGGACTTGGCACTTACAAGAGACACCAATAGAGTTGGGAGGATGGGGAAGTGAAATGCTTGTGGGGCTTCAGTTCCAGTCTCAGAAGACCTTCAAAGTGGAGGAAAAGGCTGGGAGCCTGAGGTCCAGGCTCAAGGAAGCCCAAGGGCGGCCCAGCCAGGCTAAGTGGGGTGAGATCCTGGGGTGTGGACCTGGTCACGTAGGCCAGTTGGCTCCTTGGCCGGTTTCCTGTTGCTTCTTAGTGTCTGGGGGCAGAAAGAGGGGTTCTGGTCTCTGGCCAGCCCTTTGCTCCCAGAGTAACAACAACAGCAACGACCACTTGTGTAGGCCCCGGCCTCCTGAGATGTGTCTCCTTGAGCTCCTCACGTCTATAAAATGGAGCAAGTCTCCGAACTACCCGCATTAGCACCATTTTACAAAGGGACAGAGCGGTTAAGTAACTAGCCCAAGGGCATCTGATTTTTTTTTTTTTTAAGATTTTATTTATTTATTTGAGAAAGAGAGAGAGTGAGTGGGAGCACAAGCAGGGAGGAGAGGGAGAAACAGGCTGCCTGCTGAGCAGGGAGCCTGATGCGGGCCTTGATCCCAGGACTCTGGGATCATGACCTGAGCCAAAGGCAGACACGTAAACGACTGAGCCACCCAGGCGCCCTGGGTATATGATTTTTAAGTGAAATTGCTGGGGTGTGAATGCAGGCGCTCAACTACAGCACCTGTGCTGTCTCCAGCAAATCCTCACAGTTTCTCCCTCTTGAGATGACGTTAACACCCCCCCCCCCCCCGCTTCAGGCCCCCCAGCTCCGGGAAGATCTCTGTGCTTCTCTTTATGTCTGGGCTGGGGATACCCATAGACTGGTTTTGTGCTCAAATTCCTCCACTTAGTTCAGGCTTCTTTAGGTCGTCCTTGTTCTCCCAGCCCCCATCAGCCCTCCATCCCAGGTCTAATAAAGAGTGGGCACAGCGAGGTCTCCCATGGTTGAGAGTTCATTAGCTGGGCAAGGCCAGGCTGCAGGAGCGCCGGGGCTTTCTGGGAAGCAGCCTTGTAAATAATTAAAGCTTGGCCACAGCTCCCAGCTGGGGCTTACAGCCGGCATCTGGCCTTCAGAGCGCTGCCTGGCCTCAGGCCCCATTCTCACATTCCTGACCCCAGGCCCAGCTTCATCTTCTTTTTGGATGGAGGCATTGCACAGACAGTATTACTCCTCTCTGAACTGTGATTTCCTATCTGTCCAGGCAACTCCACCATTCAGAGTCTTCCTGAGCCTCCCACATACCCATGGGGTAAAAGCAACTCTGTGACCAGCTCCTGTGGCCACTCCCCTCCAGACTCTTCCTATGAACTTGCAACACCGAACTGTAGCTTCTATCTCAGTCTGGCCTTCCTACTGCTTCTCACCTCTGGGCCTTTGCATACGTCACTCCATCAACCTGGGACACTCTTTTTGCTCCCTCTGCTGACTACCTTCTTATCCCCATCTTAGAAGATTCAGTGCAGGTATCACCTCCTCCAGGAAGCCCTCCCTGCTACCCTCTAGCCCAAGGCCAAGATACAGAAGTTGAGAGAGAGAAAGGACATAGGGAGCCATGTTGAAATCATAACTCATTGGGGCTCTCAGTCAGACACAGAAGATAATCTATCCCAGCTGTGTCCTTTGGTCGATAGGTCCTTGGGACGATAATCTCTCCCTCCCAAAGATACTGTGAGGATTAAAGAGAATGTGCCTGATGAGCAGTAGGTGTTCAATGAATGGTAATAGGTGTGATCGTTCTCAGAGGGAGGAGCTTCACTGAGGTCTCGAGGTACCTGACTGTCTGTCGGGGGGCCTCTGCAGGCCACCCAAGAGCCCCCTGCTTCCCCTGACCCCATTTGCTTGGCCAGATATCTGAAGGTCCCTGCAGTTGGTTGCCTACCCATGGTGGAAATGGCCTCAAGGCCACTTAGAGGGACCTGAGAGTGACAGAGGGGTGCCCAGGGAGGGGCTGAGGGAAGAAATGAATCAAACAGGCCTGACCCGTCTCAGTGGATGAGTGGCCTGGGGCCCTGGGAGGGGCAGAGGATGGCTTCCCTCAGGCCCTGTGTTCCTCCTGAGGCTGGTTTCTGTTCTCTCTGGCTGTTGTGGCTGTGCCTGGGAAAGGAAGGAAGCCATTTAGCCCCCAGGGCTCTGCCCAGCAGGCCCCAAGCTTCCCTCTCTTCCAGATCCAGGGCTGGCCCCCCCGGGGCTGGAGCCTGCAGGCCTTGGGAATGTTTGCCATAGACTCTCCTGTGGGTCTTTCCACAGGCACTCCTGGGACAGAGTTCTGCTCCAAGAGCTCCTTGGCTTTCTCAGGCCTGTGGAGATGCAAGTGCAGTAGGCCTTAGAGGGGTTGGCCCTGTCCTCCGTAGGAGTCAGCAGGCAGCTGGCTTGACAGTTTTTCCCTCCTTGGGGAAATAGCAGCAGCAGATGAAGCAGAGAGATGCGCCCTGGGGGGAGGATAAGGAACAGGAGGGTGTATGGAGCTGGTTGTGTCCCCCTCAAGGGATATAACCAAGCAGAAGCTCTCCTGGCCCCAGGGCTAACAGTCAGAGCCCTCGGCCCGCTCCGCCCCCGGGAAGGCAGACCTGGGGCCCCACAGATCTTGCTTATCTGATCACCCCATGTTTGAAGGCCTGGTAGAGATGCCACCTCCCTCCGATTGCCTTCCCTGACCCCTTGTTCCTGAGCTCCCACAACATGTCCTTGAGCCTCCCTCAGTCTTGGATTCTCCTCCGCATCGTCCGCTCCTCCAGCCCTGTGCTGGGAGATTCTAAAAGAAGTAGTTCCCTGGAAGGAAAGAATTACTCGTAACAGATATTGGCTACTTACCCGTGCCTGGCACCACATTGCAAATTTGCTCTCATTAGCTTTGCTACTCACAGCCCTGGGAGAGCTGTTTTCTTATTATTCCCATTTTATGGATGATGAAACTGAGGCTCAGAGAGAAGTGACTTGGCAATGTCTGAGGCTTACGTGGTGGAGCCAGGATTCGACTGAACTCTCTTTGCTCTGAAGCTTGGACTCTTCCTCACACTCTTCCTCTCTGAGCACTCATCTACTCTGTTGGGGTCAGAGCGCTGGGGGTTTAGAGGATGTAGAGAAAGTGGGGATGTGGTGACAATATCCAGCAGTGCCTCCCCGGGCTGCAAGTGTCTGGCCTGGGAGGGACTCTCCTCTCTGGAGACCCCATGGAACCACCAGAATAAGGTGCCCCATGTGCAACCTCCTATGGGTATGACCCTCCCACAGTTTTCAAGGCCTCTCTTGGCCACTGCCTGTGAGGTGGGGGATTACGGTTCTACCCGGACAGATAGGGAAACTGAGGACTGGCAAAATGTCGCTGATACAGGTGAGTCACTCTAGGAGAGGAAGGATGCTTCCTCTAGGAAAGTTCGAGAGCCCAAGCCATCAGAACCATCCCCTGAGGCCACCAGGGTGTGGTCTTCATTTCTCTGAACCTCCCATGCGTGCCCCTGATTCTAGATCTCTGAGCTTACTGATTACTACCCAGCCTTCAAAACCTAGCTCATTGCCACCTCCATGGAGCCTTCCCCAGCTTTCTTAACCTCTGCTGGGTCTAGATGCCCATGGCTTTGTGCATCCGTGTCATAGGAGCTCCAGGTTGTTTGGAGCACCTGAGCGATTTGTGATGAACCACAAGGCCTGGCACAGAGGAGGCATTTGGGGGATGGCACATGAATGAATAAACATGACTGAGGAAATGTCACCCACTTTAGAGGGTGAGAAGCTGATATTGGTCAGATTGGGGGCCCTTAAGGCCCAAGAAGGGAGCTGTGTATCATGTAGGGACCTTAGTCAGACTCTGTCTTGTGAGTTGGGTCCCTTAAAGACCGGAGACCACAGGTGGTTTCTTGGCAGTTATGCAGGGGCCGGGCTGCCTTATGGCACCAGCACGGGGGCTCCTCAGTGCTCACCCTGCAAACCTGGGAGATTTCCAGATCAGCCTTCAGAAGCTGCAGCCAAGGCGCTGGTGTCCAGAAATCGGCCCTAGATGTCATCAGGGACCTGTTCTCAGAATCAGAGTGTCCTTAGTTCCTGCGCTGGACTGAGTCGGGACAGTATGCTCCCCACTCCCGCCGGCCACCCCTGTCCTCTTTTCCCTTGCTGGATCAGGGAACAAGGTGTTCTCAGGATGAGGGCTAGGCACAGGCTCCTGCACAGTAAGAGGCTTGGGGCTCCCATGCTGGACTCTGTCTGGCTTCCCCTGGATTGCGGGAACTCCTCTAAAATCCTGATGTTAATTCTAACACATGTAATGAGTATGCTTGCCACTGAGGACTTTGTCAGGCAGGACCTCCTCAGCCGGGACGGGGAAGGATCATTGCTGCCCTTCACAAAGACCTCTTGGTGGGGTCGCTTGCTCCAGGCGACCTGGCAGGTCAGTGGCAGGACTGGGCCACGCCTGTCTGGCCACAGTCTATCACAAGTGAAAGGAAGTGATAGGTGCTCACACATCCAGTCACAACGAGAGTGGCCTGAGGACCTTGCTTCCTTTCCAGGCACCCCAGGCATCCCTCTTGCTGGCCCCTGGGTGCCCTCAAGCATGAGCTGGGACCCTGAGCCATAGTTTTAACCCCCAGCCATGTTGTTCGGGACTTCCCACAAGACCCCAGGAATCACCGTGTAGCTTGAGTGGTTCAGGAAGGACCCCCCTGTGAGCTCCCCATCTGCTGTGCCTGGTCTGACCTCTGTGTCCCTGGCAGGGCCCAACCCAGATGCCCACAAGCTGGCTGCTTTTAGGCTGCAGAACTCAGCCTACCATCAGGCCCCTCAGAATGCCCTCTGGTGACTGGAAGACATGGAGAGAGGAAGGGCTGTGAGGCTCCCGGTTCCCAGGATCCCTCATGCCCTCCACACACCAGCCCCTTGGAACATGGCAGGACAGATGGCCCAAAGCCTCTCTGGAAGACTACCAGTCTGTGTCCATGGGAGTGGTCGTGTGGCCAAGATCCCCTGGTCACTGGCCCTGTGGTGCCACAAGAAACTTTATCCCAGCCTCCGTGGAGATGATTTCAGCATCTGCCCTCTCACCCTATGAGAACCACACAGTATGGCCTTTTTCATTTTGTGCCTCATGGCTATCCTCGGAAGAAGATGGTACAGGAGTTAATTATCATCCCCATTGTCCTGATGAGGAAACTGAGGCTTAGGGAAGACCCGGGGCTCCCCCCGGGCCACACAGCTAGCTGCTGGCAGTGCCGAAGCTAAAACCCACCTCAACTGATTTTATTTTTCCAATGGAAATAACTTTGATTATGGGGGCACTTAGGTGCCTCAGTTAAGCGCCTACCTTCAGCTTCATGACCTCGGGGTCCTGAGTTGGAGTTCCCCAGTGCTGGGCTCCCTGTTCAACAGGGAGTCTGCTTCTCCTTCTGCCTCTGCCCCTCCCCCACCACATGTATGTACTCTCACTCTCAAATAAATGAATAAAATCTTTAAAAAAAAAACAAAAAAAGAAATAATTTCGATTATGTAAAGGTAATTTCATACTTAGAATTTTAAGAAAACCACCAGCAATACAGAAAAGCAAAAAGAGGACGGTAAGAGCCCCTCTCAGCTCTGCCATCATGGAAGCGGCTTCTCCTGCTAGAGGTGTTTCCCAGCATGGGAGCTGGCATGCATGGACACATGTATTTTTTCCTTTTAACAAAAATGAGGTTGTGTTAATGCCCGTTGTTTTCACCCCACACCAAACATGGCTTGTCAATTATAGTACTATCCCGTCATCGTTTTCAGGGGCTAGAGAGTCACCCGTTGCCAGAATCTTCTATAACTTAATGACACAGTCTCCTATTGATTGCCCTGTGTTTAGTTGCTTCTGTTTTTTCTCCTAATCTGCAGTGTTGGTGTATGGACCCTCCACTATATACCTTTGTGCATCATCCTTAGGATGAATTCCTAGGAAGGATACTGCTGAATGTGTCCATTTTCACCCTTGCCATATTGCTCTCTCTGGGTGACGCTTTCCCACCTCACCACCACACCCCTAACTCCCCAAGGTCCTTCCCAGCCAGGTAGGCAGCCTGCAGGACCTCCCTCTTCCTTGAGCATAGGGTCCCCTCATCTTGGCCCCATGGGGCAGACACAGTAGCCAGATCTAGGCCACAGAAAGCATAGCAAGGAGAAAGGACAACTGTGTTCTGGCCCCAAGGACTCCCCACCCACAACAAGGAAAACAAAAGGGAACAAAACTGATCTTCATTCTTCTCCAGATATTTGTAGAATCCATTCCCCTAGCATTGTAATAGTTATTCTGTCTCTGTCTGTCACATGCTAAGTGACCCTGCACAAGTGTCTCTCCCTCTCTGAACTTTATTTCCCCTTTTTCCATCAGTTCTTGCTCCACCTGCACTGCAACCAGCCCTCTGAGCAGACTCCTTCTCCCTGGAGTTGGCTCAGGGCCCCGTCCTGGCCTGGGGGTGGGGGACCTACAGCCCGAGCTCCTTACTTCCTGGTTAGGGTTAGCGGGAACGCAGCTGCCTCGGTGGGTGGATTCTGAGCTGGCAGATGGAGGCTAGCTGGACTTTTAGGGTCTACTTCCAGAACTCAACCCTGAGGCCCAGGTTTCTTGGGCCACTTTCCTTTCTGCTTCTTCCTGCACCCATGATCGGGTCGGATGCACTGGAGTAATGGAGAGAAGCAGGCTCACCAGCCCCGTGACTAGCTGGGGTTCCTGGTTTGGGTCTTCTGAGCTTCAGGTCCTTGGTCTTTGAAACAGGGATAATAAGCCCACCTTTGAGAGGTGTGCAGGCTGATGTTCAGCCCAGAACCTGGCCCTGACAATGAGCATCCCTGTTCCCCTTCCCTGGGATCCCTGCACAGGGAGCAGCCCCACAGAAGGCACTGTCAGCAGCTTCCCTCCTTCTCCACCAAGGACACAAGAGGGGCAGCTGCTCAAATGGCAGCAAGGAGATGTAGGTCAACTGGCCGGTGGGGAGAACTGAGCTGCCTAGGACGACAGCAGCTCTGCGGACTGGGAAGGTATGTATGAACCCTCTCACTCTGCTCCTGTCTGCCTTGGGGGCCCCAGGGTGACAGCTTTCTCGGTGGCCTGGGGGTGCTGGCCGTGCAGACGAGGCCACGGAGACTGGTTTACTGCAGGCCTGGCATGTTCGTTATCCAGACGGGGGTCTTACTCCGCCAGCAAGTCCAGGTTAACATCAGAGAGTTGGCGATAGATGAGAGGCAGAAAGGCCCGGTCAGGGCCAGGTTAAGCTGCTCGAGTGAATAGCTGGAGGCCAAGGGTGGGCTTTCCTGGTGGCCTGATGCCAGGGACATTCAGGCCAGCGCTCATTCCTCCCTCTTCTACTTCCTGGACCCCAGGCTGCCCTCTGGCCCCCATCACCCTCAGAGGCCTCCCTTAACCTTGTGCACCAGCGTGTGTGTGTGTGTGTGTGTGTGTGTGTGTGTGTGTGTGTGGTAGGTAGGGTGTAGGTGTGTGTGTAGGTAGGGTGTGTGTGCTCCAGGACCGGGTGTGTCTCAGGAGGCAGGTGACTATTCTGGACGCACTAAAAGCTGCAGGGTCAAGGTAACATTCTTCCTCCCACGCCCGCCAGGGCAGTCCAGCAGAGTCAAAGCCAAAGCCCCCCCACTGGGTGTTTGTGGCAGGGAATTCTTTGTAGCTGGAGAGGCGCCAGCAGCCTCTGTTCCCAGCCTGCCCCCTGCCATGCCACAGCAGCCTCTCCCCACTAAGCCCCAGCCTGCAGCCCTCTGTCTGGTCCCCACCTGCCCCCATTCAGAGAGTTGCGGTGGATATAAACCGGTGATCCAGATGATGGGCCCACCTCTGCCTCGTCCCAGCTCCCATCTCCCCAAGTGACAGTGGAGACACAAGACACAAGACCGGTCCCTGCCCTTCTTGGGGTCTCTGCTCATTGGGAGTAGGGCATTCCTCTTGGACCCACTTCTCTCCCTTAATAGCCAGTGTGTTCACAGGAGCTGGAGTCTGCTATGGCCAGGCCCAGGGTGTTGGGGGACAAGGAGATGGGTACAAGGCGCTGCCCCTGTTCCCTGAGGCCAAGAGTTTGAGAGCAGGGCCTGTGAAATCCAGCCTCTCCCGCAGGGCATGTGGCCTAAACCATGTACACGAAGCCTGAGCTGACTGGTTATCAGCAAACCCTACATCCCCTTGGGGGTTTCTGCCTGTTTATTTTCTTGCTGAGTCTGACTGCACTGATTCTTTAATACCCGTGAGCTAGCCGGAACAGACTGTTTCTGTGGCATGGCTGATGGTCTCCTGTCCCCATCCCTGCCTGCTTCTCAAGGGTGCAGGAACAAGTGTGCCCCACCCTCCAGAGTCCCCCAGACCTGGTTTTCGTTTGTAGTTCTTCCACATCCTAGTTGGGGGCCCTTAGACCAGTCCCTCCAAACTGAACCTCACACTTCCGTACAGTGACTGCTAAGTAATTCCTGGCCTTTGTGTCATGCCTGAAACCTTGTGGGTCCCACAGCGCCAGGAGCTGGGCCGCACCAGGGGACAGAGGTCTGCCAGCTGGTGTGATTGCTGCCCCCGTGTTTTGCCACTTCCTCTCCCAGCCCCTTGCACTCCCCCTCCCTGGCCTTTGGCCTCACCCACACTTGCAGGTTCTCTGCTGAGAGCAGAGGGCTCTGTTGGTTAACTGAACCCCACTGAGAGCCAGTCCCTCCAGGCTCTCATGCAACCACACCAGGAATGAGGTAGCCTCTCCTTGTCACCGACTTGCTGAGTGATGGGGGGACGTCTCTGCCCTCCCCTGCGCCTCAGTCTCCCCATCTATACTGGGAGGGAGTTAGGGTTGGATCTGGAGTTTGAATCCCTTTGGGCAGCTTTTAAAATTCAGATTCCCTGTCTCGGCCCAAACCTTTGCTGGCTGTGCAGATAGGGGGGAGTGCCAGATGTGAAGACCCCTCAGGCCCTCCTATCTCTGACCGCCCCTGCGTGTGTTGTGTCATCCGTGCGAGGCTTCACTGTGACATGGATGACAGCAGAGCCTTAAGCCAGGCAGCTTGAGGGCAAGTCCATACTTCATGTCTTCTTAGCTGGGGGACCTCAGGCAAGTTACTTCACCTCTCTGAGCCCTTGTCTCATCTGTCAAATGGAGGCATCAATACAGAACCGACAAGGTGGTTGGAGGACCATGTGAGTTAATTTAGGAAGAGCACAAAGAGCAGTGCCAGGCCATGGTCAGTGCTCAATTTGCTCAGTTGGTGTTGACCTCCTTCTCTGAGCTTCCATCTCCCATTGGTCCTTTAGGATCCCCTCCTGGGCTGGGCTGCTGCACTGCCTTGTGGAATAGGAGGAGGTGGGGAGCCCCCAAAAAGGCTCCTTTGTCCCTGCTTCTTCCCTGGGGCCCCAGGCCAGAACTTACTGTCCTAGTTTAATTAGGAAGAGCTCTTCCAGGGACTTCATTAGGAAATGAGTCCAGAGCCTCGGGGACCTCTGGGGAGGGGTGGGGCGCAGGAGGAGGCTGCATTGTGTCTGACCTGCCCAGCCCTTGGCCCTATGCTCCAGATGTGCCCAGGGAGATACGGGTGCTGGGTCTGTTGGGGTGGGCGGGGGGGGGGGGGGGGGAGATCCATGATGCGGAGGGCAGGCCGCCAGGGCCTCCATCCTCTGTCCCCTGCCCAGCTCCAACCTCACCCCCCGCCCCAACTCCAGATGGGGGTGGAAAAGGTTGAGAGAGGTGGTTTCTCTGTTTCTGCTCTGGCCACTTCTGGTGCCCGTTGTCCCCAGCCTCGCACAGAGCAGGCCTTGTTGGTATGTGTTCAGTGAATGAATGAGTGAGCTCTGGCTCCTGGGGCTGGAGCCACAGCCTCATTTGGCCAGAGGAGCCTTCCCACCCCATCCCAGTGTAGGAATTTCCTCAGCAGCCTTGCAGGTTGGAGTAGGTGATGTCCAACTTCTGCTTAAACACCTCCAGGGACAGGGATCTCACTAACTGACCAGAGAGCTTCTTCTGTTTCTGGATAGCTCTTTCTGTTAGGAAATGTGTCTTCCTTTACAGGAAGACCAGGCCTGTGTCCTGTGACCCACTCTGTTTCTGGGGCCTCTGCTCAGAGAGACTGCCTCCCACCTTCACCCCCCAAGCCTGCTCAGCATCCCTTCCCAGCTATGACACTGACATCCTAGGAGGCCTCGGGGGAGGCCCGGTCCCCTCTCAGGCTGCTACTTCTCAGGGCCTGGCAGGCTGCACGCTTTCAGTCTCTATAAGCCACCTCCTGTCACTCTGACCTGCTTCCCAGGGAAGTAAAGAGTGAAGACAGATGTGCCATGCCTAGAGGTCAAGTGACAGCTCCACAGACCCCTTGGTCTTCTAGTTAGCAGGGCAGCAGTTCCCAGACTCCACAATGACCCGCAGCCCATCACATAGGCCCTTGGGACTGTGGATGGGCCTCTTCTGCCCCTGAGACCAAGTTCTCAGCGTAGCACGGGCACCGCTCCGGCCTCAGTTAGGAACCTGAGAGTTGTCGCTGCCCCTGCCTCCCTCACCTGTAGAGGCTGCTAGCTCCTTACTTTCCTCCGCTGCCACTGGCCAGTCCAGGCCCTTCCCCATCCCACTGTGGCCACTATAGGGGTGCCGGCCTCATCTCTGCTCTTCCCCTCCCGTCCATTCTCTGCTCTGCAGCCAAAGGCTGTCAAGCATGCAGACCTTTGTCCTGTCCTCGCTCAGCATCCCACAGGGACATCCACCACGCAGAGGATTGAATCTGTTTGACATTCAGGGCCTTCGAGACCTAACCTGCATCTACACCTCTCTGGCCCCAGACCTCATCTCTACTCGCCTCCCGAATGCCATGACTGTATTCTCTAGCAGAAACCAAAACGAGGAGGAGTGTCCCAGGGCATCATACTCTCACATGTGGTTCCTCTCCCTGGAAGGTTCTTCCTCTGCTTGTCCAATGACTCTTTATCTCAGGAGTCACCATTTCCAGAGTGTCCATCCCTGTGTTTCTCTCTGCCCTGGGGTGGTCCACTGAAGAGTCTGGTTCACACCAGACCACAGGCCTCAGGGCTTGGGGCCCAGGCCTGAGGAGGGGAGACAGGGAGGCAGCGGGAGTGGGGCTCTGTCTGGCCTACATGTGCCCAGAGCCCCTCCCACCCTGTTTCCACTCCTCACGCGGCACGTGTCAGGCCGGGGTGTTTCTGTGAGTCCCGGGGAAGTGCCTGGTGTGCGGTCTTTGAGTCCGAGCTCCAGCGTTCCCTGAAGGCCTGTTCTGTGCCCGTGCCCTGTCAGGACCTGAGGAAATCTGCAGATGGAAAGCAGGCCCTGTCTTCTGAATGTTGGCCACCTAACTCAATGTGTGACCTTGAGTAATCGGCTCCCCGTCTCAGAACCTCATGTTACCTTGGCTGTGAAAGGGGTGGAGGGCCCAAGGCACTTCCTCCTACCCTTGGGCCTAGCTGTGCTCTGTCTGGGGTCAGACGGGCCCTGCATGGCCCCAAAACTGCAGCGAGACCAGAACTTCCCTTCCATCTGGTCTCTGGGGCCACGGGCCAGGCCACACAGGACAAGAGTGAGGGTTTACTGTCTTTTTGGGAGAATGCCCATGCCTCTATTTCCCAGCAGTTTGGTGTTGCCAAGGGCTGACTCCTACCCACCGTGACTAACTGGTCCTGGAGTGCTCACTGCTGTCCTGGTTTTCCAGCTAAAAGTCCCAGCCTCCCTGCATCCTGCAGACTCCCTCCACGTCTGCAGTGGGACCACGCCTGGACCTGTGGGTTCTACTGCCCCACTTGGGCATGGCTCACTTGAGAATAAGGAAAAAGCTGATCGTTCTCCACATTTTGGGAGAATTCAGGAGACACAGAGACCCCTTGGAAGGTGTGGAGGAGCTAGGAACAGCCCGCTTGGGGCGCCAAGATGGACTGGGCCTGGGCTCCTGGCCATTGCTCTGATCCTGCCTCTAACTCAGCTTTGCGACTGCCCTCTCTGGGCCTCAGTCTCTGTAGCTCTTCCCAGTTCCCCTCCCGGCAAGTGAGGATCCTTGCCTTGATGACCCCACCTTGCTTTTCTGCTGCCATTTATATCCTTCCAGGCATTTTTCTGTTTGTCTACATCCCATTTGGCCTTGCTACTACCAAGAGGAGTGGCCCCACGTTAAATAGAAAGGAGGTGAGACCACAAGGCCCTACGGTTTACAGGGCCCATCCCGTGTGATGCCTTGGGGCTCCTGGCATCCCCCAGGTGGACCTGGCAGGATTTACTACACAGAGGGAGACACGGAGCCCAGAAGCCCACCCACAGGATGGAGGGATGAAAGCAAATGGGTGGCCGAGATGGGACCATGGTGTGTGGGGGTGACAAGTAAGTGGGGGTCACCAGCTGGATGGCCCTCTTCCCTCTCCATTCCCACTTCGTCAATGTCTTCATCAGTAGGAAAAGATGGAGACAGATGGAAGGGAAAGGAAGACACAGGGAGGAGGGGGGAAACGAAAGGATCAACGTGGAGTAGGGGGTAGGGGGAGAGCGCTGGGGAGGCAGGGGAGGGGGATGGGTCTAAATAGAGCTGCTACTTCCTCTTGTGGTTCTCACAGTCTGTCTGCACCAATTCCTGACAGATGGAGGGAAGGGAAGAGCTGGTGCCAAGAGGCTGTCACCGCAGGCGGGCAGAGCTGGAGGAAGGGTGCTTTGTGGCCAGGGTTTGCATGGGGAGGGGGCAGCAGCTGGTGGTCTGGCTGCTGGGCTTCCTTGGAGCCAGCTCCTCAGGAACTGTGGCGCTAGAGGGGCGTGGATGCTGCTGGGCAGGAAAATGGGCAAGGGGTGAAGCCATCACCTGCCTGGGAATGGCTGTGCCCTTGCCCCTGACCAAGTATAGATGGCCAGTCCTTCCTTTTCCATACCCTGTGTCAGCAGGGCCTTCCCTCAGAGGATGCCTCTTACCCAGCCCTCACTGGCTGTTGGACTGGGCAGGTGCTGTGGGCCAGGAGGGAGGGTGGCTAGGGCTGAGCTGTGATCATGGTGAATCAGGACAAGAGAGCATGGGCACCTGGAAGTCCTTGGGCTCATGGCACCGTCGGGGGCTCAGAGCAGGTGGGGCCCAGCCTCATATCTGCAGGGCCAGAACTCACCCCCTCTTTGGGCTGCCCAGAGGTTTTGCAAGGTTTCTTGATTTTTCTCTAGGCTTTTTGACTGGAAAAGGAAGTTGCCTCTAGAGTGGGTTTGGGACCTCTGGCATCCCTTTCTAGGGTGTGGGTTTCCCCAGGCGGGGTTAGGTCTCACGCTGTCTGTTCTAGCATCCCCATGTCCCACGCAGGGCCCAGCACAGAGGAAGGGGTCCAGGGAGTGCCTGTTGAATGAATGCATGGGGGTGAAGGAGACCTCATTTCCTCATACGGCAGCTTTTCCCATTTGAACAAAGTTCTTTCAGACTCTATTCTGAGAGGCCTCACAGGTCCTAGGCCTATTACAGGAGCCACGCAGAGCCCCTTGCTGACCCTGCTGCCTTACAGCAGTCTTGTAGACCAGAAACACCCCAAGACCATCACCTCTCCTCCATGGCATCTGACAGGACTGGGTCTCTACTGGACTCATCTCTGGGTCATCAGTAATCAGAGCTGACGTCCAAGTCAGGAGGTGAGGGTTTGGCCCAGTGGGCCAGGAAGGCCTCCTGGAGCAAGGGGCTGTGGCAGACCCCTGTCCCAGCTTCTGCCCTTCCTTTCCTCCCCACACTATTCTCAGGCAGATCCTTGACACACTACTTCAACTGGGCAGTCCTTCAGGAGAGACCCGGGGACCTGAGGCCCAGAGCCCATCCTTAGCTAGAGACCAGGCTCATCATGAGCCCAAGGATGTATCTTACCATGGCCCGTCCTGGTCAGTGCCCCGAGACATGTGTGGTGATGGCTAGGGCCTGAGCTGGCAGGTAGGTGGGTGGGAGCTGGGCCTCCTCCTGCTCCCTAAAGTTGTTCCTGGTCAGAATTATCCTCCTCGTTAATATTAAAAATGGCACTCATTAATGATAAATTATGGTGTGTGTCCCCTGTGCCAGACCTCAGCTGGGTGCTCTGGGGGAAAGGCAAGAGGAGATGGTGGTGTCTATCCTGAGAGCAGGACATGCACCTTATCTCTTTCCCAGAGCATGTCACAGGCTGGGCACATGGCGGAGGGAGGCGGGGCAACTTAATAAGTCTTAGCGGTTGAGAAACACGTTCCTAGGCCCCTTTGGTGGGACACACTTCTCCCCTTTCTCTGTCATTCACAGACTGATTCCACAAACATTACTGCCAGGCCATGTGCCCACCCCAGCATGGCCCTACTTCCCGAACTTTCCCCTCACCTCAGCACTCTGATCCCCACGGGCTCCCCAGTGAGTATAGTGGGAGCTGTGGTTCCCTTTATCCCCCACCCCAGACTGTCGGCATGACCTGGGGCAAATCACTGCCTCTCTCAATGCCTCAAGTCCTTCATCTGTACAATGGGGCAATAGCAGTCCTGTCCTCAAAGGACTATGGGAGCATTAGGAGAGGTGATGGCCACAGGGCCCAGTAGTCAGTTGCTCAGGAGGGAAGGACAGAAATGAAGATCCCAGAATACCTCTGTTCTCTATGTGTGACCCTATGAATCCCCTGACGCCCTTGTCCCTCTGCTAACAGGGATGGCAAGGCGCCAAGGGGTGGGGTGACTCAGCCTGTGAGTGGCAGGCTCAAGCCCTGGCCCCTCGGGCTCTGAGGTCCCTGTGTTTGCCATTGCACCAGGCAGGGACAAAGGACTTAGCCCAAAATCTCCTTTGGAATTGCAATTGCAAAGGCTTCTGGCTTCCCATGCTGATCTCCTGCAAGCCTCCAGCCCCCAGATCCTAAATCCGTCCTAATCCTAGGAAAGAGGTAGTCCCCCACCCCCACCACGTCCATCAGGAGCTCCCAGAGCCCTCCCTGGGCCTGTCACCTCCCACAGGAGCCTTGAAGCGGCAGGCAAGGGCCTGGGCTGCAGGGATGAGGAATTTCCGTGTAGGGTTGAGATCTGTCACAACATTAATGTTAATTAAGCTTCGTTAATTCAGTCCTCTGCTTACACAGAGCTCCTGACAGCAAATTACTCATAAGTGAGGCAGTAAATTTATTGCTTCGTTTTCCCAAACACTCAGCAGCAAAGCACGTGCCCCTGGGAAAGTCAGAAGAGAGGCCCGGGGATGAGTCCTCTACGATTCTCGCCAACCTGACCCACCTGGGCCCTGTGGCCCAGAGAACAGCCAGGGCTCAAGGGGAGACCCTGGAGAGGACAGACACTGAGCCCATCTGAGCAGGCTGCTGAGAGATGTGGTGAGCTCCTCCTCCCTGGAGGCATGTAAGCAGGAGGGCCCGGAGCACTGCCAATCCCTTCGGACCTGCCCATCATCTTTCCACCTCATTCATCTCACACCACAGACTGCGGTGGCTCTGTGCTTTGTGTCATCCCGTGGTGTCCTGAAGTCACACAGTAGGGCCCCTAAAGACTGAGTGTGGATCTGGACATGAGCCCCAGAACTGCAGGGTGGTTTGACAGGAGCTCAGGGGCCTCCGCAGGGACCGAGCTGCCGGTCTACTGAGGCTGGACAGCCCTGCCAGGGATGCCATGAAGGGGTCTGTCTCTGTCCTGGGTCATGGGGCATTCTTGGAACCAGGACCAGGCTTGCATCTGGGCAGATGGCCCTTGAGCCCAGCCCCCCTTGCCAGGCTAGGCATCAGCCCTCCAGGTAAAGGTAGTGCATCTCCTGAGTTCAGTGCGAGCCCCTCCCAGTCCCTGGCCTCACGGTCCCTCCCCCTAGGACCTGCTTCCCTCCTTGGCTTTGAGCTATGCCATGCCTGAGACATTTGGAACAAACCCAGGCCCTGGGTACCTAGATTTTTTTTTAATTAATTAGAGCATTAAATGGTAGCCCTCTGGGAGAATCCCACCATCTGGCTGTCACAAGAGAAGCAGAAAAATCTATGCATATTTGTCTGTAGTGTGCGAATGTTCTACGAAGCCACCTGTGTGTGTGTGTGGCATGGGCACAGTGTGGCATGCGTGTGAGTGTGTTTGGCATGTGGCGCACATCTGAGTGTGTAGGTGGACAGTGTGTGTCCTTCTGTGCGCACGTGTGCTCCTGTGCAAGGATGCATTCTGGGTGCATGACCCCGAGGGTCTGCACGCCTGTCTCACACTTCCGGGCCTCGCTGCTAGGGGCAGCAAGTCAAGCTGGGCTGTGTGCTGAGAGGGGCAACCTCTCGACCCCTCCTGGCTGGGATGCTGATCACAGATGGGGGTTGAGAGGGACGCGTTCGCGGGTGGGCTAAGGGGAGCTCTGGCAAGTATACACACGGCCTGCAGGGGGCAGGCAGTGTGGGATTCTTATCCACACCCCACCCACCCTGCCATTTGATAGATGGGGAAACCCAGGCCTGTGCAAGCACAGAGCCAAAGTGTGGAGGGGCCCGACTGAAGCTGATGCTCTGGGACTCCCTGTGCTGTACTCTTTCCACTCCACTGGCCAGCATTTTCTTGACTTTGGTATCTGTAATGCTGTCAGATTTTCATAGTGGTTCGGAGATGTTCTTGAGAGAGAACTGGCCCCATTTCTCAGGGCTGCTTGGGCGGGAGCAGGGTGGAGCCGGGGGCAAGGTCAGGACTTGCACCGTAGCCCCTGCGTCCTTCCCATTTTGTGGAGGAGGTGGCCAGGCCACTGGACTGGCAGAACACTGGGCAGATAGAAAGCTGTTTGACCCAGGCCCAGCCTGTCCCTCTCTGAGCCTCGCAGGATGGTTATAAGAACTAAATGAGGAGGTGTGTGCAAAGAGCTTTGTAAACCCCAAGGTGCTCTAGAGAGATGAGGGTCTGGACCAGAAGTGGCTATCGCACTGCAATCAGGGTCACACATGTCCCCAGGGCCCCCCGAGGAGAAGGCTGGGAGGCAGCATCCTGGGTGGAGGCCGGCGCCCTCCCTAGCTTTACAGATTGTGAGCCTTTCCAGAACCATCCGCCTGGGTTCTAGCACTGTCCTCCAGCTCTGGCCTCCCACTGTGGCTCATATAATGAACTAGAGCAAGAACGGGGCTCGTAGAACAACAGATGGTGGCATGAAGGCCCGGAGAGGGTGAGTGCCTTGTTCAAGGCTGCATGGTCCTTCAGCTGGGACCAGAACCCAGACCTCCCAACCCCCAGCTCTGTGTCTTCAGAAAGGGCGAAAAGGGACCTGGAGGAGTTTTTTATAGCAGGGGAAGGATCTGAGAGCGCCAACTCACGGGAGAGAACTTGGGATCCCCTAAAGCCCCGGGTCATTATGCATGAATGAAGGACTTTCAAAACAATGGTTTACCGACTATTATTTTGACAGTATATACAGAATGTCCTATGGTGGATATGGTTGTTCCTGGGCCTGTAAATTCTATATAAATAGAAAAGACCCAGCCTCAAGACTGCTTGTGCTCATTTGCTCAATCATCCCGCACACATTCCCTAAGTGTCCCCTTGGTGCCCGCCAAATAGACCTGTCCCGCCCCCAGTGAGCTGCGAGTCTGATGGGGAAAGATAGTCAAGTGACAATACATCATAGTGAATCTGTGACCGAAAGAAGCCTTGGATCCTATGTGGGGATGTGGAAGACTTCACAGGAGAGTGGGGGAACTTCCAAAGAATGAGGAAGATATGCCTGCGTGACCCCCTGGCCTCCCAGCTTCCCGTGGGCTTGACCTTGGACAAGCTCATCATTCACCCAGAAATGGGCAACAGAGCACTTTCCAGCTGCCCTCCCCTATACAGCTCTCCAAGGCCCAGCCTTTCTACTTATACATGGAAAAACCCAAGTAAGGAGGAACCAGGAGGCCTAGGTTGACAAGAGGCCAGGCCTCCTGAGGCCCCCTTAAGAACTGTAACAAGAACTCCTTGAGGGCCTACTGTGTACAAAGCCTGGGAGTGGGGGAGCAGCTGAGAAAAGTTGGAAGTTCCATCACTGAACGTTTTCTAATATTCCTATTTTCTGAAATACTAGAATATTCTGAGTATCTTTTTTTTTTTTTTAAGATTTTATTTATTTATTTGACGGAGAGAGAGAGATCACAAGTAGGCAGAGAGGCAGGCAGAGAGAGAGGGGAGAAGCAGGCTCCCTGCTGAGCAGAGAGCCTGATGAGGGGCTCGATCCCAGGACCCTGAGATCATGACCTGAGCCAAAGGCAGAGGCTTAACCCACTGAGCCACCCAGGCGCCCTATTCTGAGTATTTTTTAAGTGCCAAGCCCTATGTCAATTGACAGACGTAGCTCACCAACTACCCTGCAAGTCAGGATTCACCATTGCAATTTTAGATGAGGAAAACGCAGGCTCAGAGAGGTTAACTAAGCTGTCGGTGGTCACACAGCTACCCGGGGGAGAAAGCTAGGATTTGAGCCGCCGTTCCTTAACCTGTTCCTGGTGGGAGGAGGTGCGTAGTGGGCAGCAGACTAGTGTCTGCCAAACCCCTGTACTCGGAAAAACTGTCTACTTGAAGAAAAGACAGAAGTGGGTGGAAATCCCGGGGCCGTGAGCATGCTCAGAGAGCAGGGTCTTCCAGAAGTGGCTTCCCCTACACACAGGCTGTGTTGGGACCTGTCTTGTTAGGGGTTCCCATCCTGGCTCAGAACCTCAGGGTAAGGGGTTTTGAGAAGTGGCAGAGGCGGTCAAGATCTGGGCCAGGGCACCACTGGGATCTGAGGATCTGCTGGGCACCTGCCCCACTCCCTCTCTCCACTTGCCTCCCATGGCCCTGTCTGTCTCCTTCTGCCCAGATCTGGTCTAGAGACCTTATAGCTCTCCTGTAGGGCCCCTGGCTAGAGACACTGAGCTGTAGCCTATGGCCATTAACTCTGCCCACGCTGCGTCCCCCATGGCCGGCCTCAGAATAGGTGGGTGGTCTCGGCCAGAGTTCTGAGCCCCAGCTCTGCAGGACTGGCACCCTGAGACACGGCCAACTCCGAAGGTCTTAACCAAACTGCAGGGCTTGCCAGTAGCTAGCAGGACACCTGTATGCCATAGGCCCCCTGCTTGATTCTTTTGGCTTCCAGCAGCAGAGACCTCAGAGTTTCCAGTTAGAAAGGGGGGTCATCAGACTCTGCCTTGGTCCCTCCCAGAACACAGGTCTAAGGGTATGTGCTGGACATGAGGAGGCCCTGGGGGCCCTTGCAGCAAGCTCTCCCCAAAGGGCGCCTGGGGACCCCCTCTGCCCTGAGCTCTTTGCCAGGCGGTCCAGTGGCAACGCGTGGGCCTGCCTTTCCTCCCCGACTGGCACAGCCGTCTCCCAGGAAACAGGGAATTTTCCTTCATTCCCATCATTAGGGTGCCAGGGCAAACAAACAGCCTAATCCAGATGAGCCCTGGGCCACAATCACATTCTCTTTTGGGGTTTTCTCTTTATTTCTAGCAATTTTGAGAAGACTGAAGTAATTGGTATTCCGTACAGGTTAATAGATTTGCTGCCTTCTCAGTATTATGCCTTAATTTCCTTTATCGCATAGCAAGTTGGAATTAATCGCCCCTCTCCTTCCTTTTTTCCCACCGAAACCGATTACCAGCCTGTCTGGTGGTTAAAGTCATTTTGTGGCAGCTCTTGGCTCCTTTCCACTTCCCTAGGAATCTTTCCGACCAGAGCCAAAAAACAAGGAGGGGTGAAAAACCCATTTGTACAAAGTGGGGATCCCCTGTTGAGAACTTATTTCCCTCTCTGTTCAAGAGGAAGAAACGCGTCCAGCCTCCAGCCGGCACAGCTGACTGAGTCCCCTGTCGCTGAGAGCATTCAAGAGGGCAGAATGGCCATATGTCAACGCTGGGAACAGAGGATTCCTATATGGGCTGGGGGAAGGGGCAGGCCTTTGCCACTCCTGGCACCTGGATTAGAACCTTCTAGGGTTCTGCTCTCTGTCTGGGAGTTTAAGATTCTCTCTGTGATTTCAAAATTGGACAGATTCTGCGCATCTGTGGTCCTGAAATGGGGCCGTTTGGGTTTAAGTACTTTTAGATTGTGTGTGTTGAGATTCTAAGGTCCTCTCCTGGAATTAAAGATTCTATTCAGTGATTCTAAGGCTATTTCATGACTCTTATGAACCTCTGAAGCTGCAGTTTTGTTCCATGACTGTGTCTTGGGAAGGAGTGCAATTGCTTTCCTGAGGTTGCCATGGGAGTATGATCGCCAGGTAGCCTAGGCCAGCTCTGGCCTCATTTTCCCCAGTTACAAAATGTAAGTGTTAGACCACATGGCCTCTAGGGCATGACTTCCAGGTATGTTCTGCCTGTAGTCCTTGTTGGTTCCTGCTGAGCCTAACAACCACCTCCCCTCCCCCAATCCCCCATTGCCCTGTCTGCACTGGCCACCTCCCAGCACCTCAGGGGACCCAGAATGTTCTCCCGTCTGAACCAATCTTCTTGTCTACTTGCCCCTAGCCTTCTCCCCTTCCAGCAGGAAGGCAACCCAAGCTCTCCTCCAGAATCCCAGCAGGAAAGTCCGCAGAGGAGATGGTAAGATACAAGACCATCATTGACCAGAACTCCGTTGCCTTTGTGGGCTGTAGGCGTCACCATATAATTTCTGCATCTACAGTCTCCCATGATGTGTGCCCCCCAAGGGATGTAGTTCTCATTAACCCCATTTCATAGGTGAGGAAACGGAGGCTCAGAGGTTGAGTAACTCACCCATAGTCATACTGGGGGTTCCAGGGCGCTGGGTGGCCTGCTGTTGGTGCAGCGCAGGCTCCCCGCCAACTGAAGCTGAATGGGATGTCAGCAGCCCAAGGTGGGCAGTGTGATGACGGAGCTTGGGGACCCAGGGGCCATCTCCCCCAGGAAGCTGCTGGACGGGGTTGTGGCTTCCTCCTTCCCCCTTCCCGCTAGACCCAGCCCCTGGGATGCTGAAGGCCTTCTGAGAGTGAACCCCATTTCCTTCCAAGTGCACCAAGAAGCCAAAACAGAAACCTCCTTCTCCATCTGCTTTTAGAATCTGCCTTTCAATTCTGGATCAAACAAGATTTCCCAGGATAGGCTTCCCCAGCCGAAATCACCCCTTCTTAGAACTCCAGCTCTGGGCTTCCAGCTCTGCCCTCTGCCCTGCCAACAGCTCCCATGCGCAGAGCGGGGCACTGGTAAAGGCTGAGACCCCCGAGTTCAGTGTCCTTGTATTCGGCAGCAGCACTAGACTCAGCAAAGGGGGATGGCTGTCTGAGGCCACACAGCAACCTTACCACCCTTGCTTTCCTTGTAGAATATTAGGGATAAAACGGCTGGGTTCCAGTGCTGCTCAAGCCCTGTGACCTTGGCATAACCCATTGCCCTTCAAGCATTTTGCTGCCTCATCTCTCGAAGGGAGTGATGCCTTGGCCACCCTCTGCCCACCTCCTAGCGCTGCTGTGGAGAGCCAGGTCCAGGAGAGAGCTGGGGGCAGGGGGCGGGGGAGTGAATGTGCCCAAGGAGAGAGCTGGGGGCACAGGGTGGGGAGGCATGATAGTGCCCCAGGAGAGAGCTGGAGGCAGGGGGAGGACATAAACATACCCCAGGAGAGAGCTGGGGGCGGGGGGGGGGGGGGGGGGGGGGAACGTGCCCCAGGAGAGAGCTGGGGGAAGGGGGAGGGGGACATGAACATGCCCTTCAGGATCTTAGTGCTGCAGATTCCCTTTGGACTCTGCTGAGTTTCCAACCAGACAGTCTCCTTGTTCCTGGAACGGTGCCCCAGTCCACCCTCCCAGGGCTGCTGCTCCTCTGTGGCCCCTACTTTCAGGGCCCTTCCCCTCTCTCCATGGAGTACCTGCCCAGAGTCACGCTCGTCCTCTGCTGTCCTTGTCACCCAGCAACAGCCCTACCGCCCCTCCTGAAAGCAGGTGCTAACCGCGCTCAGCCCTCCCCCAGGCCTGGAGAGACCTTCATCTGTGCCTCCCACTCTGGACCTGTGGAGGTGCCTAAGGCAGGCGCATGAATGACACACGTGGAAAACCTGACTCCCGTCTCTTTCCGTGTCTAGATGAGGAGCCTGAGATGGCGGGAGGGTCCGGGGTTTGTCCAGGCTCACTATAGGGGAAGCCTGCTGTAGTGTGTCCAGGGCTCAGGCCCAGGCCACTCAGAGGCTCCTCCCCACCCCCCCAGCCCAGGCCTGGGTTTGTGGAACTTCTCCCCCAGGGAGGCCCTGTGACGGGCTTTCCTACAGCCAAGGGCCCAGCTACAATGAGGCCTGAGGGTTTAGCTTCTCCCTGAGGCTGGCTGCATGGTGGTTGCTGAGCCACATCTTGTGGGCGGACCGAGTCATTGGGATGACTTCCTGAGTTCGCTCTGCTCCGGTCCAGTAGAGGGAAGGCCTCTCCAGGCCAAGGGAGATGCCTGCTGTCCAGCAAGGCTGCAGATCTTCCCGGTGTTGCTGACAGCCAGGGTGGGTGTAGCCTGGAGGGCCTTGCTACGGCACTGCCCACGTGTGGCCTGCCAGAAATACAGCAGCAAAATAAGTGGCCTGTGGGAAGGGAGTTTGTGAATGCTCTCCCTTAGTGCTTTGGGCCCAGCAAGCCCCAGGCTGGGCCTCCACTCCTTTCTGCCTTGTTGGAGGTGGAGGGCACTGTCAGTAGTAGATGCATGGGGTAACCCATGTGGCTCAGTCCGTCGAGCGTCCAACTCTTGATTTCGGCTTGGGTTGTGATCTCAGGGTCATGGGATGGAGCCCCGTCAGGCTCTGCCCTCAGCTTGGAGTCGGCTTAGGATTCTCCCTCTCCCTCTGCCCCTCCCCCTGCTTGCGTTCTCTCTGTTGCTCTCTCAAATAAATAAACACATCTTTAAAAAAAATAGTAGATGCTAGAGCTGGTCCTGAGGTTTGGGGAGAGTTTGCCTGGTGGAGACAGAAGCAGCATGTCCTGCCTGGTGTTGCTGGTGGGAAAGAGTCCGGTCTGCCCGTGACCTCTGAGTACATGTGGAAGCCCACAGGAGCTGGGGACGGCCCGAGCAGGGAGCGGTGGAGCTTGAGGTCTTCATGCGGATTCTGCTGAGACAGTGGGTCGTCTTCTAGGGGATATGGGAGCCTGGCAGGGGGAGGACACCAGTGGAGCCATGGCTGTCGGCTCTGGTTCACAGCTCCCCACCTGAGCCTCGAAGTGGGTGGGGAGCCCCTGGGGACAGAGCTGCGAGTCCCTCTGTCTAGTGACCTTGCTCGGGACCTTGTGGCAGGTAATCCCGCGCCTCTGAAGGAAAAGCACGCAGGGATCCTCTTATCCAACCCAGCCATGCCATGGAGGAAGGGAGAAGGCACTGAGGATACAGGACTTCCACCAGGACTCCCAGACCGGAGACGAGGAGATATGCTGCCTGGTGGTCACTGGGATGGCCCAGTGGGGCACCTCTCAGGAAGGGCTTCCCCTAGCAGCCTAATTGGTGAAAGTGTTGGCATTTGCTCCTTAGCCAGGGCCACCCCCTGGTAGGTAGAGGGCGCTACATCAATGTTACTGGGGTGGGGAGTTGCCCTGACTGCCCCCCACCGCAGACAGGCCAGTGTCCAAATTCCATCATGCACTGCCTGACTACCAGCAAGCCCAGGCTGCTTCCCTGGGCAGAGGCAGCCCCTTCTGTGTTCCTGGACCCCTCTGGCTTGGCTTTCTTGACTCTGGCTGCAGAGTTCTGCCCAGGGAGTCCTGGGTTCCCAACTTGAAATCGGTGTGGGTGAAGGTAGTGGAGCCCAGAGCGGTCTGTTGGGTGTCACTCCAGCAGAGCCTGGCTGGAGACGGATCTGGAGTCTTTTCTTCAGCAGCAGAGGAAGACCCAGAAGAACTGCCCCTTCTTCCATCAGGGGGCTGGTGGTAGGAGAACAGGGCCTGAAAGGTGGGAGTCCTTGGTGGGCTCCCCGAGGGAGGGAGACCCATGGACCCCCAGCTTAGGAGGCCTGGCTGGGGCTAGACCCGAAAGCCCGCTGCTGCGAGGTGGTGGAGCCCCCACTCTTGGCTCTGTACCTGCATGGAGGGGCAGTGTGCCCCTGGGAGCCAGGCTGGACTTGCCCGGAGGTCAGAGAGTTTCCCAGCATGCCACTTACCCTCTGGAGGCTTCTACTCTGAGGGTGCCATGAGTTTGCCTCTAGCTCTTACCTTGGCCCTAAAATCTCAGTGCCAAGTGGGTGGCCCAAATTCAGGGTGGGAGCGGCCTGAGCTTATCACCTAAGCAGCCCCTTCTTGTGATGTTTGGTCCTTCTGCAGGCACCAGCCCGGGACCCCTGTGGATCCCATTCACCTCTCCCCCACACCCATCTTCCCCCCACCCCCTACAGCTGTCACCGGCTCAATACCTCCTGTGTCCACAAATCACTGTGACAGTTAGACCCCTTTGTCGTCTGTCCCTCGGAGACGCTCATCTTCCCTGTGGCGACAGGGAGTCCCACATACCCCAGCAAGGGCTTGGACCTCCCTTGGTGACAGTGGAGCTGGAGACCGGCAGTGTGTGAAAGCAGCTGTGGTGTGCTGGGGCCCAGAGGAGGGACGGGTCTGTGGAAGGCTGCAGGTGACCCTGCTGGAGGGACAGCAACACCTCTGTCATAGAGCCACAGACCCAGAGTTTCAGCTGGAGGGTGTCATTAAAGATTGGTTCCCATGAGGAAACTGAGGCACAGGGTGGGAGGAGGTCACAGGGCCCATCAGAGGAGTGGGGCCGTAGATTCGCTCTGAGCACCTAGTTGGCATCAGACCTTTTGTGAGCGGGACATTGGGATGAAGGAAAGGATGGGAATGATGGAGAAACACTGGTGTGCAGCCAGGTGAACACCCAGGCTGAGGACATTGAGGAACGAGCCCTGGGCCAGGGGAAACAGGGCTAGGTTCAAGTCTGGCCAGGAAGTCTTGCTCAAGCCCCTCCCCCTGTCGGGGGCTCCCTCTTCATCCTCACCAAGTGGATGGCATGTCCCTCCAAGGACCCCCAGCAGCGGGTAATACGGAGACCCCGTCTCTTCATTTCGAACAAGGGGCAGCTCATGAGCAACTCAGAGCACCATCTGTATCCTCTGCCACAGCCGACTGTGGGATACTGCGCTGACCCTGACACCTCCCTCACCCGCCCCCGCCCCCCGCTGCCCCGCCTCCAGCGGGGGAATCTGGCCCAGCCCAAATGCCACCTCCTCCAGGAAGATCTCTCTGTGGCGGCCTCCCATCCAGTCTTCCCTCCAGACCTCATTGCCACACCTTGTGTTTGTTTTGGTTTTGGTTTGGTTTTACGATCTGGACAGGTTAAAAAATCTGTAGCTCCTTAGTGGAGTGGGTTGGAAGAGGAGAAGAGAACCTGGAAAATTTTGAGGGAAACTGCCCAGTTTAAAAAAGCAAAGATGCCGTTGCCAGAGAGTGGTCCTCTGGGGCTCACTGCTTCATTCTTCAGTCTTCTCCCTCAGACCCTTCGGGAGTCCGCCCCTCCGCCCCCAGCCCCCACCCCGGGCACCTGCTGCTGCTTCATTTCCTCTTTCTCCCCAGGTGGGATGAGAGGGTGGGGGAGAAAGCACACTCAGATGTCACCTGCTGATGGATGGTGGTGGCCTGAGGCCCCAGGAGCCTGCTGGGCCGCACAAAGCGGGTAGCCAAGCCCCCGCCCACCATTCTTTGTGGGTGTGGGGACCCTGTGGGAACCATTCCCCTTTCCTGCATCACCAAGAGCTTTGAGTCTGCTTGTCAGCATGTGGGGACACTTGGCTTCAGAAACACAGTGCTTTGCAGGGATGGAATCCAAGGCCATCCCCAGACTTACGGGCATGTGTGACTCATGCAGTGACTGTCCTGGAGTCCTGTCCCTGGGGCTGACGGTGAGCAGATCAGTGTGTGCTTAGAACCTTGGCTTCTTAGAGAGTTAGAATCTTAAATCCTCTGAAGCTGTTCTGTATGTTTGATCGGACCCATGGGGTCTTTATTTTTATTTTTTTAAGACTTTATTCTTAAGTAATCTCTACATACAACATAGGCCTCGAACTTACAACCCCGAGATAAAGACTGACTAACTCACCAGGTGCCTAGACCCACCGGAATCTTTACACAGAGGATTCTGAGGAACCTCACAAATCCGGGGAGGGGTCGGGGCTTGAACCCAGTGCTGCTGGGCCCCAAAGCTGCTGGGGATGGGCTTTGAGCCCAGGGTCCCCCTCCCCCACCCCATGGCCTGTTGCAGAACTGTTCAGGGGATAATGGGGAAAGGCCAGAGGGCTCTGCCCTTACCGTTTCTGATAAGCAGTGTAGCTTCATGTTTGCCTGTTTTATACATTGGGGTTTTACTTGGAAAAAGGGTTCCTCTGCTTAAAAATAAAGAATAAAGTGTTCCAGGCCCTGCACTGCCAGCAGCTCCCATGCCAGGGCCCGCCACAGCCTGAGAGGGTGGCTCTGGCCAGCGGGTGACCAGGCAGGCAGACAGGGCGTGGGGGGGGGGGCTCCCAGGAGGGGGCTGCGGGTTGCTCTGGGCCACAGTCTCCTCCCCCTCTCACTCCTGCTGTATTGTTGCTGCAGCCCAAGAACACTCCGGGTCTGTTGGGTCTGTCGTCCCATCGGCTGGGGTGACAGTTTAATAGTAGCTTCCTGGACTGTCATTTAAATCTGCCTGCCAGGTTAGTAGGCCAGGGGCGGGCCGGCACGCCCCCTGCCCCCACCCCGGATCTTCGTTCTGCTGGCAGCCGTTGGTTGTCTTGGCAATGCCAGGGCCTGGCGAGTTCTGCAGTGGGGTAGTTGGGCGGGGGGGCGGGGAAGGAGGCCTTTCATCTCCCCGACCCTGGTACAAGTGGCCCAGCTGCCTTAGGGCTGGGCTGCAGGGCCAGAGCCAAGCCAGCCAGTGCTGGTCCAGGCTTGGGAGAGGAACTGGGAGCACACTAGTCCCTCCGTGCCCTGAGAGGGGAAGGGACCTACCCAGAAGCCTCAGCAACTGCGTTGAGCCAGAATCCACCTTGCCTATGGATCTCTGCTCTGCTCTCAAAGAAGGTTGGGCCCTCAAGGTTGGGGCTCCCGACCTGTCTGCAGAAACCTAAGGGCCTGCATTCCTGATATCTCTCCTGTCTCCCTGTCCCATGTGGCCTGATACCAGTCTCCCCTGCTCTTCTCTGCACTAGTCCCTGCTCTGAGGACTGGGGTCTCCCTTTAGCTTCACCCTGGGCCAAGTACCCTGTGAATACCTCCCACTTTTCATGGCTTGGTAGAGCTGGCCCGGAGACGGAAGACTGGGTAGCAGCTTTGGCTGTGGGACCATAGACCTGTCTTTCCCCTTCCTGGGCCTCATCTCCTTACCTGCAGGATGAGGGACTTACATGACAGTGTATTTCCTCAGGTGTGGTTCATTGGCCCACTTGTTTCTTGGGAAATTAATAGACATGACATCTAAAAAGGAAGTTTCTTGGCCATAAATAGGTTAGGGAAGTGCGGGAAGAAACAAAGTGAATCTGATATCTGCAGGCCTTCTCGGACCTTTTGTAAGCTGGCAGGCATCATGAATCTACAAAGGAGGAAAATAGCAAGTCTTCTCTGAGACCTCTGGGTGGATGGCTAGCCCTGCTCTCTGTCCCACCATTTGCCTCTCTCTTCTCTGCTAGGGGTCAATCATCCGTCTCACACAGTCTCACCAAATCCTAAAGGAAGCCCAGGCAGCTTAAAGACATGGGTTTTGTAGGCTGCTAAGCAGCAGCCCCTGTACTTAGCAGAAGCTGGCTGAGCTCAGGGAAAGGGGGCCTCTGAGGGGCAGCTTGGTGCCAGGCAAGGTCAGGTGGCTGCCAGCCTAGAGGAGCTCCTAGGTCCCTTGCCACTTGCCTCCTTACCAGCCCCAAATTGCCATCCTGCCTCCACAACCCCAGGCCCTGTTATCCCACTTCCTGGAATGCCTTTGTCGCTTGTGCCTTCGTCACTCCCACGGTCTGGCTGACACCTTTTCCCTGAACACGGTCCCCTCCTTCAGGAAGCCTTCCTTGATTCCTGGGCTGGGCCAGGTGACCCTCTCCTGGCTTCCTGGCCGCACAGTGGGACTGAGCCTCAGAATATCAGAGCACAGCGGCAGCCCTCCCGCAGACATGTGCTGTTCTCTCTGGCCCCTGGTCCTCTGGCTGACAGAGTGGGAGAGCTGCCCAGGGACCGTCAAGCCCCTGGGCTGTGACGTGACAGAGATCTGGTTGCCAAGAGGACTCCACACCAGGCAGCTCCACCTGGCAGCCCGACTGATCTTTGTTTCGAACCCTTCCGTCTGCACCAGGGCTGCAGGCTGAGCGTGGGTGGGATGGGGAAACAGCAGTGTGAAGGACGCATATTGTCTCAGGAAGGGGGCCTGGCGGGGGCGGTGGAGAAGCTGGGAGGTGCTGAGCAATCATAATAATCTCCCAAGATCATAGACTCTTGAGTGTTGAGCGGGACTTAAGATTCAATGGGCACCACACCTCCATCTCCTGATGAGGAGCTAGGCCCTATGTGACAGGTGGGCCCAAGGTCACACGCACAGCAGCTAGGGCTGCTGACTTCCCATGCCACAAACTTGCACCTTTATGCTTTCCAGTTTATAAAGCCCTGACACCATCCTTAGCCCATGTGCTGCCCACAACCTTGTGTGTTTGGCGAAGCAGCGATATGACCTCTGAAGGTAGGTAAAGAAAGTGAGGCTCAGAGAAGTTGTGTAACTTGCAAAAGGTCATACAGCCCATATATAGCAGAGCAGAGTTTGACTGCCCACGAGTGTTGGAGGCTTTCCTCTGTCTGTGTTCTTGTTATAAGTGGCAACACCTACCTCCTTTGTCCCGGACTTCCCATTCTCCCCAACTCTGCCCTGGGTGTGGGCTCCTCCCCACCACTCTCTGGAATCCCAAATCCTCCGTGATGGCCCATCTGTTGCCGTGGTAGCAGATTATGATGTTGCAGACCCTGGATAACTATGCCCAGCTCTTGGGCTATGGGGTCCAGGGGCTCACAGAGGTGGGCATTGTCCAAGGGGCAGACAGGCATGGAAGGAGATAAATCCCTGGAAACGGGGGCCACGGCCTCAAGCTCAGCTAGGGAATTGCCTGGGAGTTAGAGCCAAGGCCAGGAATGGGGTCTGGCATGGCTGGCTCTGATGGGGTTGAAAGACTGCTTGGCTCTCTGCCTTGGTGGGCTCATTACACTGACCAACCCAACACGGGGGTGCCCACGGGATCCCTTGTGAGAGCCCTTTTGCCTTTTGTCCTTGTACCGGCACTGCACGGGAAGCCAGCATCACCACTTGCCCAGAGAGGGAAGGAACTTGCCCGAAGTCACCCAGAGAGGAGGCGACTGTGCCAGGATTCAGTCTCACCTCTTCCAGATCTTTCCATGGGGTTATACTCTCAGACATGGCCCATTAAGGTGATTGAGTCTGGTGCCCAACCTGAAAGTGAGCGTGCTGCCTCGGTTTCCCCAGAGTGGTCCATTAGCAGACACAAATGACAGGCCCGTGTTTATTCTAGCACGCTGTCCGGGCACATTCCAGGGGAATACTTGATGTGGTCCTTCTGAACAATGTGGCTGATCTGCCCCATTGCCTGGTCCCGTGGCCCTGGGGACCTGCGAGGTGTTTCGCTGGTCACACACTGCATTTACTTTTCTGGGGTCCTCTTAGCCTAATAATACGGAAGTGGCTGAGGGCCTCCGTGGAAAGAACCCAAACTTTAGCAGCTGCCACATGGAATTAAAATCCTGCTTCTGCCACCTACCACCCCCGATTCCTCTTCCGTAATAAGATGGGCTTCACAGCACTGCCAGGATGGATGTGAGGAGTCACTGGAATATCGGGTTTTCACCTGGCCAGAGCCAGGATGGAACATGTCCAAACCCGCTCATGACCATGAACAGACGTTTCCTCCAGAACACTTCCATGAGACATCCATCCCTGAGGCTGCCACTTCCTGAGCTGGATGGCCTGGAGGCTGCCCTTCAAGACCGCAATGGTGCTTTTGGCTGCCCCGGCCTCCTTGCCTGGTGCGCACAGGTGCAGGGCTTGACATGCTGCAGGAGGCCAAGCTCACTCCCAGGCTCCCAGAATGCCAGGGAGGAAGGGCTCTTTCAATAGTGTCTGGCTGGCCAAGACTAGTGACAGAGCCCCCTGATCACCTTCCTCATCAAGCTGGCCTGGCTCTTTGTGGTTCTTTCTGTTCTTCACTCACCGCGAGTCCCTGGGGGGCAGGTTGGGCTGATCTCCGTGTGCTCCGTGCATAGCCTGGCACAGATGCAGGCTTGTTGAATTTTTCTCTTCTTCTGTGTCTGAGGCTGCTGAGTGTATTATTTGGGGAGCCTTGGTGGGGTGGCAGGGGATCTGACTGTGAAGTCAATTCGTTGACCTGCTCCCACCCATGTGTGACCTTGGGCATGTACTTAACACTTCTGGGCTGGAATTTCCTTGTTTGTCAAGTTGGGACGTGCATGGCCCTTTGTCGTGGGGTTTTCTGGTAAAATGCCTAGCATGGAGACTGGCACACAGAATGTGCTTGGAGGAAGTTAAAACAGGGTAAAGAAGACATTGGGATATACACTTCCTCTTTTCTGTGGACGCGGGGCTTCTCGTGGAAGGAATGCTCTGGTCCTTGTGTCAGAAGATGCCCCAGATGCTGTGGTTTGTAACTATGCTTACTTCCAGAGGATTAGAGGCGGTGATTTACCAAAAGGTGCTATTGGTACCTGTTACCCACACCAGCTGCTCATGCTGAGCTCAGGGAGGGCTGCTGGGGGGCCTGGGTTGGGAGGCAGGAGAAGTGGTTCTGATCTCCGCCTAGCTGTGTTTCCCTGGGCTAACCCCTTTCCCTCTCTGGGCCTCAGAACCACCCCCCACCACCACCACCAACTGTGTAGCTAGATGGATTCCTCTCTTTTCTTCTAGCCCTGCATAGACAGAGGTGTATTCTTCTAAAGAAAACATGAAGAGAACTCCTCTTAGAATGCAGATGTCCTGCAAGGATTCCACTAAAAGGCAAAAATAGATTGGATTCAGGAGACCCAGTGTCTGTCCCCATATCCCAACCAGGCTGTTCAAGCCAGAGGGAGTAGTTACATGGCCCTGAAGGCAGCCAGAGGGCCCGTGGGAGGAGTTACATAATCCAAGGCTTCCCTGGGAGAAGCTGAGCCCAGCCCTAGAGGTGTGGGAGCAGAGGCTGGCCAGCCACGCCCCCTTTCGGTCCAGTGTCCCCACGGAAATCCACCCTGAGTTGAGCCTGTGCTGAATCTGACAGTGTTCCTACCCCAGAGAAGCCTCAGGCCAGTGGTGGGACTGGGAGAAAAGCAAACCATGTCGCCTCTGCCTTATCACCCCCAGTTTTGTTACCAGCTGTGAGATCTCAGTCTGCTACATATGTCCCCTGTGAGGGCACAGAACACATGTGCTAAGGTGTTTGCTTCTGGCTAAGGCTCAAACCATCCAAACAGCAGTAGCTGTTGCTGACTGGTCTTCGGCTTCAGGGCCAGGTCCTCTGTCCATGTTCTTTGTACATTGTAACTTGTTAGTCCCCCTCAGAGCCCTTGTTTTCTTCTTCCCATCATATAGATAAGAAAACAGAGGCTTGGTGGTTAAGTAGCACCCGCAAGGTCACACAGACCGAAAGAGGCAGAGCTGGGATTCAGAGCCCCCCGAGGAGCCTCCCTTCCAGGCTGTAAGTGCCTCGAGAGCACTTTCTCTCCAGAGACTGATTGGGTGTCTCACCCAGCAGACACTCTTTTCATCACTCCAAACAGAATTTACCTCATTAATCTTGTCTCAGAGTAATTGTTGGCTTTTAGGATTCGTTAGCAACAGCTCCCTGATGCTTCCAGAAAGGCCTGGTGTTGGGGAGCAGGACAGGCCAGTAAAGGGACTGAGAACTGGCCAAAGGGGCTAAAGTAACTGCCGTAGGAGATCAGGGAAGGCTTCCCGGGGGCGGTGGCCATGGAACTGGACTTTGGGGGAAAAGGAGTAAGACAGGAGAACAGGCATTCCCTTGGAGCATGGTTCCTGGTACCCTTGTTGGGCCTGAGCTCCTGAACTTGGAGGCAGGGTCAGGAGTCACCTGTCTCCAACAGTGCTCAGCAGAAGAAGGAATAAGCACATCTCTCCTGTCCTCTTCCTCTGTGGCCCAATGGGAGTAGTGGGGGGTCCCATAGTCCTGCTTTCCAACAGTGTGCATCTTGGTCACCCCAGTGCCACCTGACCATAGCCTAGAAAAGCCTCCTTGGCCCGCCAGGCCCCCTCATGCTCTTCTCCTTGCCCCACAGCCAAGAAGACATGTGCGGACAGCGACTTCACCTGTGGCAACGGCCACTGCATCCCAGAGCGGTGGAAGTGTGACGGCGAGGAGGAGTGTCCTGACGGCTCTGATGAGTCCGAGACCACATGCAGTGAGTCTGAAGCTAGGGCCGGGCCAGGATGGGGGGTGTTCAGCTTCTTCATCAGATCCTTCTTGGGAGGTTGGGAAGCCCGGGGGGTTGTGATCTGTCAGACACAGCTCCAGACCCACCTTGTGCCAGACTGTCAGGAGCTCCCAGGGCACGGCCAGGCATATCCAGTCCTGGTTTCTGCTGACTTCCTCACAGGCCTCTTGCAGCTCGGGCCCTGCTCCTGGAGCACCAGGAACCAGAAACAGCCCTTCTGCCCAGAAGCAGCCAGAGCATATCCTCTGGGTCTCCCTGCAGCCTCCCCAGCTATTTTTCTGGAGGACTCTGATCAGAATTCTAGTAGTGCTGCTAACAGTGGGTGCCTATTAAGTGCTTGCTCTGGGCCAGACAGAATTCTAGGCTCTTCGCACTCACTAATTCATCTTCCTACGGCAGCCTCATGAGGCAGGTCCTGTCATTTTCTGAATTTTGCAAAGGAGGACACTGAGGCTCAGAGAGACAGAGTGACATGCCCAAGACCACCCAGCCAGGACTCTGAGGCCCCAGCTCTTTCCCCTGCCCTGAGCCAGTTAAGCCCAGGAGCCCCGGCATCCATGGCAGGCTGGATGGTAGCAGAGGCAGCCAGGGGTGAGGCCCAGGGCCCGAGCCAGAGCCCCAGGCCCGCCTCCTACACTCTGGGCTTTGTCTCTCCTTGATTTCTTTTCTAGGCCCTAATCCTCAAAGCAAACTTACACCCAGCGGGTCATTCCGTGACATTTGTTAAATTAAAAAGGAGATGAGAAAGGGGCGGAGAAGGCCCCAGCAGGTCCCGAGACAGAGCCTCAGCTGAGTGAGACTGAGAGGGCTGCTGAGGACCCATAAGTCACAATCACCATCCTCCTGGTCCTCCTCATTAGGGGTCACACTCAGCCCAGAGGCAGAGGCGGGGACAATGGAGGCCCATAGCCCATCTAGGACTGTGGCTGGTGATAACTGGGTTTCTTCGTTTCCTAGCAACAGAGCCACCAGTCTCCCCATGAAAGAGAGAAAGGGGGAGAGAAAGGGAGAGCAGGAGTGACCCCGGCCCCAGACAGGAGGCCCCCTTGTCTCCTTGCACAGCTGCCTCTGCCTCCCCTGGCCAGGCCACAGGCCCTGTCCTTTTCTTAGCCACAGGCAGCCAACCTGTCCCAGGGGCGGTCCAGAGCTTTGTCCTGAGCTGCAGAAGGCACAAAGCCCAGCCACGCCCACTAGGATTCTCATCCTCAGGGCCAGCTTGGATCTCTGTTTAACGAGAAGGAAACTGAGGCCAGGATGGGTTTGGCCACTTGCCCAAGGCTGCCCAGCTAAGGAGGGGCAGAGCTGTGGACAGCCAGGAGTGGGTGTTCGGGGAGGGGGCTGTAGCCATAGGGAGCCGATCAGGGAGACCTGCAGTCAGCCCGCTGGGCTGTCCCAGCCCCACTCTAGCCCTCCCCCTGGACACTGGGGGCAGCAGGGGAACAAGGGGAGCCTCAGCACAGTTATTACTGGGGTATGTCCTACTGCCTAAGAGCTGGGCTCCCCCTTCTCCCTGTATCTCTGTCTCTCTCTGTTGATGTCCCTTTTCATCTTTCTGGCTCCAACTCCAGGGCTCTGCCCACCCTCCTCTCTTGGATGGCCACCCCCTGCCTGTGCCCCTGCCCAGCCTCCCTCTTACCATCCCTCTTCTCCATGCCATGCCCCATATTTCCCTCTGTCTTTCTCCCTCTTGTTTTTCCTAGCAGTTGCTGCCTTCCCATCCTCTGGCTGTGCAGGGCCCTCCAGCCTCACCCCTCCTACCTCCCAGGACTGCTTTGTACCCACTGTAAGGCACTGTTATTTGACAGTTGAGTTACTGGAGAAGTCAAGGGCCTTGATTACAAGACACACAGTTTGTTTGTGGCTGATTGGCCTTCTGTGATAAAAGGCAGGCTCATCAGGCTCTCTCTGAGGCTTGACGGAATGCCTGTGGGAATAGGAGTCAAGATGGCACCCTGGGAGTCAGAAAACCCAGCCCTCCCCTGGGCTCTCCCAGTGAGTTTGCTGTGAGATCCTGCACACTTTCCCGTCTGTCTCTGGACACCAGTTTCTAACATCTCAGAGTTCCTGGACACTTAGGACCTTCTTTCTTCCAGCTAGGGCATAAGGCCCAGGATCCCACTTTACATGTTACATGTGGTAACTTTTTGTGCAAAGTTACACTGGTCAGAGGTGGGCAAGGCCTGTGGGGCGCAGGGGACTGCCTGGAGTAGGTGGGTCAGAATGGGACCTCAAGGGTCTGGCAAAATTTGGGGCAGCAGGACCTGGCAACAGGCCAGCTCACTGCTTCCCCACCAAATGGGGAACCTAGCCAACCCACTGCCCATTTAATAGGGTTGCCATAGCAACCCCCATAGTCTACCAAGTTCACCTGTATAGCCTACCAGGTTCCTAGGTCCTCTGCCAGCTCGAAGATTACAGGAAGCAGTAAAGTGTAGTGGGATTGGTGGGTATGTGATCTATTTGGGTCCAGGTCCCATGAGACCTCAGGCAGTTTGCCCAGTCTCCCTGAGCCTCTGTTTGCTCATCTGTAAAACGGAGTGATGGCACCTGCCTTGCGGGGGTTACAGGGATGAAATGGAAAAAATGTGGCAAACTGTCAGGGCACAAGTAACTGGCAGTGTTACTCTCATTGCTGTATTTTGATCCCAGGCCCTCTCTTCCACATACAGCAATTTAAAATTTTAGAATAAGGGAGGGGGTCTGCATGGAGAGGGCAAGGGGTCTGGGAGGATGTTCCCATTTTTGTGCTCCCCCACTGTGTCGTCTGCCCCTAGCTAGCTGGGGTTTCTCCAGGCTTAGTTTCCTTCTGGTTCTGGGATTCGTGTCTCTCAGATACAGCCAGGAGTCACAGTAGGAAAGCCTGAGACATTTGCCTAATGAAAGTGGCATTTCAGGTCTAATTATAGCTCTCTTGATTGGGGACGGCTTCTGACCCACCTTCAGGCATCCGATGGGAGGGGTACGGCATAGGGGAGGGGAGGTTGGTTCAAGGTGAGTGAGTGGCAACTTTGGGCACTGTTTATTGGCAATGGGAATTTATTCATCATCTCTGAGCCTTTCCACTGGAAAGGGGACCTTACTGATGAACCAAGTGGAGGCCCAGAGGTTTTCTGAGGCCCAGAGGCAAGTTAGAGGCTTACCAGCTAGGAGTACTTTGCCCGAGCCCGCAGGAAGGAGCTGTGTGTGACTGCACACTCCCTCACTACTCGCATGATGAGGTGGCCCCATGCCATGCTTCCTGGACAGCAGCTGGACACTGGGAGCCCCACCGCCTGGGTCCCTGGTCCTCCTGGAGCTGGCCGTCCCCATCTGGAGGTCGTCTGCCCTTCAGCCTTGCATGTCCCGTCCCTGCAGACGAGCCCACTCCCTAAGCAGCCTGCAGACACTTCAATTCTTTTACTCGACAGACATTTCTCTTTTTATTAATTTGTGAACTCATAAATTAGAGAACGCCGGTGGACTGGATTTCTGGGGCAGGATTCTCCGGGAACGGGTAACGTCTCCAGCCACTCTGGCATTGCTGTTCCAGACCCTCGCCGACCAACCCTGGAGGATTCCCGGAGTCTGAGAGACCGTGGTGTTCTTCACGCCTGCCTCTCAGAACCTTGGGGACACTTGACAGCAGGCCAGGGCATTCCTCGGGGCGTCTGTCTCAGAGAAAGGCTCCATGGCGGGCGGGGGGGGCGGCGGGGAGCTGTGAACTGTGGTCATGTGCACCCCCCGGGGCCAAGGCCAGGCCCCTTCCAGCCCCTTGCATTTGCATTTCATGAGATGAAACAGGGGCAACTGGTTTCTGAGTTTGTTCCAGGCCCCGCGTGTTGAGCTTTCCATGTCTCCTCATTTAAACCTCCTAGAGGAGGTTCTGGAGGTTCTGTAGCCCCATTCTCAGAGGGAGCCCTGGTGCAGAGAGATTAAGTGACTGGCTGAGGAACCTGCGTGCTAGTAGCTGGGCGCAGGCCCGGGTGTGCCCAACTCCAGAACTCACGAATGCTCTTTCTCCTGCATCACGCTGCCTGAGGGGACTTCGGCTTCAGTTGTCCTGAATGTGGACATTAGGCGGCCGTGTTGCAGACCCTACTTGAGTAGAGGCCCAGTGAGCCTCCTTCCTTTGGTGACCCCTCTCCAGCCCAGAGGTCCTGGGAGCACCAACAGGGCCTGCTTTTCTCATGGGCAGTGGTTACATGTGGTAAGTTAAGCAGTGCGTTTAGACATCAGAGATCTAGGCTGGAAGTCCAGCTTGGCCTCTCTCCACAGGACTTTCAGCAAACACCTTACCCTCTCTGGGCTTGGCTGGCCTCATCTGTAAAATGGAGGTAGTCATGGCTCTCCCCACCCTCATGAGGAGACACAGCATATCCGCACTTACCCAGGCCAGCTTTCCAGAGGTAGGCAGTGAGAAGGCCTGACCCCACAGACTGCAGAGTGAGGTTCCTATCCTAGCTTCAGGGAAGAGCTGTATGACAACAGAGACGGTCAGGTTCTAGGAGAGAGAGGAGGTTGGAACACTTGGCATCCAGTAGCCTGGGCAGTCCCTTCCCCTCTTTGGGCCTCTGTCTCCTATCACTTTAGTGGGGACTCCTCGATGTGACCTCTGTGTCCTGGCCTTCCAGGACAGTGCCTTGGCTCTGTGAGGGTAGGAGGGGCTGCTGTCAGGCATTGCGGAATCCTCCAGAGCCTGTAATTAGAGCTGTCTATTTAAGGACACCGCAAATGTCTTATTAATTATAAAGAAAGGAAGCAGACGGATTGTTTAATCATTGTCCTTGCTGAAAGGTTATGCAATTAACTATATAAATATTCATTAAAAGTTCAAGCGGCTGCCTGCTGCACTGGGGTCCGCAGAAGCAGGCCCCGAGAGGTGGGGAGGACGGTCAAGGGCCATTTCAGTCACCTGGGTGTTTGGGTGTAGAGTTTGGGGCTGGTTCAGGCTACTCCTCTACCCACAGGAGCATGCCGGGCTTGATGGAAAGAGCACCACAGTCAGAGGAACCTGGACTCTGCCTCTCACCTGCTGTGCATCTTTGGACCAGTTCCTTGGTCTCTCTGAGCCTGTTTCCTCCTCTGTCAAATGGAGTGCTTACCTGAAGGGCACCCCTGGAGTTGGCACACATAGCCTGAAGGGTCTGCTCACCTGGGAGGTAGTGGGCCGCATGGGAAATGGACTCGCCTGACAGCGTGGGTGCTCAGCAAACATGGCTTCCTTCCAACTCTGCTGCAAAGTTCTGTTTCCTGTGGCCTGGCTCAGGGGGAGATGGTCACCTTGTCCTTCTGTCTCATTGCTCTCAGGAGCTTGCAGGCATGCAGGAAGTCTCTGTTGCTTATATGGGAATGAATTTAAAGGAGACGAAATATTCTGTATCTTTTAGACTTGCAGAATGTTAACCCAGTGATTCTCAGAGGGGGTGCATGGGAATCTCCCGGGGCAGAGGGGAGTTACTGAAATGCAGATTCCTGGGCTCTGCCCTCAGAGTCTGGATTCCGTCTGCTATTAGCTGGGCCCAGGAACCTGCACTTCCGGCAGCCCCCACGGCCCACCCTGCAGTCAGGAGTCTGGGCAACACTGGCCGGCTTCAGCTCCCTCCTGTGCTTCCAGGGGTCCTGCGGTGTGCGGGTGATGGAGGGGCTCTGGAAGGGCCCCACCTCCCAGCTGCCAGACCTCCTTTACCACCCTGCACTATGGCCCCAAGGCAGCTTTTGTAAAAGATCTTTGTGTGTCTGCACTCTCTAGGGCCCTACGCACCAGTTATTTGTGAAGGGGAATTTCTAGAAAATGAATCCCATGAATCCTGTATTCTTGGTGAAGTGTCTCATATTTCACATAATGTATTCCTAGGGAGAAGTCTGGGGAGCCAGGTACACCTCTCCCTTCGCATAGTAGTGTCTGAGGGCCCTGCCTCCAATGCCCGCCCCCTCCCCCGACTTAGCCTTTTCTCCATCTCTGGTGCCCTGTCATCCCAGCTGTGAAAGTCAGCAAAGGGGAAACTGGTCCGAGTTGAGGGGGAGACACGAGTGACCCCCCCACCAGCAGGTGCAACAGACTATGCCAAGTGTGAGGCGTCAGACACAGCTGACTTAGAACCCTCACTCAGTCTTAGCAGCTGTGTGAGTGGACCCCGTGCTTACCACGAGGGCTTGTACACGGCCGCACTCGGCAGAAACTCACTGAATGGACAAACAAGTCTTCGTCTGTTCATTTGGGGAATTATAGTGGCTAACCCTTAGCAAGCCCTGGGCTGGGCGTTCTAAGTGCCTTACAGACATTCTCTCGGGACTCCCAACAATCCCACGTGCTAGGGAATAGTATCATTGCCACTCTGTTGGCACCGAGGTGAGGGCTGTTGACTGAGGTCACATAGCCAGTGAGTGACCTAACTGATGCCCAGGAAGCCAGGTTCCAGAGCCCCTGCCCTCTCGATCTCCAAGATGGAGGCCTCGACATTATCCTCATCCTGCCAGGGGCTGTTGTATGGATTAAGTGAGCCTCTCGCTCCGGGCCTGGCACTTCTGGGCGACGACTGAGTTACACCCTGGCAGGTAGCAGGGAGCCAGCTGCAGAGGTCTACACCGTGCCTTCCACAGCTGGGTCTGTCACGTGGGTCATCCTGGGACTCTCAGGATGAGAGCCATCCCCAGCCCTGATCAGGGTTCTCATTCTTTCTTCCAAATTGAGAATCAGCCCTGGGGCTCCATGCCCCTGATTGAGTCAGCCTCTGATTGCTGCTGGAGTAATTATAGCTGTGTGGTCCCGCTGGGCCCTGCTGCAGGCACAGCACTGCTCTCGACAGCCAGCACTGTTGCTGAGGGAGGGGGAGGGGGGCGGGGCATACCGAGGCTGCTCTTGGGGCCTTGGCAAGGCCTCCAAATCCACGGTTCGGATCACTGAGGCACTGATGTGGAAGCCGAACCGAGGCCCAACTGGGGCATGTTCCACCCGAGGCACATGGCGGGAAAATGGCAGAGAAGCATGCGGAGCATGGCAGTTTCATGTTGCTGGAGCTCAAAGGGGATGTTTGGAGGGTGGGAGGTGGGGCCCGTAAGGCAGACAGGAGTAGGCTGGATGGAGGAGGGACTTGCCTGCCAGGGGCCAGGGGCCCGTACAAGGGCGTTAGGGAGTGGTGGGATCAATGTAGGATTCCAAGGGCCTTAGGGCTAGACAGTAGCTGCTTCTCAGATGAAGAAACTGGGACCCTGGGCAGGGAGGCCTGACGGATTCCCAGGGCCTTGGGCCAGGCGGCTTGAGGCAGGCAGGAGGACTGGTTGGCGCAATGCCCCGTGTCCCCCCTTGGCTAAGCCATGTGCGTGTGTCTGTCTCCACAGCCAAGCAGGTGTGTCCTGCAGAGAAGCTGAGCTGTGGACCCGCCAGCCACAAGTGTGTGCCTGCCTCGTGGCGCTGCGACGGGGAGAAGGACTGCGAAAGCGGAGCGGATGAGGCCGGCTGTGCCACCTGTGAGTCGGGTTAGGTCCCAGGGCCTGCAAGGTGGCTGGGCAGCCTCGGGGAGCCGCAGCCACTTTGGGGAGGGGCTTTCTCTCCCGGCTTGGTGGGTGGACAGCAAAGAGTAATGATCAGGACACTAGTAATGGCCAGGCGCTCTAGAAAGACGTTTCCTGCTTTCATCCTCACAACCACCGCACGAGCAGCCATTGTCATCCCCATTTTATGGGTGAGGAAACTGAGGCTCAGACAAGCAAGGAAAAGCAGCACCCAAGGCTGAGTGGTGGAACCGAGATTCAAATCCGGCTATGGACAGCCAAGCCCAGGAGTATTATTACCATATCTGACATCTGCTCATCCATTCCATCCGTCTCTACCGACCTCTGAGCCAGGGCAGGGGGCGACGGCTCAGGTGTGGGGGGTACTGGTGGGGCTGGGGGGGGAGGGGCAGACTCCTGAAGTGTGAAGGGCGTCTGATGTTGAAATCTCAGACTCCAGCACGAATGTCACAGGGCGGGAAGACATCCCCAGCAGCCTCAGCAGGAACAGATGGAAGTGGTCACCGGGGCAGTTCCACATCACTGAGCTTCAAACACAGGATTATCTCCTTCCCAGGGAGCAGGCCAGCGGGTCCTGGGCCAGTGGGGCTATGCTTGTTTCAATTGGATGGACACCTACTGTGTGCCAGGCCTGGAGCCAGGCTCTGGAAGGGATGATGAGGTGAATCCTACACCCTTCTTCCTCCGGGAGCCCGTGATTAATAGGGGAGACAGATTGGCTGCCGATAACTAAGCTGCAAGGCTGGGCTGAGATGTGGGTGGTTTGGGGTATGATAGGGGCTTTTGCCAGGAACTCAACCACTGCTGCCTTGCACCCCCCTCCCTCTCCCAGCCTTTATATTTACATCCTACCCATCCTCCCTGGCCCAGGGGAAATGCCATCTCTCTGGAGGTTTCTGAGTCACACAGCACTCTAGATTCCAAGTCTGGAGTTCTGATGTGTCTGAAGCAGGAAGCATCTGGGTATGGGGGAGATCCTGGCTTCAGCCAGCAGTTCCAAAGCCCTAGCGATGGCACTGGCTTGTCTCCTCAGCTGTGATAATTTTGCGGGGCTTCACTGGCCAATGAGAATCCTCTTCCCTCCTTACCCCCACTCCCCATAATCAGATGTTTCCTCATCTCTAAGGGCCATCAGCCGCTATTGCACGGGCAGGAGTATCTCTAACTAGGCCATGTGATGGCAGGCATGATCCTCGTTAATTACGGGTGATGGGAGGGTGGTTTGAAGGTCTTACTGGACACCTCTGCTACAGATCCCAACCACCCAGGCAGAGGAGAAAGAATTCTTCCTTCTCTCCCTGACCCAGAGCTGCTTCCATTTGTGAGAGCTGGGAGTGGACTCTCTGGATGCAGGTCTGAGAATAGGGCTCTTGAAGCCGTTGTTAACTTTCAGACCTCAGGGAGAGCTCAGTATAAGGAAGCGACTTAGTGAGCCCTTCCCCCCAGACACGTGCAAGCCGAGTCTGGCAGGAAAGAGGGGAGCTAATATGGGCATCTGCGTAATCTTGGGGGCAGACACCACAAGGCAGTGTGTGCTTTCCCCACCAGTGCCCCAACATCCCAAAAGCCCAGAAGGGGGGAAAAATGCAGCTGTCAGAAACTTGATAGAGCTGTCAGCAACACATGACGAGCTGCCTACATTGCGAAGCTGAAGACCTCATTCTATTTTATGTCCAATAACCATGAAGAATGACATATTTCTATCAGCAAATAAAAACAGACTCTTGGCGCCCCCACGTGGAAAGATCCGGTGCTGCCGCCATGGGGTCCCTACCCAAGGCTGCAGCCCCCTTCCCAACCACACCCCCCATCCCCCAGCCATCCTCTGTGTGAGGAACAAAGCAGGGAGATGAGGAGGTCACTGCTCTGAAAACCCTTCCTGCCTACCCTCCAGGAAAGGGGGAGCAAACCAGAAAGCTGAGAGGGGTCAGAGTAGGAGGGAAGAGCCCCAAACCAGGGTTCTGGTTATGTGTGACCCTGGACAAACTGCTCCTCTCTGGGCCTCAGTTTTCCCATCTATAAACTAGCAGTTGGGCTGGTGGTCTCCAAAGCCCTCCCAGCCTCTGAGCTGAGCAGCTCACTAGAGAGAGGAAGCCCAGGGTCCCAGGCAGGGCCAGCGACCTGTGTCCTTACCTACTGCCCATCCCTACTTACTCCTCACATCCTGCCTGTCTGGCATCCATCCACTTCACACCCGCCCCCCACAGGGAGCTCTGTGCCAGGCCCTCCAGACCAAGCTGGGTCAGTCTTGGAGCTGGTCCCCGTGCAGTAGTTGTGAGGGAGACAGAACGATGTGAACCCAGATGCTTGAATGTGCTGTGAAGGGCACGCAGAACAGAGGTAGAGGGAGGCTTGCCAAGTAGGAGAGCATAAGTGTGTTATGAAAGAGGTGGGCTTTGGGCCCCTGAAGGATGAGAACTGGTCACTGAAATACGGAGACAGTGTTGGGCAGGAGGAGAGCACCCAGCAGAGGGGAGAGCTTGGGTGAAGGCCTGGAGGTGAAGAGGTGGGCCAGTGGTCCAGTATGGCAGACACCAGGGCACCAGGCGCTTGGGTGGAGCAGTGGCTCTGTGCCAGTGGCTTGGATGCCAGGCCAGGGGACTGAGCCTGGCTGGTGTGGGCACATGGGGATGGGGAGGCGGCTGAGTCGTGACATCAGGAAACAGCTCCAGATCTTGTTCCTTGGGATGGGTCAGGGTCACATTCGGTTTCATTTCCTGGGAACATCACAAGGCCCTTGGAGACAGGCAGCACCCCGTGGCAGGAGCACTCCCAGCCCCACCCCAGTGCTGGCGGCGCGGGGACCGGAATTCTCACTCCCAGTGAGGCTGCGAGGCTCAGGGGGGGCAGGCGCGGTGCCCTGAGTCCCCCTGCATGGCCCCGGATCGGAAGCCCCCTGTGCTATCGGGCGCCCCTCCCCGCGCAGGACGCCCGCAGCCGGTGGGCGAGAGTCAGGGACCCCCCCCCCCGCAGCAGCAGCAGCAGCAGCAGCAGGGCCAACCGGCTCTCTGTCCCGCGCAGTGTGCGCCCCGCACGAGTTCCAGTGCAGCAACCGCACCTGCTTGGCCGCAGTGTTCGTGTGCGACGGCGACGACGACTGCGGCGACGGCAGCGACGAGCGCGGCTGCGCCGACCCGGCCTGCGGGCCCCGCGAGTTCCGCTGCAGCGGCGGCGGCGGCGCCTGCATCCCTGAGCGCTGGGTCTGCGACCGCCAGTTCGACTGCGAGGACCGCTCGGACGAGGCGGCCGAGCTGTGCGGCCGCGCGGGCCCCGGGGCCACCGCCGCTCCTGCCGCCTGCGCCGCGGCCTCCCAGTTCGCCTGCCGCAGCGGCGAGTGCGTGCACCTGGGTTGGCGCTGCGACGGCGACCGCGACTGCAAGGACAAGTCGGACGAGGCCGACTGCCGTAAGCCTCCGCCCCCACCCCCGTACCGCGTGGCCCCACTGTTCTCCCCTGGCCGGCCTGAGGCACCGGCTGCCAGGACGCACCTGTCCTGCCCACCCGGGTTACCTGGGTTACGGTGGGCACGCACTTGAGGAAGGTGGAGTCCCTAGGTTGGAGGCCCCCAGGATCCTAAATTGCCCAGCTCAGGGATGACCTCAGAGGCCCAGGGTCTTCCCTGGTCCTGCTTTCCCTGTCCTGCCTTCCACCCCCTCCCCTTCCCCCATTTCAGGCATTCACCCACTGGCTCCAGTGCCCCAGACCTTGGTACTCTCAGGACCTGCCCCTGCACCCCCGCCCCACCTGCCAGGCCTGCTTGTCTTTCAAGGTCTCAACCCTCCCAGCTGGGCTGGGTTCCCCCGCCCTACCCGGAGCCACCCTCTCCTACAGCACAGACTACACTGTAATGTCTTCCGTTCATTCCTCAGCCTCCCTCCTGCCCCTTGAGCTCCTAGAGGATGGGGAGCCTCTCAGTAGTCTCTGGGTTCCCCGTGTCCCACCTAGTCCCTGGCATGCAGAGGGTGCTCAGGAAGGGTTTGGGGAAGGGATGAAGTCATTAAGAAATGAGCACCAACGCTGAAAAGAAGGCAGCGGTGTGCTGTGGGTGGGTGGCCCTGGGGAGAGGCGGTGGATGGGAAAACAGCAGACCTGAGTTTCAGTCCTGGCTCTACCAGCCAGAGTGCTGTGTGATCCTGGGTGAGGCCTTCCCCCTCTCTGAGCTTCAGTCTCCCCATCTGTATACTGCAAGTGCCTTGGCCAGGTGTCCTCTGAGGACTCCCAAGTTCAGCCCCTGGTTCTGTTTTTGCCAAGCACGGATATGGGCTGGGGCTGGGGGCTGTGGGAGGAGGGCTGTTCCAATACCACATTGGCCCTAATCCTCCTGCTTTGCCTTCTCCTGGCAGCACTGGGGACCTGCCGTGGCGACGAGTTCCAGTGTGGGGATGGGACTTGTGTCCCTACGATCAAGCGCTGCAACCAGGAACAGGACTGTCTGGACGGGAGTGATGAAACCAGCTGCCTGCAGGGTGCGTGGGGTTGGAGGCAAAGGGGTGACACCCTCCCTAAAGAAGAGCCCTGAGCTCTCCCGACTCCAGAGACAGCAGAATTCAGAGAGTTCTCCCCTTGGTCCCTGAGATGTGTCTACCCCCAGAGCATCACTTGCCACTAAATTACCCAGATTTACTCCCTGCATGTCCTGCTGGCCCCAGAACAGGATTTTAAAGGACTTTGCAAAAGATCAAAGAGGCCTGGGGGAGGGCATGAGAAGGCACTGCAGGAAGTCCACCCCCACCATTTGTCCACGCCCAAGCCTCCCCGTGGCTTTCTTCTAGCGTAAGCAGAGCCTCTGTACCCAGGGAGCTCCCTTCATTCTCAGATGACTCTCTGGTCATCACTCCCCACCTGTAGGAACCAGGACCCTGACCGCAGGTCATCTGGGAAAATGGATAAAGGGTTGGGCAGTGAGGCGGCCTCCCCTATGCAGGGCCTGTAGGACACAGGTCCCCCTCAGATGGTCAGTCCAGTCCCCAGGGTCTCTCTAGTGTTTCTACTTTCCTCTCAGGGCCCAGAACTGTCAGATCAGGCACAGCCCCCGCCCCCCAACCAGCCTTGCCCAGCTAGATGATGCGTGGGCATCCTGACTTTATTTCTGGGGTTCTGCCCTTCTGAGAGCAGAGCTCCCACCAGCCCTATGTCCCACTGTCTATCCTGGGTCCTCTAGAGACCCGTGGGGACTGGGGCTGGAGCTCGGCTCACCTCCCACGGACCTAGACCAGCCTAGCCCTCCCTGCCCAAGGTCTCACAGGCCCTGTCCACTCTCTTGTCCGGCCCGACAGAATCAACATGTGAGGGTCCCCGCAGATTTCAGTGTAAGAGTGGCGAGTGCGTGGACGGCGGGAAAGTGTGTGACGCTCAGAGAGACTGCCGGGACTGGTCGGATGAACCTCTGAAAGAGTGTGGTACAGTACCTGTCTCCTTCTGCCTGCTGGACTCAGCCCCACCACGCCCCCTCCTGACATCCAGGCCAAGGCTCACACCTGCCCCTCTGCACACGTTTTGCTCTGACCCTCTTTCTCTGGACTTGTGCACTGTCCTCTGGCAGGACTCTGCCTTGGGGCCTCATTCTGCATCTCTACAAATCAAGCTGCCTTTCCTTTCCAACCCAGATGCTCAGTTATGCTTCCTCTCACAAACTCGGCCTCTCCTCCTCTCTCCTTCCCCATTGAGACCTTTGCTAACCTAGCCAGGGTCCTGGCCTCTGAGGCTTTCTAGTCTCTGCAGGAATCCAGGAAGAGAGGGAGAGGTAGGGGACAGCAGACAGTAGCCAACTGAGGTACATTCCAAAGCCACCTGGCTCGGGCCAGGCCTGAGTGAGGGTAAGGCAGACCCAGCAGCAGAAGGTGACAGGAAGATGACACCATCCTGAGCCCCAAGGAGCTTGGGCTTTCTGAGAGATAAGACTTACAGGCTGGGCATGAGTAAGGGGTGGGATGAGGCAGCTGTCCTAGAGCTAGAGCTGTGAGGGAGGGTTCCAGGCTGAAAAGAACAGGAGAGTCTGGGCTGTGGGTGAGGCGAGCAGCCCACAGAATATGCTAGAAACCCACTGTGGGCTCCAGGAAGGTTCATGCCTGAGCTCAGAGCTTTGGGCCGAGAATTCCTGGGAGGACGGAGCCTATATCCAACCCTACCTTTCTGGCAGACCCGGCTGCCAGTCTGAAGATTCCAGGGAGTTTCATTCTCTAGAACTCTCCAGGAACAGCATGTTTCCACCCCTGTTGAAGATTTAAAAATTGGTTTTGGAAGGCAGAGTGGTCGGTTGCAGGTCACTTAGCCTGCACCGAATCTGGTGGGAACGTGCTCATCTTGGGCCCTCCTGCTCCCTTAGACACCCTGCCAGGAAAAGTCCAAGAGGAAGGAATGTAAGCAAAAGATAATAGGGAAATGGGAACAACGGAGCCCAGCCTCCACCACCACCAACCCCTTCACCCCTCACAAATCTGGAGTTAGCCAGGGGCTGCTAACCTACTAAATCTCTTCTTTCTGGTCTTTTGCACGACACATCTAAGAGAAGTATGTACGCATGTATCTGTGTCTCTGTGTGCTGGAGAGCCCCGTGTCTGTGTCCACGGCTCCTCCTTGGAGTAAGGCAAGGGGACGCATCTTGTGTCTCTGTGCATCCCTGCATCCGTGGGAATTTGTCTGTGGGGTCTGTGCGCCCACCAGTGTGTGGGAGCATGCACGCAGGGACACGCATGTGCTGGGGACAGTGACTCTGCCCCTCCCTTCCATGGCAGCCTGTGGACCACCCCCACCTCCCCTGCAGGCACCCAGCAGAATCACATCCAGGCTGGATAGCACTGGGAAGGCCCAGGGAAGCCCCTCCAGGCACTGCTTTGGCCCTGGCCTTCCAATGCACGGTCAACGAGGACCCACTACTCATTCTCTCACCCCGAAGGGACTCTGTGCTTTCCTCTATCAGAGAAACCTGAGCCACTTCGAGCTCTCCCTCTTCCCTTTTCAGAGCCATCCTACACATGCTAGTCTGTCAAGGGTTTGGTAAATATAGCTGTGGAGTTGCTGCTACCTACAGAAGGAGGGGGGCAGCGAACAGAAGGAGGGGGCACGAGTGGGTGCGTGAATGAGGCAGTGAGCCAGCGGTGAGCAGACGGATGGACGGGCACTGAGGGAATAATACAGTGTGGGAGAAGTCAGGGGAGGCGTGGAGTGACCGAAGATTCCCGGATGTGGTGCCCCACAGAGCGCCCCTCAAAGCTGCCGTGGCTCAGCCCACCCCAGGGGACTGGGCCTTCTCCCAGGGCTGGACTCGGCTGAGTACCCCCAACCCCCCAGACCCTCCAGTCATGGGGTTGCTGTGATCTTGTTCTTTCAGTGCTACCAACATCCCGGGGAAACAGGAGGCGGCCCAGGGGTAAAGGGGAGTCATCCGTACGCATGGCTTGGGCTGGAGGTGGGCACCCGCCGCTGTGCATGGCCTGGGGCGGGCCACTCAGACCAGCTGCATGCATGGCCACAACTGGCTTGGCTCAGCTGTGCTTGGCTTGGCTGCAGTGGCGGTGCATGAACCTGGGGGGGGTCGAAGGGTGGCAGGGCACCTTCTCTTGGCCTGCAGAATTAACCTGTGATCCCAAAGCTCAGAAGATGCTGTGAGGACCTGGTGAGCTTTGGTGCCGGCCTCCCTAACCTCCCCTAGGACTCTGCCAGAGGGGGCGAGGAAGCGGAGGGTGGGGAGACCTGATGAGCTTCTGGCTTCCTTCAGCCCCTGCAGCAATGGGACCAGACCTGTGATTGAGTATAGGAAGAGGGATAGGGGCTGAGAGGGGAGAAGGTGGAAATAATCCATCATATTTCATGGTAGGAGAGAACTGCCAGAGCGGCAGCTCTGTGTAGAAAGAACCTGGGGTCTTAGATAACCACAAGCTCGGTAGGGTCAATCTCTGTTGTTCAGACTCCCTCTGGGCGGCAGTGAACCAGCCCTGGGCCCTGTGCAGGACGGGACACGGACAGATGGGATGTGTCCGGAGGAAGGCACTTGGATAGCAGGGCATCAGAAATCAGCGCTTCAAGGAGACTCAGAGGGAACCATCAGACTGGCCAGCCCCAGCCAGTAGAGCTGGAGTGGGAGCAAAAGCTTCAGGAAGGCCAGTCCAGTGAGGAAGGCTGCCCTGGGAGGGAAGGGGCTCCTTGAGGCTGGAGATGTTTAAGCAAGGGCATTTCAGAAGGGGTTCTCGAGGTATCCTGAGGGTGAGGGGTGGTCCCTGCACAATGAGGTCACGAGGAAGGAGGAGCTGTGAGACCTGTGTTTGTGAAAGGAGAGACCTCAGGCGGCCTAACTGCCTCTGGTTGGGCCTCTGGCTTCCGGGTACACAGAGCCCTGGCCTGGGAGGCAAAGGACCTGAGTTCCACTCTGTCCCTGTCTTTGGGTCCAGCCTGGAGCAAGGACCTGCCCCTCTCTGAGCCTCCTCTGCGCAGTCACCGGGTTAACAAGGCTGTGGCTCAGTGCGGCTGGAGAGCATCCTGGCCCCGTGGGGGTCCTGCCGCCCGGAGTCTCTGCTTCAGCTCTAGGCCCTACCCCTGTCCTGCCCCCACCCCCCCAGCCAGGACTCCTGAACCCCCAGGAGACTGTGTCCCTCCCCAGGGCTGAACGAGTGTCTGCACAACAATGGTGGCTGCTCCCACATCTGCACGGACCTCAAGATCGGCTTTGAGTGCACGTGCCCAGCAGGCTACCAACTGCTGGACCAGAAGACCTGTGGCGGTGAGACCCTCCCCACCCCGCCCCTCCCCCAGACAGAGGCAGAGCACCCTGCAGGTTCTGACCTATGCTCATGCCGGCAGACATCGACGAGTGTGAGGACCCTGATGCCTGCAGCCAGATCTGTGTCAATTACAAGGGCTACTTCAAGTGCGAGTGCCACCCCGGCTACGAGATGGACACGCTGACCAAGAACTGCAAGGCTGTCGGTATGGGCACCCCAAGGTGGGGGGCACGGGGACAGCTCCATGGGGTTGCAGAGAGCCGGCTGCCGCCCCTCTGTGAGGAGCAGATGGGTACGCAGGTACACAAACACACACACAAACACACACACGGAGCAGGGGGCACATGCGTTGCTTGGATTATAAGTGTACCTTGCACACAAACGCCTGCACAGACCCTGCCCAGAGCCACCCGGTATATCACAGACACGGCACACACAGTCACACCATGTATGGACACATGCTGGACCCTACAGACCACATACAGCACAGGCATTCCCCGGAGAGGGCATGACATGCATGGACCCATACATCGTTCTAGGCATTGGGGATTCGGCAGTAAGCAAAGCAGACACAGATCCCTGCGTGCTCTTTGGGACTTACATCCTGGTGCATGGGACAGACAAGAAATCTGATTAAAAAAAAAAAAAAAAGAAAAGAAATCTGATAAATAAGTGAAATAGCATGGCAGATGGTGGTCATGGTTAAGGAGACATACAACCCGGGGAAGGGGAGAGGGAAGTCCAGAAGGGCAGAGAGGAGTACAGTTTCAGACAGAGTGGTCAGGGAATGACCTCCGTGAGAAGGTAACATTTGAGTCAAGACCTGGAGGTGTTGAAGGAAGGAGACATGCAGCTATCAGCAGGAACCACATTTCAGGCCAAAGGAACAGAAAGTGCAAAGGCCCTAAAGCAGGAGCGTGCAGGGTGTGTTCCGATGACAGCGTGGAAGCCGGCGTAGCTGGAGCAAGGAGTACAGGAGATGAAGTCATCGAGGGGACTCTGGGCTGTCACAGAGCCTTCTAGACCATCATAAGGGCTGTCACCCCATGTCAGGGGGAAGCTTGGAGGGCTTTGAGTAGAGGAGGGATGTGCTGTGCCTTCCATTTCCAAAGGCTTCCTCTGGCTGCTGTGCTGGGAGGAGACTATAGGGGACAAGGGAAGAAGCAGGGAAACCATTTAAGAGGTTTTTGGCGTCACGCAGAAGAGGTGATGGTGGCTGGGACCAGCGTGCTGCAGTGTGAATGATTTGAAGCAGGCAGACTGGACATGCTTTGCAGGTTAAGACTTATTTTGAAGCAACAGGATTCACATACCCATTGAATGCAGGATGTGAGAGTTAAAAAAGAGTTGAAGATGACGGCAAGGTTTTTGGCCAAACACCTGGGAAAACAGGATTGCTATCTATGGAGCTGGGAAAGATGGTGCAAGAAGCAGGGTCGGGGGAACAGTAGCTTGATTTGGGCATGTCGAGTTTTCAAGAAAGCTGTGTTGACATCCGAGCGGGGGTCGTGAGGAGGCCCTTGGACGCACAAGCGGAGCTCAGACGCACACACACGATGTGTGGTGTGCGGCCACAGGGACACAAAGCCTGCAAACCCAGAGCCTACCGCCCCTACTGTGCCTGATGCCACACGTATGTTAGCGCATCATGCACCACATGCTGCCTGTTCTCGCTGCCCCCACCCCCCTAAGGGATGCGTGTCCTCCATGCACGGACTGTGAACGTGCAGCAGAGACAACACGTGACTGCCGTGTCATCACAAGGCCCCGCAGAGGAACATCTGAAGTGCAGTCACACCAAATCCCAGCCACCCGCACACTGGGTTCCTAGCACCTCGAGATACCCTGTAACCTAGCTCCTGCCTTCGGAGGATCGTGTTGCTGCTCTCGTTTTGGGACGAAGAAAAGGGCACAGTCAGGGGAAGGGCTTTGACCTCGGCTCTCCTTCTTGCTCCTTCCTGCACCCAGAGTTCTTGTTTCTCCAGACCCTCTTTGGGTACCACATCCTCTCTTCCCCCACCCCTGACCCATCACTACACGCAGGTCACAGGCCCAGGCCACACAGGACTCTGTGCTGGTCCTCCCTGGTCCCCAGGGAACTCGTTAACCTGACACAGATGCACAGTGACAGGGACCAGGTGGCCTGCAGAAGTGTCCACTGGAAAACAGGGAGAAGGCCCAGGTAGCTCCAGGTGTAGGGTCTGGGACATGAGAGTAGAACCAGGCCACAGGAGGGAAACTGGAATTCAGTGCTGGCCCCTCACAGGCCTCTGGGGTAGTGACCTTCATGCTGAGTAGTCAGGAATGTCTCGGTCACTAGTGAACTTCCTAAAATAGCCTCCTAAGTTTAAAAATGGCTTTTCGTGTGCATGGGTTGCCGTGTGTTGTCCCCATTGCACGTATATGATCTGTGCTATATATTACACATACCCCACCCCTGCTGCTGTTTCAGAGTCAAGTGCAAATGACACCCAGCTCACAGGAACCCTCCGGATCCCTGTCAGCTCCTGAAACATCATCTCTGGTCATGTCCCTGATACGTCATCTCTGGTCATGTCCCCAAACACGTTCTGCGTAAACTAAAGACTGAGTCTTCAGGGAGAGGAGTCTTGACGCTGCATCTCCTCTTTTAAACCTCACCCTAGTTCTGATGTTCATCCTCACACTCCAACCTCAGTCACCTTCCTAAAACACTTAATGCTCACATTGCCCTGTCGTGAGCTATTGCAGTGGGGCCCTAAGCAGGGGAGCTGGGGAGCCATGCGTTCTAGGCAGAGGGGACCACTTGAGCAAAGGCCCGAGGCAGCCAGGCTCTGCCTGGTCATCATAGGTGGTCTGGTGGCTGGAGTCAAGGTGTGTTGGCGATGAGTGATGAGTGATGAGGCTAGAGTGATGAGGCTAGATGAGGCTTAGGGTCACATCCCAGAAAGCCTTCGGTGTAAGCCTATGGAGGAAATGGGGAGTCATAAAAGATTTGGGACAAGTTTGTGTCTAATACAAAGAATACAGATCTTCCGTTACACAGGGCACTTTGCTCCTTAAGCCTCCCCATACGCCGCCCCCCCCCCTCGCCTCTTGCACTGACCGTTTATCTCACCCTTCCTGCACCGCAGCCGGCAGAAGCCCATCGCTGATCTTCACGAACCGGCATGAAGTGCGGAGGATAGACCTGGTGAAGCGGGACTACTCCCGCCTCATCCCCATGCTCAAGAATGTCGTGGCGCTGGATGTCGAAGTGGCCACCAATCGTATCTTCTGGTGTGACCTCTCCTACCGTAAGATCTACAGGTGAGTGGAGGCAGGTGTTCCACAGCCAGGCCGGGGCAGGGGCGGGGGGCCTGACAGGCGTACAGGAAGTGGGACCTCTGTACCTCCTCCGCCTCCAGAATCCCCTGGGGACCGACAGGGACTTGGGCAGAAACGCAGGGTCACAACAGATATGGAACTCCCAGACCATCTCCTTCCCTGGGGCTGGCCAGGCGGAGAGCTCTGTGGGGAGAGACCCTCTGAGCCCACGCCCCTGGGCTTTGACTGACCTCTGGTGGCCTGGGGGGCAGCGCCAGACCTGAGAACCCGTCCACCAGGCCAGGAGGGATGACGCTTCAGCCTCGGTGAGGACAGTAAGGCAGCTTACATGTCTGTGGGTCAGATCTTGCGGATAACTCAGTCCAACATGACTGAGACCTGGTCCTGCCTGGAGGACAGCACTCATAACACGGTGATGTCTGTTATGCTGCTATTTCCCAAGAGGAAAGTACAGAGGGGGCCCCTTACCCAACCTGGGGTGTCAGGGAACTCTTCCTGGATGGCACTACCCCCAGCCCAGCCCTTTCCTTTGTCCGATGCCATAGTCCGTGAACTTCCGCTCTCCAGAAGGCCCCTCACACACGCCAGGAGGTCCTCTGGTAGGTCTTTCTCAAATCCCACAAGCCTGCCTCCCTGCGTGTCCGGGCCCCTTTTTGGACATCATATCCTTTCTTTGTCCTGAGATCTGTGTGGCAGGACTGCCAATGACCAGGCCCAGGGTAGACTGTTAAAAGAACAATGGGGTGGATGGATGGATGGACGGATGGATGGATGAAGATATACCAAGTGCTGTTCACAGACAGCTAGATACGTACCACACCCCCAACGCACAGACACATACTCAGTTTAGACTCACACACAGAAGCAGCTAGGGCCATGTCTGCCCCACAGGTATGCCTGGGAGAGGCAGGATTTGATGACAGACTGGGTATGGGGCCGAAGGAGGTGCATTCTGGGAGGTTCGGATTTCTGGCTCAGAAGCCTGCCATTTTCTGATATGGGAGCAGTGGGTGGGATGGGGTGTTGGCCATTCTGGCTGGCTGAGGGGAAAGGAATGGGGGGTAGTTTGAGATGTGTTGAGTTCAAGGTCCATGGGACATCTAAGGGGTGCCAGTCGGCTTTACAGTCTGGAGCTTCAGAGGGTAGTCAGGATGGGAGAATCAGAGTTATGGGTGGCAGTGGGCACTGTGGATCTAATCAGCCAGAGGGAGGACGTGGGGGAGGAGAAAGCATTGGGGAAAAACAGCATTTGGGAGACAAAGTCCTGGTAATGTTGCCTCCTGCGTGTCCTCTGTGTTCTCAGCCCCTTCTCTCCATTCTCACTGACACAGCCTTTCTGCAGATTCTCTTTGCCTCTCACCCAGCTGCGGTAATGGCCCCCTAGCTGGTCTCCCCGCCTTCCTCCCCTCCCCTTCCATGCATCAGCGCCACAGTGACCCAACATGCCTATCTGACCATGACCTCTCACCTGCTCAGTTACTCCCTCCTGAATAAAATCCTGAATGCTTGGCCTGGGCTGCAGGGCCCTGCCTACACTCACTTCCAGTCTGTGTCTCGCATGCTCCGCTATACCCCCATCGAATGCCTCGCTGTTCCAGAACACACACCTCTGGGCGCCCGCACATGCCATTCCTTGTGCTTTCTGTTCCTTGTGCTCCTGGTGAGCTAGTCTTTCAGGACTCAACTACGGAGCCTTCTCCAGCTCTCCAAGATAATGGAGTCTCTGCTTCTTGGCTGCTAGAGTCCCTGATGCTTTCCATAATCACATTGTACTGTGATTACCTGGCTAGAAATTCCTCTCCCCCGACTAAACTGAGCTCCTCCAGGCCAGGGGCTATGGCTGACTCAAGCCCGTATACTTGCCCCTGGTGGACTAGGAAATGGGAAGAATAGAAACTAGCCAAGTTCCTCTAAAATCCACTGCCATGGCCTAGAGGGGAGGGAGAGAGGGGAGGGGTGCCCAGGCAGCACTAGATGGACCCCTGGGTGGACCCCTGCCCCATGGCCAGCTCTGGTTGCTCCTAGCGCCTACCTGGACAAGGCCAGCGACCCGGCAGAGCAGGAGGTCCTCATTGACGAGCAGCTGCACTCTCCAGAGGGCCTGGCAGTGGACTGGGTCCACAAGCACATCTACTGGACTGACTCAGGCAACAAGACCATCTCCGTGGCCACAATTGATGGTGGCCGCCGCTGCACTCTCTTCAGTCAGGACCTCAGTGAACCCCGGGCCATCGCGGTTGACCCCCTGAGAGGGTGAGTATCCCCACCCAAACTTCCCATTTTCCCTGAGGAGGCACTCGGTCCTCCTGTGTCTGTGATAAGAGCTATCTTGAGGACTTTGGAAGGCCGTGGGCCACTCAGACAGCCCAAGGGAAGTAAGTCTGTGTGGGCCCCTCAGACTATTAACCCCTGACCAAGGGTTCTGTGGGCAGTGGTCATCAGGGTTCTGACTCTGCCACTCACTCATATCCTAGACTCAGTGCATCGCAGAGCACAGTTGGGCCTAGAGATGGCCCTCGTGGAAGCTTCTGGGGCAGGAAGTCTTTCCTCAGGCTGCTGCACGCTGCTGGTGGCAGCTTCCACACTCCCAGAGACAGGGAGCTCATTATTTCCCATGGGGGCCGTTTCATTTCAAGGCAGCTCTGCCCATTAGAGAGTTTAGGATTTTTTTTTTTTCTCATATCCCCAAATCTGCCCAACTTTGACTTTCTCCATGGGCCTCTGGAGTTACATCAAACACATCTACTCCCTGCCCTACAGGACAGCCAGCAAGATAATGAAGACTGAGACCACTGACTAGGTCTGGTGCACCCCTGGGTGCACAGCTTCTGGGCCCCTCACCACCCAGGCTGTCCTGCTGTGGCCACACTTCCATTTTGGGGATAGTGATTCTGAACAGAGCAAGACTCTTCCCTCCCTTCCCCAGTAGGGATGTCCCAGGAAGGCATGGTTTTTCAGCAGCTGTAGCCATATTAAGTTTCCCAGGATCGCTAGCTTCTTCCTGTTACTGTTTCTTTAATTTTAAACAAGGATAAGAACAACCCTCTTCTTTCAGTGAGGGTGGCTGGGGGCCACAGTGGCCCCTGACAGAACGTGTGAGGCCTTGGGCAGGGACTGACCGCTGCATACATAGGAACAACCAGGCACCCGACCAACGATGAGTCATCTCACTTAACCCCCACTTCACCCCTGCTCCCTGTGTGTTCCCCCAGCCCGTAGTGACACCCAGCCCAGCTCCAGTCCAGTGTGGATCGGTCTGAGTCCCGGCAGGAAACCCGCCACACACCCGAATCCAGATGACTTGGGGAAGGCTTAACGGGGGGTCTCTTTACAGAGGAGTGGGTGAGATCTGATGCACTGTTCCTAACACTGTGGCCTTAGCAGCACTAGACCCTAAGGGCAGGAAAGAGCGCCACCTTCAGAGCAGTAGCCAGCCGGGGGCAACTTTGTAGAGAGGAGTCTAGAACAAATACCCTGACCTCAGTCTCTCTGTCCTCCTGCTCAGACATTTCACTGAATGCAGCAGGAAGCCAGAAGACTAGCCCACTGATGTGGTTCGCACGTGGGTCAGTTTTTTGGTGTACAGAGCAGAATGGGGATGGGTAGAGAGTGACTCCGAGGCCACTAACAGAATCACTCAGCCCCCCAGCCAAAGGGGGCCCCCAGGCCCAGGCAGCCTTGGCCTGACACCAGGTTCCAGCAGAGGCAGTTTTGGGGAGAAGGAAACCTCCAGGCTTTAGAGTTTGGCTTGCATTTTATATAAAGTGAAAGGCTGGCTCCACTGCTTATTAACAGCGTGATGTGAGGGAAGTCAACCACTCTGAGCCACAGTGTGCTCATTTATAAAACGGGACTAATAATTATACTCTCCAGGGGCTCTGGTGGGGCTGGGATGGACACATTACTTTGTCCAACAAATATTAAACAAGATCCTGTTCCGGGTCCCACATGAGCGACCTACAGGTACACAACGAGGGGCAAGACGGACGAGACTGCCCTCAGAGGAGCTTACAGACTAGTGGGGGAAATAGATAGGAAAATACACCTCACCACCCAAATGCCCACAGAAATAACCGATTTTTAAATGCCAGGAAGGCAAGAACTAGTGCTTTCGGAGGTAATAACAGGGTGGCCCTATTACAGAAAATGATTCTGTACAGCAAAGACATCCACGGTGAGAAGGAGCTGGGGGATGGGTAGAGGCCTGAAGCTCTGAACTAACAAAGCTTGGTGCCCGGAGCCCCGTGGGGCACGTGTGGGGTTGGGAAGGGTGGGGTGGTGGCGGGAGAGAGGCCTGAGCAGGCAGAGCCCTGTCAGCCGTGGGAAGGATTTGGGATTTTGTTTTAAGGGCAATAGGAGAAGCCACCGTAAAGTTTAAAAACCAGAGAGTAACGCTTTATTTCTGCTTTTGAGAGTTCCTTTGCCTGCTCTAGAGGGATGGGGTTAGAGGGGCAGTGATGGCTGCGTTTATAAGTACGTGAGGCAAAACCTCTCAGTTCATTGCCCGGCACACAGTAGGTACTCATTAATGTTCAAGAAAGTAGGGAGAGAAACCCTGGGCTGAGTTCTAGCTGTGTGACCCTGGGGAAGCCGTCTACTTTCCCCTCTGCAGACCAGGAAAGTAAGAGAGGGTTGACGAGGGCCTTTCCTGCGCTGGCCTCCGGAGCTCCAGTTAGAGCTGCCAGAGTGGCAGAGGGGGCCTCAGAGGCTGGTCGGCTGAAGCTGGGGGGACTCTCGGGGAACGCAGGCTTCCCAGGGCTCTCAGATGAGGGGAAACTAATGCAACTGCTAACTCTTAAGATTCAATGGTTCCAACGGATTTCAGAGGCCTTCCTAGCCCCCACTGAACACAATCTTCAATATTCAGTGGCTCATTGAGCCCTCTGACACACACCGCCCCAACCCCATCCCCTGACTAAAATTCCAGTTGAGTTCTTCTCTCTTTTAGGTTCATGTATTGGTCTGACTGGGGGTACCAGGCCAAGATCGAGAAGTCTGGGCTCAACGGTGTGGACCGGCAAACACTGGTATCAGACAACATTGAATGGCCCAATGGAATCACCCTGGGTGAGGCCTGCCTTCCCTGGATTGGGGCCCTGTCCAGCTACCCAGTGCTGACTACCATCTGGAGCCCCACGGGTCTTGTGTTTATATCCCCTGTAGAGTACCTGTGCCTGTATTTCTGGATGGTTGCCCCAGGCGGGCCTCCATGGAAGGCCTGGCCTGGAAATGTGGGTAGGGGAATGGGCACAGAGGAGCAGAGATCCTGGTTGGGATTCCAAACTCAAGACCTGATCCCCTGTCCTCAGATTTGCTGAACCAGCGCTTGTACTGGGTAGACTCCAAGCTTCACCAGCTCTCCAGCATTGACCTCAACGGAGGCAACAGGAAGATGCTGATTTCCTCCCCCGACTTCCTCAGCCACCCTTTCGGGATAGCTGTGTTTGAGGTGAGCCCCGGGAGGGGACATATGTCCCTAATAGGATGCTAAAGCCTGGAAAAGGCTTTTCAAATAGGATGGCTCTCTGAGACTTGTCCAAACAGAAACAAAGGAAGAGGGAAGCCAGCTGACTTGTGTGTACACAGTGTGTGAACTGCCCGCACACAGAGGCCTCGCAGCCTACTGTCCTGTGCTTCCTTCCCAAGACCCCTCTCAGAGCACTTGTCACAGGGAAGTTGCTAGAACACGTGTGTTCCCTCTCTGTGCCCTCAGTGCCTGGCACTCTACCCCTATACAGAAGGGACACAATAAAGGGAGGGAGGGAAGAAGGAATATACATTTCCTTAGACTCTGCTGTTGGAAATAGCCTGAGAGATGCTATTCGGCTCAGCACACTTTGGCTGACCTTTGCTGGACCCTGGGGTCATTGAAGTGAATCAGATGTTATCTCAGTCCTCACGAAGCTCCCCAGAGGGTGGAGCGTCCCACCCCTCCTCTGCCTCTGTTCGGCCCTAACAACCTTTCTTCTTGGGGAACGAGTAACCCAGAACCAACCCAGGTCTCACCACGTCGATCTTTTCCCCTAAATTAACTTTGCCCCCAAGGGGAAGGAAAGCAAGGGGACCATGGTCTATGGTGGCTATTGGGCCATATTTGCTTGGAGTGACATCACTCAGCACTGCTCTGAAATTCTGGGCAGAGCCCCACCTCCAAGTCCAGCCCCCTCTTGGAAAGATAGGTGTGTGCCGACACATGTAGGTGCTTGTGCGTGTGTGTGACATGCACGTGTAAAGTGTATGCGTGTGTCTCCAGAAATCCAGCCATTTACAAGCGTGCATTTCTGGTATGTGCTGGTGCTTGTGAATATGTAAGTACTTACACCAAGACTTGGCCAAGTGTCTGTTCTGGTCCAAGTGTGCTTTTGTGGGTACGTGTCCAGATCTGTGTGTAGAGCTGCATGGTTGCACCTGTCGTTGTGGAGTCGCCCGCGGGTGACCCTGTAGGCTTATGTGGACAGAATGTTGGATGCATACAGGTCTGTGTGTACCCAGAAGCTGTAGGAGGACCTACCAGGGAATAGTCCTCAGTAGCTCATACGTCCCCTCCAATCTTGGTCCCAGGCCCCGGTAGGGGTAACAGCCATCGAGACCGGACCTTGGGTTTCTCCTCGGCTCCAGGAAGCAGGCCTAACTCAGCATTAATGAACAGTCTTCAGGCCAAAGCACAGAATCAACAAATAATCCTCCATGACAGAGGGGAACCAGAGTATGTGCCACAGATTAGTGGCTGAGAACCCATCCCCTGAGCCTCCTGTGAATCTGTGGGCAGGAGAGCTCAGGGGAGAGGTCAGGGCAGTTTTTGTGATAATGGTTTGGGCCAAGCCCTGAGACTAAGGTCACAGGTTTAAGCTCTAGGCCTCCCATCCTGTGCATCTGTACCCCCACAGGACAAGGTGTTCTGGACAGACCTGGAGAATGAGGCCATTTTCAGTGCAAATCGGCTCAATGGCCTGGAAATCTCTGTCCTCGCTGAGAACCTCAATAACCCACATGACATTGTCATCTTCCATGAGCTGAAGCAGCCAAGAGGTGAGCCTTGCCTGGCCCTGCGGCCCCTGCCCGCGCCCTCTCCCTGCACTAGTCGGGCTGTGTGATGTTCCCGTAACGCCATTTCCCAGCGTTCCCAGGACACGTGGCGGCAGCCACTCTCGTTGGGAGTGTGCTTTGCTGTCACACATTTTACCTCATTTCCTTCAGCTCTTGGTGAAATAAGGCTGGGTATAAAAACTATAATCTAAAGTTCCATTTGTGCCTACAAGGAGTGGGTGTTACTTTTCTCATTTAGAAAGCTGAGGCTCAGAAAGGTAAAATGACGGAACTAAAACCGAAACTCAGGTCCGTCTGATTCCAAGAGCTACTTCTGCCAGGAGGGAGCACGTCGCCTCTCATTTATGATGTGTACCCATTTTGCATCAGTGTAAGCTAATATATCCCCAGGCCATGAAGCAATCCAGTTTGTTGGGACCAGAAGCCAGGAATCCTGCTCGTCGGGCTCCCCGGGCTCTCTTGCTAGGATATAGTGCTCAGGCTACCTGTAACTCAGCTGTGGCCACCAGAGGGACAGGGGGAAGGCACAGGGGAGAGAGGGGATGAGCATGGTGCCTGATTCTAGACCTGGAAGTTTAAATAAGAAAGAGACATGGCACATGGCATAGAGGGAGAAACATGGACTTTGGAATCCAACAGACCTCAGTTTAAATTCCAACTGTAAAATTACTAGAACTGTAACTTGGACCAGTTTGTCCTCTTTGAGTCCAGACCTCTGGTATCTGTCATTCTGGGCCATGCACCCACCTCTCAGCATTGTCGTCAGGATTGAAGGGAGGTGGGGGGTGGGGGAAGGAACACCAGGTCCAAGGCTGGGATGTGCCCAAAAAGAGTAGGAGAGAAAGCTTTTGGAGCAAGCCGACTGGGAAGGGCCTCATCCTTGGGAGAAGGGAGGACTTGGCATGTCTTGTCTTTGCTCCAACTCTCTCCCTCTCCCTCTCTCTCTCTGTGCCATTAGCTGCAGATGCCTGTGAGCTGAGTGCCCAGCCCAATGGCGGCTGTGAGTACCTGTGCCTTCCTGCTCCTCAGATCTCCAGCCCCTCTCCCAAGTACACGTGTGCCTGTCCTGACACAATGTGGCTGGGCCCAGACATGAAGAGGTGCTACCGAGGTAAGCAGATCTACCAGGGGGCAGGCCCCCAGCAAAGTGAGATCCCCTCCTGCTAAACTCCTCCCTTGGCTTCCGGGATGCCATATGCTCCCGGTTTTTGTCTGTCTTTTCTGGCTGTGTGTTGCCTTCTTTACTGTCCTTGAATGCTGGTGTCCCACAGGGTCCTTCCAAGGCTTTCTCTTCTCACTTCCAAGAAAAAATGCACATTTACAGACAACATTTTAAACTCAGTTTCAGGGGCTTTCTGGAGGCCCTTGAAGACCTGAAATTAAGGTTTCCTATGGCTTCGGTTCCTATTTCTATGCAGGTGACTGTGAGCTTGCCCATTCCTTACCTAGAACTGGACACATGACACAGAAGCCCTTCTGTGATATGATTAGGACTAATAGTTAATACTTAGGCCATGTAAGCCTCTATTCATTGTCCAGTGTTATACAGGGCCAAGGCCTTTGGCGTAAGCCCAGATCTGCTACATCAGATTTATGAATTATGATTTCCAGGTCCAGTTCTTTAAAGTGGAGTGAGAATTTGAATTTAGTAGTGTATCAATATGCATGCAAAATCCTTCTAGATTTATAGTATTCCCCCCCCCCAGTCTTTTACAGTGGTCTTGCCCACACCTAATTCTATAGCCTTGTTTTAATGACTTGTCTTAATCAAATCAATGTGCAGTTTAAACACAAAGTACTTGGGATTCAGCTAGAGGAAAGGTCAGAGCCCATTCAGGAGGTTTAGGGAAGGCTTCCTGGAAGTGGCATTTGAGCTGAGCCTTGAGGATGACTTCATAAGTATAATTTGTAGAGGCAGTGAGTTAGGCCTAAAGCAAGACAATTCTCTGTGCAAGTGACCTCCTTGGCATTTCCCCTCCAGCACCTCAATCTACCTCAACTACGACGTTAGCTCCTACCACAGCGAGGACACCAGCGGAAAACACGAGAGCCCCTGGGACCACTGTCCACAGCCTCACATACCAGAACCACAGCACAGAGACCCCAAGTCTGGCAGCTGTGGTCCCAAGCTCAGTTGGCATCCCCAGGGCTCCCAGCATCAAGCCATCTGCCCCAAGCCCTGCGACCAGCAACCACTCCCAGCACTGTAAGGAAATGAGCTCTGCATTCTTTGGTGACATGGGAGGGGCCTTCAGGAAGCCTGGGTGGGTGGGGAGGTGCTGGGGAGGTGCTGGGGAGGGCTGAGGATGTTTGGGGGGGAGATATGTGGAAGAAGAGATCACACCGGAGCAGAATCTTGGACCTCTCTGAGGGAACCGGTAGAAGTGCCCACCTATGATTTAGGAGTCTGAGGTGCCCCTGACTTGTAGAGGGTCTTGTGGGAAGCCACTTCCTATCTCTGAGCCTCAGTTTCTTCACCTACAAAGTGGGACTGATAACTGCCCTTCCCCCCACCTGCTTCAAGAGCTTGTCTAGAGAGACAAAGGAGGTGGTGTAAACAGTAGGGCTCGCGTGCACAGCCTCTGCTGCTGCTGGGAATGTGCCTGGGTTCACTACTGACGCAGCGATGAGGGAGCGTTCCTCTGATCTGGAAACCTCAGAAGCTCTGGTCTCTTTTCTTAGCTCCCTTAGCCGGTTCCCCAGCTAGTAACACCCGTCACTATGGTCTGCTTGTGCCTCTTTCCAAACCCTGGCATGAAAATAATTAAGTTCAGCACTTACGAAATCATCCAAAGCAATACTTGTCATGGCTAGAAATGTTCTGTCTCATGAGCCAGCAAATACCTTTTTTTTAATTAAGTCACCTGCCAGGGCGAGTTCACTTAAGAAGATAAACCATCTTTAAAACATTTTTCCATATGTGGCCCAGAAACCAAGCAGCCCGGTAGCACCTTTCTTATCAGGCCCACCTTGCCGGCAGAAGCTGGCTTCGCAGAGCTGAGCGCTCACCCTGACTTTTGGAGGGCTAGCTCGGTGAGTTCCAGGCCCTCTCCAGCGGGGCAGAGCCTGTGATCCAGGTCTCTGCACCCGCCTCCTGCTGCTCAGGGTGTGCTCATGTGCAGTGAGGGCGCAGCAGTGCCCCGCTCTGAAGCCTGCAAGGGCATAGTGAGCGCTCCGCCTGAATTACCTCACTTAACCTTCACAGCGCCCCTAGGAGGTAGGTAACTCGCCCACACAGGTAGCGAGTAGGAGAGCTGGGATTTGAACCCAGGATGTCTGACCCCAGGAGCCTGTGCTGTTGGTTCCACTACTTATAGTGCCTCCCATTTTAATTACTTATTGAAAATAAGCTGATAATGCAGACGGACAGAGAGACCGCCCAAGCAACAGAGACAAAGCAATAGGTACGGGCTGGAAAAGGCAGTTGCCTCAGTCAGCGACGTAGAGACCTAAGTGTTCACTCCGCCAAGCACCCCACCACCACCACCCAGCTTCCTAGCACTGTGGTCCTGTGGGGTGGCTAAGGGATGTGGGGCACACATCCTGGGTTTGGGTCCCAGCGCTGCAGCTTCTCTGTGAGGCCCCAGAACCCCAGAAGACTATGTTTCCCCACGTGTGAAGTGAATATAACCTCAGTTGTGCTCACGTCGGGGGAGTTTTCATAGGATCTGGAAAGACTGAATTGTTAGGCATTAGCCAGGAGCCTCACTATGGAATGAGAGCAAGAAGCAGCTGGTAGTTCTTATAGCTTGAGGCAAGCAAGGACTTGGGCTTACGGCGATGGAGCATCGTTAGGCACGTTTGTGTTTTGCAGATGGGAATGAAGGCGGCAAGATGGACTCAACCGTCACTGCTGCGGTCATTGGGATCCTCGTGCCCATGGGTGAGTGTGGCCCCAAATCTCCAGGGAGACGAGAGCAACCACGCTCAGGCTCTGGGGAAAAGCACTAGCCTTAGCCCTGAGCACACTGACCTGTCCCATTGAGGAGACTGTGGCTCAAAGACCTTTTCTGCCCCAGGAGATTTCCAGCCCACTTCCCAGTGTGGTCATTTGGTATCTTAGCTTGGCACGTAAGACCCTTCAGGACCTGGCCCCCGGCAGCTGTCCTAATGCCTTACTGTACCCCAGCGTTCACCCTCCCCCTGCCTGAAGGCAGACTTTTGGCTCCATGGGCACAGGGCTGGGGCCTCTCTTGCTCGCCACTCTCCCCAGCTCCTAGCAGTGGCTGCCACATGGTAGGATATAAAATTTTTGTTGAATTAATGAGGAGCGCTGCTTGCCATTCCTTTAGGAAACCATGCTATCTTGCTTCCTTTCGGTTTGGTTTTCAACAAACATTTATCAAGCAGCTGCGATGTACCAGACTCTGTGATAAGTGGAGAGAAGGGAGAGAAGGTGATTAAAAATGAAGAAGACATGATTCCTGTCCTCAGAAAGTTTAGTCTTGTCGGAGAGACCCACATAGCAGATGATTTGACCACAACATGGGAAGTCTAAGCCACAGGCGGTCCGTGGAAGTGCCAAGGAAGTACTTAACTTGGAATTGGAAGAGAAGGGAAGTGAGCAGGGAAGGTTTCCGAGTGGAAATGATAGGAAATGACTCACACCGAGTCAGCCCAATGAAGAAGAATCCAGAGCAGTCCAAGCAGTGGAAACAGCCTGAAGCAAAGCCAGGAAGGGGAACAAGCAAGGGAGGGTAAGGGAGGGGTGGGCTTGGAACCAGAAGTGCAATATGGCCAAAATATAACACTGAGTTCAACCTCTCGGAGAACCACAGAGGCTGATTTAGTCTCTCCCACCCCACGGTTCACATGGTATCCTGAATATGCTGTCTTGTTCTAGTCTCATCTCTTGATGGGGTCTTCGAACTGTGACTGCCCATTCATAGGCTGATCCCCCTTGCTGGCCCACGGGCACCTCAGGGACCAGGACTTTGTCCATTTATCCTGGAAATCCCCACTGTGGTGGTGAGCTAATGAGTGAATGTTTTCAAAACTCCTACACCATGCAAGGGACTGTGCTGGGTGCCAAGGGTCCCGGGAAGAGAAAGATAAAAGACTTTTTAAGAGCTTTCAGTCTTTACTCAGACTTGGTCCTAAAAAGTGATGCAAGAGAGGTGTTACCACATACTACATACATACAGCTACATGGGGCCCTGCAGAGGAGAGGGAATGGTCCTTCCGGAGAAGGGGCCATCTGAATTGGCCTTGTAAGGCGTTAACCATATAGATGATGGGGAGAGTATGGCGGGCTGAGTTTGACTAGAATGAATGGAAAATACTCTGAACATTGTTTAGTGAAAGAGAAACCAAGCCCTTTCCTGCCATCCTCTACTCGATAGAAGGAAGGGCGTGTGTAGTCTGTTTCCTTGATAGAACCCACTCCAATGTAATTAATATTTTTTAAATTTCTGTTCTTCTGAGGGGTGAAAGATGAGTATTCTTACCCTGGCATTTCCCTATGAGGTAGAGTATCATTTCATATGCTTAATGGCCAATTACATTGCCTCCTTAATGCATTGCTCACTCCCAGTCTTGTCTTGATTTTCTCTTGGTTCTTGATCTTATTCTTATTTGTAGAAATATTTATACATAAGGAATATTAAACCTTTGTAATATACATTACAGATATTTTTTTCCTTACTCCCACTTGATTTTTAAATGTTTGTGGTTTTTTGCTACACACAAATTTGAAAATTTTAAGTATCTGATCTTTTCCTCTTTCGTGTTAGGATTTCTGGGTTTCGTGTTTTCCTTAGGAAGCTCTGTCTCAATGTTAATTGTTAAAATATCTTCATAGATATTTTTCTACTAGACATTATATTTAGACAGAAATCCATTTGGAATTTATTTAGAATATGCTGTGAGGCAGAGATTTAATTTTTTTTTTCTACAGGCCTCTTTCATTTTCCCAAGACCATTATTGAATAATCCATCCCTCTGACCTGAATTGTCATCTTTATTATAAACCTTTATTATAAACTACATGCTTATCCATACTTTGATCTTCTTCTGGGCTGTTCACTGCCCTTCACTGGTTACCTGTCCGTTCCTTTATATGGCAAGAACAACTTCACACTAGATTTTAATACCTAGTAGGGCATTATTGTTCTTGCAATATTTTCTTAGTTTTTTTTTTCAACTTCTCTTCTAGATAAACTTTAAAATCATCTTAATTCTTTAAAAATCATAATGGAATCTTATGGTTTGGATACATAAGTTGATGTGGGGAGAAGTCACATTTTTACAATACTGAAGCTTCCCATCCAGGAACATGACACATCTCCCAGTTTTTTTGAGTCTTCTTTTATATCCTTCTGTAAAATTGTATAGCTCAAATAGGACTTGAGCATTTCTTGTTAGGTTATTTGAGGTATTTTGTAGTTTTCCATTGGGCTGGTATGAATGTTCCATTTTCTAATTGGTTATTGCTCATTGATAAGAAAGCTATTGATTTTTTTACATTAGTTCTTGATGAACTGAAGTTATTTCGAATAGTTTTTCATCTGCTTTTTTCAGATTTGTCTGAACATACAGAACTGATGATACTAGCACTTTGGTTTCTCCCGTTTCCCTGTGTGTCTTCTTCCATTCCTGATCTGGTCTCACAGCAGAGCTGGGTCTCTGGAACCATAAATGGTGGTGACAGTTGTCCTGGCCTTGTCCCCATCTTTAATGAGTATTGATGATCACAGTCTTACCAAAGTAAAACACTCCCTCTCAGGCAGCCTGGATAGCTGTCATTAGCCTTCACTTGAAAGCTCACAGTGACCACCTACTATCTCATGAAGCCACTGGCCCCATTTTTACCCAACTGTGTTAGAGAACTTCCTTCTTTATTCATTAATACGTTCATTGGTTGCCCCTCAGAGCCAGGGTCTCCCTGCTGTGTCCCCTTCCAGAGATGCGCCTCTCCTTGCAGAGCCCCTGCTTTGGGAAGAAACACCCCCACCCCACCATCCACCCTCCATTTGGGGTAAGAACGGTTTTCTCAGAGAATTGCAAGGTGGCAGCCGTGTTAGGACAAAGGTGTGGTGAGGAAATTCACTCATTCACTCCGTACATGTTACTGAGCTGGACAGAGAGGTGAAGACAAAGTCTGTGCCCACAAAGAGCTCAGTTGGGGCTACACACATATAAAGGACAGGACCGCAGGCTGGGAACACACAGGAAGGAGCAACTGACTGGTCCCAGGAAGTGGAGGAGACTTCACATTTGAGCTGGGCCTTGAAAGAGGGGTAGTTAATAAAGGAAGAGATAGGAGAAGGGCTTCCAAGCAGCAGAAAAAGGACACACACAACCACCTGAGGAAAGTTGGAGAGAGGGCGTGAAATGCACTGACATCTGAGCAATGGACTAGAGCTTCCTGGAAGTTCAGCATGCTGTGTCCCTTTCTCCAGCGGTAATAGCCCTGCTGTGCATGAGTGGCTACCTGATCTGGAGAAACTGGAAGCGGAAGAACACCAAAAGCATGAATTTTGACAACCCAGTGTACAGGAAAACAACAGAAGAGGAGGACGAAGATGAGCTCCACATAGGGAGAACTGCTCAGATTGGCCATGTCTATCCTGCAGTAAGTATCCCTTGTTTGGAGAATTCCTTCTTTCCTTTCTCCTTTCCTTCCTCCTCCCTCCCTCCCTCCCTTCCTTCCTTTCTTCCTTCCTCTTTTCCTTCCTCCTTCCCTCCTTCCCTCCTTCCAACATTTATCAAGTGTGCCAGGCACTATCCTAGGCCCTGGGGACACAGACACTCTGGGGCAGGTGGTTGGGGTGGAAATGGATCAGGACCCCCCCTGCAGCTAGAGGCTGTTCCTACAGTAAAGAAGCCAATGTCTTTGTTTCTGCTGAGTAAGTTTTCAGAACCTTTGGCCTGGAAGGGTAACTGTGGCCATGCAGTTCAAATGCATTCATCGCACATGAGCCAAGCGCAGTCCCAGATACACTGCGTTCACAAATAGGGAAGGAAGGTTCCCATTTCCGAGGAGCTGGTGGGGGGGTGAGAGTCACTAACTATTGTACAGTTGTGCGCGGAGTGCCTTGGTGGAGCTCAGGGGTCTCTTCCAGGAAGCTTTCCCCAGTTTCTCTGTTCTTCCACAGCCTCTCTCCGTCCCAGCACCTGTCACACTGTAGTCAACTTGTCTTTTTGCTCATTGGTCTCCCCACTAGACTGTGAACTCCTTGAGGGCGGGCTTGTTTGATTCATTGGTTTCCCTGGGGCCTAGGTCTGCATAGCTGGCTCCCGGTGATATTAGTTGAACAGACGCTATGGGACCATCCATGGAGCTGTGAATTCTATTTGGGAAACCAGGCAGGGAATGTCTCACAGAGGCTGTGATAGATGAACTGTATCCTTGAAAGGTTCATAGCAGTTTTTCAGCAAGAGAAGGAGGGAAATGGCATTCCAGAAAGAAGCATGTGCCAAGGCTGAGGGGCACAATAGGGCCTGGCCTGTTGGGGGAGCAGATGTCATGGTTCTATAGCAGAGTCAGGGGGCTGAGTGTGACCTCATAGGTCATCCAGTCCATCCCCCTGTCAGGCAATCAGCAGCTTTGATCACCCACTGTGGGCAGAGCCCTGTCTTGGGGAGACCAGAGAACTGGAAGACCCAGCCCCTGCCCTCAAGGAGCTTTTTGTCTTGCCGGGGGAACCAAGGTCACAGCTGCACCAACTCCCGAAGAACACTCTTTCCGAGCTGCCTGTCGTCAAGTGCAAGGTAGGGCAGTGCCACTTTGAGTCTGAGGGGCTGGTGAGTGAGGGCGTGAGCCTAGGCAGGTGCAGCCAATCCTAGACGGCATTCTGGTCCCGGAAGGCTGCCAATTGTAAGCTGGGTATTGGGGCAAAGAGGAAAGATGAGCTTGGTGTAGACCAAGGAAATGGCGCGTGGAAGAAATGATCGAGTATGGGGCAGAGCAGACTGCCTTGCCGCTGAAGCACACTATTCACAAAGGGGAAGCAGGGGACATGAAGTGGAGCAGGTGAGGAGGGCTGGCAGAGGGCCTTGAGACTTAACCTCGGCCAATCGCAGAAGAAGGGGCTTGACCAACTTTTACAGCCTTGGGGCGTGCCCAGTGGAAGAAGGGTTGAGCTCAGCTTATAGAGGTGGCTCCCAGTTTCACTGCTCCATAGCCTTGTGGTAAAGTCACTTCTCTCTGCCCACTTCTATTTGTAAAATAAGAATGATATCCCCCATTCTATCCGCCTCCTGAATTCATAGCATTCAGGCGGGACAGCGTAGGTGAGAGAGCTTTTGTGAGTCACAAAGCACTCTACACGTGTCAGGCGGCGTTGTGTCCCAAGGGGCCAATAACCCCTCTGGAGGAGCTATTCCTGAGGCATCTAGGCCCAAAGAGTAAGCTCCTGTCAGCTGCAGGGAAATAGAGCAGGAGAGGAGGAAGGAAATCGACATTTAGTGAGAACCTCCTGTGTGTCAGACACGACTCAGTGTTTTATGTACATTTCCTTGTATAGTTTTTACAGTAACTTGATAGAGTTGAGATGATTAGCCCCATTTTGCAGATGAGGAAACTGAGACTAGAGAATTTGAATAACTTGCCTAGGATCACAACAAAGAAGTAGCAGAACCACGACAAAAACTCCAGTCTGTATGCACACAAAAAGTCCGTGCTCTTTCCGCTTATATCATGGGGTGAATAACCTGGGAGCTCCGAGAATCAGTATCCTTGACAGCCTGTTGTCCCCCCTTGTCCTTTTCTCAGATCACTCCACCGTCACTGCCTTTGGTGTAGAGATTCGTCTTGGAGAGAGTGGGAGGGCACCTGGACAAAAGAAGAGGGTCTCAAGTGTCTTTGCTAGTAGAGCAAGGCCATGGCCTTCACCCAAACCACAAATAACCCAAAGATGATTTGAAAGGCAGTGGGGTCACTTTTTAATGTCTGTAGGCTGTCCATGGATGGGAAGTGCTAGTCTGGTTCTACTGTATTAGGCTGGTCAGGCTGATCTAAAATACTGTGGACCCCACGTGTGTTAAGCACTCTACGGAGATGATCTCATTTGGTTTCTCAGCAACTCTCTGTGGTAGTTCCTATTCTTACTCCCATGTGACAGATGGTAAAACCAAGGCTCAGAGAGGTAAAGTGGTTACCCCAATTCACTTAGCTAGGAGAAAGATATTGAAACATGGGTCTGCCTAAATGAGTGTACTCAGGAAACGGAAGAGTGGGAAAACAGGATTACGACAGACCCAGTTGTGGAAAGCTAGAGAGGTAGCCTGGAGGAGAAAACACTCAGAAGGAAAGGAAGGGAACTGAGACACTATGCAGATTTCAAGGGTGGTCTGTATAGAACTCTCAGAGTCTAAGAGAATCAGGGAACATTGGAATAATTAGAGAAACAGATTTCTTGTCAGTAGAGGAAAGAGGTTAAGTCCACTGTCTGCTCTTCCAGTGGAATAAACCAGCTCAGGGCTTAATGGGCTCAGCCCACTAACAGTCAGCCATTTGTGACAGGGGAATTCTAGCATCTAATAACTAGAAAGTAGGGTTGAGAAAAAGAGGGATTGAATTTAATTGACCTGTACCGCCTTCCGATTCTGTATGATCAGTTACGATGGGTGCAGCAGATCGCCTGCCTACTGGTGACTCAAAAGCTAGAGACAAGTAGCTAATGGCCTGGGATTAAACGTTGGCCAGAGCTAACACACTGAAGTTGAACAAACCTAAAATCCTATAAGGAAGGACTGAGAAAGTTGAGACCTCTGCAGCACTCCTTTACCATGAGGCAAAAAAGAATGATGGAGAAAGCGACAGCTCTAGATTCACCCAGGTCTGGGTTCAAATGTTAGTTCACCCACTTGCTATGTGATCCAGGACAAATGTTGTTAAAGCTCCTTGAGTCTCCATTTCCTCATCTGTAAAATAAAGACGACAAACCTGTCTCCCGGGGTAGTGTGAAGATTATGTGGGCTAATGCCTGTCAAGTAACAGAATGTCTGCTGCCTTGTGGGGACTCCGTAAACAGCTCCTGTGGGTCTAATGGTGATGTCTTTGCTCTGTCTCCCCAGCGAGTGGCATTAAGCCTTGAAGATGATGGACTGCCCTGAGGATGGGACCACTCCCTTCGTGCCTCATGGAATTTAGTCCCATCCACTACACTTTCTGGATGGTGTATGCCTGCATGAAGGTGTTTCTGTATATGGGTCTGTGTGAGTGAGTGAGTGTGTGTGTGTGCGCGTGTGTGTGATTTCTTTTTAATTTATGTTGCGGAAAGGTAACCACAAAGTTATGATGAACTGCAAACATCCAAAGGATGTGAGAGTTTTTATATGTATAATGTTTTATACACTTTTTAACCGGTTGCACTGCCATGGGGACTTCATGGAATGGCTACTGCCGAGTGACTGACACGATGTACATAACCAAATGGGGCTGATGGTACAGTAGCTTACTCATCATTTTAAAACTATATTTACAGAGGGTGTTTGGTTTGCGGGGGCTTTTTTAGGTTTTGGAGTTTGGGTTTTTTTTTTTTTTTCAAGTATATAAAATGATGATGCTTTGTGGCTTCCATCAACATAAGTGAGAAAAAGAAGAAAACACTTCAACTCCCTCCCCCACTTAGATTATTTATTAACATATTTCAGAAATAAGATTAGTTCTATAGATAATTTAGAGACATGAGAGTATTTATTTTTGGTATGACTGGCCCACCATGCAGACTCCGCGTGCATTGATGTTCCTATGTGTATGTGTGTGAGAGAGACAGATCTGTAGAAAGAGGCGCGCCTGGGGCTGTTTGAATCCATACAGAGAAATACATGGGAAAACAGTCCACGGAGGGGCATCTGTCGTTTTCAGAGAAGCCTCTGGAAATTTGGCTCAAAAAAGTGGATGCCGTGATTTGGTACACACGTGGTGGAAGAGGCAGGTCTTCCCCACCTCTGGCAACTCCTGGGACCCCAGTCAGTCAGGCAAAGCCTTTCAGTTCACCCATGGCTGCCATGACTCCCACTTGGGCTTTCTCTTCTGTGGCTGAGGCCAGTGCACAGACGTCACACGGTGCCAGTTCTCGTGAGCTCAGGCGAGAACATGCCCGAACCTTGGCTACTGCTTATTTTAAAGTTCGACATTTCAAGTAACTTCCTTTTCCTTCAGGATGCTTGGGTTGAATTCATTATATTTCCTCTGAAGCAGGTACAGAGTGCCATCCTTACTCGTAGAGCGCTAAGTGGAGGCATTTCTAGAACAGCCCAAGTTTCCTGTAGAGACTGGCTCAGGCACTGAACCTCTGAGACACGCAGTGGGTGAGGATAAGGACAGTGGAGTGCGTTCTGTTACATCTCTGTTTCTCCCTTTCCCTTATTCTCTGCCATTTCCTATAAGTGGGGGAAACAACACAGGCTTGCTACCATCATGTGCTCATATAGAGGAAAGTAGCTTTAGGTTGAAGTCAGAAAAAGTGGCCAAACTTGAAGTCCTACGAGAGGGAAATGGCATACACAACGTTATAGCCTATTGAATATATATGTTCACACAGGGATTTGGTTTACTACTTTGTAAATAAAAGAAAAAACTCTGAGTATATGTATAGATTTTTTTTTTTTCATTATGGACACTTTTTGTTGTTTTTCCCGGGTGTTGGGAGAGGTGGGAGAAGTGCTTTTTTCTCTTTGCGGGATCTACCATTGAAAACATGGTCCCAGAAGGAACTCTGGCCCCGCCAGCTCTCTCATCCAAGATCTGATTTTTTCTTAACTCTGCTGTTCTGCCACTTCCCTCCCACCAGACAGCCAGGGACAAGACATGTGAACAAACTAAACAAATTCTGACACCCCTCCCCGCAGCAGCCCCCAACTCAGTGAAGCTTGGATATCTCACCAGCTTGATACCCTTCGCATTCCCAGGCAGGCATTCAGGAGTTCTATAACCCTGCTCCTAGAACCTTTCTCCACGTCACTCGTGAGCTCCTCACTTCTGAGAAAAACAACTGTGTTCTGGAGCCTCGGCCCTATGCTCTGCGTAAACAAGCAATTTCCTCACGATACGCGTGTGTTGTGGTCCTGAAACACTCATTGAGAGTCAACTGACCTAGAGACCAATACCAAATAGAATTTTAAGAACAGGTGGCCAACTCCTATGGAGCTTATTCACTTACTACTATTCTTTCAAGAATGGAAAGTAAAATTATTTTTGACTGAAGAAAAATGACAAAAAAAAAAAAGTCATTGAGATTTACAGAAAACAAACAGGCAACTTTTTCTATGACCTGCCTCCAAAGAAATAGAATTTCCTGGGGAAATGAGAACAGTGACTAATGTGTAGTTTCTAAACTTTGAATCAGATCTTGGCCTTCCCAGAAAAAACAAACAAAGCAAAACAAACACAAACAAAAATGGAGTCAGGATGGTTCAGCCTGAGATCTCAAAATGATGATGAAACACAGCTTTCTCAGAGACATCCATGTTTCTTGAATATACTACAAGTGCAGTTTGGAAGAGGCGGCTCTGGGAGCGGCTACAGAAGATGAATTGCAGAGTCCTCACGTGTCCGATGGTAGTCAGTAGGATGAAATCTGAGGGGGTCAGGTCCATCCTCCCTCTCTAGTCTTGGAGGCTCCTGAACCTCATTTTGAGGTGTTATTGCATTTCTGTTGCCTTTTGCCCCTGTGCTATCATGTATCTACAGCCAATAACAAATCATAGAGTCATTGGACTATAGAGCTGGAAGGAAATCTAGACATAAGGCCTGGAGGGTAGAAGATTTATCAGAAATTTTTTTTCCCTCTGTTTCAGAGAAACTGGTCCCAGACCTTTTCCTCCCTTTCCTTCTCCAAAAGACTACTTTGGGCTGCCTGAGCATTGTACCAAACCTGCTACCTATCTAATGGCCTATCTTTCCAGTGGAATTATGAAGACACTGGTAGAAATAGCCTGCCAGAAACAGAAAACTAAAATTTTATTTATTTACTCTTGATGGCATGATTATTTATAAAATAGGTTGAGGTAACGTTTAACCTCGAGATCGGAATTAAATTGATGGCAATAAGTACTATGATCCTTCTAATTTTCTCTACGGTTGCGGTATATCCATTCATTGAAACCATTTGCCAGGTACCAGCTAAGTGCCGGGCACTGCACTCAAGTGTTTACTGTCCTTACAGAGTTCACAGTAACAGTAGAGGAAGACACGTGGAACAAAAAAGGAACAGATTCTTTTCAGAGTACTATTAAGGCACAAAGGAGAGAGGTCATTTCTATGTATGGAGATGGAGAATGGGGTCAAGAAAGGCATTGTGGAAGTGACCTTATGCTAAGTCTTAAAAACTAAGTCGGGGTGTCCGGGCTGCTCCAGGCAGTGGAGGACACAGAGGCATGAAACAGCATGGGGACTGTAGGGACCTGCATGTAATTCATTGTAACGAGCAAAAGGCTCAAGGGGGACTTAGCAAGAAATGAGGCTGAATGGAAAGACAGGTTCAATGTAAGCACTTTATAGAATACTTGTTCAATTTCTGATTCCATTATGCAAACATTTCTTAGTCATTTATTGCGTACGAGGCACGGAGTGCATCATGGAGGGTTCATCAGGATGCATCGCCAGCACTTTGCAGACACGACAGTCTTTAGCCTCCAGCCTTCCAGTGGCCAAAGGGAAATAGTGACTGCGTTTCATATGTTTGAGTTGATCTTTTTTTGAATATAAGGGTAATGGAATTTTCACAGAAGCACTCCGTGTTGTCAAGAGCCTCTGAGATTTTTCTCAACATTGAGAAAATGAAAATTTGGAGATGGGTAGTCTGCAGAGGGAACCCCAAGCACTGTCTAGTCAGGTGCTGGTAGGAGTCGGGAGAGAGCACAGGAATGTGAGCCTCACTCCTCTTCCTAACTCCAGCTGGACTCACTGTTTCACAGAATATAAATGAATTAGCAATTAAACATGCAGAGTAAATAACTTCCTTTCCCATCAATGCATGAAGATAAGAGTATCGGAGTCTTCTCACACTGTATTTTTAGGGTATTGGGGATTTTCAGGATACAGAGAACTTAGAGGTGGAAGAATTATAGCTTCAAATTTTCAGTTAATATAAGAAATCAGGAAGCTCTGTTCGTTTAGGCCATGCACCATGTGCATAGCCAAGAATCAGCAGAAACCCTCTGCATTTGCAAACACTTTGTGCTATAAAAAGTAATTTTAAAAAAGCCACCTGTATATGTATATATATATTTAAAAACATGAAGGTTTTGATACTTTTTTACAAAAACTACAAGAGAAAACATACCTGTACAAACCATGTGTTTCGAAATAGCATTTTGTTCTAAACAGCTCTTGTTCATTTGGGGGTGAAGTACTGGTTTGCAGACTCCATTACCTTGTACCCAAATGAATTTTCCTCGTTTGTCTTCTCCCCACACCCTCAAATGACCATACTTGATGTAACAGGCATGTTAGAATGTTGGGTCACACTAACAGTTTCTGCCCTCTTTGTCTTGTCATTCCGAGTTTCATTAGCTTGTGTACTCAGTGCCCTTTGCAGTCTGGTTTCTGTTCCAGAAGGAGAGGGTGGCGTGCTGCATCTCACTAGCTGTACTGACATCATCTTGGTGAACAAAAAACCAAATGTGAACATTTGTAAAATCAGTGCACTGTTTCTAGAGAGAGATTAAATTCATTTTTTAAAATCTGAAAGTGTTGTTCTATTGTGATGCTTTAATGAGGGGTGGGGGGGTGGTGAGCTATCATTGATTGAGTCCCTAATGTGTATCCAGTATTCAACATAAATTATTTTAGCCTTCAACAGTCCTATGGGATAAATACTATCAATATCAATATTATTGTCCCCGTTATGTAGATGAGGAAATGGGTGAAGGAACTACCCAGAGTCCCACAATTACGTTTAGTATCCCCAAAGTGCCTGTAGCACATGCTACATGTGGCATTCTCTGCCTAGGTTGTCCTTCTCTGGCTCTTCATCTGGCTGACTCCTGCTTGTCCTGGATACTCCACTAGGACTCTTCCTCCACAAATCTCTGTTCTCTCAGACTCAGACCTAACTCCCAGGGTTAGGTAGTTTCTGCTTCCACAGAAATTTTGCCTATTTGCATACCAATACTTCCACCCCTCCGCCACCCCCCCCCCCCGTCCCTGCTTCCAGGCTGCTGAGGTGGTTTTTACCAAGGACCTCCTTGATTATAAATCTTATAAATATTTTCAGTCTTTTATCTCCCTTGACCTGGAAGCAGTTGGCACTGTTGGCATTCCTTGGAAGGAGTTTTGGCTCATGACACCATATTCCTGGTTTTTCCCTACCTCTCTGGCCATATCTTAATCTCCTTCGCCTATCCCTTACATTATGGTGTCTTGTCTCAAATCCATCCACATTTATCATCTCCATTGCCACTACCCGAGTACAGGTTACCATTATTTTGGACGATTGTCATCGTAGATTAGCAACTACATATCTGAACTTCATACTTTTCAATCTTTCCATTTTCCAATCTGTTCTACGATATTGCAGCCAGAGTGATTTTGTCTAGAATGCAACAGGTCATGTCACTACCATCCTTTCTACTTTCCTGCTTGAAGCTCTTCATCTGTTTCCCTTGCATTAAAATCCAATACCTTTCGGTTTTAGCCCACACTCCTTAATATGGCTTGTAAGCCATTTGGCTTCTGCCCCTTCTCCAGCCTCATTACTATATGCAAAACCTCATTCTGTATTCTAAGCCCGCGGTTCTGGGCCCTCTGTTTGGACCATTTCCTTCAGGAAGACTTCCCTTAGGCCCCTCGACTGGATTATGAACCATCCCCTGTTCTTCTATAGTATTCTGTGTTTCCCCTATTTGCAACCTTTATCTTTACATTATAATTGCTTGTATGCTCCCTAATGGCCTCCTCTGCAAGTTCTATAAAGGTCTGTATTGCTTACCAACATGTTCCCAGCACATCGCACAGTAAATGCACAGTAAATCATGCTGAATTCAGACACATCAAATACACAGACCATGTTCTTTCAACTATACCACGTAATCTCACGCCCCCAAACCTGGATCACTTTACAGCCTGACGAATCCAGTATCCTTTACATTTACTCAAAACTTTTGTTATTTGCCACATCAGCATTTGTAAATGGATTTGCATTTATTAGGTGCTTAATACCTAGTATTAGGTATAAATGCGAATCCGTTTACAAATGCTGTTCTTTGAATCCTCACAACAATCTTGAGGTGGTAATTGCAATTAGGTATATAGATTCATCAGGTAAATGCCATGAGGTTATTTTCCAGAATGAAATTATAAAAATTATATGGTAACTTTTGAATCTGAGCATCTGCAGATGTGTTCCCTTCTCTTTTTTATACAGTTCCCTTATTACCACCCATACCAGTGCATTTTTTTTAAAAGATTTATTCATTTATTAGAGAGTGAGGGAGGGAGAGAGAGAATCCCAAGCAGACTCCCTGCTGAGCAGAGAGCCCAATTCAGGGCTTGATCCCAGGACCCCAAGATCATGACCTGAGCCAAAATCAAGAGTCTGATGCTCAACTGACTGAGCCACTTAGGCCTCTCCCAGTATTTTTTTTTAAATAAAATGCTTTATGGTTTAATAGCAATTTACAGTTTGCAAAGTATTTTCCCAATTTCCAAGATATTGCTTCCTATCCTTACAACAGTCCTACCAGATGTATGACATTTTTCTCATTTTAAAGATAAACTTGAGGTCCAAAAAGTTAATCAGTTCATCTTCAGTCACAGTGAATCAAGTTGCACAAGGATTATTTTAATACAAGCTTCCAATGATTTTTTCCCCCATCACACCCACTCTACACTGTGCTACCAATTATTTTTTTTGGGGGGGTGGGGGGGAGAAGAGGAGTAATGGTAAGAATGGGAGTGAGAATCAAGAGACCACTGACCTCTATACAGAACACTATACAGTTAGAGTGGCCAGGCCCCAAGAATGATGCCATCTCAGCACTGTCTCTAGAACTGATTTCATTCCCCACACGGGCTGGAACTTCAATGAGCTAAAGCAGTCTTCTAATAATTAGAATTTTGATTGTCCTTTGCCTACTCAAGGAGGAAAAGTTTTCCACAGCCAGAAAGACTTCACAGAGGTCAGCCACTTTGGCCTGAAAAGACAAGGGCCTCTTGGGCATCAGTCCTCAGCCACAGCTCATCTGGATGCTTTGCAAAAACATACCAACGCCTAGGTTCACTGCAAGAGAACTTGCTTAATTGGTTTGGGGTGCGGCCCAAGCATCAGTTTTTTTTTTGGGGGGGGGGTTGTTTTTATAAATTTATTTGAAAGAGAGAGCACAAGTGTGTGTGGGGGGTGGGGAGTGGCAGGCAGAGGGAGAAGGAGAAGCAGACTCCGCCCTGAGCAGGGAGCCGGATGAGGGGTTCAATCCCAGGACCCTGGGATCACTACGCAGCAGAAGGCAGACGCTTAACCAACTGAGCTACCCAGGGTCCCTCAAGCATCAGTATTTTTAAGATGTTACCAAACAATTCCATTGTGCAGCCAGGACTCTGAATCACTGTTCGGTAAGCAGTGCATAGAAAATGAGAATGGGAAATTAAATATTCCATTTAACTTCTATTCATAGCACCTACTCTAGAGACCAGTGAAGCAGAAAGGAAAAGGCATAAATAAAAAGTAAAAGAGATAAAATGGGAGAAAAGTTAGTTCCAGGGAAATGACAATCTCCAAAGGTTTCCTTGAACTAGTCCATAAACAGCAAAGTTCAGTTGCAGCCAATTTTTGACACAGCATGTGCTGAGTTCCATGGAATCAGGTCATTTAACTTTTTTTTTCTTTTTTTTTTTTCTGTGAGGTCGGCTCATTTAACCCCATTTTATTATTGAGCCCTAGGTCCGGAGGCGGTTATCAGCTTTGTCCGACTCCAAGTCAGGTGTATTTAAGTGGATGTCGAGCCAGAAAACCCGCCGCTCCAAAACCTCGGCCTCAAGCTTGGTGCAAACTCCGGACCGAGCTTCAGCCCTATTCCCGCCTCGGGCCGAGGAGGCGGGGCTGCACTGACCCCGCCTTCGGGTGAAAGGACCCTTGTTTCCGACGGGTAATGGGCCAAAGTTGCCCCCACTTCCGGGAGCGGGGGAAACCTGGGCAGCTTCGCCGCGGCCGACGGCCTTGCCTTAACGTCACTTCCGCGCGCCCAGGGAGACGTCAGTGCTGGGCGCAAACAGCGACGGTGTGGTTTGCTGGTAAAGTTTCGTCTCGGTTCCCTCCTTATGAACCATGGAGAGTGACTTTTATCTGCGTTACTACGTGGGTCATAAGGGCAAATTCGGCCACGAGTTTCTGGAGTTTGAGTTCCGACCCGACGGTAAGAGCGGCCCCTGGCACCCCGGGAGCGAGGACTGGGCCTGGGGTCGGGCGAATGGGGAGGCCGGGATTCCGGAATGTGCGAGGAGCTGGAAGAGGAAGAGACTGATGACTGCGGCGCGGATCCGAAAGAATCACTCCTGTGACCGCTCCACTGGTTCTTTCCATGTGCAGGGACTTCTGTTTGGTGACATTTTTTTGTTAGAATGCTTCACGCAGGAAACATTGCCTACCTACCTCGTACCAGGCTCTTTTTCACAATCTGGGATACAGGAGTGAACGACAGACAAGCTTCCTCTCGTGAAACGTATATTCTGGTACTGGGAGAGATATAAACAAAAAAATTCCAGATAGTTACGAGTAGTCAGAACATAAAACAAAATGATGGAATAATTGTTGGTGGGCTGCTTTTAAGCAGAGTGACCACTGGCGCGCTCCCTGAAAACGGAGTGTTTGAACTGAACCCTGACTGACAAGAAGGAACCAGGCTTCTGAAGCTCAGGAAGAAGAGCATTCTGGACAGAGGGAGTAAGAAGTGTTAAGGCTGTAGGGCATGAATGAGCTAGTAGGCATGTTTCGGGTGGCCTGTATGGCTGAGGAAGTAGTGAGCTCTGAGGAGAATTGTAGGAGACAATGTCAGATCAGTAGGCAGGGGGACACCATGTAGGTCTTTATAGGCCATGACAAAGAGTTTGGATTTTATTCTAAATGCAGCAGGAAGCAAATGGAAAGTTTTAAAGAGAGAAAGATGTGATCTCTTCCTGAAAAAGTATTCTAATCTTTGGGTGCAGAATGGGAAAGGGTGGAGAGAGGGCTGCTTATTAAGAGACAGTTATAGTTGTCAAGACAAAAAGGAAGTTGGTTGGAACTGGGGGGGCAGTAAAAGCAGATAGAAGGATTTAGAATACTATTGGAGGCAGAACCAATATGACTTTGCTGTTTGGTAAGATCTGGGGGAAGGGCCACTGTGGTGAAGGAAGAGGAATCAAAGATGACAGAAAACTCTCGTTATGGGAGCACAAAGATGAATCTGACAGACCCAGGTTATAAACAACGGATGACAAGATGGTGTGTTTACATGTGTGCCTTCTATTCTGAGGTTAAAAACTCATCTATTTCCTTTTATCTTTTCCTTCATACCCAGCATATACCCAGATTAGCCTTTTGGATGCACCTACACACAAAGGGCCTTGTATACCAAATATGCTTAATAATAAAATCACAACTTTTCCATCACAGGAACAGTTCAGAGTGTTGCATGGCCACATGAGTAGTATGTAAACAGCATTTTACAGTTTTCAGACTCCTTTCACAACTCATTTGAACCTCAGGAGGCCCTGTATGCTAGTAAGTTACCATCACTCTCCCTGTTTTCAGCTGAGGACATTAACCTGCAGAGATATGATTTGCCAGAGTCAAAAAAATCATACCTGAGCTGCCTTTTGCAAGATTCTAATTCAGTGTCAGCAGTATTTTCGGCTATGAGGCTATTTAATAGCAAAGAACTGAAAAGACTGCTCTTGTTGGAACACCAGAAGCACAGATAGTAAATCTGGTAGACACTGAAGGGAAAGCTGGGATACATTTTAAGCAACAGCTGATAGTCTTGGTGAGCTAATGACACTTTATTCATATGTTTTTAATATACACTGAATTTGGTTTTTTCTTTCTTATAGGGAAATTAAGATATGCCAACAACAGCAATTACAAAAATGATGTCATGATCAGAAAAGAGGTAATGAGCCTTTTGAGAGCCTTTCTTTTACTACAGTTTAGCCTTTTGTCTTGTTTTTGTTCTTTCTGGGAGTAGTATTGAAAAAGAATAGAGAAGTATAGACATATCTATAGATACTTTCTAAAATTTTTCTCATATCTTTCAGTTTATATTTTCTTTCACAGTGCTGAATCACTTTCTGGTAATCATTTAAAGTCTTGCAAACTTGGTTTAAACCCTGAATCTGCTACTTACTATGTGCCCTTGGGCAAATTCCCGGTTCTTTGTCTGCAGAAACAAATAATAAAACCTACTCCCCACTGTCCAGTCCTGTCATAGAATTAAATACGTTATACTCAAAGTGTTTGGTATATTCCCTGGTGCATAGCTTTCACTAGAGCTCTTTAATTTGCGTTTGAGCAGGGTAAGGGAGCGTGGAAAAGCAGTTCACATCATTGAATGCATGTTAGAAGCCAGGCATGGCACATATTTTATACACATATGATTTTATGTAACCTTGATTGTAAGCCTGTTTGATGGGTGGTATTATATACCCTTTACAGTGAGCCCCCAGATATTAATTATGAGGCCTGTTCAAAGTCACCTCTCCCTGTCTAGCAAGAGATAGAGTGGGAGTTCAAAGCTGTGCCTGCCTCTGTCAAGTCCATGTGCTCCATTTTGTATAACTTCTGCCACACTGTTGAGGCTTCATCAAGGCTTCTCTTTCCTTTCAATCACTTTGTCGCATTTGAAAATGTATTGTCAATATATTTTCATACTATTATGTTTAACTAGCATTCAGTTTTATGTTTACCCACACATGTCAGCCTCCTTATATTTTCTTTAATGGGAACTAATATGCAAAAGGTATTTTAAAAGACATGTCTCTGCTCTTCATAAGCATGTCATCTAGTTAGGAATAACCAGGGTTTCTCACAGATCTTTTGTTCTGGGTTCAAGTGTGAGTTGGGTCTGTAAGCAAGGAAAAGGTCTAAGTGAACAGCATGTCCCAAGAAGTAGAAACAGGTAGATGAGGTCTGAGGTGTAGTCACTGGGCACCTCTGGCCTTGCCCTCTTCACGCCTGAATGCCATCACCCCTTACAGAGGTGCTAGAAACTAGTTTTTAGGAGGGGGCTTTTTTTTTTTTTTTTTAATCTTTTATCACTATCTGAGTCAGAACACTTGCTTAGGGATACAGCTTAATTCCATTTTTAAACTTGCTTTCAGGCTTATGTACATAAAAGTGTAATGGAGGAACTGAAGAGAATAATTGATGATAGTGAAATTACCAAAGAGGATGATGCCTTGTGGCCTCCGCCTGACCGAGTGGGCCGGCAGGTGAGTGTTTTAGCAACTCTACTATAGTGCAGAAATCTTGCAACTAAGATGAGTTTTACTGCCCTGCATATAACTGAATTCGTGGGGTGAGGGGGACCTACACAAAGCAGATTACAGCACCTTTATCTAAGGAAGCAGTAATCCCACAGAGAGGAACAGAGAGCCAGTGGTGCTTCTGACCACCTAGATCCTAGCCTGGATTTCCTCATGTGCCTCTCCCCTCAGCCCTGCTCAGAGGTTTGGTGCCCACCTCACTTACTGAGTAACTGCTATGGACAAAGTATTGTGAATATACAAAGAGAAATAGAACATGGTTATTTCAGCAATCTAAGAGAAGGAAAGTCATGCAAGTGGCTAGGTATATGTGTTTAAATTCATGGCTTATATATTTATTCTGAACACCATTATGGTAATTAAAATAAAAACCACTGTCCTATTTGACTGTGTTAATGGGGAAGCTGTTTCTTTCCACCTCAGCTGCTACCTTCCTAATCTAGACTTCTAATTGATGTCCTTTTTTCTTTTGTCCTGTACAGCCTGTTTTTCCATCCTGAAATCAGACTAATCTTTTAAAATGTCAATGTATTCCACTGATTTTAAGGTCTCCATTGCCTTCCCGCTACATTTAAAATAAAATCCAGGATGACTGGGTGGCTTAGTCGGTTAGCATCTGCCTTTGGCTCTGGTCATGATCCCAGGGTCCTGCATCAGGCTTCTTGCTCAGCGGGGAGCCTATTCTCCCTCTGCCTGCTGCTCCCCCTGCTTGTGCGCGCTCTCTCTGTCAAATAAATTTTTAAAACATCTTAAAAAATAAAATAAAATCCGAACTCCCACTTTATCTTCTACCATTTTCATAATCTTTTACTGTGTTCAGACCTCACTGACCTTATTTCTGTTCTTCAGACATGCTTAGGTTATTCTTAGTTTAGGACATTTGCGTTTGCTGCATCCTGCCTGGAATGTTCTATCTAACATGGTCTTTATTATTGCAGGTTTTAAACATCACTTCCTCCGTGATGTCTTGCCTATCCGTTCAATCTAAATTGCCCCTCCCCTTTTTAAAAAATGTTTTATTTTCTTCGTGTCATCTGTTATTGTCTGAAATTGTCTTGTTTGCTTTTCTTTATATATCCCTTTTCCTCCCCCACTACAACAGATTTGCATATACCCCTGCAAGCTCCGTCAATACAAGGATTTTACCTGTTTTTTTTCAGTGCTATATCTCTAGTGACCAAAATAGTACCTGTGTATAGTAAAAGCTCAATAAATAATTACATTTATTAAATTAATATAAAAACCCATATAAGTTAATTCCTAATTCATCTCAAAAGGGTGGGTCAATTTTTTATTTTTATTTTTTTTACTCTAAATCTAACTTAGTTAACAATAGTGTATTATTTCAGGAGTAGAATTTAGTAATTCATCAGTTGCATATAACACCCACTGCTCATTAGATCAAGTACCCTCCTTAATGCCATCACCCAGTTACCCTGTCTTTCCACCCATCTCCCCTCTAGCAACCCTGGAGGGGTTCCTTATAGTTCCTTATAGTTAAGAGTCTCTTATGGTTTATCTCCCTCTCTGTTTTTATCTTTTATTTTTCCTTCTCTCCCCAAATGTTCATCTGTTTTGTTTCTTGAACTGCACGTACAAGTGAAATCATATGGTATTTGTCTTTCTCTGACTTATTTTGCTTAGCATAATTCTTAGCTCCATCTACATCACTGCAAATGGCAAGATTTCATTCTTTTTATGGCTGAGTATTAACTCCTTTATATGTGTGTATGTGTATGTGTGTGTATGTATATATATAATGTGTGTGTGTGTATATATGTGGGGTGTGTGTGTGTATACATATATACATATATATACACATACACACATACACACACACACCACATTTTCTTTATCCATTCATCTGTCGATGGACATCTGGGCTCTTCTGATAGTTTGGCTATTGTGAACATTGCTGCTGTAAACATTGGAGTGCATGTGCCCCTTTGAATCACTATTTTTGTATCCTTTGGATAAATACCTAGTCTAACTCTTGAGGAAGAGTAAAAAGAAAATCCCATCCTCCGTACTTTCTAAAGTTAACTTTTTAATTTATGTCCACAGGATCTCAGTAAAATCATATTTATGTATTTTGCCTTACTGTTAATTTTCAGCTCTATTAGCTCATACAACAAACCCAGTAGCCCAGTGAAGAGAACAGGGCATACTTCTCTACACTAACAACAGCCTACTGGATGAGGTTACCACAACAGAATCCCATTCATCATAGCAACAAAAGCTTATAAAGAACTTGGGAGTAAATTTAATAAGATGTCTGAAACTTAAAAAGGCTTTATAAAAGAACTAAAAATCTGTATCATTTTTATGATGAAATGACTCAATTATATCCATTTTATTAAAATAATTGATAAATTCATTTCAGTTCAAATCAAAATCACAACAAGATTTTTCCTGAAGCCTAAGAGAGCATTAAATTCATGGAAGATCAGAGGGACAAGAGTAACCAAGATAATTCTGAAGATTTCTTGAAAACGTACAGACATCTGTACTGTAGTGTTGCCTCAGAATTGATCAGTGAACAGTGGAGCAGAGTAGAGAGCCCAGAAACAAACCCATGAATATATGGCAACTCAGAGTAGGGTATGACAGAGGTGAACTTTCAAATTAATAGAAAAAGGATGGATTGTTTAAAAAATTATATCAGTTGGAGTATGTTTATAGAATATTTTTAAGTTAGACCATTTGTAGAAATAGAACAAGATTTTAAAACATAAAATATAGACTATCTTTTATTATTTTGGGTAGAGAAGGAATATTTTAAATTCCTCAAGGGAAAAGATTGATAAATTTGACTTTTAAAGTTAAAACTTTTGTTTAGCATCATGATAAAGTTGAAAGATAAGCCACAGACTGAAGAAAGATATTTGCAAAACCTATCTGGCAAAGGGTTTATATCTAGAATATATCAAGAACTACAAATTAATAAAAAGATAACCTGGAAAAAAATAAAAGACAGCCCGGTGGCAGAATGTGTAAGGGTTTTGCATAGGCAATTTACAAAACTAGGAAAACAAATAACCAATAAATATCTACATTTTGAAAAATGAACATTAGGAAAATAATGATATACCATTTCAGACCCATTAGAATAGCAAAAAGTAGGGGTAGGGGGCATCAAGTTTCAAAAAGGATATGAGAAAGAAAAAGGGATCTTACATACTAGTGGAATAACATCAGTACAACTATTTTAGGAAATAATTTGGTAGTAACTGGCAAAATTGAAAAAACTTATACCTTCCTTCTAGGAATACCCCTAGATACATTTTCACATGCACACAAGGAGATGCATAGAAGAATATTCTCACCGCATTGTTTATAGTACAATAAATTGGGAACTTAAGTCTGCTTCAATAAAGATATAAATGGAATATTCTAAAGAATTTAAAACTAATGAACTAGATCTCATACAAAAACAGTGTTGAATGATAAAAGCAAAAGGATGCATAGAGTATGATCATTTATGTAAAAATTTTAAAACATACTACCAAATCTTAAAACATGAGTGGAATGAATACACCTGAACTTCCAGGATGCGGGAGGGAGAATGGAATAGGAGGTGGACCTAACTTTGTATGTGTAATATTTTATTTATTTAAAAAATCTGACAAACTATTAACATTTTCACACCTGGATGTTAAGAACATTGGTTTCATAGTTTTCTATATTTTCTGTTAGAATTCTTTTCATAATTGAAAACTATAAATCAAAAAGAAATAGGAAAAAATGAAGAAAAAAGAAGTGAGACTCACTAAATTGTAAATTCTACAAGGACACAGACCTTTGATTTTGCCGATCTGTCCCAAGCACCAAGAACAATAGCTGGTACACGGTGAGCACCCCCATAGAAATTTTTTAAAGATTTGTGCTACTTGCATTACTCTTTAGAAATCGAGGCAGCAGCAAGTATGTGGTAGTGACAAAGCTGGGATCAAATCCAAGGTCTAGACTTCTCTTTGTCCCATGTTGCCCAGAAAGGTTAGATTCTTGGTATTTATAAAACACAAACACAAGATGTATACATGTTACTCCACTTTCTTTTTTTTTGTTTTCTTTTTTTTTTTACTCCACTTTCTTAACAATGAAAACGCCTATATAAAACTTGTAAATCCTTCCAAATCCCAGAAATGGTAGAGTCTCACAAACACATCTATCTTCCTCTAATAAAAGTATGAGCTACTCAAGGACTAAGTCAATATTTAATTTCTCTTTTTGTTTCTAGAGCCAGTATAGGTTAGTGGGTAGAGTGGACTGGTCTTGTTTATATTGTAGAGTTGGTGTGATTTGACAGATGGTATATCTTCTGTGTGGTTGATGGAAAATCCAACTTGGCTTGACTTAGTTTTTTTTAAATGTTTCTAGGAGCTTGAAATTGTCATTGGAGATGAACACATATCTTTCACAACATCAAAAATTGGTTCTCTTATTGATGTCAATCAATCCAAGTAAGTGTGTGTGACCCTTATAGCCAGATGTGTCTGTTTTGAAGCAGACCAATAGGAAACCCTTAACCAAATTGGGACCATAATGGTAAGATCTGGTACAAATACAAAACAGAAGGGTTCAGGCATGCCTGGGTAACTCGGTTAAGCATCCAACTCTTGGTTTCAGCTCAGGTCTTGATCTCAAGGTCATGAGATCAAGTCCTACGTCAGACTCTGTACTCAGTGCAGAGTCTGCTTTAAGAATCTTTCTCCCAGGGGCGCCTGGGTGGCTCAGTGGGTTAAGCCTCTGCCTTTGGCTCAGGTCATGATCTCAGGGTCTTGGGATCGAGCCCCACACCAGGCTCTCTGCTCAGCAGGGAGCCTATTTTCCCCTCTCTCTCTGCCTGCCTCTCTGCCTACTTGTGACTTGTGATCTCTGTTAAATAAATAAATAAAATCTTAAAAAAAAAAAAAGAATCTCTCTCCCAGGAGAAGGGATTTGGGGGAAATTGGAGGGGGAGATGAACCGTGAGAGACTGTGGGCTCTGAAAAACAATCTGAGGGTTTTGGAGGGGAGGGGAGTGGGAGGTTGGGTGAGCCTGGTGGTGGGTATTACGGAAGGCACGGATTGCATGGAACACTGGGTGTGGTGCATAAACAATGAATTCTGGAACACTGAAAAGAAATTTAAAAAATAAATGGTCTCTCTCACTTGTTCTCTCTAAAAGGAATAAATCTTAAAAAAAAAATAAAAAAAAAAAGAAGGGGCCAACTTTGTTGTCATCATTAGAGAGAAACTTTAGATTATTCTCCAGGGCTTTGTCCTGTTGCTTTTGATGTTTTATTTAGGCACTGTTAAAGTTTCTTAGTGACACACATGCAGAGTAATGTCATAGGAGTAGCCAAAATAAGAACCTGGCCAGAACAGAAAATGAAATATGCCAGAACAGGTGCTTGAGATAAACTGTAGAGTCATTGGGTTGATCTGAACAGCTTTTCAGGGTTGGCCATTCACACTAGCACATCTTATAGTCTGACAGTGGTGAAACTTGAAATTATTTAGAATACAAACTTAAGGGGCACCTGGGTGGCTCAGTGGGTTGGGCCTCTGCCTTTGGCTCAGGTCATGATCTCAGGTCCTGGGATTGAGCCCCAAATCTGGCTCTCTACCGGGCGAGGAGCCTACTTCCCCCACTCTGCCTGCCTGCCTCTCTGCCTAAGATCTTGTGATCTTGTGCTTGTGATCTCTGTCAATCAAATAAAATCTTTTTTTTTTTTAAGATTTTATTTATTTATTTGACAGAGATTACAAGTAGACAGAGAGGCTGGCAGAGAGAGAGGAAGGGAAGCAGGCTCCCGGCCGAGCAGAGAGCCCAATGCGGGGCTCGATCCCAGGATGCTGGGATCACAACCTGAGCAGAAGGCAGAGGCCCCAACCCCCTGAGCCACCCAGGTGCCCCCAAATAAATAAAATCTTAAAAAAAATTGTATACAAACTTAAAAATTCTTGTTGTCAGTAGGGAAAATTATAAAGTTGAGACAGGAGTCTTTATGCTACAAAGAGTCCTTCCAATTTGGTAACCTCTGGGGGCGCCTGGATGGCTCAGTCGGATGGCTCTGGTCTGACTCTTGGTCTCAGCTGAGGTCTTGAGTTAAACCTTAACTGACTGAGCCACCCACCCTCCCCTGCGGCTCACTTTTAGTACATGCTGGGTGTAACTGTCTTCCCTGTTTAATATATAACACATAGCCTTTTTCTTTGTTATGGGCACTTGGTGGTTTTTAAAGTTTTAATTCTGTAAATACCTTTATGTAAATAATCTGAGTTAATGTTTTTGTGTTTTTGCCACTTTTTTCCAGCTCTTTAAACATGTTTTTCCTTTTGCATTATAGGGATCCAGAAGGCTTACGAGTATTTTATTATCTTGTCCAGGACCTGAAGTGTTTGGTCTTCAGTCTTATTGGATTACACTTCAAGATTAAGCCAATCTAGATTGAAAACTGGTGTGGACACAAGGGGGGTTGGGAGTACCTGTTTTTAATTACCATTATCAGGAAGTCTTTGTGTATATCAGGGCAATATTTTTTTTTTATAAACCATAAATGACTGTCTTTAATAAATATATAGCAAAATGCATTTTTTTGTTATTTTATAAAGACCTAAACATTTGAACTCTCCTCAATATTTTTTAAAACACTAACATCCAATGTGAAGTATCGCCAAAAATCTATTAATCACTGTAGCTATAACCACCAATTTACAGGAATAAGAGAATAGAGAGAAAAGTTAGAAAATACAATAGATTAAAAAAAGAGAAAGAAAATACAATAGAAATCTAATCAATATCCAAAGGAAAATCCAAGGCAGAGGGTCTGGCTTCTTCAACAAACAAATTGCAAACATAAACAGAGATGGTGTGGGAACTGGTAGATTAAAGGTGATTTAAGGGGCGCCTGGTGGCTCCGTGGGTTAAAGCTCAGGTCATGATCCCAGGGTTCTGGGACCAGCCCTCCATCAGGCTCTCTGCTCAGTGGGGAGCCTGCTTCCCCCTTTCTCTCTCTGCCTGCCTCTCTGCCCACTTGTGATCTTTTTCTGTCAAATAAATAAAATATTTTAAAAAAAATTTTTAAGGAGATTTAAGAAACACATAATCAGTGTACTGTTTGGACCCTATTTGGATCATGATTCAAAAGACAAAATTGACATCATTACAGAAATTTGGGCACTGGGTATTTTATATTAATGAAGTATTGCTAAATTTTGAGGTGTGAAGTGTTTTTCCCCCTCCACCTTTATTGAGAGAGTATTGGGTAGATATATATATATATATTATATCTCTATATAGAGATAGAGAATTGAGGTTGGGGTTTTTTTAAGTCCTCTTTTATAGATACATCTGTAGGTATTTCAGTATGGAGGATAACATTTTGCTTTAGTACAATATATACCTCAGGAAGTTTTCTAATAATCCATCTTAAAATCAATACCAACAGTCATTAGGAACTGAGACCTAGCTGGTTTGGACAGTGTGGGAATTTGTTGAGTAGGTAGATCTGTAGGAATTTTCCTTGCTGCTAAACTAAATTGCACTGCTTCCTTCGGCAAATTGCTGGTTGACCAGATTGTGGGTGCTGAAAGGAACTGGGCTTGGTAAATCTCATCTGTGGGGAGGTGATTAGGATAAACTCACATCCCACAAGACAGGCCAGACTGGGACGTGTCATTTTTGACACCTAGGCCAGTGTTCCCTGCAATCCCGCCCCTATACACACGCTGCCTCCTTCAAAGATAGTAGCAGCTTAGGTCCGGATCTGGGACAGAGATGTCAGGGTTCCTAACTCCAGTGCATTCCCCTCTATAGAAGGGTATCTGGGGCAATGAAGTTAAGCTGGTGGTAAAGTAGACAAGAATAGTAACTCCAAATTTTAAATGGCCGTGAGAACCTCATATTGTAATTGTAATTGTCGCAAATAGGCCGTTCCTTGAAACACAGCTTCCTTATGGTCTCAGATGTGCCCTGGACCCCATCCCCCAAATCTGCGAAGCTGGTCTCGGGCAGGCGGAACCGACGCGATCTAAGAAGCCTCAGAAGGCAAGCAGGGACCAAGCAGTTGTTGGGAGAGAGAAGAACGAGTAGTGAAGAGTCAGGAAAGAACTGAGGGGCAGGAGGAAACCGTGGCAGAGCTTTCCTGCAAGGACTGTGTTTGCTACGGTATCCCTCAGACTAGCATAGTGCCTGCACGAGATCGGCGTTCAGCAAGTATCTGAGCTAACACTAATTTCACCCTCAGGACACCTCCACAGGCCCACTTAAAGAAAAATACAAGCCCGGGTCGCTAACCAGCCGCGCGTGAACGCCCCGCCCTCTCCCCCGCCCGACGCACGCCGGAGGTCCGCACCCCGTGCGCCGGCGGCGCCCACGTTTACGACAGGCCGGAAAGTAGCGGCGGCAGCTTTCGCCAACCCGGGTCGGGCAGGGCCGAGCCGAGCCACTATGGGGGTGAGGCGCAGGCAAAGTGCCGCCAGGGCAGGGACGGGGAGGTGGCGAGGACCTGGGAGGCGGGAGTTCGTGCCAGGAGGGACTGAGAGAAGTGGGCTCGCGCTGAGGAGTGGGGAGGCAGAGCTCGAATCTAGGAGGGGCAGGGCCGGGCCTCGGTAGGATGCGCAGGCGCGGTTCATGCACTTGCTCTGGCACTCCCTCCACAGAAAATTGCACTACAGCTCAAAGCCACGCTGGAGAATGTCACCAACCTCCGCCCCTTGGGTGAGGACTTCCGGTGGTACCTGAAGGTGCGAATGGAGGGGCGGTAGACACCGCGAGGATCCGGAAGGGGGTGGGGCGCCAGGGGGCCGGGCCCAGAGAGAGCTTTCCCGTGCCGAAGTGCGACTCCGAGGGCAGCTTTGTCTCAAACCATTAAGAATGGACATGTGTAACCGCTAAGTGGTATTTTCCTTAATAGAATTTGTTCGCTTTTCTAAATGTATTGGTTAGTTCTTAATTACTAACGTCTCGGAGATTTCCTCCGTGAAATATTTTATGTTTTGAAAACAGTAAACGAGAGACTACTTGAAGGGGTCTTGGGATTGTTTAGTAAGGAGGGGGATTTCACCTTCTGTTTTAGTTGATTAGGCTTTATTTATTGTGAAATCCCTTTAGTTTTGATCGTGGCTTCCTCCATCCCTCCCCACCCCATACTGGTGAATCTGGTACTCTGGTGGCTTGGTCTCCAGACACCCTTAACTCTTCCACATCACGGAGCTTCTGCTCTGTTTCCCTCCTCATCCAAACCCCAGCATCCTTCAGATCCTGGCAGTAGCTCTATTCCTTTTAGGAAGCTTTCTCGCCACCTTTACTACCAAATATTTTGAAGCTCAAGTACCAGGGTTTGAGAAATTGATTCTTCCACTTCAAAAAGCACAGAGTCTAGCGGAGGAGACAGAGAAATAGAGTAACAACAGTGATAAGTACTTTTAGTAGGAACCTACAAGGCCTATGAGAGCACAAGGGACGTTCCAGATCCAAGAAGGGGTGGAGGTTGGCGCTGTTGAGACCATTTCAGTACTACAGGAGCCTTGAATTTCCAGCCAGACAGGGTACTTCTTAGAGGAGGGTGGGCACACCAGCAGGAGAAACCCTGGCCTGTTCTTTGCCCAGAGAGAAATTTTGGTTATGTCCTTGGTGGGTTCTAAGGATGAGGTGCGGTAGTTGATGGGAAGATAGGTTGAGCCTGCCTACGTCACACTTTCTTGCCCTTCCCCTGTCTGCCCGACTGAGCTAAACTACTTTACTAATCTTCTTTTTCCTCCCCCAAGATGAAATGTGGCAACTGTGGTGAGATTTCAGAGAAGTGGCAGTATATTCGGCTGATGGTAACTACTCCCCCTACCACCATGCCCACATACAAACACATATAGGCCTCTCCTCCGATTTGGGGAAGGAACCAGTGGCCCTGATCTCTCAGGTCTTTGGACCCTGCTTTTTGTGGTTTGGAAGGGCAGCCATTAGTATAGTCAACACTGGGAAGAACGGGCTTCTTCGGAATGTGAGGCAGAGTTCAAAATCAAGGGGAGTCCCTTTCTCAGTCTCAGGAAGCTCCCCAGGATTCTTGTCGTAGCAGATGGCATTCCGTTTGGGTTTTGGTCTCTTCACCTATCTAGTAAGTGGTAGACGGGATCATGTCTAATTAATGTGTGACTACAGATTCTGTTTACCCTTGCCAGGACAGTGTGGCACTGAAGGGAGGTCGTGGCAGCGCCTCCATGGTCCAGAAGTGCAAGCTATGTGCGAGGGAAAACTCCATCGGTAGGTCAGGTCACAAATCCTGGATTCTGCCAAATGGGGCTACATCTTCCTGATACAAAGCAGGCTCATGTTACTGTGGGTAGACCCAGGCCTGAGATGCCCAGGCTGTGGCAGCCGACTCTTCCCCAGAGCCACATATGGGCACCAGGATAGGGGCAGCGTATGGACTCAAGTCACCTTTGTCTTCTCTTACATTTCAGAGATTTTGAGCAGCACCATCAGATCTTACAATGTAAGTTTCCTGTTGTGGTGACAGGTGGTGGGATTAAATCTAAGCTGGGAGCTAGGAGGTTGGGGTTCTAGAGTTCTGTCTGTACCAGAGCAACTTGCTGTGGGGTATTTATTCATATACTCACTTGTTTACTCATTCACTCACTCTGTCACCATACACTGGCTGAGTGCCTGGTAGGCAGAAGATTCATAATCAGGCTATTACAGTGTCTTCTCTAATAAGCACTGGGCTGTGGGAGCTCAGGGTACCTCTGGCCCAACCCTTCCACTCAGGTTCCATCTCTGGGAGCACTTGCCCTTTCTATACTGGGGGACTTGTGAGCCTTCTCTGGTACCCTTGATATTGACATTAGCTAGTTAGTTATACATGACTGTGTAACCAATCAGTCCAAAGGGGAGAGAGGGAGTGTGTGCTTTTAAGTCTCTTTGTTTAAAGGGTAGTTACTTGTATTCACCCATTACTTACTATTTTTTTAAAGATTTTATTTATATGAGAGAGCATGAGCAGGGGGAAGGTAGGGAAGAGGGAGAAGCAGACTCCCCACTGGGCACTCAGCCCAATGCAGGGCTCAGTCCCAGGACCCCAAGATCATGACCTGAGTTGAAGTCAGACACTTAACCAACTGAGTCACCCAGGGGGCCCCCCTTACTTAGTATTTTTGAAACATGTCTGATTTATGCCAAATTCTAAGCTTTGTTCTGAAGTTAAAGAGAGAAGTCACAAGGACTTGCTTTCAAGTAAATAATGTATAGTAGATGAGACACACCAGCAAACAAAAAGCAAACCAGAGCCGACAGAGAGTGCATCCTCTGTGCCGGCACATGACTGGTGTGTAGGAAATGATTTTACAGTGAAGGACAGAATGAGATTGAATGTGTGGGTGTGGTGCTTGGTATCTCTGAGCCCATGGGTCAGGGAGGCTTGAATTTCCTCGTTCTACCAGCCCCCTCAGAGGTGCCTGTTCCATGTGAAAACCCCATTTCAAAGGCTTTTAAGTCACCCTTCTGCCTCACAACATGGCAGAGGTTTAGTCAAAGGCTGCAGTTAAGTGTCCCGGGCCATTGGGAAGATCTGGAGACTTTAGAGCGTAACATTCTTGTTCACATTTTTTTATTTTGATAATTTTATCTGCCATTTATTGAGCATAGTGTCAGGTACTATAGCTAGGAACTTTACACATGGTTAAGATTTTCACAGCGAACCTCAGCCCAGTCTGACAATCTTGGGCCCTAGCTGGGAAGAGAGGTAGAGCTGTCTGAGATCATATCCAGGCAGGCCGACTCTAGTACTCAGTCTTTCTTCTGTAGCAGCTCTGTCCAGGCAGGTCTCATGAGGAGCAGTACCCAGTGCAGGCCTCTTCGAGAAGAGGAGGAGTCGCTCTCGAGTCCCATCTGGGCTAACGGGTTGTAGGGCCCCCTTGGCAGGAACGGCAGCAGCACTGAGAGCTTTCCAAGGGCCCACTGGCGCCTGCGCCGTCAACACACTTCTTTTCTAGGCTGAAGACAATGAGAAGTTCAAGACAATTGTAGAGTTTGAATGCCGAGGCCTTGAACCAGTTGATTTCCAACCCCAGGTGCGTAACCTGTATCTGTGGGGAGCTCATACAGGAATAATAGAACTTTGCTTTATCCAGAGACCGCGGACTAGGACTTCTCCTAAGGGTAGTAATTGTTATTTATTAAGTGCCTACTGTATATTGGGCACTGTGCTGGTCACGTTTACATATTACTTCATTTAATCTTCACAGTAACCCTGTGAAGTTACTCATCCTATTGTTTGGACAAGTGAAAACTTTTTTTCAAGATTTTGCAGCTTGTGCGGGGTGACAATAAGCATGGGAACAGTCATTTGAACCCCGGTCTGACTCCAGAGCCCACACTCATCCCACTTTATTTGTGCAGCTGTTTCACCTCATGACAAATCTGTGAGGCAGGGAGACAAAACAGCATTCTCATCCCCGTCTCCTAAACAAAACTAAGGTCCAGAGAGGGGAATGACATGCCCCAGGTCTTTTGGGAGCTCAGGGGTAGTGGAAAGGTTTACCCTTCACCTCCTGCCTCTGGTCCAGGGCTCTAGTTGAGAGGAACCGCTGTAGTACATGATTCCAGAACAGGTGCTCGCACTGCATCTCTGTCCTCCCATCCCAAAGGTGGTTTGAAAAGAGCCAGTTCCCTGGCCAGGCCTCTGCCCCTTTTCCCCCAGACTAACCACTGCCTTTCTGTCACCTCCAGGCTGGATTTGCTGCTGAGGGTGTGGAATCGGGGACAGTCTTCAGTGATATTAATCTGCAGGAAAAGGTACAGGACTTTGGGGCCTTGTGGGGGCACTGTATGGAACCTGGTGGGAACTACCCTTTCGGTGAACAAAGATCAACAGAAAGCTGACTCTGCCTTCTTATTTTTGTTGGTGATTTTGGTGTTTAAATGGCCCCAAGTATAGTGCTAAAATGGTACCTAGTGTTCCATAAGTGAGAAGGCTGGGATATGCCTAATGGAGAAAATGCATGTTAGATAAGCTTTGTGGAGGCATGAGTTCTAGTGCTGTTGCCTATAAGTCAACTATATATAAGGTGTTTTTAAACAGAAACCTACCCAAAACAAAGTTGTATATTGATTGGTTGAAGAAAATGTGATCAGAGGCTTCTAAAAACGTAACCCTGTATTTCCCCTGGGAGCAATGGTTCACTAATTCAGTGTTTGTGGTGATTTTGTAGAATATAACTACCATGAATAATGAAAATCAATTGTATTACTGAACATGTTACCACCTTAAATAAGCCTTGTGGTCAGGCTTCAAAAGGAGGATGGAAACCTTCAGTTTGCATAGCACCTGATAACAACAACAACTGGAATTTACTGAGCTCTTATATGTGCCTGACATGATGCTAAGTATTTATACCTGTTTCCCCATTTGCTTCTTTTAACATTCAACCTGTTTTTGTCCCTTTTTTTTAATAGAGGACAGAACTGAGGCTCTGAGAAGTTAAGTGAATTTGCCCAGAATGCACTCTAGCTCTGTTCTAGGTCATATATATTCATGAATGTCTCAGTAAGAGCCTGAACTGGGCCTTTAAAGTCCCAGAGTGCCATAGTCCCCACTGTCCTAAACCATCTCATGAGGCTGACAGGGCCATTTTTTCCCCACAGGATTGGACGGACTATGATGAAAAGGCTCAGGAATCTGTGGGAATCTACGAGGTCACCCACCAGTTTGTTAAGTGCTGAACCTTCTCCCTGCACACTTGCCTCTAAGAACTGAGAAGGGACAACTCACCCACTGAGGCGAGTCCCCTCATCCCTTGTCTCCTGGAAGTTATCCAAGCCCTCACCGCTGCATGCTGGGCTGTGTCACAGCTTCCCAAGTCCCACCAATAAAAGCCCCTGTTTGTACTGCACTGGTGCACGAAGGCAGAGTCAGGTAACAGCAACTCCCTCCACAAATAAGAATTTCATGTTGGAAGTCTCTGGTTGCTTCCTGGCACATTCCCACAGTAGAGGATCCAGTTTGTAAAATATGCAGGAGCACATAGCTTCTGAGGGCTCTCCAGCTCTTGGGGAGCAGGTAGGTTTACCCAACGGACCTAAGGTGTCAAAGCCAACAGTGCAAAGAGCAGCTGGGCCTGTGGAACGATGCCATGAGCCCCATGGTCCTGAGCCAAAACAGTACATTGATCACCTTAGCTCTCAAGCAAACCCAGGCATTTCTAGCTGGTGTCACTTCATAGTCCAGGGCTAGCAGGGACTTTAGAGGCAGCAGCCCAGTACTGGCATGAATCTGCTCTGTGAAGTTCCTGCTGGACAGTCATCAAGTCTTTGTCCATTTGCTGTGATGGGGCAATCGTCTCCCACCAGGGGAGTCAATAGGAAAGTTCTTCCTTCTGCCAAGTCAGCATCTTTGCTCCCTAAAGTTCCTGCTAGTCCTGGTTTGTCACCTTTGTGGTCACTCTTCCATGTTCTGCCCCTGGACAGCCCTGTGGAGGTCTGAAGACAGGAGTCAGGGCCCTGTAAGTCTCGTGGGCCTGGTTCCCGGGATCTGAGGATCCCCTGCAGAGTAGAGAGAGTTGTTCGGTGCAGTTAGTTAGATGGTGAGGGTATGCTCAAGCATTCACACTGGTGAATCCACCATTCGGAAAACCTGTTGTGAGACACCTTATTTCACCAGTGTTGCAGAATTTTTTGGAAGTAAAAATGATTACTTTCATTTTTTGAGAGGCCCACTAGGAAAAAGTATGCCCACTTCCAGACTGGTTGTGGGGGGCACTAGAAAGTAGCACTACTACCTCAGATTTCAGGTTAAAGCTGGCTGTGTCCAAGGGTGGTAAAGCGATCCCTACCTTGTCCGTTCTCCAGTCTGGCATCTACATCGTGTTTCCTCTAGGTTCCCTGTGTTCCTGGCCCCGGACCTGCTCTTTCCTGCATGTGACAGAGTAGAACTTCTTTGGCCCGCCGTCAGCCAGCAGGTCTGTCCAGTCTGTCACACCCGGGGTCCAGTCTACTGCCCAGGCTGAAAGCAAATAAGTGGAAGCAGCCTGATAAAGCAGCCTTCCTGGGTTTTAGTCTCTTACGCTACAGCCAGTGTGTGTGAAGCTCACAAAGACACAATAAAAGGATCTCAAGGTTTCCTTTATATTTTAGATTATTTTCTCATTTTTCAGGAGGTGGAAGAACCCAAATAATCATTAAGGGATTAAAGGAAAATTAGATGATATCAATAGATGCAAGTGTTCAGAAAAAGTGTTCAGTAAAATTTAATACTCATTCAACAACAAAAACAACAGAACTATAGAAACTCTGAGCAGACTGGGAATAGAAAGGAACTACCCTCACCTCACAAAGTAGATCTATAGAAAATGTAGAGCAAATGAAATGTGTGAAGTAGTCCAGTCAAGGTCAGGGTGAGCTGAGGATACCCCTGATCACCACTACTCTTCCTTGTGCTTGAGGTCCCACCCAGTGCCCTAAGACAACAACAAAAATAAAGGGAAGGTATCGAAAAGGAAGAAAACTCATTTTCATGGATTGTGATTTTCCACTAACAAAATACAAAAGCATTAATAGGTACTGGATTTAAGATCAATATACAGAAATCAAATCCATTTCGGTACACCGATGACATTCTGCAAAATAAAAATCGAAAAAAAAGTACTATTTATAATAGTAATAAGAAAAAATACCTCCAAAAGTAACTGGGAGTTAAATCTATCAAAAATGTTCATGACCCTAGTATGTGAGAAAATTATTAAACTTTGCTGAAAGGTGGTAAAGCCTAAGTAAATGGAAACCTATATACTATTACTGGAGGATAGGAAGACTTGGTAGTATATCCTTCTCAACAAGTGTATTTATAAAGTTCTTGTCCAGATCTCAACTTTTTTTTTTTTTTTAAAGAGAGGTCTGTCTTTTTTTTTTTTTTTTAAGATTTTTATTTATTTATTTGACAGAGAGAGATCACAAGTAGACGGAGAGGCAGGCAGAGAGAGAGAGAGGGAAGTAGGCTCCCTGCTGAGCAGAGAGCCCAATGTGGGACTCGATCCCAGGACCCTGAGATCATGACCTGAGCCGAAGGCAGCGGCTTAACCCACTGAGCCACCCAGGCGCCCTCAACTTTTTTTTTTTAACAGAAGTTGATTTTGAAATCTGATGCAACACAGGTGGGAGTCCCCCCTCTACCGGATGCCACGATATAGTGACAGAGCAGTGGCAATGAAGCCAGCACCATACTGGCCCTGTGATGGACAAACAGACCAGTGGGACAGTAGACCCCTGCATGTGTGAAAACTGGTTTAGGAAAGGTGCTATTGCAGATCAGTGGGGAAATTTTTAACTCCCCAATAAACGGTGCTGAGGCAGTTGTTTGAATACGCGCAGTAAAAGACACTGGGACTCTGTTTCTGTTCCGCCATTAGTTATCTTGGGTGCTTTGGTGCAGCATCATGTTGGGGTAGAAGAACCCTGGGCTCAGTGTCTGGCTCACTGTAAATGCTGGGCAAGTCCTGTCTCTCTCAGGACCCCAATTTCTCCATCTAAAATAAGGGCACTTTCAGGTCTGACATTGTTACTAAATAAGAATTAGTCAAAATGGTGGTGGCATGTCTGAGGCCTGCCCCACATCACCAAGAAAGTTAGTTCCCTGCCCCACACTCCAGGACAGGTCTCCTGTCCACACTGTGGAAGGTAAAGCTGCTGGATGCAGGGACAAGTGGAAGTTGAGACCATCTGAGTCCTCAGTATGCCCTTCTAACATTATCCTTGCACAGCTGTTTAAAAGGTGCCATCTTTATCCAAAAGCATTTTTAAAACTTGGCTCTTGGTGAATGACAACAAGTTGAAGGTTGGGTAACATTAAGCTGCATCCTCGTGTACAGCAGTTATTTCCATTATTTCCCAGGAAGGGCAGAAGCACCCAGGATCTCTGCCTGACCAGGCAGCCTGATCATTTGTGAGCCAAGTCACCCTGGGCTGAGCCCTATCCCTGGTTAGCCATCAGAGCCCCAGAGAAGGCTGCATGCCTGGCCTTCAGAAAGCTCGGGACTCAGGACAAGGACCATTTCCACTCTCCTGACACTTAACTATGCATCTGAACTTTGATTCCGCCATCTTCCCTGAGGGCTTCTGCTGCAGTAGGCGCTTACAGGGAGAAGATGAATGAGACCCAAGCTGTCCTGTTCAAGAGCCAAGCAACTATAACCCACTAACTAAAACAGTTACTCCCAAACAGGTGCACTGGATTACTGGGAAAACTTTTGAAAAAGACATTTCCTGGCTCTACTTCATTCCTACTGAATTAGAATCTCTGGGCTAAGATCTGAGATTTCCTTTAATTTAAAAGCTTTCTCGAATGAATCTGGTGTATCCAGATGACCAGAGCACACCCTGATTTCACAGCAGGTTGTGCTCTGGGCTGCTGTGGGGACTGAAGGAGATAATGAAGGCAACATGTTCAGCACAATGTCAGGGGCACTATACAGAGGGAATGGAAGCAGTGACGACTTGGTTAGAAATGCAGACAGTCTGTGCTGTTCTCTAAACATGTTGCTGCTCCCTGAACTGGGAAACAGCAGTGAATAACTAACCATGTCCTAATTCCCCAGTATGGCTGTTACAGCTCCCTCTTCTGAGCCTATTGCTTCCTACTTAGAATTGGTTTGGAACCAAAAGATACAATCTCATGAGATAGGACAAATGCCAGGCTTGATTATAAAAGCCAATTACTTAGATTTACAGCAGACATGGATTGAGTGAGAAAGACCTGGGGGCTTTGGGTTAATCCATAAGCTCAACCTACGCCAACTGCAAACTGACTGAATTACAAGTGGTCACAGGCTAGATCAAAAGAAATAATGGCAAGAGGGAGGGTGAGAGCAGTGCCGCCAACCATTGGTCAGTCCATGCCGTGGGGCTGTTTGATTTGGTGCTCTGCACTTCAATGCAATTATAAACAAAACTCACTAGGCCTAAAGATGATTCCTGTGGGGTACAGCAAGAGAACAGGAGAGGTTTATCCAGGAGAAAGCATGAGGCAGGACAGGGGTGGGGGGCAGACATGATCAGTTTTTACAGAGCTGAAAGATTCCCATCCGGGCAAGGGCAAAGACAGCGACACTCCATTGGGGCAAACGAGCACCAAGTGTAGAGTTTCAGGAAGATAGATTTCAACACAATACAAGAGAGACTCTCCTAATGTTTGTCCAAAATCGGAATGTGACACATTATAGATGGGGAGCTCCTAATCCCTGGAGATATTCAAGAAGAAAAGATTGTGAGGATTCAGGCCTCACAGGTGACTTACACAAGACCAGATTTATCGCATCAGAATTCCGGTTTTGATGCAACCAGGCAGGAATTACTGGGCTAGACAATCCAAGGAATTCCACAACCTTCAGTTAAGAATCGCTGCTGCTTGAAATCGGATGGGACAGGGGAGGGAGACAAACCGTAAGAGACTCTTAATCTCAGGAAACAAACTGAGGGTTCCTGGGGGGGGGCAGGGGATGGGGAGGGATAGGGTGGCTGGGTTATGGACATTGGGGAGGGTTTGTGCTATGGTGAGTGCTGTGAGTTATGGAAGACTGATGATTCACAGACCTGTACCCCTGGAGCAAATAATACATTATATGCTAATTTATTTATTTATTTATTTATTTATTTAAAAGATTATTTATTTATTTACTTGACAGAGATCACAAGCAAGCAGAGAGGCAGGCAGAGAGAGAGAGAGAAAGGAGGAAACAGACTCCCCGCTGAGCAGAGAGCCTGATGTGGGGCTCGATCCCAGGACCTTGAGATCATGACCTGAACCGAAGGCAGAGGTTTTAACCCACTGAGCCACCCAGGCACCCCTATATGTTAATTAAAAAAAAAAAAAAATGCTACTGCTACAAACAGAGTGGAACTGTCAGAGGGTAACCAGTGAGAAAACTAAAAACTTCTTTCTCCCTTTTGAAATATGTTTTAACAACGACTAGAGAGGGAAATGAATTTGCAATCAGTTCAATGCGCCAGCTCCTCTGGACGACCTGGGCCCTCACCAGGCTGCTGCTGCTCTTCCCGCTCAGCCAGCAGCGGTGCGGAGAGGCTGTTTCCGTACACTCTACGTATTTAACTGTAAGCACTGTTGTTCACTCTCTGCCCAGCTCCAAAACCTCTAACTACAGCAGCAGTCACCATCCTGCTGTCCCGTGTACTACACAGTTCACGTGCCATGCCATGCACTGTGTTGAACGTGGAGTTACAGGATACAGCCTCTGGCCCTCGAGATGCTTGCTGCGACAAACAATCACAGTACAGGGCTTCAGAGGGATAGTCAGTTCCCAAATATTTAACAAGCCCTGGGGCCCCTCTGGTCGCCCACAGTCTAACAGTGGAGAAACCTGCAGAAACTGCAAAGTACTCCTGGAAAGGTGAGACAGCCAAAAAGCTTTAGGCATACTCGGGAGGGGCGCTAATTAATTCAGTCTCCAAGGATGGGGTGAGGGAAGGTTTCCTAGAGGAAGTGAAATCTAGCTGAAACCTGAAAGTTGAGCAGATGACCAGAAGGGCGGGGAGGAAGCTGTGTTCCAAGCAGAGGCAACAGCATGGCATGGCATCCCTAAGGGAGTGTAAGCCTTTAAGAGAGCTGAGGCTGAAAACATAAGCTGAGTCCGCTCCATCAAAGACTCAACTGTCCCATTAAGGGGCATAACTTCTTTCCAACGTAATGAAAAACCATCTTAGAATTTTACACAGGGATATGATCGGCTTGAACATGAGAAAAATCACTGGCTACAGTGAGGAGGGAGAATGGACTGGAGGGAATGAGTGGGGTCTGGAGGCTGGAGGGCCAGTGAGGAGTGAATAAATAGACTCCATCTCTTGACAGGAGGAGCTACAAAATTATCTTCAGAGTTATGGGTGCCAGGAGGGAACAAGACAGATCTCCAACAATAACCCACCCTGTGTCAGGCTCCTTAATGGCTAAAACAGAAGTCCAAACTAGGAGGAGGAGGATTGAGGACAGGATGACCCTGCAACACCATAACCTTCCTTTCTCCATCTATCACCTGTCTCATGTCTACCTCCTCAAATCCTGGCTCCCATTCTGTCATTGTGTCACATGAAGATAACTGGAAAGGTGATCTGGAGAGCATGCTTTTTTTTTTTTTTTTTTTTTAAAGATTTTATTTATTTATTTGACAGAGATCACAAGTAGGCAGAGAGGCAGGCAGAGAGAGAGGAGGAAGCAGGCTCCCGGGCGAGCAGAGAGCCCGATGCGGGGCTTGATCCCACCTGGGATCATGACCTGAGCCAAAGGCAGAGGCTTAACCCACTGAGCCACCCAGGCGCCCCTGGAGAGCATGCTTGATGTGGTCTAACTTAAAACATAAGCTATTAGAAACCACACTGAGGTACCACTTCACACCCACCAAAATAGCTATATGGCAAAATAGATGGAGGGGCGCCTGGGTGGCTCAGTGGGTTAAAGCCTCTGCCTTCAGCTTGGATCGTGATCCTGGGGTCCTGGGATCAGGCCCCACATCAGGCTCTCTGCTCAGCAGGCAGCCTGCTTCCTCCTCCCTCTCTCTGCCTGCCTCTCTGCCTACTTGTGATCTCTGTCAAATAAATAAATAAAATCTTAAAAAAAAAAATAGATGGATGTAAGTGCTGATGAGCATGTGGAGAAACCGAAACTTTCATATTCTGCTGGTGGAAATGTAAAATGGTTCAGCTACTGTGGAAAACACCCTAGCAGTTCCTTCAATGACTAAACAGAGCTACTACATGACTTAGCAATTCCACAAAGTCTATACCCAAAAGAAATGAAAACATGTTCACACAAAAACTTATACACAAGTATTCACAGAATTATTTATAATAGCCAAAGGTAGAACAACCCAAATGACCATCAACTGGTGAATGAATAAATGTGATATACCCATATACTGAAATAGTATTCAGCAATAAAAAGAAATTAAGTACTGATACGTAACAGAGCATGGATAAACCGTGTAAACATTCCACTTATGCGGAATGTCCAAGATAAGAAAATTACTACAGGGACGAAAAGTAGATTCGTATTTTTAGTGTTCGGTAGCAGGGCGGGGATTTGAGGGAAAAGGGGAATGACTACTAATGGGTACAGAGTTTCTTTTGGGGATGAAAATGTTCTAAAATTCATTGTAGTGTAGTGATGGTTGCACAACTGTGGATATGCTAAGATGACTGAATGATACATTTAAATAAGTAGACTATATAATATGTGAAGTATATCTCAATAAAGCTGTTTTAAAAAAAAAGCTGCATGGTATCTGCAAAACTCACTTTGGGGCTTCTGGGCGAATCTCAATGAGAAGCAGATAATCTCTAGAGAGGCTGGTATGGCTGTGAATCTGGATTTGTGCCATACTTGTTCTGGAGTCATGAAGAGAGAAAGCCACCTGGACAAACTTGCTGATTTCCCAAAGCCCACTCCTCACATGGGAAACCACACGGAAGTGGCTTTAGGGTCAGGAGGAGCACAGATGTGTTTAACAAAGTTCATTCTCCTGAGTCGGGAGGCCAACTAGTTAAGATAATTACTGGAAGCTTAGATGAACAGAAACGTAATAGAAAGCCCTGGACAAGGAATCAAAAGAGCCTGTCCTGAGCCTACCACTTACCAAATGACCTTACATTCCCCAACTAACCATCTTCTGTGTGTAAACTGGAGACAGTAACTTCTGTCCATTCCAGAGATGAGGGGATCAAATCAGCTGAACACTTTACAAATGTGCAAGACGTGTATGAGCGCCAACTGGGTTGAGACTTAATAGTTAAGGTTTCTGCCATCCCAGGTGCCACTATAGAAGCCTTCACAGCACGAATCCAAGACCAGGAGGAAGGGTGGGGTAAGTTTTAAATAGGAATGCTGAACAAGGAGACAGACCATAGAAGAGATTCCTTTAAAGGCAGTACTCAAGGTGTACTGCCAAAGGGTACATTCACCCTGAACAGATGCATGAAATAGGACATTTCAGCCCTGCAAGTTCCAATCAAGGTTTTGGTTTTAAAAACTCATACTAGGTTTCTGGGTGTCTCAGCTGGTTAAGCAACTGCCTTTGGCTCAGGTCATGATCCTGGAGTTCCAGGATCAAGTCCCCGCATCAGCCTCCCTGATCGGCAGGGAGTCTGCTTCTCCCTCTGACTTCTCTCCTCTCATGCTCTCTCTCTCTCTCTCAAATAAATAAATACAATCTTCAAAAAAAAAAAATAAATAAATAAATAAATAAAAGCTCATACTATGGGGAGCTCACTATTCAAGTGAGTTCAACACTTTGATAAGCAATGGAGCAACAGCAGCACGGACATCACAGAGCAGCAAGGGAACACAGACTGAGCCTCAACTACTTGCCAGGTGCTTTCCCTGCATCATTAGAGCTAGCCCTCATTACATCCCCATGATATAGGAACTGTCCTCAATCACAAGGAGCAACACACACCAGAGAGGCGGAATAACTTGCCTTTGGTCGTATAGAGAGGACATGGTAGAACGAGGATACCAGTTTTTGGAGGGAAGGGTCACTATTTATGACAAATATTACACACTCAAGATCCTCTTCTGTTAGAAACTCTTTTAGACGACGCCGTCAGCCTCGGCCAGTCAGAGAATAGGAGGCATCTGACTCACCCACCCTGCAAATGGCCCCACACATAGCATAGGTTTTAAACTTACCTTTGAACTTGCCTGTCGCCTTGTCAACCATTTCCTGAGCCTGCACAGGTGGACAATCCCCCCAGCGTCGTTCTGCAGCTGAGAGCACAAGGTAGGCACTAGGAGCTAAGACCGGGAGTGCAGGAAGCGCAGTACCCCGGCAGCTATCCAGGCGGCGGGGCGGGGCCCCGGTTAGTGCTTCCGGGTGACGAACGCATGCGTAGCCAACACCCGGTTCAGGTTTCTTGATCAGGTTTTCTTCTTCGTGCTTCACAGAAGAGAACAACATGATGTTCACGTGCACTGGCAGCTATCAGATGTTCCGCTCTGATTAAACCATGGAATACAGGGAACCTGGTACCTGTTGGGTAGTCACTAAATGACTACTGAGTGAAGGATAGGTGGAGGCAACTAAGAAGACGTGCAGGAGGGCTTATGTGAACTGTAAGGGGAACTGAGATGATGCACTGCAAGTGCTTTGTCACTGGCTCATATCAGAATTCAAATCCCGATGTCCAGTAAGCCCCTGGGCGACCCACCATAAACACAGCTAAAATTAAACACAAACAAAAACCCTTCCTTTTCAAAAACCCAAGACAGAACAGAACCAAACACCCTTCATGTTACAGCAGTGTTCAACAACAGACTGTTAACAAAAATTCTGTGTTCACTCAAAACCAGAGATTTCAAGTCCGAAATGTAGAGTAGTCATGTGTACATTAGGCCATAGATGGCAGGAAAGATTCAACTGATTAAATACACACCAATTATAAATCTTCATTTGGCTGGATAGTCAAATAGTATTCCCCAAATCCACAGGAATACCTTTTACTGCTGCAGGACTATCAGAATCAAGCACCAGCACTTTCCAGAAAAATGAAGAGGATTTTTACAAAGGATGTCCCAGGAGAGAGAGAAGTTAATAGGGAGGATGAAACAGCACTTCCCACCTCACCCAAAAAACCAGGAACCAGTGGGAACTTACTGTTACCTGAACTTACCGAACCTAATGTTAGAAAGTTCTTTGTAGGGATTAGGAAATTAGGCTGAACAACAACAGCAACTAAAAGGAACCATTGCCAAGCAACAATTAAATTTTATTTCTGTTTCAACAACAGCTACACCTAAGTTATCCTTCCAAATCCCACCTCCTGACCAAATGCCCTTAAAACTGAAATCTCCCATTCTCTTTAGTTGTGATCTAGTACCACTTGGCAATTACATGTTTAGCTTTAAAACCATGATTTTAAAGCTCAAGCCTTACAACACTGGCTGCCTAGGCACCTCATGGTTAGTTTCCTTCATATACAGAATAGGCTCCAATTTTTATGTCAATGAAGCGATGAAGGCTTTTCACCCATCCAGATGCTAAGTTTTGATGCATTTGCCATTTATGACATCAAATATGTCTTCTAAGGCCTTCTCTACACATTGGAGAAACTCCCGGGCATTGCGGCCTGGGTAGGAGGACACGTTGCAGCCTATCCAGTTGTCATGAACAGCATACCCAATGCCAAAGCCATCAGGGACCACAGGGGCAAAGCCACCGACGTTCACTGCTGGGCTGCTCAGGGTGCTCGTGGACAGGATGTTGTGGTTTATCTGCCCATAGGCCGGGTCCAGGTAGAGCTCAGGCAGAGCAATCCCCTTGGCTGCTGCCAGGTACCGCAGAGCAAATAAGTGTCGGTCAAAGCCCTGGCCTGTCCGAGACAAAAATAGAAAACCAGAGTCTCAGAATCCCAGGACGGAAAGGGATCCTAGTAAAACCCCCTGCCTGTTGTCGGAGTCCCCTTCATAGCATCTTTGAGAGTAGAAGAAGGCTCTGTCTGCTTACTTACGCACACATCCAACTCACTAACCTCTGCAGCTGAGCCTAAAATGAAAGTATGATTTTTAAAAATTCTGAAACTGAATCAGTTTAGTCAGTCAAAAAAAAAAAAAATACAAGAGAGCTATAGATTCAAAAACTAAAATAAAATCCAAAGTTTAAGTCTAGTGTAAAAGACAAGATTGAGTTGCTGGAACAAAATGGAAAGGGTTTTGACAAGGTTTCTAATCTCAGCTTTACTGCTCACGTGTTGGGTAATGTGGAGCCCGTGGCCCGAGTTTCCTACCGACCAGAATGTCACAGAGATCTCTTTTCCTTCCAGGACTTTTGGTTGCAGGAAAAGACGGAATTATGTGACCTTCCAGGTCCTTTCCAGGTCTCGAATTTTACCATGGAGAGGCAAAGGATGGATGACACTTGGATTTGGGAAGAGCTTTTGAAATGGCTTCTTTCTAGGAAGCCAACACACGCCAAGTGAGGCAAAGTAAAAGGGGCTGCAGTCCTTGAAACCCTGACCTGTCCAAAGCAAGTCAGATTACCAATAAACAACAGAAGAGAATTGTGTGTCACAGCTGAAAGGTGACTTTAAATGAGGATAAATTAAGACCCATTTCTCTATCCCTGTATAGAAGTAAAGAACATTCTGATCCCTAATGGCTAATCTGGCCATTCAGACTGCTAGGGCAGAAAATAATCACCACCTGGGGGTTGGCAGACGGACTGAACTGGTGAAGTGGTGGAAATCAGACACGGAGGAGGATCTTACTGAGGCCTACCCCAGAGCAGAGGGCAACGTGACACAAGGGCAGTCTCCCCACCCCCAGCTCACCCATCGCGGCTTCTCTGGTCAGCTGGCCGTGATACTTGGAGCACTCAGCCATCATCTGTTGAAGCTCGCCAACGCTGTGTTGGGAGGGCTCCCTGACAAAGGCCTCAGAACACCTCTTCGTGAAGACGGAGGCTGGCCTAATGGTCTCGGTGCGGCCGTGCTTGAAGGCTGCAGTGCTGCAGGACTCGTAGGTGGCCACGGTCTGCCCATACTGCCGCAGGAAGGCCATCTGGAAGGCCAGCTGGGCTACCGAGTCAGGACTCAGCCTCTGCTTCTTCAAGAACTCCTTGCCCCCTCTGTGAAACTGGATGAAGTCGATGGTGAGAGTCTTCACAATGGAATCAAACCTCTCCTTCGCAGTGCGGATGCCAGTCTTGAGGGCATCGCTCAGCTTGAAGGTAATTTTCTGCACGGCCGCAGAGGAGTCAGTGCGGGCCGGCTGATTCTGTGGGCTGATGGCAGGAGCCTGAGTGCTGTCTTTAAACACTTCATTCAAAAACCTCAGCACTGCCACCCCATCGCCCCAAGCATGCTCGAAGTGCAAGGCGGCAGTGCCATCCTTGGCTATAATGAGGTTAAAGGACTTATCGTACCAGCGGTTGGTGCCGTCACCGTGTAGCATGCTGTGAGACAAGTGGACAAGGCCCTCGATGGGGAAGTCATCTAGGCAGAGACAGAACACAGCGGAGTCCACCTTCCTCAGCGTCTCCTCATTGCCACCATTCACCAGCTTCCGCCTGAGCTCTGCCCACACGTCTCGGTGCTCAGTGGTCAGATACGCCAGCGGAAACTCGGGGGCCGGGCTGTTGTCTGAGAGAATGTACTTCAGGTGAGCCTGGATTTCCGAGGCGCTCACAATGTTTCCGTCGTGATCCAGGACATCGAAAACATAGAAATGTCCTTTTCTTAGGACCAGGAGGTGCCTGGCCTTCTCATCAGTGATAAGTTCATCCCGAGTGCGTCTGGGTAAACGAGTTGAACTGAAAAGCCGAAAATACTGGGACATATCCAGGGGATAAGCATTAACCAGGTAGGCCCCATACCAGGACAGGGAGGAAGGCACAAAGCGTATGAGTCTCTTGAAGGTATCAGTGTCACTTTTGGCAGGGTTCAAATGGAAAACCTCTGGCTCCAAAAGACCAGCCCGCAGAGTCTTCAGAAACCGGACGGCAGAAACAGTCATGTTGGTGGCCCTGGTGAGCTGGTCATTATACTCAGACTTTGGGTCAGGGTTGAATGCCATGAATGGATTGAAGTTCAAGACGATAGAGTCTCGAGCAGTTAGGTACATATCAAACCAGGGCTCTAAAAGATAAAAAAATGTAAAAAGGGAACATCATAAGAAGTTAACACAGTCCCTAAAAATAAAATTTGAGAAAAGAAAAACAATCAATCAGACGCAGAAAAACCTCAACCTCACTTCTTGGTTATTATGAATAATGCTGGTTTGTACGAGTTTTTGTGTGGATGGATATTCTCAATTCTCTTGGGGGAAACAAGTGGAATTGCTCGAACACCATGGTAAGTCTAAGTTTAACCTTTTGAGAAACTGCCTGGTTGTTTTCCAAAGTGGCTGTACCATTAGCACCAGCAGTGCACGAGGGTTCCAATCTCGCCATGTCCTCGGCAACATTTATCAGTGCTACCATCTGTCCTTTTGACTGGAGCCATTCCGGTGGGTGTATCATTGTGGTTTGGCTTTGCACTTCCCTAGGCTTATCGCTTTTTCTTCCTCATTCTGTTTCCCTTCTTGACTCTTAAAAGAAGTAAAGTAATACCTCACTTGCATTTACCTCGAACAGAATAGTTGTTCATTCCCACCCCGTTTCCTTAGGTTTCTCTTGTTTCATCTCCTCTTGGAGCCAACATTCACACATGTGGGGAAGAGTCTTCACCATCATTCTGTATGCTCTGTACATTTGTGCCCTCACTCTTAAGAAACGTCCGAAAAGCAATTAGAAATAACAGTCAGTTCATGGGGATCATCTAAACTAGCCTTCTGCTTCCTGTGGACTCTTTACCTGTAAAAACTCCAGAAGCAATGTTTTACCAGAAAATGTGTCTTCGGGGGAAGTTCCTTTGAAATTAGCAAGCATGGATAAAGTCTACAAATAAAAACCATCTCCCACTGGAGGAAATAATTTTCACATGTAAAACACCGGGGACAGGATTAATGGACACACATTTATCTGTTATTCATTTGTTGGTCTACTCATTCCGTTTCATTGCTTGAGAACATGCTGCGCCAGGCCCTGCCCAGGCCCTGCCCTCTCTAGGGGATAGAGAGATGAAGAGGACCAGGACTCTGATTCGGATGAACTCTGGTGAAGGACACCAACAGAATTAAAACATGATGTAACACAATGAAATGGTAAGAGAAAAAGTACTGGGGTAAGATCCATTTGATGAAAGAAGACATGAATTTATGTCTCTGATCCCTCCAGTAAAAGAATTTTTTTTTTAAAGATTTATTTACTTGACAGACAGAGATCACAACTAGATAGAGAGGCAGGCAGAGAGAGAGAGAGGTAAGCAGGCCCCCCGCTGAGCAGAGAGCCCGACGCGGGACTCGATCCCAGGACCCTGAGATCATGACCTGAGCCGAAGGCAGCGGCTTAACCCACTGAGCCACCCAGGCGCCTCCAGTAAAAGAATTTTAAAGAGCTATAAGGCAAAGAGAATGAAAGAGGAGACAAGGGCAAATACTGGCCTTCGGAGAGCATTGAGACAACTGGTAATGACTAAGGCAGACTCGAGAACGCCAAGCCTGAGCCGGTGGCCGAGAATGCCAGGAGATAACATGATGTTCACAGAAGAACCCCAGGGGGCTCAGGAATTGGCAGCCTTGTTTAATGTGGTTGAAAGGCTATTTAATTAGACCCCCACTCCCACTCCCCAGATTCCCTTCCTGCACAGTAGGAGACTTAAGTTTTCATCTCTGGAGAAAGTAAAACTGGGGGACAGAAGTCACAGCTGAGATCGCAAGCCCTCTTCCCTTACCCTACTCCTTCAACAGTAGCAACCGGCAGTTAAATGGAAAAGCCTTTCCTGGGAGTCTGACCCAGAGACATTAACATTAGGGGGGCCCCCCAAAGAAACGGTGTAGCCAGGTCCCATTACAGTGAAGCTGGGACGGCCTGGCTCCACCCTCATCCACAGAGCTTCCAAAAGCTTTTTAATATCTCACTCTAATCCAAGCATCAGAGAAGGAATGCGAAGGATCTGAAGAAAGAAAAGAAGGCAAAACAAACAGGAAAGAAAAAAGCACCTTGGAGACAGACTATGAAGGAATATAAGAGTGTAAAAAAACTTCCCCAGGGCGCCTGGGTGGCTCAGTGGGTTAACGCCTCTGCCTTCAGCTTACATCATGATCCCAGGGTCCTGGGATAGAGCCCCGCATCGGGCTCTCTGCTCCACAGGGAGCCTGCTTCCTCTCCTCTCTCTCTCTGCCTGCCTCTCTGCCTACTTGTGATCTCTCTCTCTGTCAAATAAATAAAATCTTAAAAAAAGAAAAAAAAAATCTTCCCCTAGGGTACCTGGGTGGCTCAGTGGGTTAAGCCTCTGCCTTCGGCTCAGGTCATGATTCCAGGGTCCTGGGATCAAGCCCCGCATCGGGCTCTCTGTTCAGCAGGGAGCCTGCTTCCTCCTCTCTCTGCCTGCCTCTCTGCCTACTTGTGATCTCTGTCTGTCAAATAATTATTAACTTCAGGGGAAACAAGTTCATACAGGAACAGGAAAAACAATTTCAATAGGCTCCACGGCTCAGCTGACGGTAGTGTTTATATGGTCCTAATAGTGTAAACACTAAGTATGGAGCAAACCAAAATGACAAGTGAGCCCCGTGGTCATCACGGAATGAGACCTGTACGTCTACGCGTGTGCACGTGGTAGGGAGAGGACAGATTGCCCGATTCTGGTCTTCCACAGTGAGACGTCAGAGATAATGCCTCCAACTGAACAAGCGAAGACGCAGTGGTTCAGGCATGGGATTTGGGGACAGGTCAGAAGAGGGAGCAGCTGAAAGTGAGGAGTGGGAAACCAGGGGAGGGTCAGAAACTTGCTATTTTTCCAGACCAGCCTGGTAGAACTCTTTGATTCTTTAAACTATGTGCATGGGGCGCCTGGGTGGCTCAGTGGGTTAAGCCTCTGCCTTCAGCTCAGGTCATGATCTCAGGGTCCTGGGATCGAGCCCCGCATGGGGCTCTCTGCTCAGCAGGGAGCCTGCTTCCCCCTCTCTCTCTGCCTGCCTCTCTGCTTACTTGTAATCTCTCTCTCTGTCAAATAAATAAATAAAATCTTTAAAAAAAAAAAAATCCCACCTGGGTGGTTTTTTTTTTTTCTTTTTAAAATTGAGATGCAGCTAACATAAAACATGTTACAACTTTCAGGTATACAACCCAATGATTCGGTATCTTCATATATTATACAATGATCAGTATGATAGGTCTAGTTAATATCTGTCACCACAGAGTCACAAAGTTGTCTTTTCTTGTGATGACAGTTTTTAAGACCTATACTCTTAGCGACTTTCAAATATATAACACAGTATCATCAACTACAGCCACAATGCTGTATATTCTACCCCATGACTTCCTTCTTTTCTAACTGGAAGTTTGTACCTTTTGACCTCTTTCACCCAATTTGTTCCCCATGCCCCCCAACCCTTGCCAGCATCTATGGCAACCACATACTTGGGTCTTAAAGAATTTGTTAGGCTAAAAAATGGTAGAGGGAACAACATGGACAAAGACACAGAAGAATGAAAGACTAAAGGGTTGAGGGAATGGTGAGCTGTCGAGTTTTGTCAGGCATGAGAGTATCAGGGTAATACAAGAGATGAGGCTGGAAAGGGCAGTTATGCCAGACTGTGAAGGATCCAGGGCGACACATACGGGGCACAGGATTTAATCCTGCATCCTTTTCATGGAACCAGTGATTAGGCTCTGCTGGGTCCTACCTGCAGAGAAGGCGAAACACTGCTCCTGAGGACAAACTTCAGGTGAGATCTTAGTGGAGGAGGAGCCCCCTTGGCCTTGAAGTTTACCTCAGAAAGAGCAGATGAGGCATTCCACTAGTGGGCTGATCTCACCAAAAATATTCTGAGACCAAACCAGGAGAAAAGATGCCTTCCTGTCCACCATGGAGGGCTCGGGGAGTAGCGCGCGCGCAGCCCGGCGCACCTACCAGAAATGTAGCTCGTGTGTCTATTCCGCTTGTCCCGAGCAACCAGCTGCTTGTGCAGCTCCTTCCCAATCCCGTTCTCAAAACTCTTGCAATGCTGTTCCGTTTTCCTGAAATGTTCACGAAAAGACAGGATCAATCCATGGCAGGGAATACATGATTTCTAGACTCATGGCCAAGAACTCTTACACTAAGATTTGGGTCCCCGGCAGCATGTTCCTAGAACCTAGGACTGAGATCAGAAAGGCCCTCTGATCAGAAGAACAGCAATCAATCCAAAACAGATAAATTTAGGGTATCTTCTTAAAATGACTGATTGGGATGATCAATGAACATCTCATAAAACAATGTGTAATCTAGAAGGCAGCTTGGCATGAGGAAAAGGAGATGGGCCTTAGAATCCAGAAGAGCTGAGTCTTAATTTTAGCGTTGTCACCGTCAAACTATGTGACCCTGAACACGTTACTCCATCTCTGAGTCTTGGTTTCTTTATGTGTAAAACAGGGACAATATACCACCTTACAAGGATAAAAATACTTCTAAGCTAAGGACTCAGGATAGTTTGAAACATAATACTTAGTAGCTGGTAGCTATTAAATCATTACCGTGTCAAGAGAAGCTTCAAGTGACTAATATAGAATATTTAAAAGCAGAGGACTAGAGAACTAGATCATGAACAATCCATCTACATTTCCCATCATTGCCCAGGGAAGGATGTGATCCCAATAACAATGCCACTTAATGTACAAAACCTTCCAATATGGAACACGTGAACTGCACTGGGATATAAAAGCTTAACGCAACCCACTTTTGACAATATCCACTACTACTGTCCAATTCTATGCTGAATTAGTTTCCTAGGACTTCCATAACACCCACAAACTGCACGGCTTAAGACAACAGAAATTTATTCTTTCACAGTTCTTGGAAGTACAAAGCCAAGGTGTTGGCAGGAGCATATTCTCCCTCAAGACCCTAGGGGAGACTCTGTTCTCTTTGTTTCTGGTGTCACCAGCGGTCCGTGGCATTCCTTAGTTTACTGATACAGTCCAATCTGCCTCCGCCATCAATGGCCGTGTCGTGTCTCTTCTCTTCTCAAAAGGACACTAGTTATACCAGATTAAGACCCCTCCTACTCCAGTATGACCTTACCTTAAATAATTACACATGCAGTGATCCTATTTCCAAATAAAGTCACATACATGGTTCCAAGAAGGGAATGAATCTGCAAGGTATACTATCCAACGCAGTACACATGCTCACCAAGCAAACTTCCGGCCTGCCATATGCTCTCCTCAATGAACTCCCTACCAAGAGCACATGCCCTCTGCCGATGACCAGGGCCAGCCTGCCTCCAGGTCCACCTGACAAGATACAGTACAAAGTCGGCATTCTGGCTTAGAAACCATTGCCTGTTGAGTCTGGTCAAAGAGAATCTCACTCCAGGGTCTGCTCAGTCATTCCGGAGCAAAAACCCATTTCTCGAACTTAAAAAGGTCAGGACTAGGTCCCAGGGCCCTGGAGACCTGACTAAATCACAGACACTCCCGATGAAGCTTGTCCACTAGCACTTGCCAGCCTCTCTTGAACCACCCAACCAGAGTCATCTGGGGGTCTCAGCATTTACCTGAACTGGTCATCATCTAAGAGAGGCTTCTGCGCACAGAGGTATCTCTTAATGGTGTCTTCAAGCTTGGGAATAGGCAGCCTGGGAAGAAAATAAGTTAAGTGTAAGGGTGACAATATGTGGAAGAAGTCAGTTAGCTTCATAAACCAAACTAATACATAATTACTGGATAATTAATTTCCTTCCCCCAAAAACCAAAAATGGGAAGCCACAGGCCAATCAGAATACGATTTACTAATGCAAATATCAATGATAACTTTTTTTAAGTAAAATAAGAACTTTTTAATGTCTTCATGATGAATTTTACAAGCAAAATACTCAAATAGACTCAAAATGGGGAAGCAGAAGCTGCCCGAAGCATTCTTGTTTCCTGCTCACAAGTATGATACCTCTGCTAACCCTGTCCTGGCATTGATTTTAATTCTATTCGAAGTTTGAATAACTGCATTCTTCTCCCCCAAGATGAAAAAAGAAAGTTCTCTTTTTAAATTTTCTTAGGCATTTTATGACAGAGAATCATACAGAAATGAAACACAGGTCTGTCCAAAGGCCAGCCAAATATGGGATCGACCATCAAGCCAAACCCACTCACCAAGAGTCCTACTTGGAGAACCAGATTTTCCCGTTTGCTTCCTTACTCATCATTCTCTACCACCACATTCCCAACCACAGCGATGGTGACGAGTTACTGGTCCACAGCAAGATGAAAACACATGGACAGCCTAGTGAGGCATACTTGCTTTTTCATGTCAGTGATTTTACTGAACAATAAATCCTGTTGTACCAAAACATACTCATAGTTGCCAAGTTAGCACTGCCAACTTAAAATTAAGACCGATATAGTCAAAATATCTAAATATGGCAGCCATTTCGGGAAACTGGAACGTTATCCATAAAATATACTTTAAAACCTTACTATAAGATATACTGTGATTCTTCAGTTTATTTTTCAATGCATGTTTATAAAAAACAGGATGTCAAAAATAATCTGCATTATTTACAGCCGATATGGACTTGGGCTGCACTGTGTAATCACTCACAACATTTTAACACGGTCGAGTACTGCTCTTATATTCATGGACTTACACAGCAAATCCCAAATACTACCTCAGCTACCTCATAATTATGAAGTTACTTACTTACCTTTCTCAACACTTTTACATAATAGAGACAGTCATGAAGTGGGAAAAGCACATTTTCAGGATGATTATTTATTTTGGGGTTATTAATAAAACAGAAACAGAATTTTCTCAATGGAACTAAATTAAGGAAGTATGGATAAAAGAAGTATAAACTTTTTCTCATGGATACCAGTTTTTTGTAAATCACCTGTTTTCTATATAAAATTTTTTTTAAAGATTTTATTTATTGGGGCACCCGGGTGGCTCAGTCAGTTAAGAGTCTGCCTTCAGCTCAGGTCATGATCCCAGGGTCCTGGGATGGAGCCCCGCATCAGGCTCCCTGCTCAGTGGGAAGCCTGCTTCTCCCTCTCCCACTCCCTCTGCTTGTGCTCTCTCTCTCTCTCTCTCTCTTTCAAATAAATAAATAAAATCTTTTTTAAAAAGAGGATTTTATTTATTTCTTTGAGAGAGAGTGAATGAGAGGGAGAGGGAGAGAGAATCCGAAGCAGACTCCCTACTGAGCATCGAGCCCCAAGGCAGGACTCGATCCCATAACCTCGAGATCATGACCTGAGCCGAAACCAAGAATTGGACACGTAACCAACTGAGCCACCCAGACATCCCTCTGTATAAATTTTTTTTTAAAAGATAAAGAATATGCCAAATTTAGCAGGTTTTCATTTTTGCCTTGTATAAAATGACTTCAGTGTAAATGCCAAATAGCAATACCGAACACATCACTGGATTACCTAGTTCTCTGGCAGATGACGGCCATGGTTATGAGTTACTGGTTCACGGCAGTCCTTTATTTTAAGAAATAACAATATTCTCCCCCATAATTTTAGTGATTTATCAAACGCAAAAAGTGTGAGAACTACTGGCACAGTAGAGAGAGACTGAGATGGAGACTCAGGCTTAACTCACAACTCTACCACATCATTTCTAGTTAGAGGGTTATAGGTGGCAAATTTCTTGATGTCCTAGGCAGGAGATGGAGAGAGGAACTGCCTCACAGAGACATCTGAAATCCTACCTATCAAGTTCCAGCTCCATCTAGCACAAGTTCATCACCCACATGTCTAGCATATGGAAAGGTGAAGTTCACAGCCTTTGGAATCCCAGAGATCTGCGTTGCACCCGGGACTGTCACTTACTATTCATGTGATCTCGGGCAAATTTTTTACCACTTTGCCACCTTCTTTATCCATTTGTGAAATAATAGCTCACTGTGCTACCAGGGGATCAAACTGAAGCAGTATCAAGAACTTGGCGATGTGTTTTCTATTTCCTTCCATCAGCTCAGCGACTTCCAGTTTGGCCCTGACTAGCTATTATTCTTCCCTAGCCATTCCCCCTAGATCTTTTATGTATTTTTTAAGTTTCTTTTTAAAGATTTTATTTATTTACTAGAGAGAGAGAGAATGAGCAGTGGGGAGGGGCAGAGGGAGAGAGCGAGCGGGGGGGAAGAGGAAGCAGGCTCCCCGCTGAGCAGGAAGCCCAATGTGGGGCTCAATCCCAGGACCCCAAGATCATGACCTGAGCCAAAGGCAGATGCTTAATCAACTGAGCCACCCAGGCGCCTGTTTTTTAAGTTTTTTAAATTTTTATTTAAGTAATATTTCCACCCAACATGGGGCTTGAACTCATGACCCGGAGATCAAGGGTCACATGCTCTTCCAACTGAACCAGCCCAGCGCCCCTCCACTAGATTTCAGAACCCCCATCCATTCTGAATAAACTACCCTATGTTCTATAACTTCCTTAGGACTTCTACCTCCTCAGCTTTCTTAAAATCTAACTATTCTGAAAATACTATTTGCTTTCAGATTTCTCTCCAAAAAAAGCCACTCCTCAGCTTCTAGGAAGGCCCAGGACCCTCCTGCTCTCACCACCTGGCATCAACATTAAACAGGCCTCTTTCCTCTCCAAGCCCATTGCACCACCTCCTCCCCATCCTCATCTCTTTGCTGCTCCAAGGGGTGGTGGATTAGTAATCCAGCTCTCATGTGGGCAGGGGTGTGAAGCCCTGGTTTGTAGAAGTTACCAATTTCTAGACATCTCCTACCAGGCCAAATTCAAGGTATCAACACGATGTCACTGAACGCAGAGCTGGGATGAACCACAGAGCTGGCTCTCATGACTACGGTGACACACACGGGAGCTCGCCACTTACCAAGATCCTTCCTCAAAACCTCTTCTCCAACCTCCGCCGGCACATGGGCTGACAGAGAATAGGCACTAATCACTCCTTCCTTGCCCCCACTCCCCATCCCTGATTCTGCTCTATCACATTTAGTGGGTTATGTGTTATGTCCCCCTCCCCCACCAGACAGCCAACTATGAGGTCCTGAAGGACATCAAAGATGGAGTTAGAAATTATTCTCTCTTCTGCCCTGTTGGTTTCTTTCATCATCTTCTTCTGAGTCTCTTTTCCCTCATTATGTCCTTTTGCCCTAAAAGTGCATGTTTTCTCAAGACTGGGTCCTCTGCCCTCTCCTGACTGTACACTGTCAGTGAGCCCCTTTGCTCTGATACTTTCAACTCTGACACTTCCACAGGCTCCTCTAAGCAGGGACTGAGGGAGAAAATGCAAGGAACGCAAGGGAGTGTGACCCTGCCAAAGGCAGAGCGACTCTGTCTAGGGACAGGGAAAACTTGAAGCCAGACAAACCTGAGTTTAGTTATAAACAAGTCAGTCACTTTTCAGAAATTAAATCAGTGGTTACTAGGGGTGGGAGGGGGGATGGGGAGTGACTGCTGCTGTGCAGTCACTGTGCAGGTGGTCTTTTTCTGGGGGGAGGGTGCAGAAGGGAATGAATGAACTAGTGGTGATAGTCCCACAACTCTGATTAGACAAAAAAATTTCTGAATTTTTATACTTTTAAAAAGCGAAGAGTATCTCGATAAAACTGTTAAAAATTTTTTTTAAGAAGTTCATCTCTAGGGACACCTGGGTGGCTCGGTGGGTAAAGCCTCTGCCTTCAGCACAGGTCGTGGTCTCGGGGTCCTGGGATCGAGCCCCGCATCGGACTCTTTGCTCAGCAGGGAGCCTGCTTCTCCCTCTCTCTGCCTACCTCTCTGTCTACTTGTGATCTCTCTCTGTCAAATAAATAAATGAAATCTTTAAAAAAAAGCTCATCTCTAGTCATCAGTTTTGTCTTCAATAAGTCAAAGGAACTTAAAGAGGGGGTCTCCAAGGCCCCTCCACAATTCTGTGGCTGCAGCCTCAGGAGTCACGTGGCTCCGCACCCTGGCGAGCCCGCACAACTGCATGGTGGTTTATCACGCTTCTTCATTCCCAGCTCTGTGACTTTGGGCACACTACCCATCCTCTATGTAATTGTCCTCATCTATAAAATGGGGATAATATTAATATGTACCTCCTAAGGTTCTGTGCAGATTAAATGAGGTAATTCATGTCACTACCTTAGAACAGTACCTGACACATAGTAAGCACTCAATAAATACTACATTTTATTCACTACTCAAGACTCAAGTCTTATAGATCCCAACTCTGCCACTAGACTGTTGATATCCCCAGGGAACTAGCACATCATCCCTCCCTCAGTGCCAAGCATGGCATTTTACCATTTCTGTTGCTCTGCCTGCCCGTCACGTGTTCTCTCTTCTTCTGGTAACAGCGCTCCTTCCTACTCAAAGCCCCTTTGATTCACGTGGAGCTGACCTACCAGCCGATCCTGGAGTGGGCTTACAGCGTACTGGTTCAGACAGGGAAGAACCCATAAAACAAAATTACAGGATTTTTTTTTTTTTTTAAACTGTTAGGAAGGGGAAATCCCTACTAGTTGAGGTCACTAAGAGACTAGGGTGTAAACTATATCGTAAGTGGTGGCTGCCATTTTGTCACCATAAGGAGACAGCCTCCCTAAGAATGGAATCACGGCAATGCAAAGGGTTGAATGGAAAGGCCAAAGAGTCTTGATGACATCATATGAGCCCTTAACTCAGCCTGGATTTTTCAGGTCTGTGAGTCCCTCTCTTCCGGTTTGCTTAAGTCAATGTAAGTGGGGTTTCTATAACTTGTTACCCGCAAAGGCCAGTTACTGCTTTTCAGTAAGTGCCCCCTTACAATCAACACTGATTCGCTAATCTTTAGAAATCAAGTTGCGAGGTCACCCCTCATGTCCTTGAAGTTCTGTAAAAAACACCAAACGTGGTTTCCCACGCCCACACACACCTGCAGCCCCTCGTGCTCCCTGCAATGTAAGGCACCAGGTGCCTTGAAGGGGGTAGAGATGGGGCCCTGAGAGAGGCCTGGCAGGCCCCGCTGAACCACATGGGTTCCGTTTCCCCACCTGCCATCCAGAGAATCCCCATCTGAACATGAACTGCTATAGAGACAGAAGAAAAGAACATTGCTAAACAGCCTTTTGTATTTGTACACAATATAGTTATCATTGAAATAAGGCCAATCTATGTTAAGGAAGAGCCTCTGGGGCCCTGTTATCCTCCACACTCTGGAAATTCTGGCCTCCCCAGCCTCCCATTTGAATTCTGCCCATTCTGTCTGGAACACCAATTATCATCTAAAGTGATTAGGGGTTAAAAGACAAAAACAGATTGACATTTATTATGAATCAACTATAAGCCTAAAATGGTGACTGGTATTTTTTTAAAAGACACAATGGCCGCCCCCAATCATGATCCCATCACAAGCACGCATGTGTACGCGGGCACACACACACACACACACACACCCAGCCAATTCTAATAACTTAGGGCCCAAATGGTGATTCTTGACTTTGAGCTGGACCCTCCAGAAACTTCTCAACATTTCTGAACATGCCATGTATTTTTAGGCTTCTGTTCCTGGGCATGAGCTGCTCTACCCTTCCTTCACTCCTCTCACTTAGGGATCTTCAAAGTCCTCAAATGCCACCTCCTCTGTGAAGCTTCCCTTGCTCGCACAGGCACTGTCACCCTGACCTGCACACAGACATAACACAGTAATTGTCACCAAGCATGTCCCATACCTGCAAACACATTCCTGATGCAGCTACAGTTCTTCTGAATATCAACTGAGTACTTGTCACTAAGTGCCAGATGTGTACTAAGTGCTTCATATCAGGGCATTTAATTCTAACAATCCTGAGAAAAAGTTAACATTATCATCCCAGTGTTTAGGTTAGATGACCTGCTCACAGCCATGCAGCTAGTCTGAAGTGGAGTTGGATTAAAAATCAGATCTGACTCCTGACTCATGATCTTGTGGAAAACTGACAGGACTGGAGCCATTTTAAAATAGAGTTGGAGCAGCCACTGTAGAGAAACTGCCTTACTTGCTCTTGTTTGAACTGGCCAGAAACCTTCTGGACAAAATGGCAATTGTCTTTGAGCAATTGTTTGAGAAGTCCATGGAAGAACAGACACCCTGATCACAAGACTGGTGGTTATGGACTGTCTAGAAAAAAGTCAGCAGTTAATGTATAACTGGGAGTAGTTTGACTTGTAAACATGCACAGAAAACAATTTCCCCCCTTTTATTCAACTCATGTAATGTAACTCAACTTTTATTCAACTCATGTAATTGCCCCTTTCTCTTCCTCATAAGAACTTGTTGCTTTCACCCTACAGGTGGGAACCCTATTTGGGTATTTACTTGAATTTGTGCTCCCCACATAGCGATTCTTTGATCCCAAATAAACATTCATTTGCCTCCCGTTGTAGCTCTTTCTTTTCAGGATGACAAGCTTAACCATCATGAAATGCTGCTTCCCATTTATCACATTTTATCTTTACCTGTTTATCTGTCAAATCTTTCCCACTGTGTGGTGTGCTCCTCACCATGACCAATTTGGTCTCTGAATCCACACCAATAGGGGCACCTGAGTGGCTCAGTGGGTTAAGCCTCTGCCTTCGGCTCAGGTCATGGTCTCGGGGTCCTGGGATCGAGCCCCGCATCGGGCTCTCCGCTCAGCGGGGAGCCTGCTTCTCCTTCTCTCTCTGCCTGCCTCTCTGCCTACTTGTGATCTGTCTGTCAAATACATAAAAATTTAAAAAATAAATAAAAATAAATCCACACCAATAAATGTTTCTCAAATTAATAATGTGAATGAGTGGGTCAGGCTGGCCCACCCTTTGTCCCTCCAGGACTTGCAGTTTTATATTCTGAGGTTAACTCTTCAGTGTATATAAATATGGCCCTTAAAAATAACGCCTAACTGAACTATACACCTAAAAATAGTTGAAATGCTAAATTTTATATGATGCATATTTGAGCACACTAAAAAGGAGCAAAGAAAAAATCGTTAACACTTAAAAAGCAAATAAATGACCATGCAAGGGTACACAGACGAAAGTGGCCAAAGGGCAACAGGGATAGGGGTGCCTGGGTGGCTGGCTCGGTTAAGCATCTGCCTTAAACTCAGGTCATAATCCCAGGGTCCTGGATTGAGTTCTGCATCAGGCTCCCTGCTCACCGGAGAGCCTATTTCTCCCTCTGCCACTTCCCCTGGCTCCTGCTCTCTTTCCCTCACTCTCAAATAAATAAAATCTTAAAAAAAAAAAAAAAAAAGGCAGCAGTGATATGACAGGAACAGGAAGAGGGAGGGAAGGAGATCCAGTTGAACTACCACAAAGAGACTAGCCCTTCCCAGGAAAACTAATTAGGAGAGTTCCCTATTTTTGGCATCTTACCTCACTCTGTGCTCACAATAGCCCTATGAAGTTTCATTCATGAAGTGTTTCATTCCCATGCTGGTAAGAACTGTAGCTGAAAGAAGTTACTTGCCTGAAATTGCTAAGTATCACATCTAGACTCTGAAAACAAGTTCTACCAGACTTCAAAGCCAGGGTTTTTCACCAAGCAGAACATCAAAATGAATGCCAAAGATAATACATTTCACCTGTCTCGAACTGAGATAAAAGCAATCTCATCTTATCTAACCACCAGTTTACAGCTAAGCTAATGGAGGCCTGGTGGTCCTTGTTCCAAGTTAAACACGGGTGATGAGTCAGTACTACTGTTCGTAGCGCAATTCCTACAGACTTTTGTTGTCGCAGGTTGGAGAAAATGATCTTGAGTATTACTCCCAGCTTACTGATTCTAAAATGGAGAAAATCCCTCTGATCTTAAACCCGAGTGGAGCGCAGGCCTGCCAGAAGGTCAAATGCTCCTGGGCTTGGCAAGTGAAGACAGGTTCTGTCATTCCTCACCTTTCCCCCACATACAGGCTGGCTCAGCTCACCCGTAGGCTGTTAAGGAGACTTCGCCCACAGGCATAAAGGCAACGTGTTTTCCTCCCTTCCTCCTGCCAAATTGAAGCAGTGGGGTTGGGGCTAGATAATCTCATTTTTGTCCACGTTAGATGTCTGCACACCGTTATTTCAGAAGTGTCACCTCAGATGCTATTTCTGAGAGGGTGGGGGTGGGCAAAGATGACTGTGGGTTACACAGTCGCTGGATGTGGAGAAAACAGCAACCTAGTAGCTGGGGTGACCCCTATGATACAAAAGCCCCGGCCTCCAGTCCCTGGACTGGGAGATCCCTGGTGGCAGTTTGGTGAGAAAGGAAGTGAGAAGGGTCTTTGAGACAATTTTGGGACTTGGCACCAGGAACTAACCGGTGAGTGAGCAGAGAAGTTAAAGTCTGGTTTTAGAGGGTAAATGAATTTCAGGAAATTTCTAACTTTGGAAAAGGAGCCCAGGTAGGCTCAGATTAAGGGTGGCAGTTCAAAGACTAGGAAAACTGCAAGTTGACTTAAAGACAATACCAGGTGGGAAAAGAAAAGAAAATACCGCATGAGGGAAAAAGAGAGGATGATTTATTGGGACTATTTTCCCAATAGAGGAAACTCCGGGCAAAGTGTTAGGAGCGGGTAGCTCAGGTGAGGATGAACACAGAAAAATTGGGGGAGAGGGGTTTCTGGATCTAAGCTGAATTAGAGTTTGGGAGGGGCACTGAGGGTGGTGTCTAGAATTCTGTGAGGGGGTTGAAGCTGCATAAGTTAATCGCGGGTTGGGGAGGATATATTAGGGAGAGAAACCTTGCCAGTAGTTGAGGAAGGTTTGGAAGGGGTGAAAGGCCCTCAGGTGAAGACAGGACTTGGAGCGCTGAGGCCGGAGGAGGGTAAGGTGAGTGCTTGAGGAGTGTGATGGGTGACCCATGGGCTGCTAAAAGAGCAGAGTATTGGAGGCATGGTGAGTGGGGCTGAGCAACAGGCTTGAAGAAGGTCCGAGCGCTGGGAAAAGTTGAGGGAGGGTAACTACTATGTATCAGGAATTGGCCTGTCTATATTCTAGGCAGGGAGGAGGGGCAGTCATGAAAGTACTTCAGGGGACACCCTAGCTGGAGGGTAAGGGTGGTGCTGGAGATATGCAGGGTGAGCACTTTTCCGGAAGAACTGTGAGGGACTCCTCGGTATCTGGATGGGAGTTGGGTCACTGGATAGAATCTGAAAAAGGCTCAAGACGGAGAATCTGAGCGAGAAATGGGGCGTTCTGGAAGGGAATGCAAACGTTCTGAGGTTCCTGTGTCAGGAGATTTTCAAAGTGACAGGGTTTCCAGATTCCGAGCTGTAACAGCGTCCCAGGTTAAGTGTTTGGGGGGTGGGAGCGGGTTCAGCACGAGTCGTGAGTGACTGGTGTGAAGGCTGGGGCCGATCCCAGCGGGCGGCGGGGACCGGGAGGCCGGGCTCACCTGGGCAGGCTGTCCTGGAAGTGCATAGTGGGCACGATGCTGCGCTGCAGGTACTCGCGGGACCCCGAGCCTGAGCTAAGGGGCCGACATAGGGATCCCGGGCCAATTGCAGGGCCCCGGGGCCAGGCGCGCAGCAGCAGCAGGCGGGCCACCATCGTCCCGGGAGGCTGAGGCGGCGAGATAGGACTTGGCGGGGACAGAGACGAGGCCGCCACCCACTAGGTCCCCAATTCGCTGCGTCAGGAACTCCACTCCAGCTCGCGTCCGTCCCCCGAGCCACTTCCGGCCCCTGACCCCGCCCACGGGAGGGCGCGCCCGCCTTCGGCACCGCCCCGGGCGCCCCAGCGGCTCGCAGGGTCCAGCCCCCCCGCCGGGCGGGGAGCGTCATCGCCTCTTCCGCCGCAGGTCTTCCTGCGGGCGATTCTTCAGCTCCCAGGGCGGCGGGAAGCGGAGCTTCCAAGCCACTCCCTTCTTCTGTTCCCGCGCAAGACAGAGACTGGAGCTGAAGAAAAAGACAGGAGGGAGAAAGAAAAGAAGGAAAAAAGAATCTGACAAACCTAAATTTAATCTAGGGTCCGTCCCAAGGAGATTGTGGGCACGTTTTTTAAACCCCTGTTTCCTCGTCTAAGAAATAGAGGTTTGTGATCGATCATTCAACGTACCTTTCACGATCCTAGATATGAAATGAGGTAATTTGGTATGTGCAGTGCCTGGCATGTGAGCGGTAGATGGTGATGACGGCTGTTGTTACTAGTGACCCCTGACGTTCGCCCTGTGGAAGATCCCTGACCTACCACACGGTTCACAGCCCAGCTGCCCTGCGACCTCGCCTGAACTGCTATTGTGGAGGCCAAGAAAAACAAGGCTGCACCCACCTCGAGTCTAGCCCTGACATAAGTACAGCCATCTTGGCAAAGCGGAGGCTGGCACCTTGCCCCCCCTCTCCACCTGCTCCCCTCCCCTCGGTAGTATGTGTGACATTCCTCGGCCACCCCTGGCTGCCCTGGGGGAAAAACAAATAGTTAACTTGCAGAGATCACAATCCTGCAAGACAGAAGTCTCCCTCGGTTTACCAATGCCCTAGACATTTACAACAAAGAAACTATCTTAACAATAGCACAATTTCCAGAGGCAAATAACTCAGTTCCTCAAGCCCTAAATAGTTAAATTTCTTCTAAACCTAAATCTCACTAACAAGGACACTTGATAGGAGAAATGTGGAACTTTATCTCTAAACCTCCAAGATAGTGTCAGTGATCATTCCCAAGCATATGACCTACTGATATACATCTAAAGGGTCTCACAAGAAGATTTTTGTTATTGGTAATGAAAAACCTTTTCCCCAGGCAACAGCTAGCCCCTCAGGGTCCTGGAGACCTCGCTTCCAAAATTCCTTAGAAACTTACATCATCCATAACCTCTTTTGACCTCACCCACCGCTGAGTCCACCCCTACTCTGCCTTTAAAAACTTTGACTGTAATCCGGCTCTGGGTCCAAGTCTCTACTCTGCTGCGTCAGGTATACTTGAGCCCAAGCTTAAGCTTGTCAAATAAACCCTTGTGTGATTGCATCGGTGCTTGGCTCCTTGGTGGTCTCTGAGACGCAAAAACTCCGGCATAACAGCTATTAGAGGAAATGTGTGCAGGAGCCGGAAACCATGGAGTCGCCTGTCCAGCCACCTGTTCTGTGCAGAACGCCCCTTTTGAGCAGGATCTCTTCTGCTCGAACATGCTTTCTCAGCTTGAATACTTCCAAAGGCAGGAAGCTCTGCCGCTGGTTCTAGGGAGACTTCTGGGCTCTGTGGACTACATGAAGCTACCTGTCACCACCAATCACCTCCGAGTTTCCTTCCAACTCTGACTCTAAGATTGTAGGACTGGGGACGCCTGGGTGGCTCAGTCAGTTAAGTGTCTGCTTTGGGCTCAGGTCGTGATCCCTGGGTCCTGGAATCAAGCTGTGCATGGGGCTCCCTCCTATGCGGGGAGCCTGCTTCTCCCTCTCACTCCACCCTTGCCCCCTGCTTGGGCTTGCTCTCTCTCGTGCTCTCTGTCGCTCTCTCTCAAATAAATAAATGTCTTTAAAAAAAAAGATTATAGGACTGGAACAGAGATTTGTTGTCCCTCACCCATCACAAAACAAATAACCCTATTACACTCCAATCCCTGCTCTCAGTGGCAGCTGAACTATTAGGTAGGCTGTGCTCCCAATTCACAGAAGAAGGAGGAGTATCAAAAGACATAAACCCAGGGTGCCTGGGTGGCTCAGTCAGTTGGGCGGCTGCCTTTGGCTCAGGTCACGATCTCAGGGTCCTGGGATCAAGTCCTACATTGGGCTCCCGACTCAGTGGGGAGTCTGCTTCTCCTCCCTCTGACTGCTGCTCCCTCCCCCTGCTGTACTTTCTCTGTCAAATAAATAAACAAAATATTTTAAAAAAAAAAAAGACATAAAACCATGTTGGCTGGCTTGAGGTACAGAATTCCATTGTGGGAACTTGGATTTTCTTACTTTTGGCTCTCGCAATCAGTGTGTCTGAGGTAGCTGGGCATGTTTGGTCTGTCCCACAGCTGGCTCAGCAGTGGCAGAAGCTGGAGCACATCAGAAAGAACACTGGACTGGAAATCAAAAGACCTGAGCTTTTGTCTCAGCTCTGTCTTTAACTTAGTTAGGTGCCCCTGGTTGAACAGAAAGATCACCAGCCACCTCTGACACTCGCTTGGTGGTGACTACAAATCCTACAGAACTGAACATAAAACTCAAAAATACTGAATATCTAAGCCTCTTTCCCTGAGGGGAGAACAGACAAAGCTGACCCAAACCTAAAACATTGGTACTATTTGCCTACAGTATATAGAGCCAGAGAGAGAATACCAAATTTTTTCTTAAAAAGATCATTCCAGGGCGCCTGGATGGCTCAGTGGGTCAAAGGCTCTGCCTTCAGCTCAGGTCATGATCTCAGGGTCCTGGGATCGAGTGCCGCATCGGGCTCTCTGCTCAGCAGGGAGCCTGCTTCCCCGCTCTCTGCCTGCCTCTCTGCCTATTTGTTATCTATCTCTCTCTCTGTCAAATAAATAAATAAAATCTTTAAAAAAAAAAAAAAAAAGATCATTCCACCAGGCATGCCTGGGTGGCTCAGTCAGTTAAACTTTCGACTCTTGATCTCAGCTCAGGTCTTGATCTCAGGGTTGTGAGTTCAAGCCCTGTACTGGGCTCCACACTGGGCATGGAGTCTACTTTAAAATAATAATAATAATAATAATAATAATAATAATAAATCATTCCACCAAATCCAGACAGTTTTCAAAGCCTTGAAACCTGAAACCATCATTAGGAGCTATGTAGAGCTAAGGGGATCAGCGGGCCCAGCAGAAGAGCAGAGGCTTCCTTCTAGAGACAGAGGGTCAAGGGAGGGTGCACATCCAATATAACAGTTCAAAAGCCTTCCTTAGGTGCATAGCTGATAGGAATAAATCTAACCGCTCACACCAGTGGCCAAGGCCGCCTAATTCTGGCCCTCACCTGCTTTTCCAGTTCCCACTGTAGGGTCGAAGGCAGGCCACCCCAAGGTGGGCCACTCTGACATGAAAATTATTTTGAGCTGAAAGCAACAAGACCTTGCAGGCTCAGGGATGCCTGGGTGGCTCAGTGGGTTAAGCAGCTGCCTTCAGCTTAGGTCATGTTCCCAGGGTCCTGGGATTGAGTCTCACATCAAGCTCCCGGCTCAGCAGGGAGTCAGCTTCTCCCTCTCCCGCTGCCTGCTGCTTCATCTGCTTGTGCGCTCTCTCTGTGTGTCAAAAAAATAAATAAAGATTTTTTTAAAAGACCCTGCAGGCTCAAGAGAAATTTTCGCCCCTCCTGTAACTACGTAGAAGAATCGAAATTAGCAGTTTCTCCCAGGATGAGGGTTTTTAGCAGAGAGAAATTTTATCTGAGTGATCCACCTGCATTACAGAACATACACCTAATTTACCAAACAACTGCTCTTCTTCTTATTGGCCAGTGAATTGTGTTCCTTTCCTCTGAAGTCCAAGACTCTTATCCTACTTCTCCTTAGTTCAGGATGCTTCCGATATGTACCTGATAGTTGTTTCACATTATGTGAAATGAGACAGTTCAGGTATATACCTCATTTTGTCTGACTGTCCTTGGAGTATCCATGTCTGTGTGGACCTATTAGATCTGATTTTCCCCTATTACTCTGTCTCATGTCAATTTGATTCTTAGTCCAACTAGAAAGACCCTTGAAAGGGAGAGGAATTCTTTCTCCTCAAGCCCATCATGTCACCCCAGGGATCTTATGCCCTAGTAACACTGAACCATTCCACATTCCCAGACCTTGTCCTTACTCGGTGCCTTTTGTTTAGCTGCGCCTCCGTCAAGGATGTTCTTTCCATGCGTCTCTGCCTAATATACCCCAACATCCTCCAAATCCCACTTCCAAACCCACAACCTCTAGGAAGTCTTCCTCAGTCCTCATCGCTCCTCTTTCCCACAAGAACACATCCCTCCCTTCACTGCACATCCACCCTCCTTTATTGTCGTGTATGTAAACCCTAACTAGGTTATGACTGATCTCATTATAGTGCATTTCCCCCAATAACTTTGAGGTGCTCTAAGATAAGGCTCTTGCTTTTATTAATACACCCAGGTGCCTAACACAAAGCCTGTCATGGATGGCTGCTTTCCTTCTTTTTCTTTGGGATGGCCTTGGTGCCCGGTTCACATTAAGGGTAACCATGAGCTGGAAGACTAGAAACATCAGCTTTGGCTATGTAAAGGTCAAGAAAGCTTCTCTGCTTTTATCTGCTTAGAGAAAAATCCTAAAGAGTACACTGTTTGTATTGAAGTAATCCCAGAATTCTGCTCTTCTTCAAATTAATATGAAACAGCAGAACATGGTGGTCAAGTTAAAATAGTTTTTTGGGGGTTTGTGAGTGTGTGAGAGAGAGAGAGAGAGTGAGTGTGTGTGTGTGTGTGAGAGAGAGAGAGAGAGAGAGAGAGTGTATGTGTGCATGTGGGGAGAGAGAGAGAGGGAGAGAGAGAATCTTAAGCAGACTCCACACTGACCACAGAGCCCAGCATGGGGCTTGATCCAAGGATTCTGCAATCATGATCTGAGCCAAAATCAAGAGTCAGATGCTTAACCAATTGAGCCACACAGACGACCTTTAAGGTAATATTCTCATTCAAAATCAAAGTTCTTAAGGACAATGAACTTTAAATAAATATCAGAAGATTTTACATCTGGATGAAAAGAGATCCAGGTATTTAAAGAAATGGCAGGAGGGGATGCCTGGGGGGCTCAGTCAGTTAAGTGTCTGCTTTCAGCTCAGGTCATGATCCCAGGGTCCTGGGATTGAGTCCCACATTGGCCACCCTGCTGGGTGGGGAACCTACTTCTCCCTCTGCCTGCTGCTCCCCCTGCTTGTGCTCTCTATCTTTCTCTCTGACAAATAAACAAAAAAAGAAAAAGAAAGAAAGAAAGAAAGAAAGAAAGAAAGAAAGAAAGAGAGAGAGAGAGAAGGAGAGAAAGAAATGAATGACAGGAACTAGTACCTAGACTTGGCCTGTCAGCCCCATGTTCTTCGGCTCTACTGGCTCTTACCTGGACCAAATATTGCTTAAAATAAGGAAACTCACAGGCCAGGCCTCAAAATTGACTTAGCAGATTGTTGTAACGAACCCCAAACCTTTAAAGAGAAACAGTATGTGAAAAGTATTTAAATACAAAAAATTGAAACTGAAGTATAAAAAATGTGTTCCCTGCCCCATTGTGATGGTTGGTTATACGCATCAACTTGAATGGACTAACGGGTACTCAGGTAGGTGGCAAAACATTACTTCAGGTATGTCTGAAAGGGTGTTTCTGGAAGAGATTAGCATTTGAATCAATAGACTGAGTAAAGAAGATTGCCCTCACCAGTGCAGGGGGCATCCTTCAATCCACTGAGGGTCTGGATAGAACAAACAGGTGGAGGAAAGGTCAGTTTTTTCTCTGCTTGAACTGGACATCCATCTTCTGCCTAAGAACATCAATACCCCTGGTTCTCGGGCCTTCAGGTTTGGACTGGAGCTACCTCACCAGCTTTCCTGGACTTCTAGCTTGCAGGCAGACCTCTCAGCCTCCATCATCTATTGAGCCAATCCCTCATAATAGATCTTTTTCTGTTTATCTATATATATTCTATTGCTTCTGTTTCTCTAGAGAACCCTGACCAATACACTCATTAAAAGACCTTTTAAACTCATGTGTGGATACACTAGATATTTGATAAAACCAATGAATGAGGAATTCATGGTATGTGAAAAAAAAATCTGTCCTTTCAACTTATAACTAAGCTAACATTCACTTTTTGAAGCATTGCCCAGACCTGATGTGAAATATTGGGGATAGGGAGCAAATGGTCAAGAAAGAATTCTTGGGGCATCTTCAGTGCAAAAAGGTGGTTTTATTAAAGCACAGGGACAGGACCTATAGGCAGAAAGAGGGGCACTGGCATTGTGAGGAGTGACTGATTACATACTTCTAAGTTGGGAGGGGGTTAGAGATAGTGTAAGTCTCTAAGGAATCTGGAAGCAAGGTTTCCACGACCTTGAGGGGCTAGCTGTTGTTAGAAAAAGGTAATTTACTATCTAGCAAACCCTTAGTCCTGAGACCCTTCAGATGTGTACCAGTGGGGCATATGCTTGGAGGATGATTGCTAACATACATCTTGGGGTGGGGGTGGGGAAGATAAAGGAAGCTTCCAGAGGGATTTTTACAGGATCCTGGAGGTTGGGCTAATGTCAAGCTAAGGTTGCCTTTTGCCTCAGTAATGTGTTAACATGGAGGCAGCTAAGCTCTCTGAGCTGTGAATGGGGCAGGGACTTGTGAATGGGCAGTAAGGTATAAACAAGTTTAATTCTTTTTCTTTTGCCTTTCTTCTCCACATCAGAACTACTAGAGGAAAAGAACAGAGGGCCAGAGCATAAAGGTCTCACAAGGTCCAGGTAATATGGAAGGCGCACCTTTTGAGGGGTCCAGAGGACTGAGCTCAAGCACCTCAGACACGGGTTCTGGTCATCCAAGCTGTCAGGCCTCTAGGTCCCTGGTTACAAGGATGCAGTGGAGAAGGGGCTATGAAGGGGCCTGAGCGGGGCCGGAGTGAGGTGGAAACTGCACCCACAGCTGAGCATGCCTCCTAAGGGAGACCGCCCCTCTCTGGACCCCATGGCAATAGAGTCCTGACTTCTGGGGCACTCCTGCGTGCACTCTTCTTCCAAAGTGCGGAAGGTGAGGGTTACCTCCAGCCTCTTCCCAATGTGTCCATTTTCCCCTGTAGACTTCTCTGGTAGGAGCAGGCCCCTCTGCCCATAGCCACAGGTCAGCACTGGAGCAAAAGAGGGAAGGTACTCTCAAGACACAAAAATAACGGCCTTGTCCCACCTCCTAGGTATGATGTGATTATTATTATAAAAGACCACTTTCCAAGGAAAACCTTTGTCTTTACTGGGTCCTTAGGCCCCAGTTCTTTTGTGCCCCTTTGCCGATTTCAGTGGACAAGAACCTTTATGGGAGTGTGTGTGTGTGTGTGTGTGTGTGTGTACACGCGCACACGCGCACTCTGGTTTAGTAAAAACCTCAGATTTCAACCACACAGAAACCTTGGTCAGCTTTTTTTTTTTAAGATTATATGAGAAAAGAACAAATAATGACAAAAGGAGCTGATGTCAAGAATCTGGCATTTTAAAAAATCACATACAACTTCCAGGTCTATGGGGAGATCAGTGCTTCCTAAGGGTGCCCAGAGTCAAAGGTGCCCATCAAAGATGGTGAGTATCTGCAGACAGGTCAATAAAATGATGGCCTTTAGAACAATCTTGGTTTGAAATAAAAGAAACGACTGGCCAATATCCACATTCTGATTATTCACAGTTAACAGGGTTATCTGAGAAAGATTAAAGGGATGGACCCCTGGATAGAGACAGCTATTAGGATATGTAGGTGGATAACTGACAGGTGGAGAGGGATAGGACATAGACAGATAGCAATGCCACATAGAAGGTAAAAAGTAGAGGCACTGGGTAGGCAGATAAAAGTATCAAATCCAACTGATCTGAAGACACCCCACTGAGCCAGAGCAAGATTGTGTCCGTGACTAAATTCACATGATTAACATGTACCTTCTGGAAGGGTCACCATATTGTCTGACACTTTCTTTTTGGCCCAGAGATTGATCCCAAGGTTCTTTGGTTCAACTTCAGAGTGCTACTTTAAGTCAGTTCGTTACCATATTTTTGAGGATCTGTAAGATGGGGTGCAGCCGAGGCCTCTCTGTGATACACCTAATGTCAGGTTATCAGAATTTCCATCTACCTCACAGGGCTTGAGCAATTTCGAACCGTGACCTTGTATGTTACAGGGTCCCTAATAATTTGAAATAGTGAAATAGGAGATAACAATAAAGCCTGATTTTATATATACAACTTTAAAGCAACTCACTGGAATTAAAAAAAAAAAAAATCTACCAGGACATAATTTCGAAGCTGGGGTAAATTGCGAATGGTGTTTACATTCCTGCCACACGGTAGCGCCACTTAAGCCAGTAAACAGAAATCCTTCCTGGGTCCTATCCGTATTGTCTAAGCCAGGCTGGGGTTTACAGTGTGTTCTAATAATGGTGGTGGCTTTTATGTAGTTTTTGTGCTTTAAAATCTCTTTAAATATCTTATAACGATGTCATCCAAACCTTCCATCAGGGGCAGTGCTACTGAGAGAGCTGAATATCGATAATAATAAAGGGAGCTGTGTATAACCCCATGATATCCTCTGCTGTTTGCTCGTTAGCAGAGACCACACCATAAAATATTAGAGATAATACTGAGAATATACAAAGCAAAAGTATGCTACAGAGGCTGATGATTGATCATTTCCTAGAATGCATTGCCCTAAGAAATACACTTCAGTGAAAATGAGCAGTGAGTGACAGGCACTTGGATTCCTGCCCCGAGAGGAAAGCATTTGTTTAGGGCACATCCCCAGCCTTATTCTGGGAGATCCCTAGTGACCAGACTGTGGCTTAGCTGCTGGTTCGTTTAGTAGTTAGGCCCATGGACCAGGGAGAGACAATCTGGGTTCAAGTCCTGCTCCCACCACTTCCCAGCAGCACGATTTGGGGCAACTCATTAATTCCCCCACATCTTACCAGAAAACTAGGCCCTAAACAGTGCCTGGCTCACAGAGTTGCTGTGCGAGAGCTAAATGACACAATCTAGTAGGGGCCTATCACAGTGTCTGGGACAGAGTAAGTTAGCCACACTCCTCCTCAGTGAGCCATTGTCCCAGCTCAGGGCCGTGCCAAATCCCCCAGAGATGGAGAGTTCCCATCAGAGAGAATTCTTTCCTCTTCATCTCTCTTCATATCTGACACAAAACTAACCACACTCTTCTTGGAAAATCAGCGTGTTATTTAGTTCCTTGCCAATCTCATTTTGGAATCTGTGGGAAAACTTTTGAGTTTTCCTGAAATTGTAGGAAAGGCTGTGATAGCCCCATGAATCAAGGCTGGCAAGATGTTGGCAGAGTCTTCAGGGACCTGTTCTTCCCCTTTGCCATGTCCACCCCTCCTTCTCTGGCCTTCTCTGACCACCTTCTCACATCCCTGGATACATTCTTCCCGCCCCTCCACTGACTCTCAGAGAGCTGCACTCCCTTAGAAACGTCCTTACTCCTTGGCTGGAGGCCTTCTTGCCATTTTTAGGGAACAGGCTATTTTAGAGATGAGTAAAGGGTGAGAAAGGAAAGAAGGGGATTACAGGAACATGTCTCCCCCTCCTCAGAGTAGCATTTAGGTGGGAAGATTTAACAGGGCCTCGGGGCACCTGGGTGGCTCAGTCAGTTAAGTGTCTGCCTTCAGCTCAGGTCATGGTCCCAGGGGCCTAGGATCGAGCCCCACATTGGGCTCCTTGCTCAGCAGAGAGCCTGCTTCTCCCTTTCCCTCTGCCTGCCTGTCTGCCACTCCCCCTGCTTGTGCTCTGTCTCTTATTCTCTCTCTGTGTGCGTCAAATAAATAAATAAAATCTTTAAAAAAAAATTTAACAGAGCCAGTTTTGAGGGTGGGGAGTGGAGATTGCTTCTGATTGCGAGACTGAATGGGGACCCACTAACCCAGCTGCAAAGGCCCAGGAGATGGAGAGCAGGAGGGATGCTTGGAGTCCAGCTCTGCCAGGGTTCGGAACATATCTATTTTTTCCCCATAGACCTCAAAGGTTTTAGCTACCAAACTGCATTTTTAAAAAAGAGTTTATTCACTTTTCCATTATACACACACACACACACACACACACACATACACACACCTGGAGATATAAACGAGAGGAATGTTGGGGTAAAAGAGATACAAGCCTTCCAGTGGTCTAGGATTCAGAGGTCCTGACTTGGATAAAGTTCTGGAAAGAGCCCTGGAGACCTGGACAGTTGCCCTTAACTCAGTCACCAATTTGCCATGTGACCCTGAGAAAGTGAATATTTCCAGCCTTTGTTTGGAAAGTGAGGGCGTCTGACAGCACAATTTCCGGGATCCCGGATGAGGGCCCCCCCTCATGATGCTGTTCTGCCCCGACACCTGAGACACTCAGTCTTTGTCTCTTCCCTAGCTCCTTGCACAGCTTCCCACACAGACACTTGATAGGTTCGGTGTTCGATGAGTGAATAATAAAAACATTGTCATTGCTGGCCATGCCCCATCTGCCCTGCACCGTGCCAGGGACCTTTATGGACATTTGTACAATTCGGGCAACACCTCAAGGTGGGATTTCTCTTTAACCTCTGATGCAGGAAGTTGAATCAATCACAATTCTTGGTTAACAGCTCGTTGCTGTCATTGGTCCCCGTGATGCTCTTTTCTGCTTTGATCCCCCACGCCCACCACTAATCTCCGCTCCTTTTCCCCTCCTCTCACAGGCATCTCTTCTAACTCCTTTGATACATCTGTACGTAGGCATGTATTCTTGTAAAGTGTGTTCTCTTGTTTTGTGTGTGCTTGTGTTTTGTGTTTATGTTCATGGTACTGTGATATCCGTGTTCTGCTTCTCATGTTTTTAGCCAACACTGTTTTGCACAGTCGACCCTGTTGCTATATGTGTGTCCAGCCATGGCCTCTGCCGGCTGTCAGAATCCCACAGCTGCAGCCCCCACAGCTGACTCATCTACTCCTCCGGTAGGGAAAACATTCAGTACCTTGCTCTCTGCTACCAAGACACCACCACCATGAATATCCTCCTACACATCCCCTTCCAGGTTCCCTGTAAGAGAATTTCCCTGGGATATCATTCAAGAGCAGCCTTGCTGGGTTATAGGGCACAGGCAAAACAGAGTTATCATCCCAATTTTTTTTTTTTTTTTTTTTTTTTTTTTTTTTTTTTTTTAGAGAGAGCATGTGTGTGCATGCGCTCCTGGGAGTGGGGGAGTGGGAGGGACAGGGGAGAGGGAGAGAGAATCTTAAGCAGGCTCCATGCCCAGCACAGAGCTGGATTCGAGGCTCAATTTTATGACCCTGAGATCAAGACCTCAGCAGAAATCAAGAGTCAGACGCTTAACCAACTGAGTGCCCATTTTAGAGCTGAAAAGCAATGCTTACATTACACAAACAGAAATTGGGTATCAAGATTCATTTCCAGAATTTCTGTCTCCAGATCCTGGTCTAGTTCCAAGGTGCCTCTATAAATAACTGGTCCAAGTCAGCTCAACAAGCAGTTTCTCTGTTATGTGGATCTCAGTAATGAACTCAGATAAACCGACTGGGTTGTCTAGACATCTTGGCATTTACTATTGAGGGTGTACTTGCCGTGGTGGGTACATTGTCCCGAGACTGTGGCTTGAGGAACTTGGCCTTCTCTGAATTACTAACAATCTCTTGCACATTACAGCAAAAGCAGTCAAGCGCATGTCCCACGTATCATCTTACTTCTCATAACAACCCCAAGAGGTAGGAACAGTCATCATTTCCATTTTATAGCAAAGGAAACTGAGGTTCAGCATCATTTAGCTCCGAAGTGGCAGGGCTAAGAACCAACTCCAGGGCTCTGGACCCAAGTCTGGTGCAATTTCCACCACCACCCCCCACCCCCTCACCCTCAGAGCTGGTAGCCTAGGAAAATAAGGCTGCCCACCACCACCCACCCACCCACCCCCGCAATAGTCAGGCATTTGGATGAGATCACTAAAGCTCAGAACCTTGAACCAGTTGTTTGCAGATCCTGTCTGCAGACGTCTGGCTTCAGCAGCGCCAGCCCCAGTCAGGAGAGACCCCAGCTGGCACCCAGAAGATGGACATGGTGCCCGGGAGAGCTTCTCGCCTGGGCGATTCTGGAGCTGCCAAGTTCCACGTTGTCCTGGCTGGTGGCAGCAAGATGCTGCGACCTGAACCAAGGAGGGAACAATCTGGCTTCTCTCTCCCAATCCTCGCCCAGACAGTGACAAATGTCAGTGATGACAAAAGAAAAACCAATGGCCTCTGCTTTTGAAGGCTTTCCTGACAAATACTTCCAGTTTACTTCGTTCCATTCCATTTGGCTTGCAAAGCCAGATGCTTTAAAAAAATGTACTGTGGGGGCGCCTGAGTGGCTCGGTGGGTTAAAGCCTCTGCCTTCGGCTCAGGTCATGATCCCAGGGTCCTGGGATGGAGCCCCGCATCGGGCTCTCTGCTCAGCGGGGAGCCTGCTTTCCCTTCTTTCTCTCTCTGCCTGCCTCTGCCTACTTGTGATCTCTGTCTGTCAAATAAATAAATAAAATCTTTAAAAAAAAAAATGTACTGTGGTTCTATTGGACAAACATTTTCTATCTACCCTGCGCCAGGAAGGGGTGCTCAGCATGGAGGTTTTCAGTGATTACGCTCATGAGCCACAAGACACTGAGGCAAGTCACCCCTGCGAGTGGTGGGCGCCATGCTGGTCCCTGCTGTGTGAGGGGGTTACAGGGTGAGCTTAGCCCAGAGCGAACACTTGATGGGCAGGTTTTGGTGGCAAGTGAGGAAGGTGGTAAATATGAACTGTTATGGGGAGCAGATGCTGTCTGGGGAGAGCCAGGAGGCCCCATAGGCTCTTCTGAGCAGAGATGGTACGTAGCTGATACTGAGCAGTAGGACAGTTTCCCTGGGAAAGAGGCATAGGCAGCAGAGGGAAGTCTCGGGGGACACAATGATGATCCTGCCCTGTGTGACGTGCCACCCCGTGCAGGTCTCTCTCAGGCTCTGCTGACCTGGGGGTACACCTGTGTGCTTCCAAGCCTACCTTCCCCCAAGACTAGAGTGCCTGAGGCCTGGACCTGTGGTGTCTGCCCCTAGCACGGGTACATCCACAAGGGCAGTCCTCACTAGAGATTTGTTAGGTGACTGAAAAACACAGAAGCATAAAAAGCCTGAGGCATACAAGCAGTGGGGAGGAGTTCTGTCAGCTGGCACGCCGAGCAAACATGGGGAATGGCAGGGGTCAGACCTGGAAGTTAGCCGTGGTTAGGCCATCAAAGGTCCTGTGGGTGGGTGGGGCATTTCTCTGGATGGCTCAGACTAGGGTGGCAGCAGTGAGAGAGATGAAATGTGGGGGAAAGAAAGGCCCCGTCCTTAAATGGATTTGTGGGGGTCAGGGGTTAGCGGAAGCAGTTGGGGACGGCATGCTGCTGCATCTGGCTCACAGCTTTGGGATTATTTACCATGTTTTCCAAGAGTCAACAAATATTTATTCAAATGGGGCCTCTGACGTTCTGCTGTGGTTGACTGGTTCCCATCTTGACTTCTTGGCATGGATGGTACTTGTATTGGTCAGGGTTCTCCAGAGAAACAGAACCAACAGGATAGGTGTATACCACAGGTATACTTGTTTGTGTGTGTGTGTGTGTGTGTGTGTGTACAGAGAGGGAGAGAGAGACAGAGATTTATTTTTAAGAAATTCATTTTTTTTAAGGAACTCATTTATTTTTAAGGCTCATATGATTATAGAGATGCAAATCTGAAATCTGCAGGGTCGGACAGCAGGTTGGAGACCGAAGCAAGAGTTGAAGTTCAAAGACCATCTGCTGGTAGAATTCCTTCTTGCTCAGGGGAGATCAGCCTTTGTTCTAGTCAGGCCTTCAACTTACTAGATGAAGCTCACTCACATTACGGAGGGCAATCTGCTTCACTCAAAGTCCACCAGTTTAAACATATTCTCATCCCAAAACACCCTCACAGAAACATCCAGGATAACTGATCAAATATCTGGGTGTCATGGCCTGGAGAAGTTGATGCATTCAACTAACCCTCACAGTACTCTAGAAATCAGCCGCATTCCTGACATGGGCAGGCCGTCTACAGCAGTGCCACACTCACTCTCTCTTTCTCTCTCTCTCTCTCTCTCTCTCTCTCTCTCTCGGGTATTTTCACACTCCAACAGGGTCACTGTGGGGAAGATCTCAGGGGCTGTCTCCAGCCCTGTATTGCTCCCATAGGCCACGCCATCCACTGATCTCTCCTCACCCCAGGCACCAGGACATGTATGTAAGGAAGCAATTTCTGTTGTCCTATCTTTAAGTTCACTTATCCTTCCTTCTGCTGCTCAAATCTGCCTTTGCATCCCTCTAGTATATTTTTCACTTCAGTTATTGGTTTTTTTCATCTCCAGACTTTCTTTTTGCTTGATTTTTACATTTTCTCTCATTGTACTGGCATTTTTATTACAGACATCATTTTCTTCACTTTCTCCACATCTTCCCTTGATTCTCGGAGCATCTTTAAGACGGGCGTTTTAACGTCTTCATCCAGTATAGCTGCCGTGAGGTCTGTTTCAGGGACACTTTCTGTTCATTTTTTTCCCCCTTTGAATGGGCCATACTTTCCTGTTTCTCTGTATGTCTTGTGATTTTTTTTTATTGGAAATTGGACATTTGAATCTAAGAATCTGGTAACTCTGGAAATCAGATCCTCCTCATTCCCCGGGGTTTGCTGGGTTTTGCTGTTATTTTTATTTACTGGTTTTTTGTTTTGATTGTTGCAGGCTGTCTGTGCTGAGGCTCAGCCTGAGGTATAAACAACATCTTTTCAGGTCTTTTCTGGGCAGGTGCTTTCATATTCTAATTTCAATTGAAAATTGTTATTTCTTTTCTTTTCTTTTGTTTCAACGTCCTAGTCATTAATGTCTGCCTCCCAAAAGGGAAAAAAGAGAAAAATGAAGGGCGGTGGGTACCAGCCAGTAAAATTCCCAGCAAGTTATTACAGCTGGAGGGGGAGGGGCTTGCAACAATGGTGGGAGGTGTGACAACCATGGCAGCCGCCCCTTTGTACCTTCTGTGATCATCAGCAGCAGTCGGTGTCAGAGCACAGACATTTGGAGAACAGGATTCTTGCAAGTTGTGCGTAGTCTGCTCCAGGAACACACGCACAGCTGCCTGCCATGTGGCTGGGGCTGGAGGGTGGGGGGAGGGCAGCTGCTACTGTGCTAAGAGCTAAAATTGATCAAAATTCACTACAAATAACTGTCCAAGTCTTTCCTTGATATTTGCAAGCCTTAAACAGTCTCCAGAGTTCCAAGATAGTTACATCAGACAGATTCTTCCAGTGCGATTGTCATCTAGGTGGGGAGACAGATTCCTGGTGCTTCCTACTGCTCCATCTTCCCAGAATCCCCACTGGTGTTTAGTCTTAGAGGATTGTTTGGCTCATCAGATGGACTGAAAGAAGAGGGCATTCTGGGTAGTGGGAATAGCATGTGCAAAGACTGCAACAAGATTGGGTATGAGTCTGCTGGGGAAACGAAGAGAATTTCAGTACATTCATGGGACAATGGGAAGAGGGGGAAGGGGCAGGAAAGTAAAGAAAGATGGAGACAAGAACAGTCTTTGGCTTTTGTGGTAAATAAATTCTCAGGGCAGAATTCTTGCTGTTATGAAATTCAAAATTGTTTTCGAAACATAGAATATACAGTGATCCACCAAAAGCCCAGTGTTTGAAGTGTTAAGTAAATGTCATTTGTTCAGCTTTTCTAAACACAGCTATAAACAGAGCTAAACAGAACTTGGAAAGAATACTTTGAAAAATTTTTTTAAAAAGGCAGAGTCAAGGGGCCACCTGGGTGGCTCAGTTGGTTAAGCAACTGCCTTTGGCTCAGGTCATGATCCTGGAGTCCCAGGATCGAGTCCCACATCAGGCTCCCAGTTCCATGGGGAGTCTCCTTCTCCCTCTGACCTTCTCCCCTCTCATTCTCTCTCTCCCTCTCTCTCTCTCAAATAAATAAATAAAACCTTAAAAAAAAAAGGCAGAGTCAAAAAACTTCTTGCTGTTTTCATGGAAATGATCTTCTCTGTGCTTTGGAAATGGTGCCTACCACCTAGCATAGAGAACAGAAGTGGAGGGTCCTGTGGTCCAAGCCACTCATGGGCACAATAGCCTCTCAGGAGCCTCTTCTGAAGCTCCTTCCTGCAGGTCCTCTTCCTTCCTCACCTCTGTTACTGCCAACCTTTCTCCTCAGGAACAACCCAACAGCCCAACAGCCTGTTTACCCACCATCTAAACAACCAAGGAACCCCATGGGGAAGGTAGGGGTGGTGGGTAATGAGAGTAGTTTGCATTCCATTTTATGGGCAATAAGTAATAAAAACACAAGCTCCAGTTGTGCCTTTAGCTCAACAATAGCCTCCAAGGTAAGTGGAGCCCCATAGCCAACACCATCCAACTTCTGCCCATTCTGTGTGGCTCCTGAGACTTTTCACAGCACTGGTTGTAAAACAATAGCATGCCATCTGCATCTTTAAGAAGTATTAAGGTCTGTTCAATGAGGACCATTTTTAAGGGCATTTATGCCCTCTGACTGAGTTAACCAGAATGTTCTATTAACTAGAAAATTCCATTTTTCAAAGAATTCAGAATAACCAAGAGTTCGCTGGAATCTCCTTTAAATAAGTGTTCTGGATTTACTTCCCTAAACTTCATCTAAGAACTTGGAGTTGCAGCAATACATCTCACCTTAACCTAGAGGGCTATTCAATCACTTGACAATCATTTATTTAGTGTCTGCTATGTGCCAGGCACTGTACTGGTTGTAGTGGTTCAACTTCACAGGCGATGCTCAGAACCAAGGTGTAGAAGCCAAGTTCACTCAGCTCAGCAGAATAGAGACTGCCCAGTGGAAATAAAGATCCCAATGTGAACAAACAGGGACTACCAATTTAGAGCTTGCTGTAACAAAGGAGTCAGTTCCCATCACTTGCATTTGACAAGAGAATCAAAGGCAAGCACGGGAGCCTGAAAGCTTTATAGTAAAAAAAAAAAAAAAAAAAAAAAAAGAGGGCATCAGGGGTGCCCCTCAGGGGTGCTGTTAGCAAAGGGAAGCTGGAAACAGCTGACTAGAAGCAGGGCCTCTGTATGTGACTGGCTTGGAGACGTCTTTGGCTTTCTCTGACTGTCCTGAGTTGGATGTTGGGGGAAAGAATAGGAAAGTTGACGGTCATTGACCATGTCCTGACTGTTCTGGGCTGATTACTGTGGAGCTTTGTGGTTTTTCTTCCCAAGCTGGTTGCTGCAGAGGTCGTGGGTCAGAGCTTCCCTGATTTTCATTCTCAGACTATTTGAGATGTTCATCAAACAGGACACAAGCCAGAGGCAAAATTGGGCTAAGAAGCAAGGAGTGGAGTTGAGCACAATGACGGACAGACAGACAGCAGACACTGGAGTCCATGTTCTGCCCAGTGAGGCTGGGAGACAAGTCTGGAACATCAGACTTCTGTTATGGCTCATCCTCAATTCCTCTCTATTCATCTGTTCACTCAACAAACATTTCTATTTGTTAATTCTGTGTGAAAAGTTGTCTTCTGTTTCCTCCATGACGCTTCCCCCAGTAACCACCACCTGTTATCAGGTGTCAGCTGGCCCCTCTCCCCCAAGTTTCTGAATCTCCCTTCCTCCAGTTTCCGAATTCTCTTAAATGGGTTGAATGGTGTCCTCCTCCGCCACACACACCCAAGGGAAAAAAAAAATTTCTACATTCTGATCCCTGGAATCTGTGACTGTGACCTTATTTGGTAAAAGGGTCTTTGCTAATGTAATTAGGTATATAGGATAGGATCATTTCCAATTATCTGGGCAGGCCCTAAATCCAATGATGAGTGTCCTTATAAGTGAGTGAGAAGGGGGCACCTGGGTGGCTCAGTGGGTTAAGCCTCTGCCTTGGGCTCAGGTCATGGTCTCAGCGTCCTGGAATCGAGCCCTGCATCGGGCTCTCTGCTCAGCAGGGAGCCTGCTTCCCCCTCTCTCTCTGCCTGCCTCTCTGCCTACTTGTGATCTCTCTGTCCAATAAATAAATAAAATCTTAAAAAAAAAAAAGAGTGAGTCAGAGGGAGACCACACAGACACAGAAGAGAAAGCAGTGTGAAGATGGAGGCAGAGATTGGAGGGATGTGGCCACAGACTAGGGAGCACCAAGGATTGATTCTGGTAGTCACTGGCAGCTGGGAGAGAGGCAAGGACTGGATTCTCCAGCAGAGCTTCTGGAGCGAGCATGGCCCTGCTGACACCCGGATTTAGGACTTCTGGCCTCGAAAACTGTGAGTGGCTAGATTTCTATTGTTTTAAGCTACTGAATTCTGTGGTGATTGATTACAACAGCCATAGGAAACAAAAACAGTCCCCCATAGGAAGGAGTTAACTTTTGTTCAGGTCATATAATTGTATGATTTTGAATACTATGTTCATACAAACACTGTCAACATCACCTAAAATTTTTTCAGAAGAAACAAACAAAATACTCACGGTCCTCACCAGGCATATCGATTATTTCATTTTCTGCATGTTCTCTTGTATTTGAAACACTCATAAGGATTGTAAACCCAGTGTTGGCCATGCCTCCCACTCATTCTCTTTTACAGTGGAGACGTTGTCCCATGTGGCTTCATTGTCTCCACCATGATAGTCATGGTTGCGGTTCTAGAGCTGGATAGCAAGTTTTGATTCTTTAATCCCCCCTCTCGTTAGGTATCCAGGCTATTTTCATGCTTTTTGTTACAGATAATGTTACAGTGAAAAAAATCATAGGAATAAAAACCACCATTTGTGGTGCACCCATGATGCCTCATGCTCAGACACTTCATAAAGTTTTATTTAAGCCTCTCAATAAAGAATTATTTGAAGAAAAAAAAAGGCTTACTTAAGGGGGAGACAGTTATTATAGATGAAGAAAATGGGGCTCTGAGAGGCCAGTCCACATGCCCCCACATCCCATGACATTAAGAAGCAAGAGAGCCTGGACTGCGATTTGATCTTTCTGACTCCAAAGCCCAGACTTTGTCATTAAGCCTCACTGCCTCCCAAAAGGTAGTACAAATACAAATTTTAATTTGTCTCATAGCTTCAAGCCACATTTCCAGGAGTAAGATGACAAAGTCAGGAGTTAAACACTTGTCATGTTCTGAAAACATATGTCATAACCACCTGGGCTGGGTAATTTCCATCCTGCCTCCCCAGCTGCATCCACTCGGCATTCTTATCTGCTCTGCTCTGTGATCCAGGAGGCTGAACCCAAGTGCCTTGTCCTCTGGCTTTAGGTTAGAGGGAGGGGTGGAGCAGGGAGGGGAGAGCAGTTGGCTATTTCTTGCTTTGCCTCATCTGCTCTAGCTGCAGTTTGGACCCTCGCCCTCTAACCCACCACTCCTGGCTTCAATCCTCTCTGGTTTCAGCAGTGACAGCTTCCTGCCTCTCCTCCTTTGCCCACATATGGGTGGGACTGGTTCTCCTGGTGCTGGCCCCAGAGTGCTTCACCATCTCAAGTTCGCTTCCTAACTCTGCCCACTCTTCCCTAAGCCTCCTTGGTCTCTCCAGTGAGTTAATCTTCTGAGGACACCATTTTTCCTGCAGAATGGTTGTACTATTCACAAGTTCCTTGACCATGAATGATCCCATTGAAGTCTGAGGTCTGGAAGTGCAAGAAAAAGTTGCCGGACAGGTGTGGCATCCCTTTGGATGAATCTTTCTGTCCCATCCCCCAGCCATGACTTCTGCATGAGGAGTGTGGGCTCAGCTACCCTGTCCTCTTTCCCCGGGTAAACACCTCTTCTAGACAGAGCCACCTTCCAGGAATTGGGGATTGGGACCCAGAGGCTACTATTCCTCATGATGGCACTAAAGCAGAAAGGGTAAGCAGGTACTGCTGGGTCTGGGACCAGTGGTCCACATGGCATGTTATAACCTGCTCTGTACAGAAAGACAGAATACTGAGGGGATGCAGCGAGAGAAGCAGGTAGGAGAGAAGAGATCACTCTAGAAGGGACAGAGAAGGAATCTGAACTCTCGACTTTTTAGTTCTTAGTTCTAGACCCAAGTAGCCTTGTCTTCAGGCCCTCCAATCTCCATTTCCCTTCTCACAGATCACCCCCCTTTGGTTTGAGCTAGTGTGAGCATATCTCTGTTGAACCACATTTCCCCTGGCAAAGACCTATTTGCCACATGACCTAGAGGTTCAACTTGACTTTCTGGGGAGAGCCCCACCTATGGACCCCATGACAGGTGAGCAGGCTGGAGGCTTTATCAGCCTCTATTACAGGACCCCTGTGTCTCACGCCTGGGAGGTACAGGGACGCCTGGACATCATGGCGCTCCCCAGTCTGGAGGGGCGGGGCATGTGCAGCAATCTGACCACGCTTAGGCTACTGTCTGGAGGTGGAGGGCAGGGAGGCTGTTGTAACACGCTGCCCAGCAGTGTCTCCAAAGGTGTAAACACTGTGTATACTCTTATCTGAAGATCATAATCAGGCATGCAAAGGTGTTATTCACAAAGGTACTCTTCCAGCACTGTATATAATACTATAAATTTAGAAATGAACCACATTTCCGACTATCAGGGATTAATCAACTAAATGGTGGGACAGACATTTGACATATAATAAAGCAGCCACTAAAAAAAAGCCTTGGGGAAATTGGGTTATTCATAGGAAAAGATGCTCATAATATATTAAGAAATAATATCTACAGTAGTTAAAACACAGAAGCAATCCAACAGTCCATTGACAGGCAAACAGATAAGCAAAACATGGTATATATGTACCATGGACTATTATTAAAAAAAAGAAGGAGATCCTGTAATATGCTTCCAGATGGATGAACCTTGAGGACATGATACTAAGTGAAATGAACTGGTCACAAAAAAAATAAAAAATAAGAAAATACTGTACTCCACTCATCTGTGGTCCCCCAGGTAGTCAGATTCACAGAGATGGAAAGTGGAAGGGCAGCCACTGGGGGCTGCCGGAGGGGGGTGGGGAGTCCCTGTCTAATGGGTAGAGAGTTTTGGCTTTGCAAGATAAAGAGTTCTGGAGATGAATGGTAGTGATGGCTCAACAAACGAATATACTAAATATCCCTGAATTACACTTAAAAATGATGACCATGGGAATTTTTATGTTGTATTTCACCACAATAAAAATTTTTGGAAACAAAAAGCAACATGTATGTGATCCATTAATTTTACTTCTGGATATATACTCAAAAGAACCAAAAGCAGGAGCACCTGGGTGGCTCAGTCAGTGAGCATCCGACCCTTGATTTTGGCTCGGGTCGTGATAAGGTCATGAGATCAAGCTCCACACTGGGCTCCATGCTTAGCTTAGGATTCTCTCTCTCCCTCTGCAACCCCACCCCACTTGCATGAGCTCTCACTCTCCCTCTCTCTAAAAAAAAAAATAAATAAAAGAATTGAAAGCAGAGACTCAAACAGATACTTGCACAACCATGTTCATAGCAGCATTATTCACAAAGAGCCAAAAGGTAGAAGCCACCCAAGTGTCCATGGATGGATGGATGGATAAACGAAATGTGGGGTATACACACAATGGGAGATAGAAGAGCCTTTTTCTACTCTTTGCTCATGTGCGACCTTAGTCTCTCCACTCTTCACCTTCACCAGGGGACAACATCTGTTCATCAACAAGACTAAGCCCAGCTGAGACCTCCTCCAGGAAGCCTTCCTTGACCCCCCAGACTGTGTTTGGAGCTCCTCCTTACCTCCAAGTCCCCTCTGTGTGGCACATGGCACATAGACCATGAGCATTTGAGGCAACGGCAGGTCCCACCAGGCCCAGCTCAGGTGGGTACTTGGGTTAGCTGAGCTGGAAGAACCCATCTCCTACTGGAGCTGGAGCTGAGTTCTTAACGGAGAATACCCAGTGCTTGCAGTTAGATGTGCCGCTTAATTTCTACCCCATTTGGAAAATGACACCAGATTTCCATTTTCCTAAAAAGGGAGAAAGACCATAAATCTAGGGTTTTTTTTCATCTTGCTTCTTTCTTTCATGATTTCATGGTGAAAGCAGAAAGGTTCTGACAGAGGCTGTGCTCCTGTAGGGAAATAAAATTGTGGTGTGGTAGAGGACACACAGCCTGGGAGTCAGATCTGTGGATGGGACTTTGGGGTGGCGGGGGTGGGAGGGATAATCCTAAAAGAATGACTCCACTTCTCTGTGACTTAAGTTCCTCATTAAATTGCAGTAATAATCTCTGGCCAGACTACTCTGCAGGATTATTGTGGGAGAAAATGATATAATGGATAATGAAAAGATGGAAGAAAGGGAGAGAAGGAAAAGGATGGACAGATGGAAAGAGATGGGGGGGGGGAAGGGAGGGAAGTGAATAGGGATGATGGACAAGAGAAGGGGATACAGACAGGGCGAGGTGACCAGATTTTTAGAGAGCCAACTCCAGGGTACAGCAATATCAGAAAAAGAAAAACAAAAAAGGCCAGAAGTCCACAGTCCTTCCCTAGACTTTCCAGAAGCCCTTGTAGGAGAAACCAGGATAGGAATTAGTTGGGTAGGGTTGCCTGGGTGGTTCAGTCAGTTAAGGGTCCGTCTTCAGCTCAGGTCATGATCCTGGGATCCTGGGCTTGAGCTCCCAGTCCGGCTCCTTGCTCAGCAGGGAGTCTGCTTATCCCTCTGCCTGCCACTCCCTCTGCTTGTGCTCTCTCTCTCTTTCTCTGACAAATAAATAAATTAAATATTTCAAAAAAAAGTTGGATCAAGCATGTTTAACTTCATGGTCTGTGTCACTGGATCCCAGTGAATTTATCCTAGCAACAGGGGGATATCATAGCAGGAAATTCTTTCAAATTGCATTTTGTCCTGGATTTTCATGATAAAACTTTTCCAGTCTCTGGAAAGACTATCTCATGCGCCCAGTTTCACCATTGAAAATATTAACTCAGTAAGATAATTAGCATTCTAAACTGACTTGATTCATTATTTTTTAAAGATTTTACTTATTTATTTGACAGAGAGAGACAGAGTGAGAGAGGGAACACAAGCAGGGGGAGTGGGAGAGGGAGAAGCATGCTTCCCGCTGAGCAGGGAGCCCGATGCGGGGCTGGATCCCAGGACTCCGGGATCATGACCAGAGCCGAAGGCAGACGTTTAATGACTGAACCACCCTGGTACCCCTTCATTCCATTATTTTTAAAGATTTCATTTATTTATTTGAGAGAGGGAGAGATCATAAGAGGGGGGGCAAGGAAGGGTAGAGGAAGAAAGAGGCTCTCCAGTGAGCAGGGAGCCTGATGCAAGACTCAGTCCCAGGACCCTGGGATCACGACCTGAGCTGAAGGCAGAGGCTTTAACCCACTGAGCCACCCAGGTGCCCCAAAATTGATCATTTTGAAGGGTAAAACGTAACTTTCTTGGCAAGTGACATATCTGCATATGTCCTGTATTTGAACTTTGTCAGTGTTTTTCACCTGGACTTGAGCTACTCAAGGGCAGGGAACCCATCATATGCTCACGTAGTAAGTAGGTCCTCATCTCTCTGCTAATTAATTAAACAGTAGCAGACACCGGGGATACCAACAGCTGATAATGGATCATGAATGCCTCTATTGCTATATTGTTCCAATATTTCTTATACTTCTACTACATGCCAGGCATTGTTCTAGGTGATGGGGGTACAGCAGGGCACAAATATTATAAAATGTAACCCCACCTGCCCCCCAACCAAACACACCACTGATTTGTCTATTTGAAAAAAAAAAAAAAAGAAAAGAAAAGAAAGGGAGGAAACAAGGAAAGACAACACTGCCTTACAGTGCACATTAGGATGTGGAAGACAGGTTCATTTTGAGCTTTCTAGCTGTGTGACCTTGGAAAAGTCACTTGACCTTTCTGCCTCCATTTCCTCATCTGTAAAATGGGGATAATGGAAATATTTAATAAAATTGTTGTGAGGATTAAATTAATTAAGACATGTAATGTGCTTAGAATAATTCCTGGCACATGCTGAATATCCAGTAAAGGCTCGCTATTTATTGCTGCTGCTGGTTTAACAACCCTGAGTGAGTCACCTCACAGACCTGTTTCAGCTTTCCCTGTAAGATGGGGAATAATAGTAACATCTCCCTCAAGGGTCAAGTTCAAATAAGAGAAGAAAGTGGGAGCACTTTATAAACTAGGGACTCAAAGCTTCTGGGGGCTAGCTGTTTAGGGCAGCAAGGGGTTTTGTGGCGGAAGGTGGTAGAGACTCACGGGGACCGTAAGCAGAGCGCAATGCCAACACCAAGCTCCAGTGATTGTGGTCATGCAGATGTTTCCAATGAAGCCACAAATCCAGATTTTTATGTACAATCTCCAGTTTCTAAATGTTGGCAATTAAGTCAGATTTTTGGTAAACACTTCGAGAGCCAATCCAAACAAGGGTGCAGGCTGCCAATCTGCGACTTGTTATAAACTTTTACAACTATCACTTAATAAACCAAGGTAGGGGGGAGAACTGTGCAAACAGCTGATGTGATACGCCAGCTGAAAAGCCAAGAAATAACTCACATGAATTGGGTGCCACGTGTTGTGCACATTACAGCAGTTGAGTTCTCTCAGTGATCCCAAGAGCTGGGCAGAAGCATCACCATTCTACAGTTGGGAAACTGAGGACCAGAGATGCCGAAGGTCACAGACCTGGTGGGCGGTCTGGAGGGTTGGATGCCATGCCTCTGTGACTCCCAAACCCAACCTCTTTTCACTTTGACAGTGTGGCAAGATGAGCAGCATGGTCTTACCTGAGCCCACACGCCCCCTGACTTCATTGCAGAACTTAAAATGCCAAAAGGAAAGCTACCTGAAGACCATTAAAGTTAACCGTGTTTCAACATTCGGTACCTAAATTGGCCCTCACCTAGAGGGCCAAGAAGGTCTCGGGCATTAGGGAGACCCCTTTCAGTGAGGCATCTGGATCTGGATCTAGTACAGACTAAGAGAACTAAGCACACACTTCGTTCATCCAACAACTATTTCCTGAGCACCTACTCTGCGCCAGACACAATATTAGTGTTGGAAATAGAGTGAGCAATGGAAATTAACACCCTTACCCTAGTCTAGTGGGGGGGGGGGAGAAGGAAAAGTAAACACAATAACATCATTTCAGGTATAATAATTGTCGGAAAGAAAAATAAAACAGGTTAAGAGGCTAGAGTGTGAATGAGGTGCTAGCAGGTTATTTCATGGAACACATTTCTTTAAGATTTTTTTTAAAGGAAGTAATACATTTATATGTTAAAAAAAATCAAAATGATAAAAAAAGATATACCTGGAGGGGTGCCTGGGTGTCCAACTCTTGATTTTGGTTCAGGTCTTGATATGGAGCCCAGAGCCCGGCTCTGAATTCAGGGCGGAGTCTGCTGGAGTTTCTCCCTCTGCGTCTGCCTCTGCCCCTCCCCCCTGTTCACATGTGCACGCTCTCTAAGTAAATAAATAAATTAATTAATAATATCCTTTAAAAAAAAAAACCCAAAACATATACCTGGAGAAGCGTCGCTCCAGCTTCTGTGTATCCCATTTTCTGATCCAGTAGATCTCAAAATCCAAATCTCTGGTTGGCCATCTGGGAGCTTGTTAGAAGTCATTTTGGGCTCCATTCTAGGCCTACTGAATCAGAAGCCCGGGGAGCGGGAGCCAGTAATCTGTACTTAACAAGCCCTCCAGGTGATCTCAGTCTAGGCTGAAGTTTAAGAGCTGCTGCTTTCACCTAATTAATAAACATTTCCCTTTATTTCTCACATACCCTGCTAGCGCCTCTGTTGTAACTACTCATAACACAAATATCCATGTTTGTTTTCCTCCTTCTTATCCAATTACCCTTCTGCACCTTAGTTTTATTACTTAACATATTTTAGAAATCCTTCTGTTCGACACCAAGTTCATTACTTTCGATACATCCTTAACGCTCCATTGTGCGGACGCACCATAGAATATTTAACCAGCTCCCTCCCACCTGACGATGGTCTTTTTTTGTCATCTTTCGCTATTACAATGTGCTATTTGGCGATCCATAAGCTTGCGGACGTGCCATTTCACGCTGATGCAACAGAGGACGGATTCCTAGAGGCCAGATGTGGGAGCGAAGGGAGGTGAATTTGGAAATTTCATAGCCGGTGCTTGCTGCTCCCAGAGGATTCCGCTGTTTCAGCCACAATGAATGAGAACGTCTTGTTTCACCTTGAATTTACCAATAAGGTGTGTTGGATTTTTGCCAGTCTGTCGGGCAAATCACTGTAGCCTAGTGTTGTTTTAATCTGTACTTCTCCTATTTGAAGGCAGTTGACCATTTTTGCATACGTGTAAGGGTCATCTGTGGACTGCGCATTCTTGTCTCTTGCCCATCTTTTTCTATTAGATTGACGGTCTTTTCCTTCTCTATTTCTAGAAGCTTTGTATATAATAGGGGGATTCGTCCTTTCTGACATGAACTGCAAATAATTTTTCCCAGTTTGTCACTTGCCTTTTGACTTCATGGAGCTTTTTTGCTTGTTTGATTTACTTTCATTTCCAATTTTTAAAATTAAACCTAAATGTTTAGTGTCTGAAAATCTGAATTTTGGAACTCATCCAAAATCAATTACAAGCTCACTAGGGCCTTTCAGAAGCAAGTGACCAAGTCTTGACAAAGTTTATTAACAAGTCACAGATTGTTGTTGTGACACAGCACCCTGTTTGGATTGGCTCTCGAAGTGTTTAACAGCTTGACCTGTCAATGTTTTGAGACCCAAAAAAGGTTAGTCTTTTGTCTACAGTATATGTATACAAACATTTATGTAGTATATACTATGTGTCAGGAACAAATAAAATTTTTTTTGAGTTGTATATTTTTCCTATAATATATATTATATTATATAATATTATAACATATATATTATATAATATCATAGTATAATTTTTCCTATAATATTTCATTACAAATACTTGCCACTGTATGTAATTATATCCAATGGATGAAATATTTTTCCATGGATGAAGCCAGGAATACAATATACAGTGCAGGGTGTAATTTTCTTTATTCCCCCAAAGAACAAATTATTGTAGGAAGCAAGTCCTGATTTACAACTGGAATTCTGGAATGCAGCCCATTTGCAGGTTCCAAACAAGTGGTTTGGTACATGTTATGTCTGCAGCTCAATGCTCAGTGCTCACTGAATACTTTGGAGAACTTGTGCATTGATTGATTATGGAGAAGGCAGACTGGGTGCCTCAGGTGTGTAAGTGCCACATGTGTGCACAAGCTGTTCTCGTGGTCTGGGCTTCCCTGTCCCCATTCTCCAAAGCCTAGGCCTTGGGAAGCTGGGCTCTTGTCACTTCTGGGCCCAGGAGGGACCATTTCCTGCAGATGAGAAGTAGACGATTGGCCAGAGCCTGAGAATGGTCTTGGAGTGCAGAGTTCATAGCCATCTGAGCTGACCCAGCGTCAATGGCTAGGAAGCCCCCTATGACCATAAAACCCTCCTGTGAGCTCAAGATAACCCTTCTCTCTCTGAAGCTTCTGGGAAGAGACAGAGGCATAAAAGAGAAAATAAACTAATATTTTTATTTTACATCTTTGGTCTTCAAAACCATTGTGGTAAGGTCAGGGTACCATGAATCCCCATTGGTAGCCTGAGGAAAGAGGCTCAGAAAAGAAAGAGCCTGTTTAGGGTCACAGAATTAACAGAGACCTGGTCTAGAATAATAACAATGTCAGTAACAGCTAACAGTTACAGAGAGTTTGGCCCCGAAACTGCTGAGCTGTTCTAAGCATGTGTGGGACAGATATGGTCTGATAAAGCCGGTGTGGCCACAGCAGGAAGCAGGAATGGGACTTGAAAGAAAAACGTGTATTAGGCTCACAGATCCCAGCGGGGGTGTGGGGGCCTGCATGCCATGGGGCAGGGCCACAGGGGACAGCACCTGTACTGGTCAGGGGACAGAAAAGAGTGAGGGACAGCCTAGGCCAGAGCCTTTGTTGGGGTTTCTTCAGGAAAGATAAGGTAGGGGAGGATAAACTGTTTGAGTCATTCTGGAAGGCTCTGGGCTCTTGGGGTAGCCGCTTTTGCTCTGTAGGCCACCCTGGGATGACTTAGGGCCTGGTGTGTGAGGGTTAGGTAAGGAGGTGGGTAAGGGGGTGTAGACTTGGGACTCACTGGTTTGCATATCCAAGGCAGGCTCATGGGTAGGGTGATACTGTCTTTAGGACTCAGCTAGCTCTGGGACGGGCAGCCTCTTCCTGGGTCTGCGAAGCCCCCAGAAGCCAGAGCATCATGGATATAAGCAACTGTAGTTAATGTAGTTGGCCCTGTGATGAATGGAGGCCAAGTGGACAAATACAGCATCTAAGAAAATACACAACATAGTGCTTTTCATGGGCAATGCTATCAAATTGCTCATTCTACCACGCCCGACCCATGGTGCCTCCCTGATGTCTGCCTGTACCGAGTGCCAGGGCTCAGGAGGGAGTGGGAGGAAAGGCAACCACACCTTCATCCCTTCCCCTGGCTGCCTTCCTGGCTGCTCCACGTGGACTGGAAACTCTTCTCTGCAGAAGCCAGGTGCTTTGGTTCACCTTCAAGCAGGAAGGTAAGAAGTGCTGGGGTCCAAATCCTGGCTCTGCCACTTGCTAGCAGACTGTCCCTTGGAAGGTCAACATATACAGGCCTAAGTGTTCTTGCTTGTAAAATGATGATAATATCTTTCTCATGGGGTTGTTGCAAAGACTGGAGGAAATCATGTCTGCCAAAGACCCAGCACAGAGTAAGTGTTGAGTGAGTGGGGTTCTCTTGGGGTGTTGCTTGAGACCAAGGCCTTTAACCACACCAGGGGAGGTTCTTTCTTTCAGGGTACAGATATGTCCTCTCTGGTCCAAGAAAGTTATTCAGCCTCCACCAGTGAGAAGAAGGAGGTATTCTTTCATTAAGTGTGTGAGGAATGACGTCTGGGTGGGGAGAAAGTCTCACTCCTGTTTGCCTAACCTGTCCAACTGCTTCAGAATCCATTAAATATGGTGGTAAATATGGTGGGACTATTCCTTTCTTGTTGAGCACAGGCTGGATTGCAGGAGAAGCTGGCAGGACCATCAGTGTCCGTACTTTACATTCTACATATGTGGAGATGTTTTGTGTTTGACAAGAAATCGAGAACCCAAAACAGTTCACCTTCCACTAGGACATATGCCTGCTTCTACTGGCATACTGAAATGTCCTAGTTCTGTCTGGCTTTGAAAGGCAGAACCTTCTTTCTCTGTCATGTTTGGCTTTCTTATACCAAACAACAAATGATGTGAATGACCTGTTAAAATCGTTAATATTCTCTGGCATCCCAAGGGAAAGATGCTGCCTAGCCAATTAAGATGCCCTTAGATTAGGATGAGGATGTGAGCCTGACTGGAAGGCAGGGAGGAAAGGTGCTGTGCAAAGAAGCTAACTTCGAGGCAGAATTTATTATCTCAACATGTCAAATCTTCCAAGTATACGGTCCCTGGACATACTCCCAAAAAGATACCAGTATCAGACAAAATAGACTTTAAGGCAAAAAATATTTACAGAGATAAAGAGGGTCACTACCTTATGATAAAATGATCAGATCACACATTAATGAAAGTTAGTAACACAACCTTTAGATCCATAAATCACAAATTGAAAGGACAAGAAGAAAAATACAAATTTCCTCTCATGTCAGTAGGTTTTAACATGACTCTGCTGGTAATTCCTAGCTCAAACATATGCAAAAAATAAGTACAGATATAGAAGATTTGAACTAATGTTTTCTCTCTTTTTTACAATTTTATTTATTTATTTGAAAGAGAAAGAGAGAGAGAGCACATGAAGGAAGTGGGAGAGGGAAAAGCAGAATCCCCACTGAGCAGGAAGCCATACCTGGGGCTTGATCCCAGCAGGACACCAAGACTATGACCTGAGCCAAAGGCAGCGGTTTCACTGACTGAGCCCCCCATGTGCCCCAGAACTAATGCATTCTCAAGTTTGGTTGAATACATATAACAGTGTGCCAACATCGGTAGAGTGTACATTCTGTCCAAGCATATGCAGAATGTTTATGAACATGCAATATTTACTGGGTCATAAATCACATCTCTACAAACCGCAAAGGATTACTCTTATTAAGTCTTTATTCTCCATTCACAAACAGGTTGCTAAAAATCAATAATAAGTTTTTTCAACAAATATTGCCAGGACAATTGGATATCTATAAGCAAAAAGATGAATTTAGACCCTTAACTCACACCACACACAACAATTAATTCAAAAGGGATCAGACCAAAATTTAAGGCTAAAATGATAAAGCTTTTTAGAAGAAAACATAGGAGAAAATCTTCTTGACCTTGGGTTAGGCAAAGAGTTATTAGATATGACACTTAAAGCATGATTCATAAAAGAAAAAAAATTGATAAATCAAACTTAATAAATTTTTGTACTTTAAAAGACACTAGTAAGAAGATAAAAAGGTAAGCCACAAACTGGAAGAAAATATTTGCAAATCCTAATTCTAATAAAGGTCTTATATCCAGAATATATAGAAGTTTCACAACTCAAAAAGAAGACAACCCAAATTTTTAAATAGGCAAAAGATTTGAATAGACATTTCACCAAAGAATATATATAAAGAGCTCATAAGCACATTAAGAGGTGTTCAGCATCATTAGCCATGAGGAAAATGCAAATTAAAACCATAAGGAGAGGCCACTTGGTAGCCACAAGGATGGCCATAATCAGAAAGACAGACAGTAATAGCTGTGGGAGCTGATGTGAAGAAATTGGAACCCTCACACATTGCTGGCAGCATTTAAAATGGTGTATCCACTTTAGAAAATAGTTTGGCAGTTTCTTAAAAGTTAGACATAAATTTATGTTTAACAACCTAGTAATTTGGCTTGTAGATATCTACTAAAGATAAATGAAAACATGTGTCCACAGAAAGACTTGCACGGGAAAGTTCACAGCAACAGTAATCTGAAAAACAAAATGTTTGCTACCCATACCATGCAATACTGTTCACCAGTAAGAGGAATGAACTAATGAGAACATGCGACAAACATGGATGAACTTCAAAAATATTACCCTCACTGAAAGAAGACAAATGGGAAAAAAAAAAGTCCACATACACAAAAAATATACAGTAAAGGCAAATGTATGGAGAGAGGCAGCACGTGGTTGTTCGCCTGGGGATGGAGGTGGGAACAGGGATGGACTAGAAATGGGCGTGATGAGTCTTTTGGGGACGATGGAAATGGTCTATGATTGGATTGTGCTGATGATTGCACAACTCAGTACATTTACTAAAAACCACTGAGTTGTATGTTTAAATGGGATGAATCATATAATATGTAAATTATGCCTAAATAAAGTTTTTTAAAAAAGTAACAAAAGATAAATAGGAAAACCTTATGCTGAGAAGTTAAGGAACATACGTATAAAAAAAACCCCCAAAAGTAGGGGCGCCTGGATGGCTCAGATGACTGGGCATCTGCCTTCAGCTCGGGTCACGGTCATGGAGTCTTGGGACTGAGTCCGGCATCAGGCTCCCTACTCAGCGGGGAGCCTGCTTCTCCTTTGCCCCCTGCTTGTGCTTTCTCTCTCTGTCAAATAAATAAAATCTTAAAAAAAAAAAAAAAGATCTAAATAAATGTAAAGATACACCATGCTCATGAATTAGAAAAGTCAGTATCATAAAGATGTCAAATCTATCAAATTGATCAATAATTTCCATGCAACTACAATAAAGGTAAGAATTTTTTTCTGGAACGTGACAACTTTTTTCCCTAAGTTTTTAAATGCCTTTATTGAAGACTTATACATTCCTGAAGAGAAAGAAAAAGATAGAGACTTAACTGGCAAAGTGTCAAGAATTATAAAGTTACAGGATGCCTGGGTGGCTCGGTAAAGCGTCTGCCTTCAGCTCAGGTCATGATCCCAGGGTCCTGGGATTGAGCCCCGCATCAGTCTTCCTGCTCAGTGGAGAACCTGCTTCTTCCTCTGCCTGTGTTCCCCCTGCTATGCTCTCTTTCTCTTTGACAAATAAATAAATAAATGAAATCCTTAAATAAAAAGAATTATAAACTTACAGTCATTAAGACAGAGTGGTGTTGACAAATATATACAGAACCCAAAAAAACACTGAACTTGGTTTTATTACAGGGAAGGCATTTAGTTCAAGGTGAAAGGATAGATTTTACAACATGTAGTTCTAGGACAATTCGCTGACCTTAAGGAAAACATAATTTTTGACTCTTACATTAGTCTTTAACCAGGCTGGTCAGACCTGTATGAAAAAAGTAAAACACAACTTTATAGAAAAGTAACTTTATTAGGGTAGAGAAGATTTTTTAAAAAGGACAAAAACAAACATAAAGAAAAAGATTGATACATTTGATTATATTAAAAATTATATCTGAAGATAAAGATAAGCCATCAACAGGGAAACTTTTATAAATAATGTGTTAACATGCAGATTATATGAAGATCAATATGAAAAGACAAACAACCCAAATAAAAATGGACAAAAGGAATGAGAAGATATTTCACTGAAGGGGAAACACAGATGGGTCACAAACACATTAAAATGTATTTAATTTCTGCAATCAGGGGAATGCAGATATACTCTATAATGTAATACTATTTCATGACTGCCAGACTGACAAGAGTTAAAAAGTAATTAATACCAAATGTTGGAGAGCATGAGGAGCAGTGTGGGAACTTTCACACATTGTGGATGAATGCAACAACTGGTAAAAGTAATTAGGAAAACAGGTAGTATTACCTAGTAAAGTCGAACATCTGCGTAACCTAATGACCTAGTAATCCCGCTGCTAAGTATAACCTAGAGAGTCTTGCACACACTATGTAAACATCCAAGAATGTTTATAGTGACATTGTACATAATAGTCAAAAGTTGGAAAAAAACACAGGTGTCCATCAACAAGATATGACAAATAAATAATATTCCATTCATACCATGGAATGCTATATAGCAAAGTAAAAAATAAATTACAGTGGGCCCCCGGGTGACTCAGTTGGTTAAGCCTCTGGCTCTTGATTTCAGCTTGGGGCATGATCTCAGGGTCGTGGGACTGAACTCCACATCAGGCTCCGCATTCATCGGGAAATCTTGCTTGGGATTCTCTCTCTTTCCCTCTGCCCCTCCTCCCCAATGTGGGCACTCGCGCTCTCTCTTCTGTCTTTAAATAAATAAATAAATCTTTTTAAAAAATAAATTACAGCTACACTTAATGACATTGAATCTCAAGAGCATGATGTTGAGTGAAAAAAATTCAATGTGATTCAGTTTACGTAAGTTCAAAAACAGGTAAAAGCAAATAATTTAGTAAAATCTATACAGAAAAGCAATGAAATGATTGCTTTGGAATGGAATGGAATGGAATGGTAAGACACAAAACAGAAGAGAAAATAAATAAAATAACAACTCTTATTTTTGTTAAAGATTTTATTTATTTGAGAGGGAGAAAGAGAAAGTGAGAGAGACAGCATGAGCCTGAGGGGAGGGGCAGAGGGAGAGAGAGAGAGCCAGACTCCCTACTCAGCAGGGAGCCGGATGCAGGGCTCGATCCCGATCCCGGGGCCCCAGAATCAGGACCTGAGCCAAAGGCAGATGATTTACCAAATGAGCCATCCAAGTGCCCCACCCCTCTTATTTTAAAGAATCATCACATGAGATGGTCAAGACCTCCGTTCTTAATTGTGGCGTCCTTAGATTTTATTGTTCATAGCTTGGGGCCAAGGCAAACACAACACTCCTTTGCTAACATAAAATCGCCCTGACCCATAACCCTCCTCAGAGTTTGGATGCTGTCAGTGGTCAGGGAGTCAAGGCAGCCTTACTGAACCCAAAAGGAGTTAATTTCGACTCTTGACCTCTTGATTCTTGAGCTAATAAATAATCATTCTTAGCACTGTTGCCCATATTGTCAGCCTCAAGTGCCACATTCACCATCAACCAATCAGCCATTAATAAGCTCTGGACTTAACAGTGAGATAAAATGAGATTTAATTACAAGTCAGGGCCAGTTTACTGTTAACCTTACGTAAGTCCTTTTCCTTTGCTGGCCCCTCTTCCCTCCTCTGTAAAACTTGGCTTAGTCTAGATGCGAGTACTTGACCCTTTTGAACACGTACCTTCTTCAGAGAAACAGAAAAATTTCACACTTCTCAGAGATAAAGATGTAGACTTTACAGGGCAACAGTCTCCTCTCTCCTGACCTTGGGAATTTTCTTGGCCAATGGGGTTAGGTAGAAAGAGCTCCACTAGCCAAGAAGGTTTTGTTGAGCTTTACTCTGTTGTTCCTGGAGTTAAAAAAGAGAGGATTTGTGTTTATTTTCCAAAAATAAAATTATGCTTTTTAAAGCAAAACCTCTCTCAGACGTTCTGCCATGGCCCCCAAGAAGTGGGGCTGCACCCCTCCCTCCCAGAGCAGAGAATCACTTAATTAGATGACCAGTCTGTGGTTGTGCCAGCTCTGGTGTGGTCTAGGGGCCTGAGAAAATCCAGGAAGGAGGGCTAATGAGCCGCTCTCCTGAGCTCCTCATTCCTGCCTTCGAGAAGGCCCATCTCTGGTCTGAAGATTCTCCAATCTGATCATTGCAAATCCCTCTTTAGCCAAGCTCTGATGGAGTGGTTCCACTGGCCAGCCATCTGCACCATATTTTCCTGCAGAATCAGCCCCTTCCCCTTCCCTCTGCCCCAAGAAAGGGAAGTGATCCAAACACGGGCCTGTGGGATGATGGGGAGGGCCTGTGTGTATCTCGGCTTCCCTCATGGCCGGTTCTCAGCCCGGGTTTTCCTTAGCCTTGCCCACATGAGTGTTTTCAGGGGTCACTGCCCACCCCTAGATTGGGGGGTGGGCAGGCACCCTGGGAGAGAGGGTCTGGAAAAGATGATTGAGGGCCCAGTGCCTTCCTCCCCTCAGCCTCATTCTGTCAGTGGCTTGAAGCCCTCCTGCTCTGTGCCTTCACGACATCATCTAGCTTTTGTTTGTGTTTCTTTGGGAACAAGGAGTTTACTACTTCCAGAGGGAGCCCATTGTATTGTCAAACATTCACGGTTGTCATATTCCGAAATGCTAAAGATTCAGGCCTTAGAAATCATGATGCAGCAGGAAGGAGGGGAGGTGGGAGAGCTTTTGAATAAATTGTTCTTTCGGCTTGAGCTTTCTTAATTGAGGTCTCTATATCTTGCAACCATTTACTGAGCAGTTACTACATGCCAAGCCCATTAATGATTTTTCATATAAGATTCTAAACTTCCCCAACCACAATGAGTTAGGTATAATTAATATTCTCATTTCATGGACAAGGAAATAGAGATCCAGAGCAGTGAAGCAACATGGCTAAAAGTTGCATGGCTAGTTAATGGTGGGGCTGAGGTTTAAATCCCCATTTCTCTGGCACCCAGACCCTTGCCTCTCCCATGCTGTTTGCCCGCCCCACGGCCTCTTTATGGCCTCATGAAGCAAGGAGTCATCTCTGAGTTGAAAAAGCCAAGGCTTGGGAAGGTCAAATGACTTCCTGTTTGCGTGTTTCAGTGTCAGAACATGAACCTGAATCTTTGCCCTTCTCCTGACTCCGTCACCCTCTGCCCTGAACCTCCATGCATCGCCAGCTCTCCTCTTGACTTTTTCCAGAAAACAAGGCTCAGTCCATTTCTCGTTCAATTCCTTAATCTGATTTTCTAACATCTGTGGCCTCCAAGGGCCCAAGATCATCCATTCTCCAGCCACCAGCCACTGTGGCTCTGTAGACAGCTATCCTATGTCCCTCCCCCTCCACCCCCCACTCCTCCCACCCCCATCTTGTCTCCCCTATTCAGCAGCCGCTAACCTTAGCACCTTCCCAAAGGACATGAGTGCCTGGCCACCAGAGGCAGCAGAGAGCAACCTGAACGCAGATCGTAGGGGAGGTGGTGGCAGTGGAGGGTGTGGCTCCGGGAGAGGGGTGAGGGTCTACTCAGTTTCGGGTGGGCTTAAGGGGTGGGGGCAATTCTGCACCATAAAAGGAGACAGAAGCTGAAGACTAACAGCCAATGACAGAACTCTTTGAGAAACGTTCCCGGGTTTAGGGAGGACTGAATAGGAAGGGACAGACCCCAGGTCTGTTCCTGACTTGGCACCTGATTTCCAAGTGGCCCTGCCTGGGCTTCTTTACTTCTCTGAGCTTCAGAGAGTGGAGCAGAATATCTCTGGGGCTCCCTGTGGGCTCTAGGTCTAGCTTTTGAACCCTGGATCCCTGACTTTAGTGTCTGTGTGGTCTGAAAAGGAGTGAGATATCACATGGACCAGACGTGGCCTGCAGTGTCTCCTGTGCCTGCTGTGGGGCAGGGCAGGGCTGCGTTGGGGTTCAGGTGCCTGCTGCCATAAAGGGGAAGGGTAGACATCAGTATGCCGTATGAGAAAACTGAGACGCAGGATGTGTTATCTGAAGTCACACAAACAGTTGGTCTGGGAGTCAAGATGCAAACATAAGTCATCTAATTCTGGAATCTGTGCTCTTAATCACTACTTTACATGTTATATCTTAGTAAACATGCTGGGAGCAGAAGCAGTGAGTGATCAGGCATGCAGAAAGGAGAGAGAGAATTCTGCTGACAACTGAGCACCTCGTCCAAATGGTCTTTGCAGCCCAGCTCTGCTTCTGCCCATGGGTTCTGTGCAAGCCTCACCCTCTAGTCTTACAAACAGGATTGGTTCCACAGGCAGCTGAAGGGTCCTGTGCTTGGTTTAATGCTCTGCCGTCACCATCTCTGAATTCTTAATAATTTTATCTTTGAACTTATGGTTCATAAGCAGAGTCTGGTAGACCAGTGGAGCACCACGTGAGCAGAGAAGGCAGGTACAGTACACATGCCCCTCCAGTTTCTTGCCGCTCTGCTTGTATTAGCGTCTGCGGTGCTCTGTGAGCTCAGAATTTGGTTAACTGGCAACACATGGACATTCAGCAAGACTCAAAGCCAAGTCCAAGGAAAGCATGTTATGTCTATAACTGAGTGAGCAGGGGCGCTGTTCGCCATGAGAAACCGTGCTTTCCTCAAACCAGAACTTGCTTTGAACACAGAAAGGAGAAGATGGCATTCAAAGATGGCAAACAGCCAAGGAACCTTATCACATCCTTTCTCACCGGTGTAAGTTCCCTGCGCTAGCCAACTGCCGATGCTGAAAATGATGGAGGAGAGAAAGGAAAGACAGGGCTACCCATATAGTTCCTCTGCTTCTCAGTCCTTCCTTACTCACCAGTAAACCTCAGGTGGACAGAGACCCCTGGGCCCCAGCCCCTTCCTGTCTGCTGCTCACCATTGCTCCTGCTGAGGGGGAAGAAAAGACCAAATGGCCATCCTGTTTGGTTAAGAAAAAACAAGTCCCCCGGGAAGACTTAGCCCTCACCTGAGATGCCTCCCTATAAATTATACTTCCGCACGAAGGGGGCCAATCGGCCCTGAGAGACCACGGAGACATCCTGTTACCATCCCCCACCACCCATAACCCTAAAAACTCACCCCTAACCCTGTCAGGTCCTCAGCCTTTGGGAAACGATCCCGCTGAGCCCGCCAGCGATAATAAAGCTGTGTTCTCCCTGATTTCCGTGTGCCGCTTGGGTTTCCTCAGTTGCTTCAGATTTTCCATAACAAGCCAAAGGTAGAGAATGCATTGGAAGAATGTGTATGTATCAAGAGGTGAAATAAAGATAATTGAATTAGTTTCATACGGTGTTTGCACTGTTCTGGTTAAGTACAACACATACACACACACACACACACACATATGTACTGCTAAATACAAACTGTGTAATTTTGGTCACTCTGCATACAAGATAGATTCTCCTATGTTTGCATTTAAAACTGGCACTGCAGGGCGCCTGGGAGGCTCAGCCGGTCAAGTGTCCGCCTTCAGCTAGAGTCATGGTTCCAGAGTCCTGGGATCAAGCCCCACGTCGGGCTCCCTGCTCAGCAGGAGTCTCCCTTTCTTTCTGTCCCTCCCCCTGTTCATGTTCTCTCTCTCTCAAATATATACATTAATCTTTAAAAAAGAAAAAAGAAAGAAAGAAGGAAAAGAAAAACTAGCCCTGCAAATATAAAGATGAATGGGAAAATTCATGTTAGTAATCTAAATTTTTAATTTGTATTATTTAAGAATGACATTAAATAGCAAACAAAAAACACCATAGTAAGTTGAGAAAGAGACTGCAGAAGAAAGAAAAAAAGCATATTTTAGGAACTTTAATGCACCTTTTTCCTGCTTTTTGAACAAAAATCTCCACATGTTCCATCTGCATGGGTTCCACAAATTATGTTATCAGCCTGCTTATAAATTCCTTTTTTACCTAAGGCAGTTTGATTCAGTTTCCTGTTATTTGCTATCAAGAGTCCTAACTAACTTGGAATCTTAATTTGAACTTGCTGGGGTAACTTTATATCTTGCCCCAGCTGTTGTATTTAAACAAATGGAGGTGTGATGCAGTGTAAAGAACACGGGCTTTTATAGATGCAGGAAAGAGGCTCCGAGAGGTTTACTTTTGGGGCAAAGTCACAGAGCTTCCAAAAAGAAGATCTGAGACTTGAATCTGGCTCATTGCGGCGATAAGGGAAATGTTCTGTAGCTGTGCGGCTCCATATGGTGGCTGCAAGCCACGCATGGCCCTTCAGCCCTTGTAATGTGGTTCCTGCAACCAAATAACTGAATTTTAAACTTTGTCATTAATCTGAATGTAATAGTGTGACCAGTACCATTTTATCAGATGGCCCATATCCAGAATCTACGCCTTTACCCTGTAACCCAGCACCTGATCAATACTGTGTTTGTAGAGGGGCTGGGGTGCTCACTGGTTCCCTCCGGTATATGGCTCTTTGACAGAACCTGGCACATAGTAGATGTTCAACAAACAGCAGCTAAGTGGTTTCATGGATGTTCAGATCCAGTTTCTAGAGATGAACAGTCTAGATAGGAGGGGCCGGAAGGTGCCATGACCATCACTTTACCCCCTGTCTGAGGCAAACAAGGGAAAGGACCAGCCTCAGCAGAGATTAGGACAGCCCCCCAGTGACTAACACTCGCAGGAATCCACACCAAGATGGCTAAGTTGTCCACAGAAAACCTTCCCGGAAGGACCCAGCCTGTAGTAGGCTGGGAAGGCATGTCAGGAAGGAGGTTAAGGCGCCTCTGGTATGTCTCTGGAAAGCAGCCAACAAACCAGAGCTGTCATCACCAGAACCCAGCTAGGAGCTCAGACAGCTCGACCCAAACTTATTTTGATACGTGGTGGGTGAGGTGAGGTCCCAGGCCAGCCGGCCACTCCAGGACACTGCTCCATGGCAGGTTCCAGAACCAGCCCTTGCACCTCCAACCTGGGCGCCTCTTTCAGAACAGGCTCTCCTCTTGCCTCCCCCTTGACTAGCACCCCCCTCCTTGGGTTAACTCCTGGCACATTCAGGTCTCTAAGTGACCCCTCCTCCAGGAAGCCTTCCCACCCCTGCCTCCCCGGGTTGAGTAGATCCCTCTGCTGGTGCTGGAGCACCATCAATCATTAGCAAAATCTATCTTGCAGCCCCTGCCCCATTACATGCAACACAGAGCTGCCCTGGTGGAAAGAGCTTGCCTACAAACTCACTTCCACAGAGCGGGGCGGCTGCACTGGGGACTTGTGACTTGGGGCTCATTTTTGACAAGACTGTTTTCTCTTCTCTGCCCGTAGCATCTTAATCTGTGCAGCTCAAGTTGCCCAGGAAGCATCTCGCAGACTTCCCGCTGCCCATCAGTTTCAGCTGCTCTGGGGGGTAACTCCTTGCTCCTTGGGGTGCCCCCCGACCCCGCAGTATGTCCTTCAGTATGTCCTACCAAGCGACGTGGTAACAGACAGAAACTTCAATCTGTTGTCATAAATACTTCCTCGTCAGAGCCACTCAGAAGGGAGCCAGGGTTAGGGCACAGGTGGCGACCGCAGAAGGGCCTGAGCAGGAGGAAGAGAAGGAATGCTGTATCTCAGAGAGTCGGGGAAGACTTCAAAGTCGACAGGCACTGGACCTGTGCCTTTGGAGTCAGAGCGAAGGACATTCCAGGCAGAGGAAACAGCGTGGGCACAGGGGGGAAGGCCGGAGAGAGCTGTGGGGCTGAGAGACTCGCATGGGTGGTGTCTGAAAAGCTCCCATGTCTGTCGGATGCAAGGAGGTGATGTCCTGGGGAGGTGAGCACACGCAAGCCTGAGGCCCTCAAACACTTCTCTAAGGAGCAAGGACTTCATCCCAGAGGCTGGAGTGTTCCAAAGTTGTGTTTCCCAAACACTAGACCCATGGACGTCTCTGCTGCAGAAGGGGGCTGAGGTTCTGCATCCGCACTTAGAGACTTCCTCCAACATATGTCAGTATCGCACAACTAAACAGTGAAACGGACAGTAACTCCTTGTGCGTGTCTGCAAGGCACCAGGCGATACTCTGAGCACTTAGCTCGCGTCACCGTATTTGACCCACATCACAATCCCATCAGCTAGGTACTGTGGTATTATTCCTATTTTATAGAGAAGCTAAGCGATTTGCCCAAGGTCACATAGACCAAAAATTTGAACTTGAGCAGTCGGACTTTGAATTGTTCTTGAGTAAAGAACCCACTTAACTTTGTTTCAACCAGCATTTCCCAACTTGTTTCTAATTACTAAAAAAATTTTTTGCATATCTTGTAACATTGTAAGGCAACTGAGTCTGTGGGCAACAGGGAGCTATTAACGGGTTCTTATCTAGGACCCTTTCAATTTGATTCGCAAATATCCTTAGTAAGCTCATTCTCAGTCACTTACATGTGAGTGTGAATTGGTCTTCTTTTAGAGCCCCCTCAATTTTCTTACAAGCTTCCTGAAGGCAAGTACTGTGTCAACACGTTGCTGTGTCCCTAGCACCCAGCACGGGTGGCATGACAAGGTGCTGTAAAAACGTCTGATTGAATGAGTTGTAATTTTGCCTGTTGAAGACAATGGGAACAGAGGAAAGAAAGGCCTAGAGTCTGGGAGGTAGGGGGTGGTACCGTCAGAGGGGAAAGGATGGGAGACAGAAGCCATTGTGGGGTCACCTTGGGAGTCAGAGTCTTGAGGCTGACATGGAGAGCAAGGCACACCTGCATCAGGGGCGTGGCTAAGGGCCAAGCCTGGACATGGATTAAAACATGAATCCAGGGACACCTGGGTGGCTCAGTGGGTTAAAGCCTCTGCCTTCGGCTCAGGTCATGATCCCAGGGTCCTGGGATCAAGCTCCACATAGGGCTCTCTGCTCAGCGGGGAGCCTGCTTCCCCCCCGCTCTCTCTGCCTGCCTCTCTGCCTACTTGTGATCTCTGTCAAACAAATAAATAAAATCTTTAAAAAACAAACAAACAAACACACACGAATCCAAATATCCAAATAAAAGAGAATATTTTCTCTTTTAGACAGTAACTAAACCAACTGATTAACTGGAAAATGAGGCATTCCTTGGACTGTCATGTCAGAAAATTCTTGGTTTTAAGAATCAGAGTTGGAGAAAACATACCTCACAGACTTGAAGTCATTCTACCCTTACTCCCCAAAGTTACCAGCAAAGGGCAGGGCCTTCGGAAGTTTGGCCTGTTGAACAGAGGGGTCCTTAGAAAGCACTCAGCCTGGTTCTCTCTCATTCTTTTTTTTTTTTTTAGACTTTTTACTTATTTTCTCAGTAGGCTCCATTCCCAATTTGGGGCTCGAATTCACAACCCTGATATCAAGAGTCACATGCTCTACTGACTGAGTCAGCCAGGTCCCCCACACCCACTGCTTCTCTCATTCGAAGGCCAGCAAGACTGAGGCCCAGAGAGGGTGAGGTCACAGAGCTGGTTAGGTTGGGACCAATATCCAAGGGTCCCCTCCCAGTTGGGAGCTCTGTGCGTAGCTTAGGGCCTACACCCAGCCCCCTCTGCCTGGACCCCGCAGTTCCTTGGCCCCATCCTCTCCACCGTCCTCCTTGTTCCCTGTGTCAGGGGAGGCAGCCCTTTCCCTCCCTGCACAACCCCCCTACAACAGACTGCACTCCCTGCTGCCGCCTGACTGCCCCTAATGAGATTACAGACTCCCTAGGAAACAGACTAGAGTTAATTCCCTCTAGCTTTAAAGGGCAGTCCAGGCCACGAGAAAGAGCAACCAGGAAACCTTTCTCAAAAAATTGCTAAATGTGGACAGTGATCCTCACAGCCCTCTCCCCTGTTCCGCCCAGCACGGTTCAGCCCTGCTTTCACAAAGAATCTTGGGATGGGACGCTGCACCAGCCCCAACCAAGCAGACACCATTATTATGTTTGTCTTATGAATGGGGAAACTGAGGCACAGTGCCCAGGGTCATACCACCCAGCTGGTCAATGGCAGAGCTGGGACTTGAATAGGTCCCTTGGGCTGTGTCATTTTTAAAAATAACAGGCCCTGAGAGCCTGCAGAGTCCCAGCTTCAGGTGTGAAGCAACAGTGAGGGATACAGGTCACAGTGAATGGCAGGCCCCAAGTCTGAACCCAGGTGCACTGGACTCAGAGCCTACAGGCCCCACGATACTGCTAAGCACTTCTGAAGCCATCTATCTGTCCCTGGGATGCCAATCAAACCATCACAGGCCTGAATTCCACTCTGCTACTGGGAGCTCCGTGACCACGACCAGAAGACTCTAATTCCTGGGGTCTTGATCTCCCTTTCAGGAAAGCGATCATTGGAATCTTAGGGTTGTCGCGATGACCCCTACAACTCACGCAGGTCAAGCAAGTGAATGGGCCTGGCACACAGCGCATGCCCTTTGTCTCAGTTTCCTCATCTATAAAATGATACTCCTAGTAATTACTTCTTGGAACTGGTTATTAGGATTAAATGTGCTAGTGCAAGTAATGTGCTTCTAGAATAGCGCCTAGTACACAGTAATGCTTAATTAATGTTACTAACTGCTAGTAGCTTATTGCATTGCCTTCAGCTCTTTCTGGAATAAAGTGCGGGTAAAAATCAAACCAACCAAGCAAATCTCTGGGCCCCTCCCCTGTTTAAGAGGTGCACTTGGCTTTGAGGTCCAAAACCCCAGACCACGTGGCTTGCTCTAATTTCCCAGGCCCTAATCGGTTTCTGGCTCCCAATGATGCAGCCAGTAATAGGATTGTGGCTTCCCTCTGGGGCAGCCATGCAGGCCATGGCCGTGGGGCTGGTGACCGGTGCTTAGCAACTGCTCCCCCGGCCTGCCAAGCAGCCAGAGCCCCTGGCTGGGACCCTGTGACCCCAGCTGGCTTCACGTGCATGGAATGGTACCGTGCCCCAGGCCAGCAGGCTGGGCTCACCATGGTGCCAGGTGCCATCCTGGCACGAGGGAAGGACGTGTGCAAGAGAAATGGACTACTCATCCTGTCTGTGCTGTCCGTCACCGTGGGCTGCCTTCTCGGCTTCTTCCTGAGGACCCGTCGCCTCTCACCACAGGTCAGCCACCCAGAGCTTCTCAGGGTCCCTGCCAAGAAGGAGTATGTGGGCCTGAGGGATCTGGGAATCACAGTCCCACTCCGTGGCTCCCTGGTGACATAAGAGTGGAGGAGTCACTTTGCCTCTCTGAGTCTCAGTCTTCTTATCTGTAGCATGGGTGTGATGAAACACTGTGGGGCTAGAGTGAGAGCTGGTAAAATGGCAGGGGAAGTTGTTACAGACAGCATCACCGGGTGAGCAAGAGGCCAGGGCATCTCATTAGAATAAGCACGGGTGAAGAGGCATGGGAGCCGGGAGAACGGGGTCTTGGAAGACCGCAAAGCAGGCATCAGAGAACACCTCCCACAGTAGCTCAGATGGAGAGAGACCAGGAAGGGTATCCCGAGCAGAAGGAAGAGCTGGAGCAAGATGCGGGGCCATAAAAGACCTGGGCATGTGTGGAGCAGACCATTTATGGCAGCGGGGGGATGTACCCTGCGAGGCAAGGGCTGGAGCCCAGGGGCCCTCAGGGGCCTGGCCCCACCGCACAAGGCTTTGGGCAGGGGAGTGAAATGATCAGATCTCAGTTTGGAGAAATCACTCTGGTGCTGAGTGCAGGATGAGGAAGTCGTGGGCCAGGCAGGGGTCAGGCAAGGAGGTATTTACAGGGGTGAGACCTGACAGCAGGATGAACGGGGCCCATGTGGGACCTGTTTCCAGAAAAGGAACCCTCAGGATGTGGGGGTGCATTGGCTATGGGGCTGGGAAGCAGCACAGGCCCCCAGGGTTCCGGACTGTGTAACCACAAGGGTGGCGATGCCTTGTCTGAGCAAGGGCCTCTTTCCCTCTCAGCACCCATCTCCTACAGGACAGGGAGGGACACTCGTATGGCACTGGAGAAAACATGATTCTGACCCTTGTTAAAACAGTAAGGGAGACTTCATTCAGGACTACTGGGATAGGTGTCAAGACCATGGACTAGGGGAGAGAGATCAGGCTCAAGTCTGAACACAACAAAGATAGCTGGGGCTTAGAGACAGGGAACATAGTGAGGGGCCAACTGAGAGAGCATTGCTAAGAGGAGACGGGGAGGGTAGAGGGATTCTTGCCGAAGGTAGAGAGGGGGAATTCTCACTAAATGAACATAGCAGGATTTTTGCTCTAACTGAGCCAGGCAGGCCAAAGACAAGACCTAAGAATGAGGCCTGGCCAAAATGAGAGCCCCAGGTGGCCAGTGTCATGTCTCTTTGAGGAGAGAGTCTTTGTCAATGGGCTTCTGGAAGATCCTCTATTTCACAAGACTCCTCTTCCTGCAGCTCCCCAACACTGAAGATGACCTACCTGGGGCTTAAGCGTCAGACTTCATCTTCCATGAAAAGGGAAACACCCCCTCCCTGAAAACTGAGCCCCTATTTCAAGGCTAACACTGTTAAGCCACTCTCAGATATTAAGAAAGAAACTTAGACTCTGGAGGCTGCAGAGCCTCGAACTTGGTCTCTACTCATAAGCAGCTGTGTGGCCTTTGGCAAAATCCTATCTCCTTTCTGGACCTCGTTTTCCTTGTCCGGGGTGGGGGCACCATATGTCTACTGGAACTGTCATGAGCATAAACAAGGACTCAGCGGTGCCTGGCCTACAGCAGCGCTGAGTAGCTGGTACTTGACTCCTCCCTCCCTTATCTGCCTGTCCAAGGCCTACCTGTGTCGAGAGTCATCTCATATTCCATACCTTACAAAAATTCTTCCATTCCTGCCCCCATCTGAAATAATCCTCTTCTCCCTCGCTCACATCACACTCAGCCTTCCCCTGTAACCAGCTGCCAGCTGCCCCACTCCGGAGCCTTTTGTGCAGGTGTCTGGAGCTCCCAACAGATTTTGACTTGCTGAACATCACATGGGCTTTCATGAGCCAAAATGTGAGTCTAGCTCAGGCTTGTCGCAGAACAAGCCCTCGCCTCTTTGCTGAATTAAACAGGCAACAACGCAAACAATCTGTAATCTACTTTCTTTAATTTCCCTGAGCAACAACAAATACATTTCCTGCAGGAAGATTATTTTGTGAAAACAAATTGGAATGCTTTTTACTAAAAGCCAAGCTCATCTGGGGCCTCCTTTGCCAAAGCTGCCTGACCCATCTGCTTGGAAGTGCAAATGTGTTCCGGTCTGGATTAACCTGCCAGATAAACCGAAGAAAGGCTGTGGAGTCTTAGAGAAGTTACTTGGCAGGAGTTGGCTTTCTCAGCATGCTACTTGGAAATCCAGGAGTTGTTTCTATGATCTCCGCCTGTGACTCAGAAACTAAACCCTTCTTATTTTGCAAGCTTATGCAACAGGCAAAAGTCATAAACAATTTGCAAAATGGAAGCATGTCCTACTTGTGAAAAGAACTTACAAGAGCACAGATTTTTGGAACTAGTAGCTCATGAAAAAATATAGATCATTTTGAGGGGCCCCCGGGAGGCTCAGTCAGTTAAGTGTCTAACTCTTGACTTCAGTTCAGGTCATGATCTCGGGGTTGTAAGATCAAGCCCCATGTGAGCCTGCTTGGGATTCTCTCTCTCCCTCTCCCTCTGCCCCTCCCCCTCCCGTGCTCGTGCATGCATGCTCTCTCTGCCTCTCCAAAAATAAATAAAAAATAAAAAGAGATTATTTTGAGAATTCCAGTTAAACCATGGTAAATTTACAGTTGCATCCATTTTCCTTTCTTTCCTGGAATTCCACTAAAATTATACTTATGGGATTTTTTAAAAGATATAAGCTCCCAAGAGAACATAAAAGGAGACAACTGAGAACAGAAGTTAAGGGAGTACCATAAATTAGGCAAGATGGCAAGTGGATAGAGTTGAATGATCTCACTTAGGAGAGCACAGAAAGCTAAAGTCTGTGTCTATAGAAGTAGATGCCATGTCAGTTTGGCTTGGAAAACTCCAGAAAGTTTCTGCACTTGAAAGTGCAAAGAGCTGCAGGAGACCAGGTGAAGCCAGGAGGTGAAATCAGGGGCATTGGTTGGAATTTTGTAACTGGAGCAGTTAAGCCCGTCAGTCTGCTCTAGTCCATGTAATCAGGGCACTCCTCATCCACCCACCTCTACCTGCTTGTGTCTCACAGAGAAGCCTGGCAGGGAAATCGGTCCACCTGTGTGGGTTGGGGGAGGGGAGGTGATGAAGCAAATGTGTCCTGCAAATGACTGGATATCTGCACTGCAGTGTGGGATCCCTGTAAGACTGCCATCAGCTGGGCTTAGGTACACCCTCAGCCCCTAGTGGAGGTGAGAAGAGACTTCTCACTGAGCCTCAGAAAAAAGATCTCCTCCCCCATCCCACCCTATCCAGAGTAAACAAATCAGACTGTCACCCATCACCTGTCCTCAAGGAGCCATCACCTGACGATTTCCATTCATGCACACGTAAGTTCAGCACCTCACACTTACATACGAGGAGAAAGCCAAAGTCAAAGCTTGTAACAGAAAGACAGGTACTAAAGAAACAGAAAAGAGAGTCTCTAATGAAGCAGAGACAATGCAGGAAATAGAAGAAAAATTTTAAAATCTTGTCTTAAGTTCTTCAGAGATGTAAGAGAAGATACAGTGACCGTAAAACAGAACAGGATGCAAAAAAAGAAGGAACAATCCGAGAACAAGAAAGAATTTTTAGAAATTAAAAATCGATGAGGCAAGACAAACATGTCAGTAGCTAGGATAAAGTTGCAGAAATCTCCCAGAAAGTAAAACAAAACGAGATGAAAATAGAAGAAAATCGGAGATGTCCAACATCTAACTCTCTAGTATATATGAGGTTTTGAAAGAGCTAACAGAAAAAATGGAGAGAAAATTTCACAGAGCCTGTAAGAAAGTTCTCAGAATTGAAATGTATGCACAGCACTATGAATTTTTTTTTTTAAAGAAAGAAGAAAATCTCAGGCGGTGGTACATCACCATGAAGATTATAGAAAACTGGAAATTAACAGAAAATCCTTCAGTGGTTCTGAGGGAATGAAACAAGTCTCCACTAAGGGATAGGAAGAATGGCTCCAAACATACACCGCACTGGAATCCAGAAGACAAAGGGAAATGCCTTTGAAATTTGGAGGGAAAATTCTTTCAAACTAAGAATCTTATATACGGCCAGACTACTATCCGAGGTAAGGGTAGGACAAAGGCATTTTTGCTCATGTAAGGACTCAAAAGTTTCTCTCCCATTCACCCTTATTTCATAAAGATTTCTGGAGCACTGGAAATGACAGTAGAACAGGAAAGGAGGCCTGATTTCTGGGCCTGCACTGTCACCGCTAAGTCCTCTCTGTCTTTTAGCTCAGCTGAACTAGAAGATCTTTAAAACCCCTTCTCAGCACCAAAATTATATGAGTTGGGGCTTTCCAAAGCATCAAACCATTAACCAAGTGTTTAGCTTCGGTGGAAGGAAGGAAGGGAGGAAGGAAGGAAGGAAGGAAGGGAGGAAGGGAGGGAGGAAAGAAAGAAGGAAGTGAGGGAGGGAGGGAGAGAGAAAGGAGGGAGAGAAAGAGGGTTGCAAGTACAAAAATTTAACTTGGATGGTGCTTGAAAGTCCCTGTACCAGCCTCACCCACAACATTACCCTCAGAAAAGTAGCCTCAAGCTAGGTTTGCCAGAAATAGCAAAACTGAGTTAAATTAAATTTAAAAATTTAAAAACCACACACTCAGTTAAATTTGTATTTCAGTTGTTGTTCATCTGAAATTCAAAGTCAGCTGGGCTTAGGGGCCCTTCTACTTCACTGTTCTGGTCCTGTGACTCTGGAGACAGCTGATGAGGGAGGGGGACACAGACTTGGCCCCCCAATCCAAGGCCCCATGGGTAGGATGAACCTAGCAACCTGTGCGGAAGTTGAATGCCAAGAACTTTGCAGGTAGGGGCTCTTTATTGAGTGGCGTCCCACCCACTCCAGCCGATGTGCTCTCCTTCAGCATTTTCCATGTGCGCACAGCAGGTGGCTGGCAGGGACCTGGCGTGGTGTTGGGGGGAACCGCACCCATGGGTGTACCCCTTGCAGGAGGAGGCGCAGACTCAAGAAGGCTGTGCTCTGTCTCTGAGTCAGTCTCCTCACACACTGGGCTGAGTAGTCTTGGGTGCAGGAGCGGGGCTGCATTCATTCTGGGGTGCCCAGCATGAGGCCTGCCCAGCCTGGGCTGAGTAAATGTGTGAACGGTCTCCAGCCCTGCCCTCCTGCCACTGACCATCTGCTGCAGGAGACACACGTACACCTCGAACAGGCGGGCGGACCGAGCAGACGTCGGGGAGACCTGCCACTTACCGCCATTACAGAGCCTTTACTCCCATCCCGTCTGCCAGGTGCTTTCTGTGCCTGCTCACACTGAAGCCTCCAAAGACTCCTACCAAGAGATTGCAACCCTTACGTAAAGATGAGAAAAACTCAGAGAGGCTGAGTAACTTGCTTAAGGCCACACAGCTAGTTACAGGAGGTCAAGATTAGAATCCAAATCTGTTTGGCTTTCCAGCCGTCGCTTCCTCCCGTGTCCTTGTGCTCCCCAGGAGTGCACGGGTGAAACAGTGCTCGGAGACTGTAAGCAGCCTTCTATAACCCCTGCTCTTGCTGTATTTTCAGGAAATTAGTTACTTCCAGTTTCCTGGGGAGCTCCTGATGCGGATGCTGAAGATGCTGATCCTACCACTGGTGGTCTCCAGGTGAGGAAGGGGCAGGGGTTTGGGCGGTTGGGGCTGGGAGGGGAGAGGTCCTGTGCCGATTGGGGGGGGCACACTCCTGCTGTGGGTGGCTGGCCTGGGGCAATGGGCCCTGGGAATAGCGTGCCTGTGGGGTCCCTGTGGTCATTAGGTGGTGGCCCGGGCTGCTGGGGCCTGGGGCATCAGGGGCACCACTGATTTCAGGCCCATTCAATGGACTTTTTTGTGACTTAAACAAGTGATTTGGTGTCGGGGGACGTGACCCCACTCCCAGGTGACTCAGGGCCTGGGAGGTCAGGGATGGCTTCCCAGAGAGGCTGTTTATGGTGAATGCAGCAGAGCATAGGTGAAAGACAACTTTGGAGACACTCGTGAGATGATAACCGGGCTCAGCTGGGCAAACTAGGACAGGTGCCCAGACTCCTCTGAGCTTCAGTTTCCTTTTCTGCAAAATGAGAACCTTAACAACTACTCTAAAGGGTGATTGTGAGGACTGCCCCTGGCTACGCATACTTGTGTGTGCTAGATTTGGGGGAGGGGCTGGGTTCTTGCTCAAGCAGGAAAGACCTTGTGTGCCGCGAGAAAGAAGTCACGCTTGACTCACTGGGGGAGGGCCACTGGAAATCAGTGGAGATCACCTATCCCCTATCACTGACATCCTGGGTGACTTGGAGCCAGACCTTGCCCCTCTCTGTGTAATGAGCTGGCGGCTCCAGGTGGTGCCTGAGAGCCCTTTTTTGCTCTGAGGTGCAGATTTGGAATCCTCACCTCCCAGGACTTCTGTGCATGGAGGGACGTGAACACACGTCTCTGAGTCCCCTGTGTGTGTTGGTTGGGGGTAGTGGGTTCTGTCTCCTAGGGCAAGGTCATCGGATTCCCCACTACTGAGCAGTGAGCCAGCTCCTCCCCATCTTTCCCTCCAGCTGTACCCTCTGCTCCCCCATTGGGATTGGGGAGGGGCTTTGTCAAGTTCAGTTCAGTCTCCTACAGACAGCATTTAGGTCTCTCGGGACTCAGCCTCCCAAGGATCTTGCAGAAAGGCTGCCTCCCTCCCTCTAAAAGCTTTCCTTAACACCTCAATCCACAGTTTTCCCTGACTCCTCAATCCACTCTAGTTGTTGTCTCCTCTTTAGGCATCTTTTGAGTTATTCACTGAGTCAGTGAAGGTCACCAGTAGCTTTCATGTTGCTAAATCCAAGGTCACTCAGTTCCTGCTCTGCATGACCTCTCTCCATGCAGCTGATGCACTCGACAGAGCAGCTGATCCCCCTTTCCCTCTGGAATTCCTCCTCCCAGCTGTTGCCTGTTCTCTGCCTCTCCATCCCAGGCTCTCTTCCTCTGCTTCTCAAAGCTCCTCTTGTCCATCCTTGCGGCTTTGATGTACCCCTGTAAGCCCGACACTCCCAAGTACTCCCAGGCCTCTTGTCTGACCCCCACACTCAAATTACCTATTTGAAGGGGCACCTGGGTGGCTCAGTGGGTTAAAGCCTCTGCCTTCGGCTCCGGTCATGATCCCAGGGTCCTGAGATCGAGCCCCACATCGGGCTCTCTGTTCAGTAGGGAATCTGCTTCCTCCTCTCTCTCTCTGCCTGCCTCTCTGCCTACCTGTGATCTCTGTCAAGTAAATAAATAAAATCTTTAAAAAAAAAATTACCTATTTGACATTGCTTCCGGATGCCTAACACGTGTCTCAAATCTGTGCAGCCAGCCCATGATTTTACCCCACAAACCATTTCCTTCTGCTTTCTGCTGGTCCATAAACGGCAGCTCCATCCACCCAGTTCTTCACGCCTCCCTGCTAATTATTCCCTTCCCACTCCCACCACCAGCCTGTCCGTCAGTGACTGCGGCTGGTTCTTCCCCCCAAATCCAACCCAGCTTCCTCCCCACTGCACAGGTCCAGACTCCACGGTCACCTCATCAGGCTCCCTGCTTCCGTTCCTGTTCCCCTCCCACCTGTTCCACACCCCATGGTCAGAACCACCTCTTGAAAAGCCACCTGGGCTGTGCTATCCATTAACCCAAAAACCATCCATGGCTGCCACGGCATTTCCAACAAACCCTTTCACTCTTCCCCTGATCTCCAAGGCCTTGCCCGATCCACCCCTGCCAGCACCCCACTTCATCCAGGCCCCACTCACTCCAGTCCCACAGGCCTTGTAGACCAGACCAACCCCTCCCCCATCTCAGGGTCTCCACAAGGCTGTTCCTTCTGCCTGCAACTTGCTTCCCCGCACCCTACATCTCTTCCTCCTTCTCTTCCTTTAGATCGCCATCTCCACGTCCCTGCCTCAGAAGGGCCTGCCCCACCCATCCCCCCAGCAGCACCTTTGCTGGGTCTCACCAAGCCCCGCTCCTTTCCATGCACGGCACTTACCATACGTTGTCATCCTGTTTGGACTCACGTGGCCCCGTGTTTCTTTAATTCCCGAAAGGACTGCAAATACTGTAGAGGGAGATATCGGATTCTGCGGAGGTCGTACTCTCCACCTAACCGAGGGCCCGGCACAGAGTGCGTACTCCTTAACACCTGTCCGGTGAATTTCCGAAGGAATTCAACAGTCATGCCCCGTGGGCTCCGGGCACTTGGCCCTGATGTGGGCGCTGCGGATACAGAGACACCTGAGGGTCAGTCGCCAAGGAGCTCACAGCCTGGGAGGGACACAGATGAGAAAACACAAGGTTACAGGACAGCTGAACAAGTGTGTTGGTGGAGGAAGCACAGGATTCTCTTTTTCCTCCCCTTTTCCCAATTTTATTATAATATAAAGCGTGGGACTTCTGCTAGGCAGCTTTACCGACCTTGACCACTGACATTCCTTACTGCCCGGGCGTCAAGTCTTACTCAGAACCCAAATACCTCAGAGGCAGAAGCCCTAGCATGGGCGTGGACTCACACAGAGCTGGGTTCCTGCCCTGGACCTGCCATTGCCTGGCTCTGTGACCTTGGCAAGTCATTTAACTTGTCAAAAAGTCCTGGAGTCAGGGGCGCCTGGGTGGCTGATTGGTTGAGTGACCGACTCTTGACTTAACTCAGGTCTTCATCTCGGGGTTGTGGGTTCAAGCCCCACGGTAGGCTCCACAGTGTGTGTGGAAACTACTTAAAAAATAAAAAAAAAAGCCCTGGAATCAGAATCAGAAACCTGGGTCAGTGACCTGCTTCCTCCACAGATTATCATGTGATCTTAACTAAGGTACCCTCACTGTGGGCCTTGGTTTACCCAGCTTACCTAGTGACTAAGGGCCTGTCCAGCTCTCCAAATCCTGGCTGTCAGAGGCCCAGTCTTTCTCCACTAGACAAAAGTGCATTCTCTGCGCTGGGAACGGAATGCGGTATTAACTTGAGAAAAGCCAGTGTGTGTTCACACATTTCCTTTGTTTATCATACAGTTTGGGCTGGTGCAGAGCGGTTGTATCACTGAAAAACGAAAGTGCTTTCACAGTTTCCTACTCAGGGAGAATTAAACCTTCTTGGGGGAAAAAACTGACACATTTCTAAGCCCCAGCCCCTCCATCCCTGAACATGTCTCCTCTGGCTTCAGCTGGTCTGCGATCCATCCATCCATCAGGCGCCCACAGCCCCCCGAGCTCTTGCTCCTGGCCAGTTCAGGGCTGGTGATCTGAGTCCTCAGGGGGCAGCCACGCTGGTTTGTGTGTGGGGGGGAGGGTGTCATTGCTTAGGACGGAGCAAACTCAGCAGAGCTGCTCTGACCATTCAGATGTCAGGCTTCACGCTGGGCTGACTAAACCGGAACTGCCAAAGGGGAACAAGTAGGGGTTTGCTTTAAAATTCCACGTGTGTTCGAGTGGTTAAACAAAACAACACAAAAAACCCTCCTGTCTGGGGATCAAGCCTTCTGGCCGGAGAGCTCTGCGTGGCAGAGGGCTTCTACTCTGCAGTCCCCAGGGGCTCCGCGCTGTACCCTCAGGAGACAGGGCTTGTTCTGCCTGGTAACTGCCCCAGGGCAGGGGCCTGGGATAGAGCTCCCCACATTCAGCTCTCTGCTCAGCGGGGAGTCTGCTTCTCCCTCTCCCTCTGTGCTCTCCCCCCATCTCTCTCTCAAATAAATAATTGCTCTAGGGCAGTGAAAGGATAAGGATTAAGGCACATTTGCTTCTGGTTCCAATAACCCGCAATTCTGGGCCCCAAAGCCTAGCACCCATGATGCCAGATGTTCCCACCTCTTTCCCAGCAGCACTGCCACCCTGTCCCTTCGCCAAGTCCCTGCAACCAGGCAGGTTTCCTCCTTAGTCCCTAAGCATGCCATGTGCTTTTCTTCCTTCATGCCTTTGCTCAGGTCGTTCCTCCTTCCACGAATGCCCTCTCCTCTTCCTAATTAAAGTTCCCTCGCTGTGTTCAAGATCTAACTCAAGGTTCTGTCTGAAGTTCTCCCAGATCTTCATTTATTGGTAACTATCGACGATGACCTGTCTCCCCCGTGGATGCTGCTCGTACCCCAGAAGTACTCAGTACTGTCTGTGAAATGAATTCACAGTCACCGCTGGCATACCACATGACAGAGTACAGACCCCCCTTTTTTTTCCGCATAGTAGTGACATAGAAATAAATCAGCATTCCTGTCTGGACTAGCCACTCCTCCTGCTGAATCCACTCCAAGCCAGCACCTGGCCTGAGCCCCCTCCTCAGACGTGCACGCCACGGCCCAGCTGAGTGCAAGCTGCCGTTGGCCAGTTGTGGCTTTGTACTTCACAGAGAGGGTGGCGGGCCCTGGGTACTGACCGGCGTGGCTGAGAACCTGCAGGAGACTGCCGGGGAGCAGCTGGGGCTTTGGAGTCACTCACTGGAGGTCTGAACCTGACCAAGTCTCTCAGCATCTGAGCCTTAGTAACCTGCCCTGTATAATGGGGAGAACACCCACCTCCCTTCTGAGAATGAAATAAGATAATGTCCTTGGAGCACCCAGCAGAGCCCCTGTTACAGGATGAATGTCACCTGTTTTTTCTGACTCATGAAAGCTTCCCCGGGCTTCTCCGAAGCCCAGAGGAGATGTTTCCTGAAACCCTCCACCTTGGTTTGAGCTCTCAGCAGGCAACCCCCTTGAGTGACCTCTTCCTTCTTCATGCTTTTATTCAGCACCTGTCCTCATCACTTCCTCTGGGAAGCCTCTCTGGGCTTGGGCGCACTTGGGAACACGGATATACCTGCACACCTGTGTTTGTGGCAGCCTCAGCAGGCACACAGACAAGGCACCATGTGTGTCCACATGACACTCACATGTCGCCCACGCCCAGAGTCATTCCAGGTGAGATGGTTGTCACGGTCGCCTCAGCCTCCAGGCATTCCTAGTGCCTCTTGCTTTCCTCTGCCTTCACATTCCTGCAACTAGTCAGGGGAGAGCCTTTGCCCATCTCCCGTTCACACACAGATCCCTTACTTCGAACGGTGCACAAATTTAGTAATTTCACTAACAGTTGGGGGCAAGATCACAGGGAAGGACAATATTGAGAAATATAAGCCCTTCGGCCATCTCTTGGTTCTCTCTCTGTGTATATTAGTTATCTGTTACTTGGGAACAAGTACCACAAACTTAGCCATTAATTATCTACCACTTTCCAGGGGTCGGGAGCCCAGGCATAGCTCAGCTGGATCCTCTGCTCAGGGTCTCATGAGGCTGCAGTCAAAGCGTTTGCAGAGCTGTGTTCTCATCTGAAGGCAGAGCCAGGGAAGCATCTATTTCCAAGTTCATCCGGGTCACTGGCAGAAGTCATTTCCTTGTGGCTATTTGTCTGAGGACCCAGCTTCTTAATAGCTGTCAGCTGCAGGCCATCCTCAGGTCCTAGAGGCCACCAGCGGTTCCCTGCCTTCTGGCTCTCTTCAAAGGTGATTCCCAACATGGCTTTTGGCATCATCGAGGCCAAGAGGAGGATCCCTCACTCTCCAGTCTTCTAAGACAGTCACATAACATAATCATGGGGGTGATGTCCCGTCACCTTTGCCATGTCCTCTTAGTTAGAAGCAAGTCACGGATCCCATCTACCTTTAAGGAGGGAGATGATACAAGGGTGTGGATCATGGTGCGGGGCGGCGGGGGGGGGGGTGGGGGTCAACATAGGGTGTATCCACCTCTTTCCTTCTCTCTCCCCACCTTCCTTCTCTCTCCCCCTATTCTAAGACCAGCCAGAACTCCTGTCCTCCTTGGCTTTCAAAAGCCGCCTCGACTCCTGCCCTGTTCCTGGAGTGGGGTGGGGTGGAGGTGCTGCTCATGTCTGGTCCACGTGGCTCATCGAGGAATTTCTTCTAAACAGGGACAACGCTCTTATCATAAAAAGAATTCTGAAGAAAACGAATTCCTCTGTCTCTTACAAGACATCACAGGGCCTGCTCTGTCTTAGGTTTCTAATAAATGCGTATTAAATGAGTAAAGAGCAGTGGAGGAGCAGCTGGGGCAGAATTCAGGGGAGTTTCGTGACCAACATTTGAATTGACCCTTGGAGGATGCTTTGGAGTTGCCTTTTAAAGATGTTTTTGTACTTTAAAAAATTCTATAATTATAAACATTTTAGGGAATCGAGAAAAATTATCCTCCTGTCATCCCACAATCCGAATTCTGCCACTGCTATCTTTGCTCTTATCCTTCTTAGTAGTGAATCACCAGGCTCAGGGCGTAGTCCTTGGCTGACTGACTCAGAAGTTCACCCTCATCTGAGCCCCTGAGCTGGTGAGGCCAGTCCTTGGATGCTGGCAAGGGACAATGAAACAGATAAAATGACAGTTTATTCATTCACAGAGATAAACACAATTGCACAGGTGCACACAGTCTCTGCCCAGGGCATTTTTCCCTGCAGGCTTACCAGTTGGGGATCCCACAGGCGCTGCATGGTCTGGTTCAAGTCAGCACAGGACCCCCTGCTCTGGCTCCTAGATGCTGGAAGTACCCTGTCATTGTTCTTGAAGCAGTCTCAGTCATGCCTGGAGCTTGGTTCCTTGGAATTGAGCTCTGATCCCGTTTCCCTCCTATTGGGTTAGCCCTGGGGGCTCTTAGTGCCAGCAGATCTTGGTCATAGGTATCCTAGTATACCCTGACCCTAACTTCAAATTACAGGGACCAGGGAGTGGGATCTTAGTCTCTTTTCTCTCAGAAGGCCCCTGAGCCTCTCATGCAAACTGAGGCACTTTTCATAACTCTGCATGCAGATCTTAAGGTCCCAGGTCTTAAGGTGTGTCCATCAAACCACAGAAGTCTCTCCTTTCTCCTGGACTAAATGTGCCTTCTTACCTTGTATTTGCCATTTGAAAATGTTTTGTTTTTTTTTTAAAGATTTTATTTATTTGAGAAAGAGAGTGAGGGCACAAGCAGGGGGAGCAGTGGAGGGAGAGGAAGAGCAGGGAGCCCGATATGGGGCTCGACCCCAGAACCCCATAATGATGACCTGAGCTGAAGGCAGACCCTTAACTGACTGAGCCACCCAGGCACCCCTGAAAATGTTTTCTAATAATGAAAATGGTTGCAAGGAAACTAGCTGTCTCTACCTATGCACACGGAAGCCTCAAACAGAATTTAGAAAATCCTGCCTCCCAGTATACTGGCGCAGGAATAGTCGGATGGTTAGGACCTGCTGCAGAACAGTCATGTCCTTGAACTATGGTCCACCTCCCATGGGTGCTGCTTGGGTGTGTCCTGAGTGCTCTGCCGCTCTTAGCTCTCTTCTCTGTGCCCCAGTGCTGACTAAGCCCACGCTAATCCTCTTCCGCTAGAAAAGTCAAGCCTTTGGAGCCTTGGGGGCCTTCCTTTCCCATTTTCTCTCAGTTATAGCACCTGTCACTACTCTGATCACTTTTGCTTTTAATTTATAGTTTATCCCAAAGGGTACTGGCAACTTCCTCTTCCTTTGAGTTCTCGAAGGAGACGTTACTGTTACTTCCACAAAAATAAGTCTGTGTGTGTTTTTTTTTCTTTCTTTTTCATTCAATGTGATGTCGTAAGAATTGTCCACGTGGCACCTCCCCCCACCACCCGCCCCGTCTCCATAAACTTGTTTTCGTCTTCCACTTGGACGGAGCAGAGTTTGCAAAACCCCTCTCCTTTCACTCGACACTTAGGATGCTGCTGGATGTCCTTTTGGGGCATCACTGTGTCCCACAACTCTGGAGTTATGAGCTCTGTTATTTACCACATGCCTGGCCTCAGCCATAAAAGAAACATGATGCCGTCAGCCAAGTGACAAAGCCGTTCCCAGCATGTGCTTTATTTTTATTTTTTGGTGGCCCGTCAAGGCCCCAAACGGGCTGGGGTTTGCTTCTGAGCTCTGGAAGTCAACTGCGTCTTGTTTTCACACATCCCCAGACAAGCGACACCGGGAAGAAGGGGTGGGTCAGACCAGCATCTGGAGCCAGTAAGGGCCTCCAATTCTCCACTTGCTCTCTGCCAAACCCTCCTCTCCCCTCATTCTTCAGTTTCTTAAACCAGGCATCATTCAGGGGAAACCGAATCCATGTGTTTGTGATTCACCGATGCTGAACACTGCACAATGTTTTGTAAGCTTCACATCAAAGCAAAGAAATCCAAGTGCATATGTGGGTCCGCGCAGGACCGCGTGGTGTGTGTCTTCACGCGTGTGTAGAGTGTGTACGTCTGTGTGTGCTTGTGCCTTCCTGGGTGTGTGCTGTTTTCCTTTCTTTCTTTTAAGAATTTTAAACTGATTTTTCTTAGAATCAGGAAATCATGTTTGGCCAGAGAAACCTAACACTCCCTTCTCCCCCTTCCTGAGGAACTCTAGCTTGGCAGAAAACACCCAAACACCCACGTCCTGACTTATTGGAGAAGGTCCTGGGTGGCGCGGCCAATGCAAGTCTGGTTGGGGAGCCAGTGTGCGGGGGGCGATGGCACCGGGCTCCCCAGCTCGCCGTGAGCAGGAGGGAGGCAGGAGGAATAGGCCGCTGGCATGTCGGTTCTGCCCCCCAAGTCATGGGGCAGCCTCTCTTAGCAAAGCTCCACTGACCTCTCTGATGGGAGCCCTGGGATCTGTCCTTGGCCCTCTTGCCCAGTCAGCTGATGGCCTTACTCATCAGAATGGGGAACATGGCCCAGCTGTGGGCTGCGGGTGGGGTCAGACCAGCAGCTGGTGACTCTGCAAACCTCCCTGGTTTTATCACCCCTCATGGACTTCCATGCTCCTTCTTTCCCCCATCCAGGTAGAGAACTCCTCCTCATCCTGCAAGGCTCCATTCAGTAGCCACCTCCTCCAGGAAGCCTAGATTCCCAGGCTGGGCTAGGCCCTGCTTCTGGCCTCTCCCCATCACAGCCGGAACCCAAGGTCCTGTGTTGCCTCCTTTGGGGAGGCAGGGGAGGTTGTGAAAAGCTCCACTGCCCTTGTCTGTCGGGAGCCACTGCCCTGGAAGGTCTCATTTGAGCAGGAGAGAGCCTCACTTGGGCAGCCTAGCCTGAGCCCTCAGTGGAGAGACAGCAGGAACCCTGCTGGCAGAGGGAGAGGAGGCAGGAGACCCATGTTCCTTTCAGCTCTGCGGGCGAGGGACTTCTAACCATGACATGGGGACACTGGCCATAACCAGACATCCTAAGGACACTGTTCCTCATGGCAGAGACAACGACCGTCTGCCACTGTAGAGCAGAGTGGCCCTCAGCGGGAAGGAGGGAGACGTTCTTTGCCTTGGGGGAAAGAAAGCGGTAGGAGTTCAGCTCTCACGGAGTTAGGAACTGGACGAGACCCTTATTGCCCTCCTGGTAGAAGGTGACCAGGTGAATAGAATGGTCGATGGTCAGACCATGAGCTCTGAGGGCTGCAGCTGTGGCTCCTCCAGCTTCTACTTTTGATTCTGTTCAAGCTGGTTATGTGCACATTAGTTGTGAGCTTGTTATCTGCAAGACCCAATGAAGCATTGTTCTGGTGCCCAGTGGTCTGCTGGAAAGGAGGGACCTTCAGAGGGCAGTTGGGGATGGCAAGGCCGCGGTGTCCCGCTAGACCCATGCCTGGCCCTGTGCCCGCTCCCCAATCCAGCCCTCCTCCTTTCCCACCCCCACCCCCGCACTCTGAGCCCCACAAGATCTACAGTGGAACCAAAGAGCTTTGGTCTGTGTAGCTGCAGAGGGCAGGGCTGAGCCCAGAATGGGGAATTCTCTTCCCTGAATGTGGATTTTATTCTGGCACTGGGAAGGACTTTCTAATAAGCACAGCTAGCTCATATGGAAGGGTTGACAGAACGTAGTGAGTTCTCTGTCCTCTGAAGTGTGCAAGCAAAGGCGGTAGAGAAACATGTGCCCTGGGTAGGGGATACTGGGACCAGATGACCCTGACTTTAGCCAAGTGGGAGTCTGGGCATCCTGCCTCAGGTCTTAGAAAGCTGGCGAGAAGGAGGGGGTGTGGCAGAGCCATCTGGGAAGAGGAACGCAGCGCTAACGTGGCACTTGCTGTCAGCTGCTGGGCCTGTCATCTGCTCCAGGGAGAATGCAAACCATGACGCTTGGAAGGGCTAAAGGGATTCTTGTGGACCCCCAGATGCCTCCTTCCAGCTGCCTTCCTGGTGGACTCTCTGCAGATGCATCCCGGGGCCGGCTTGGGGGAGCCTCCCTGACTGGGTCAGCTGAGGCCAGAACTCGGGGCCTTGGCCATGGGGCTCTGGGCTCCTTCCTGTCCCAAACATCCTAGTGCTGGGATGTTGTGACTCTGGGTGTTATCATGCTAGTAAACCAGACTTTGAATCTACTTATCGGGTGGCCATTGCAAGTTGCCTGCACACCTACAGTCACTGGGAATTCACTACTTCTCAAGGTGGTCCCTTCCAGGGCAGAACGTTATTCTTGGTGCTGAGCTGAGAACTTCCCTGTCACTTGCCACAACCACCTCCCCTGACAAATCCCAGCATTCCACAGGTTTGCTCTGCTCCCTGCTCCGCAGATCCCACCCCCCCAACTGGTTCCCCAGGCCCACAACTCCGTCACCACCACCTTCCTCAGCAGCAAGGCACACACCTCTGTTCCCTGTTCTTTTCCCGGTGAGTCTCAATGTCAGTGCGCGTCCATGGCCTTGTCCGTAAGCTCCCAGGCTTCTGGCCCCACAGGCGGAGGGCCCACTGGCCCTTCAGCAGCCCCATTCCCTACATGATTCAGCCGGCTGGCAGCAAACCAACCCTAAAGTCCCTTCCCATGTGCTGCTGCTATGGCTCAGCCCCCCACCCCCACCCCAAAGTCTGTGATCTCCCCAGTTGTGGAAGCCAGGTCTGGCCCAACATATGTCCGTGCTCAATTTTATCAGGTCAGAACTGGCCCGAGGTCCCAGCCTGCTGGGGTCTGCGTTATCCCAACTTCCTCGTCCCATACGTTAGCCATGCCTCCCAGCTTCCTGTCCTCCCCAAATCTGATCCACACGCTCTCAGTGGCCTTGGCCAAGCCATTGATAAAAATGACCAGGAAGGGGAGGCTGAAAGAAGAGTGCTGGATCACACCTCCAGGGACCCTCTCAGATTCTCTTCCCCTGGGAGAGGACACTGCCTGAGACAGTCCCTCCCGGAAGTTCCCATCTGTTCCCAAAAGTTCCAGTGCCAACGTCACACAGACACACAGTGCTGGGGGAGTCCCCTAAACCTGGCAAAGGGCCAAAGCTGGTCTAGGGGACTTGCTCGCAGGGAACCCACACTGGGTGCCTACGGTCATCAGAGCTAAGTTCACCTTTTAGCAATCTCGTCTAGAATGGCATCCTGGTTTAACATCACACACTCAACAAACCTGCACCCAGACCAGGCCAGGCCCTGGGCTCTGGGGACCTGCACTGAGCCCGATCCAGCCCTTCCCTGGAGGAGCTTACAGTCCATCGGGGCAGGCAGTCTCAGAAGGGATGACAACAGGCTAGAGCAAACGCTAATAACTGGAACGTACTGAATATTTATGATGTACCAGCCACCGCGCTAAACCTAGATTACCCCTCACCATGAGTCGTCATTACCTCCGTTTGATCCTCCTGTGGAAACTGAGGCACACAGAGGTTGGGAACTTGATGAGGGCTCCCAGCTGCTGAGGGATATGAGTGGGAGCAGGCGGGAGCTTCCTCGCCCAGCCAGGTGGGCTCAAAGGGGCCTTCTGAGGGAGGTGGTGCCAGAGTGAAAACTGGACAGGTGAGTAACAATAGAAGGGGACAGGAAAGGGAAGCAGGAGGGGCAGGGGCAAGGGGACTGGGTTCCTCTGGAATTCCCTGCTTTCCCAACACTCATGCCCTGCCAGCTTACTGGCTGGGCTCTGGAGATTCAGAGGTGGGCATACCAGTAGAGTGGCCCCTAACTAACTGGGAAGCACAGGGTTCCCTCGGGCGGAGCGTGAGGTGGCACCTCAAGGAAGGCTTCCCAGAAGAAAGGACATCTAGGCTGGCTGTAGAAAGCGCAGGTGGAAATGGGTGGGTTTGGGGAAATGTGTGTGGGATAGAGAGTTCCAGGCTGAAGGAATGACCGTGCAAAGGTGGTTCAGGGAGCAGCAGGGAGACCAGGGTGGCGGGAGTACGGGCGAGGAGCTGAGACTGAGTCAGGCCACACTGGACCCAAGGCCATGAAGGAGGGTGCAAAGTTCTGAGGGCAGTGGAGAGCCACCAAGGACTTCAAATGGGATGGGGGTGGGGAGTGGCCAACAGTCCAGGTGTTCTGTCCACTGTCCCCAGCGCAGGGCACAGCAGCAGTGGTGGCTCCCGGAGTCAGGTGGGCATGATCCCCACCTCAGCAGCTGGTGCTAGAACCAGGTGATGGCCAGTAAACAGCCTCTTTTGCCCTCCATGAGAAGCCCAGCAGCTGCTGCCTCCCTTCCCCCAACCCCTGCAAGTGGAGCAGTTCCCAGATTGAAACTGGCTGGGCTCCCCAGTCACTGCAATCTCTTCATCCACAATCCCTTGGCTCTGGGTGGCAACCATATGGCTCCGGGGGGAGACCTCTCAGCTCCCTAAGGCTCTTCCCCAGGGTCCTGAAGGACCACGGGGGTTCCAAGGAGAGCCTAACCAGACTGGGAGTAGGTGAGACAAGGTTACCTTTTCTCCCCTCACTGCAAATTATGTGCCAGAAGGGTCATCCTCACAGAATCTCCCCCTCAGTCTAGAAGCCTTGATCGAGCATCTGAGCAGGTGGCTGGTCATCCAGGCTCCACTTGGATACCTCCAAAGACTGGGGGGCTCACCACCACAAATCCGTCACAGGACAAGTCGTCAACTCTGAGAGTTGAACTGTAGAGGCATGACATGAGCTCCCTTACATTCCAATCATGGTCAGCCAAAACTGGAAGACACTTTTCTTCCACAGGAGTTAAACCAGCTTGGTACAGCGGAGAGGCACTAGGAGCAGGGGAAGCCCCGCAGAGTTCTGAATCAGAAACCCATGTTCCAGTCTTGACTCCACAGCTTCCCAGCAGGGTGGCTTGGCCAATTATCTCCCCCTCCCCGAGCTCTATTTTCCTTCTCTGTAACTCCAACTGCATAGTCCAATACGATAGTCACTAGTCATAAATGGGCTACTGAACCCTTGAAATGTGCAACTTAAGAGTTTAACTTTTTTAAGAAATTAATTTAAAATTTTAACACCTGAAGCAGCGTAAATATTTTTATATTGGTTACGTACTGAAATGATAGTATTTTGGATAGACTGGATTAAATAAAGTATTATTAAAATGAATTTCACAAAAAAATGAACTTTACTTTTTTTTTTACTTAAAATGTGACTACTAGAAAATTAAAAATTTTACAATTGTAGCCTACCTTGTGATTCCATAGGGCAGCACCGACTCTGTTTTTTAAGGATCAAACGAGGTTGATATTCAGGTGTATGGGTACATTTAAGGTCCAGAAATATGGTTTCTGTGGCTACCTGGTACTCCAGGGATTGTGTTTTCCATCACACCAGTAAGACAAGCTCATTCTAGAAATAATAGAGTACACAGATAATCAATACAACAGAATGAAAATCACCCATAATCCCACCTCCCAAAGAAAGCTACTGTAAAATCTCTCTTGCTAGTAGGTTTTTTCTGTGCATGTCCTCACAACCCTACCCCAGCTTATAGGTTCTCATAAAGGTCACTTTAACAGCTTGGCCCGAAAGCCTGAGACCTCAGAGGAGCCCACTCTGGTCAGAGGCGGGACCTTGAACTTGCTTTCTTGTTAACATGAGTCCCTGGAGTGGCCCACGTGCATGCAGGGTCCAGGCTTTCCTCATACTGAGCTCCTGGTCTCCTTCGCCTCTGCCAACTCCCATGGTCACCAAACTGGAGGCTCCATCATCTTTTACCAGCGGCTCCCTCCCCTCGAGCTCCTGCCTCCCCTCTCTAGTCAGCAGGAAAACCGTTCCAGTTTGGAGGTTCCAGAGGGGAACTCGTTGGAGGCCAGGGGATGGAATTCTTCCCATGTTATCCATCAGCCCTCTCCTTTCCAGAGTCCCTGCGTTGGGGCCTCTCTTGCTGTATCTAGAATCTACACTCCCTCCCTTCCCATATCCTGGTGGGTCCCTGAGTTGGAACCACCTTTGTGTTAGACCTCATCTTCTTCAGGGTGGCCTTCCGAGGAGCCTTTGCCCCTTTCTGCGATCTGATGGTCATGGACACGCCTCTCGTGCACAATCCCCCAAGCATGTCTGTGCAGGGCATCTGGACCCCAATCCTGGAGAGAGGCCTCCGTCAGAGGAGGCTCTGGGGCTCCCCACAGGGATACAGACTAGCTCAGACCTTGCTTTTTCCACCTAACCTTCAATAAGAACATCTTTCCAATGACACCGTTGCTCCTAATGGCTGCTTAGAACGCCATTGTGTGGGTATGCTGTAACTTTTAATCTAATTCTGCATTGATAAATTAGGGGCCTGAGTCCCAATCTAATTCTTTTTTTCTTTTAATTTTATTTATTTGACAGAAATCACAAGTAGACAGAGGCAGGCAGAAAGAGGGGGGAAGCAGGCTCCCTGCTGAGCAGACAGCCCGATGCGGGGCTCAATCCCAGGACCCCAAGACCATCACCCGAGCCGAAGGCAGAGGCCCAACCCACTGAGCCATCCAGGCCCTGAGTCCTGATCTAATTCTGCATTGGCCTTCTTAGGTTGGTCCCAGGTGTTTGCTCTCGCAAATACCACTTTAGGGTCTCTCCCAGTACACTTAGATGTTCTCAGATTTAAGGAGTTCTCCCTTTTCAGACAGCCAGCAAATTCTCCTGGATGAATCATACTGGACCCCACCTTTCCCTCTGTCCCCCTTGGCCTGGCACTCAAGGCCACACCCCCCTCCTGAGTGCGATCTATATCCCCCATATCACTGTTTCTCTGATTTGACCTGAGCTCTGACCACACTGTGCCCACACTTGACAGCCTCCCTGTTGGCTGCTGCTGTCTCACTGCCTCGGATATCTGCCCCATCTCCAAATCCTCCTCATCCTCCCAAGAACCACTCAAATGCCCCCTCCTCCAGGACATCCTTCCTGACTCTCCCAGCTAGAAGTGATCCCTTCCTCCTCTAATAAAAGATAGCACATCCTCATCCTCTCGCCTATGGTACCAATGCAGCCACCCTGGCTCCTGTTTTCTTGGGTCCACTTGTACTAAAGTGTCTCAGTCTGTCTCTGTCCTGCCCTCCTACCACACCAGGAGCAGCTTGAGGCTGGGGAGTGATTCTGATTTCCTTCTGTGGACTCAGGGCATGGCATGGAGTGGGCATGCATTAAAGACATGAATAAATACATCAAGGAAAGAGGACTGGAGTTAGGGGCCTGTGTTCTGATTCAGCTGGCCGCTAGTGTTCCACGCGACCTCAGGCAGGTCATCCTCTCAGGACCCCTCCTTCCCTGTGAGCAGTTGGACTAGGCTATGGGGGATTTGTTGCAGTCAGGGGGTTGTTTGGCCCGGGGCTGATGTGCTGGCCCCAAGCTGGGGATAATCTCTCTGGTGGATCATAATCGCAGGACAGCCCCCCATTTCCCTTGCCTACACAATCCCATTATGAGCCCTTCAGGATTTATGCCTGAGACCCACCCTAAGCCCATCACTAACATATGGCATACTGGCAGACAAGGGATGAAAGGAGATTGTAAACATACATACATTCATTCATTCATTCATTTACTCACTCCTTCGTTCAGCAAATGGCTACCAAGCTGCACGTGACTGGGCCCCATGCCCAGCTCTGCGGACCCAGGACTGAACAGACTCCAGCTGGGTCCCAAACAGCAGGCAACTCAGTGCTGTGGGGGCTGGGGCAGAGGACTGCACTGGGCCTGTGGAAGCTCAGAGAAGGAGCCTTGTCCCCAGCCAGTGGTCAGGGAAGGCATCCTGGAGGGGACCCTTCAACTGTGCCTTGACAGAGCGAGGAAGAGCACAGCACTCAGGCAGCAGCTATAGCCCAAGGTTGGGTAGAAGCTTGCTAGGCTCTGGGCTGGATGGGGGCTGCTGCCCGCCTGTAGTCTAATGACAGGAGCAGCAGGATGGGAAGGGATTATCCACTCTTGCTTACATGATTAAAAGCAGACAAATACTTCCTTTATCTGGAAGAATGAAAGGACTTTGGGGGAAAATCCTTTTGGCAGCAAAGCAAAGCACAGGCATCTCCTTAACTAATCTCTCAACCCCACCCTGCCAACAACCAGGAGGAAAGCAGCTCTGGGACTGACCCTCGCAGGAAGGCCCAGAGCTCAGGGCAAGGCAGGCAGGGGTGGGGAGGAGCTGGGAGTGGGGGAGACCCATAAGCCCCCTCAACACAACCTCCCAAGACAGTGGCAAGGGGAATCTGGACCCAGGCGGTAGCCCAAGATGGCCACAGAGTGGCGCCTCGCCAAGAAACCCCTGGCCCTGTTTCAGAGATGGGATCCTGATGCCCAAAGATATCTCCCAGGCAGAGCCAGGACTGGGACCTAGCCCAGGGCTCTAACTTGCCGCCATCACTAGTTCATTCAGCAAGCCCGCAGTGAACCCCTGCGCAGTGGTGGCCCTGACAGCTCATGCTGCACACGCACTGGGGACACACAAGAGAAGTCACACCTGCCCCTCTCCTCTCCTGTCCTCAGTCTGATGAGAGAGACAGGTAGACAGTGACAGACAGGGTCCTGACAGAGGCCAGGGGCTGCAGAAGCCCCAGAATGGGCTCCTAACCCCAGGGACAGGCAGGCAGTCCACAATGTCACCAGAGAGGTGACACTGCACTTGGTCTTACCTAGTGAATAGCACTCAGGCAGAGTGGAGGCACCTGGGAATGACGCCAAAGGAAACAGCAGTGGCAAAGGCCTGGAGGTGTGCAGGGGTATGGCTGCTGCCCCTGGACGTGGCCCAGAGGACAGAGCAGGAAACCAGGCTGGAGGGCCACAGGACCGGATTGCTGGGCGGGGGGGCAGGCCCACACGGTCCCTCCAGCTCTGTGAGGGTGCTGGGCAGAGCCGGGGGGTGGGAGTGGGTCCACCTGAGTGCCCACAGCCCCCACCCCCAGACCCTAACCCACGTTGCTCTCCCAGCTTGATGTCCGGCCTCGCATCCCTGGATCCCAAGACCTCCAGCCGCCTGGGCGTCCTCACCATAGCGTACTACCTGTGGACCACCTTCGTGGCTGTCATTGTGGGCATCATCATGGTCTCCATCATTCACCCGGGCGGCGCGGCCCAGAAGGAGATGACAGAGCAGAGCGGGAAGGCCATCATGAGCTCTGCCGATGCCCTGCTGGACCTCATCCGGTAAGGCTCACACGGACGCCCTGCTCGGGAACGCCAGGCCTGGGCTGGGGCCACCGACTCCAGAGGCCTGGCCCTGCGTGTCTGCCGGAAGCCCCATAGGTCACAGGGAAGGGGTGCTCAGGGTCTGCTCTTGACTTCTTGTGGCCACAGTGTCTCTGTCCCCTCAGCCCCCATGCTGTCCACTGGATTCACACTGCGCTGCCTGCCTCCATCAGACTGGGAGCACCTCGAGGGCAGGACAGGGGTCGGCCCCCCTAGGAGCCACACCCCAGCATGCAGCCTGGCCCTGGGCGGGCATCAGCAGGTGTTCCCTGACTGACTGAGCTTGCCTGTGTGCACCTAGCCTCCACTGGGGAAGGCCATACATCACTACCCCATCATCTTTTCCTTGCTGGTCCCCCTCTTGGTCCTCTTCTCGCAGACGAGGGAGTGAGGCTTAAAGAGATGACGTGACTCTTCCAGGGTCATCCAGCGGTCAAGTCATGGAGCCGGGATTCAGCCTGGGTCTGACTCCAAGGGCAGTGATTTTTGCCTGGTGGTGCCCCTGCCTGAGCCACGTGGACGTGGCTAACCTGCGTCCGGGACCTGAGCCCTCCCCCCAGGAAAGTTCTGTAGACCCACCAATGCCTCCAAGTCTGAACCCCTTTTTCCAAGACTCCATGATGGCCATGCCCCTCCTCTCCATCACTCATTCACTCTTGCCAATGCCTGCCCTGTGCCAGGCACTCAAGCCTGGCCATAGTCCCAGAGGAGAGAAAAGTTCATGAATAGAGAGCAACAACTGTTTGGGGTGGGAGTCGCAATGAGGGAAGCAGGGGCTGTGGGAGAGTGCAAAGAGCAGGCTCAGGGGAGGCAGAGGGAGGGATGAGTGGCACGGGGCCGGGGAGGCAGAAGCCCAATCTTCGTGGAGGCAAAGGTATGCAAAGGTCCTGAGGAAAGCATAGGGAGAAATCCTCACCCACTCAGAGTGACTGGAGCACTGGGGCAGAGGGGAGTAGACAGTCACTGCTGAGGAAGCGAAGGGGTCCTATCATGAAGGACAATGTGACTCAGGCTGAAAACTGAGGCCATAGGAAATGGGCTTGAAACAGAAGCGGCATGATCCCATTCAAAAGGCTCACTCCACTGCAGAGTGAGGGTGAAAGGGGGGCAGGGGGAGGAGAGGAGGACAGGCAGGGAGAGGGACACGGTGCCAGCCCTGGGCACAGGGAAAGGGTAGACTGAAGGCTGTCAGAAGCTAAAACCAGCTGGAGCCAGGCAGGGCAGAAGGGAGGAGGGGGTTGGAGGAGGCAGCAGTGCTGATCCCGATGGCCTGAACACCCAGCTGTGAGGTCACCAAGTCACATGACAATGCTGGAGCAGGTGAGGACATGCTGGGGAAGGTGTCCACTGGTGACTGGCTGGTGCATCTGAGTCTTTGGGAGAGCCTGAGCTGGAGACAGAGGAGGAGGCTGCCCATCTTGGGCCACCTTCTCTCATTCTCTCAGATCCTGCATCCAGTTTGTTGGCAAATTCTGTCAGCTCTACCTTCTAAATACTATCCCAGACTTTGTCCCTTCTGTCCCCTGTGCCAATCTCACCCTCTCCCCAACCACTCTCACCTCTCACTAGAGGGTCCAACCGCAGCACCCTGCTTTCTGCTTCCCTCGAGTCTGGTCTCAGCACAGCGGCTGAAGAGATCGTGTTCAGGACTCCTCACGTCAGCACACCCCGCAGTGCTCACTATGGCCTATAGGCCCCTCCTTCTTGATACCTCTACCATACCCCCACCACCTGTGACCTCTGCTCCAACTGTCCCTCCCCTCCCTCCAGCCCCGCTGGCCTCCTGCCATTCCCCAAATGTCCATGTGATCCCGTCCTCATCACAGCCTCTGCCTGGATGGACCTTCTTGCTGGGGTGCATGGCTCCTCCCCTCACTCCACCCCTGCTCTGTGTCACCTCTTCAGAGGGACCACCTAACCTCCGTCACCCTCTCCCCTCACAGTCCTCATTACTACTTGTCATTATCTTGTCTGTGTGTGTTTTTTATTTCTACTTGTGTCTCCCCCACTGGAGTAACATACGTTCCATGAGGGCTAGATCTTTGCAAATCTGTTCCCTGCTGCATCCTGGAGCCGAGAACAGCTCAGAGGAGGTGCTCAGTGTTTGCTGAAGGCAGGCGTGCGACACACGGTCACCGATGGGGCTGGGGTCAGAGCTGGGAGAGGAGACTCACCTGCTCAGGGAGAAGGTCCAGAGTGTGTGGCTCAGAGGCCCACGCTGAGCCTCAGCCCCCGGCCATGCTGGAGGTTTGTGCAGAGCTGACAGAGAGGAGCAGCAGAGGGCCAAGAGGGGCACCGGGACAGCAGGTATCCTAGAGGCCGAGGGAAGAGGAATTTTGAGAAACTTCCTTTCTGAGATCCATTATTTCTAAGAGTTGGTGGCTATGATTCATCCTTTCTTGGATTCAATGATTTGAAACAGCCTTTCCTCATGGTGGAAGGAGCTGGTGCTCGGGAGTCCCCGCCCTCGTCACCACGGCCTCCCCTGTGGAGGGGCTGAGGTCTCTGGATCCGACACACGTGTCAGAGTCAAATGTTCCAGGAGTGGCTCCTGCTCTTGGTTGCTTTTCACGTGGTGAAAATTGATCCTTCTGGTTTTAAACTTTTCCCCAGTTACTCTCAACCCCAAGGCAAGTTGTTTTGCAGAGCTGAGTGGTTGGACATCATGGTCGCTGTTTCTCAGAGAGTGGGGCCACAGAGAGAGGTCACATGGTTCCTGGGATGGGGAACCAGAACCTTGGGGATAGGAAGTCTTGTCACTACTCTGTCAGTAAGGCTCAGTGTGGCCCTTCTAGGCCTTGGTTTCCCCAGTGGTTTTCAAGATCCCTTCTAGCTCTGTGGTTCTGAAACACAAAGGCCTACACACCAGTGAGCAGAAACTTCTGGAGGTGGGTTCTGGGAGATGAGGTTGGGAGGACAGTGCAGAACCCAACCTTGATGATCTTGAACCAAGGCTGAGGGGTTGGCTGTTATGTTAGAAACTGGAAGCTGGTGAGTAGGGAAGGATGGGGCAGAGCAAAGTGGTCAGGATGTGACTGGAGGCAGGGGGATGCCCTATTTGGGGTGCAGTCACCTCTGGTCCATTCACTCTCTCCCCCTTATAAGGCGCCTGCTCTGGACAAAGACATTGTCCAGAGAGGGGGTGAACGCAAGTCCTGAACCAGGCTGTCCTCTGTCTTAGGACACTCATGGGAATTCTTCCTAGATGCTCTGACCTTCCAAGAGGCTGTGCGGAAAACGAGAACACCAGGACCCAAGGTCCCAGGGGCCCCCTCACACTCACTGTGGCCCAGAGCAGGTGGACAGTGAGTGTCGGTAACTGAGGGAGAACAGGGACGGCCAAGACAGGGAATGGGGAAGTGCAGGCAGCTGTAACCCATGATAAGTCAGAGAGATGCAGGGGCTCACTGAGAAGTGGAGTAAGGCCAGCGTCATACCTCAGGGCCAGGAAGATATGCAGCCCTCTCTCAAAGATTCCAAAGGAACACAACAGCCTATGTCCCCAGACGACTCCCTGAGACATGAATTCATTTCCCAAGGCTCCAGGAAACTGACGTCTGCTTACAGTGCAGCCTCACAGAAAACCACCCACATGAGTGACTGCTAATCAGAGCGGGCCCCCTTCTTTCTTTCCAATCCTATTAAAACACCAGAGAGATAGAGTAATCACTTGGCTCTATTTACAGCTCCCAGTTACCCTGTAAGGCATGGGATACAGCCCTCAGGGGCCATGCTTGGGGGTTGGGGACATATGGATTAGGGGCAAGTTTGGAACATCACAGTCTTGGGACTTTGAGTAGGTAAGGAGAGGGGCTGGCAGGCTGTGGCTCTGCCCCAAGTGCATGTGGCAAGGCCCAGGCCAGAGGGTGTGTGTACTTGATGGGCCTGGCTGCTAATGTCTCCCAAGCACGTTCCGTCCGCATTGACGCCATGGGGAGCACAGACCTCATGAGGCAAATGGGAAGACTTCCCATGGGCACTCATCGTCAAAAGAAAATGTTGTACATTTTCCTGTTTAATAATCAAAAGTATAATTCTTCATTAAAGTCTATAGGATGAGTTCATCAATTGTGAGTATGAGCCATGTGTATTAGTTAGGGATTGCTATTGGCAGCTAGTTAAGAGAAAGCCAGAACAGCAGAGGCTGAACTGTGGTAAAGGCTTTCATTGTCTCCCAAATCAGCAGTCCAGCGATGGGCAGTTTGTGGGCAGGAGGATCCCATGCTCCCCCACCATGTTTACCACTTGGCTTTTATCATCAGTGTGTCTCATGTTCCAAGAAGGCTGCAGAAGCTCTAGCTATTACACCCATGTTCCAAGCAGAAAGAAGACAGCTGGAGGAAAGGATCAAAGGGTCCTGGCTGAGCGGGCACCTTTCCAAAAGTTTTCTGAAAGCACCACCCATGACTCCCACTTCATCTCCTGTGCCATCCCTTTGGCGAGAGAGGCTGGGAAATAGGGTTTGACGGCAGAGCCCCACTGGTCCCGTAACATGCCGGGTCTCCTATTGGTAAGGAAGGAGAGAATGGAGACTGTGTAGGCAACCAGTTGTACTGGCTACAACCCACGTTTTAAATTATTCTAATTTTTGGGACACCTCGGTGGCTCAGTGAGTTAAACGGCTGCCTTCCATTCAGGTCATGATGCCAGGATCCTGGGATGGAGTCCCACATGGGGCTCTTTGCTCGGCAGGGAGCCTGCTTCTCCCTCTGCCTCTGCCTGCCACTCTGCCTGCCTGTGCGCGCTCTCTGACAAACAAATAAATAAAATCTTTTTAAATAAATAAATAAATCTAATTTACAAGGGGATTGTAAAGAAATGTACATCCCAGGTATAAGCTCCATTTGGTCTCCGACAACTTGAATGCCCCTAGTCTTTGCTCAGGCTAAAGCAGCCTTCCTGCGAAGTTTCATTAGTAAACCACCTCGTAAGTCCTTTGCATCTCAGGGGTTATGCCCAGGAGAGATTTTCAAACTCTGAGCCACGGGTACAGCCGGAGAATCCTTCTCTCTGGTCACAAGGGCCCAAGCCCTGTGGATCGGTACCTTCTGGCAGCTGCGTGTCTGGTGAGCCCCCTACCCTAACCCTGGCTTTGGGGCTTCGGGTCTGATAAGGTCAAAAGCCCTTGCAGCCAGATATTATTCTGGTGGCAGGAATCTGCTTAAAACTGCAGGCATGGGTGAGGGGGTGGGGCTCATTTGAGCTTCTGAGATCCCAGTCCCTGGGACCCCCAGTCTCCTCAGAAGCCTGCTGCTTCTCTCTCGTGACAAAGCTAAAATTAGTGGGAAAAGCCAGGACCCACTCTTTCTGTCTTGCTAGCTCTTTCTAAGCTCCCTTCCTCCTGCCATATGCTCACACTGAACCTATATATCAGCAACAGTGAAGAAAAAAATTATAGTTTCCGCTTTCCAACAGCGACTGCTGGGGTATAAGGTTAAGAAGTCACGTACACCCATTATATACTCTCGTATATAATTCCAGGCATGTATGAGCAGAGTCTTAAAAGCCAAGAGGTTTGCCCAGAGCAGGAATGAGTGGTAAGGCCAGTCCACATGGCCTGTTTGAGAAAATGCAAGCACACGAACAAAAATCTTTGTGAACACCTCTGATTTAGGAAAGATTCCTGGAAGTGGATTATAAAGACAAAGGTGCAAGGGGAATTGCAAATTTCCTTACAGAAGCAGGGTCCGGGGGGCTGGACATGTCGCCAAACCTGCTCAGTATTGAGTATTGTCATCGAAAAATCCTTTACTAGTTTGAGAGGTGAAAATGTCTAATTTATCGATGAAGGTGAACATTTTAGAAAAGCGTTTTGGGGCTACTTACGGTCCTTCTTTTGTGAGGTGAATTGCCTGGCCATGACTTCCGATCATTTTTCTGTTGCGGTCCTAGTGTTCCTGTGGTCCCATTATTTATGCAGCAAATATATGCCAAGGGCCTGTTACGTGCCAGCCAGTCTTCCAGCCCCTGGGACCCAGCAGGGAACAAAACCGAGCTCTCGGCCTTCCAAGAAGCTGGTGTTCTGGAGAGAAGAGACAGTGAACAAGGAGACAAAGACAAGATTTATAAAAGCTCTTTCTAGATTTAGGATGATAATACTTTGTCATATAGTTTCCCTAGTTTGTCATTTGCTTTATAATTTTATTTGTATTTGAATGCGTTTTAGAGAACTTCTCAATTTAGCTTTTTATTCTGGCATAATTGTAAGTGTACAGAAAAGTTGCAAACACAGGAGAGAGCGTTTCCACATACCTTTCACCCAGCTTTCCCTGATGTTAGCAGCATACATAACGATGGCATAGATGTGGAAACTAAAAAACTAAATTAGTATAACACTATTAACTAAACTACAGACCCTGTTTGGATCTCACCAGTCTTTCCACTGTCTTTTTTCCTGCCCCCCCCAATCCAACCCAGGATACCGTGCTGCACTCAGAACATTCTTAATTTCTATTTGGTAAAATCTATTGATATTTTTAATTGCTCATTTTTTTTTTATCTTAGGCGGTCCTTCCATATTCTGAGATCTGAAAAATACTAACCTGTATTTTCTTCTAGCTTTTTATGGCTTCATTTTTTAAATTATTTATTTCTTTAACCTATCTGGAATTTATTTTGATGCAAAGCATAAATAGGGATCTAACTTTTTTTTTTAATTTAAATAGTTGGTTCGCCTACATAGTACTCTATGACAAATCCTTCCTTTCCTCACTGATCTGTGAAATGACTTTTATCAAAAACGTAGTACTCAGGGGTGCCTGGCTGGCTCAGTCAGGATTGTATGGGACTCCTGATCTCAGGGTCATGGCTATACACCTCCACGTTGGGTGTAGCAATTACTAAAACAAATAAATATACTTTATTTTTTTAATGAGGTACTTAGATGTACTAGGTTCTATTCTCCTCTAATTTTTCTGTTGACAGCTGTGTCAATATTATACCATAAATTCTATCTTTATACTGTACATTCATATCTGGTAGGACAAGACCTCTCTTCCTTTAGCTTTATGAAAATAACGTTAATAGGAATTATGATCTCATTTATGTGGCAGGTCCGGTGTTGGGCACCACAGATAAGATAGGAACCACTGACTTTTCTGGGAGGCCAGGCTGGGGGAGGGTGCAGACTGGTAAGCCAGGGCCACACTGCAGCACTCTGGAGCATGGGTGACCCCCAAGGAAAGGCCTGCAGAGTCGGCCAGCAATCGGAGAAGGCAGGGCCTCTGACTGGCTGGAGTAGGAGCTGCCAGAGAAGCAGGAAGGACACTGTGGGCAGAGGGACAGTGCAGACCAATGCCTGGCTGCTGGAGAAGTATGCAGTGTTTCTAGGGAACCATATGCAATTGGTGTTGGAGTTTTGAGTACTGGGGATTGGGGAGGGTGGGGGTTACGCGTGACTGGTGGTAGGAAGAGGAAAGGTCAGAGGGAGGTGGGCTAGGTCACGGAAGGCCTTGCCTGTCAAGGGAGGTGTTCAGATGACCCCATGGGCCTTCCTGTCCTGGCCTCTGGAATTCTTCAGTAACTGACTCTCTTCCCAGGAACATGTTCCCAGCCAACCTGGTGGAAGCCACATTCAAACAGGTGAGTGGGTCCCAGGGCAAGGGAGCGGGGCAGCCATTGCCAGCCTGGGCCAGGCTGGGGGGGTGTCAGGTTTACCCAGCAAGTCTCCCTGACTCCTGGGGCCAGATGCTGGAGAGCAGGGGAGGTGGGGAGACCGAAATCCTTACAGTCTCCCCTGGCCGACCCCTACCCATGGTTCCAGCTTCTCGGGAAGAGAACTGACAGGGTTGGGGGAGGCCCCCGTGCTCTAGGTTCACCCCCTGCTCACACACCCTGAATCACTGGGTCCTCACAGTAAGCCTGCACTCCATGCGCCAGTCCCCTGTCCCCAGTGAGGAAACTGAGGCTGGAGGCTCAGAAGGATTAAAGGAACTGCTCAAGGTTTTGTTTGTTTGTTTGTTTTTAAGGATTTTATTTATTTATTTGACAGAGATCACAAGTAGGCAGAGAGGCAGGCGGGGCGGGGGGGGGGGGGATAGCAGGCTCCCCACTGAGCAGAGAGCCTGACTCGGGGCTCGATCACAGGACCCTGGGATCATGACCCGAGTCGAAGGCAGAGGCCTTAACCCATTGAGCCACCCAGGTGCCCCGGAACTGTTCAAGGTTTTACAGCTAGTAAATAACAGTGCTGATCAGGAAACCCAGGCCTATCTGGCATCTAAGCCTGTTTTCTCTTTCTTTTTAAAATAACCCTTTTTGGGGGCAACTGACTGGCTGAGTTGGTTAAGCCTCTGCCTTTGGCTCAGGTCCTGATCCCAGGGTCCTAACCCTCTTCCTCTCCCCTTGCTTGTGTTCTCTCTCTGAAATAAATAAAAAAAAAATCTTTTAAAAATAAAATAAAATAAAACAAAATAACCCTTTTTCCCAGGAGCAAGAATACTAATCATGCTCAGTGTAAAATATTAGGAAAATACTCCAAGTACAAAGTTGAAAATAAAAATCATCTCTCGTTCTAGGACCAAGCAACAGTTGGTACTAGGTGGGACACTTCTAGTCTTTTCTCTCTGCTTAAATATGTTTTGAAAAAACAAAATCAGGATAATGGTGCACAGATGGTGTGTATCTTGCGTTATCCCCACGCTCATTATAGCATGAGCATTTGCCCTGGTTACTAAGTGTTACTTTAAAATACAGTATTTGTGGGGATGTAAAAGCCCATGGTGGGGCCATCCCTCCTTCCGGTGGGCTTTAAGGCTCTATTCAAAGTGTTTCCTTTTTGGAAAAAATGATGGTAAATACCCTTGTGTGCCAGATTTGTCTGCCCTTCTAATACTTTCTAATTCTTTACCCCTCATAAAATGTCGGCTTGTTGGTTGACAATCCAGCAAGCATTTCCCGACCCCCTTGCCTGTGCTGGGCCCTGCATTGGGAGCGAGGACACAAAGGAAGAGGCTGAGGGTTGGAGAGAAGGCTCCAAAATAAGGAGCTGTGAAACCTTGAGCTAATCACTGTATCTTTCCCAATCTCCTGGGCCTTATCTATGAAATGAGCCAGACAGTGACTGGCCCTGAATGCTAGGCCAGGTAGTTCTGATTTTATTCCAGTGGTGATGGTGAATTATTGAAGGTGTCAGAAAGAAACACTGAATGTTGCTCAACCTCATGCCTGCCTGGAATGCCCTTTCTCTTTTGGCAAACTCCTACCCACCCTTCAAGATCCTTCTCAAATATCCCTTTCTTTGTGAAGCTATGAAGAGGCAAAGTAGCTCACTCCCTTTCCAAAGTTCTCAGCGCAGAATTCACATCCAGTTCATCTTTGCTTCCCTGCTTCCCTTCCCCCACCACAGTATGTTCAATGTTGGAATGATGATGATGATGGTGGTGGTGGCATAACAGTGGCGATGGCCACATAAGGGATCCCACATGCCAGGCGCTGTTCTAAACACTTCACATATGTTGTCTCATTTAATCTAACAAGCTAGGTGTGACTGTGACCCCCATTTTAGAGATGAAGACACTGAAGCACAGAAAGTTGAGGGACCATGTATTTCCTGAGTGGCTCCCCCACCCCATCCCCCAGAAGGCCTACCTCATTGACACTATGGTGTTGGGAGGATAGAAGACTCCCTGTTTGGGCTCCTAGTGTCCAAGGAGTGAGGGGGAAAGATGCAGGAATGCCCTGGGGCAGAGGAGGAAAGGAAGAGGCTTGGAGGTTCAGTTCCTCCCAGATGGATCTTCTTTCTCTTTAAGAAGGCTTGGGGCAATCTGAGCCTTTCAAAGAGAAGGTCCAAGTTGCCATCAGTGGCAGGCAGGGCTGGCTGGCAGTTAGATGGAGGGAAAATGGATGCTTGGGAGGGATAGATGAGTGAATGGAAAATTATCTGGGTAGAAGAGGACATGGGTAGAGGGGAACCCAGATGGGTGCGATGTTGCAGAGAACGAAGAAGATGGAGGAAGGCTTGGGGAGACACATGGCTGGGGAGTGTGTCCATGGCTGAAGGAATCTCAATTTTCTTTTTGGTAAAATCTTGGTAATACTCTTGCCTACCTCACAGGGTTATTGTCAATCAAATAGTTCTTGACCGCATACAAAGGTGCCTCCAAGATGTTATTATTGTTGTTGATGATGATATTAAGAACAGTATTTGGCCCTGACTCCTTCCTGGTTGGGGTGTTGTCCACTAGTACCGCACCAAGACCACCCCCGTTGTCAAATCCCCCAAGATGGCATCCGAAGAGGCCCCTTCTCGGCAGATCCTCATCTACGGGATCCAGGAAGAGAATGGCTCTCGTGTTCAAAACTTCGCCCTGGACCTGACCCCACCACCTGAGGTTGTTTACAAGTCAGAGCCTGATACCATCGATGGCATGAATGTGCTGGGCATCGTCATCTTCTCTGCCACCATGGGTATGTGCTGCCCTCCCCCACCCCCGGCAGTGGCCTGGAGCCAGTCCCCTTCTGCATCCATCCTTTGCCACCTATACCCACTGATGTGAATAACCTGGAGTCTCCCATTTTCCAGGTGGTTCTTTTCTCTCCTATCCAGTGGAGTGGCTCAAGTCCCCATTCCATTACTTAGGGGTGTCTCCCACCCTACTCCCTGCTGGAGTCAGGGTTCCTCACCTGGAATTCTCCATCCCTGGGTGCTAGTCGGCCTCCAGGGGTGTCAGCTTGCCCTTAAAATTACCACCCCTTGGACTCTCTCCCAGCAGCCTGTTCCATTTTACTGACGTCTGGGGATCTTGGGGCAGGGTGAGGGGAGGTTACAATAAAGAACAGGAAAAATCTAAAACACTCTCAGTCATCACCATCTCTCTAAAGCCCCCTTATTTCTTCCCTCCATCTCCCACAGGGGCTTCTCACTGACCAAGTGCCTCCTCAGACATGTATGTGTCCTTTCTCATGGCCCACAGCTGGCCTCCCTGACCACACCCTGCCCTTTGCTACTCTTCTCTGGGAGCTGCCAGGACCCCCAACCATAGGCTATTACCGTGAAGCAAGCGAAGCTTAACTTGCAAAGGTCTTTCTGTACATTCTTACAAAAAAAAAAAAAAAAAAGGTATTCTTTTTCTTAGAGAGAGCCCCAAACTGTATAAGCTTCAGATCCCACAAAAACCTATGGGCCTGCCTCTACCAGCAGTGCCCTCGCCACCAATACCAACACACACATACACAAAACCCTTCCCCTTCTTGGGGACAAGCCATCCAGAACAATCTAGCTCGTCAATCCCCATCTTGTCCTTCTAAACCATGTCAGAGGTCATTGTGAGTCTTACTCTAAAATTGGCATCAACCTCCCTCTTCATCCTGGGATAAGAGCCTGGGAGACCCTCTCCCACCTCCCTGACTTCTCCACAAGGTTTTCTCACGGTCCCCCTGGTTGCTCACACTGGATAGCCGGGCACCATTTTCTGCCTCAGCCTCTCTGCCTTAGCCCACATCCAGATCTGTCAGGTCTACCTCTGAAACCTCTCTCAGAGCCCGCATTTCCCTCTGCCCTCTGCCAGCACTGTGGTTCTGGGCTACCGTCATTTCTCACCTCGTTTCTGCAAGAGCCTCCTGCCCCGGTGTGTCCTCCTCACTGGCCCACAAAGCCCTGCAAAAGGCCTCCAGTGGCTCTCCAGCGCACTCGGAAAGGGGGGCCCAAGCCCCGCGGAGCTCTGAAAGACTTGGCCCAGCCCGCCCCCCAGCTCCTCCGCTCCCGCTTTCTTTCCCCCTCCCGCCATGCTGCCTTTTAGTTTCCGGTTTCCGGTTTCCGGAAGCCGCCTCCCGAAAGACTTTCCCACTTCCTGCCACCTGGCTGTTCCTGTCCCTAGCTCTCCCCTGCAACTTTCTCATCCTTGCCGGGGATGAAGGTCTACATTAGCATCGTGTCCCCAACCCCCTAGATAGTCAGGTGTCCCATGTTCCTCCTTAAATGTTTGACCTACTGCAGTTATCTATCCGTTTCTGTTGAAGTCGCCCAGAAGCTGGTGTGAGCTCCATGCAGGCAGAGATGGGCCTGGCTTGTTCCGCATTGGTCCCCACAGCCCACCGCACGGACTGGCGGGAGCAGGCACGCGGGAAAATCTGTTGGAGAGATGGGTGGATGGCTGGATGAATGGATGGGCCCTGGGGGATAAGGAAGCTCTTATCATCTTGGCTCAAAGTTCAGGCACACAGAGAGGCCAGGGCCTCAGGGACCTGAGTGTCTGACAGGGTGGTGCTTGGAAGTGCTCACAGCACATCTGGTCATCGGTCCCCAGTGGACAGTCCTCCTCCCCAGCTACCTCTCTTAGAGGTGGGAACATATAACAGGACGTCTACTGGCAGAGCGAAAGAAACTCCAGGACCCCTGGACTCAGTTCACTAAGTGTTGACCGGATGTGTGTAACTGCCCACCTGTCGGTCTGTGTTTGTGCATGTGTGCCCAGGGGTGTATGTACATCTGTATGTGTGTGCCCACATCTGAGTGTGAGCATGCACACTTGCACAGCTGCTCCGGATGGGACTTTCTTTGGTCCCCTCCACACAACCTCCTCTCCCCCTCCTTTCTGGTGTTGGGACATGGCTGATGTTAAGGCCTCATTGGCCTTAACTATTGCAGAAGGCCTCTTGCCACACCCTGGGTCCCATGCACACTAGCACCCAGGCAGCCAGAGCCCTTAGGTGCCTCCAGGGAAATTTAAGTGGAGGTTGATTTAGCCAGGAAGACGAGGGATAGAGCTGGCAGGGGACCTGGGTCTGAGCTCAGCCAGCCTTCCACAGGCCAGACGGGTAGGGCTAGGCTGTGTTACCTCCAACTTGAGCCTCTCCTACCCATAGCAGCTGGGCCTGCATGTCATCCCATCACCATGTGGTAGCTCTTCTGTGGACAGTGTGGGCTCAAGGCTTCTGGGGCAGGGAAACGGCCTCTCTCTGGAGTCACATAGGCCAGGGTTCAAATCCCAGCCCTGCTTCTCCCTAGCTGAGCTAGGCGGTGAGTCCCTCCAAGCACACTGCCAGTAAGCTTTCCAAGGGTAACCACAGAGTGCTTTTTTTGTGTCACCAGAAGGGACAGCTGTCCCTTCTCACTGTTTCAGGAGTGGCCTGATGGTGCTTCTGGAGGTAAGGGAATAATAGGGGCTCCAGGAAAGGCTTTATTATTCATTCCTTTGCTCCTTCAGTCATTGGGTGCTTATCATTGAGCACCTACAATATGCCGGCAAAGGCAATTCTGTTGTTGCCCTCACAGAGCTAACTTTATGCTGGAGGAGACAAGAAGGAACAACAGACAACTGGAAAATAATAGTTATAAGTTGTAATAAGTGATATAAATAGATCAGAAAGAGATGAGACAGAGCAGAACAGGGAATGTGCTGAGGGGCCTGGTGGGTGTCCAGGCCATGTGCAGAGCTGGGCAGCCAGTGTTTCAGGCACCAGGTCCTACGTGAGCAAAGGCCCTGCGTCAGTGAGAAGCTTGATGTATTCCAGAAACATAAGGAAGGCCAGTGGTGCCAGAGCATAGTGAGGAGGTGAAAAATGGCGCCAGGTGGAGGCGGGAGGTGTGGACAGGGGTCAGATGCACTGGGGCCTGGAGCAGCAGGGAACTTGGTGATGGTCTGAGGGCTCAGGGAGCCAGTGGGAGGTGTTTGGCAGGGAGCCTTTTTATGGAAGAGAGGAGGACGAGAGGAGATTCCTGCTCCAGTGGTGGAGACTGAGGAGAAGGAAGGGAGAGGTGGGGGGAAGCACTGGTATGTCAAAGGCTGCTGGGAAGTCGGCCAAGGCCTGCGGGCTCCATGCACGTGTGGCTCTGTCCCCACTCTGCCACCAGCGTGTGCCGGTGCACCTCTGCATCTCAGTCTGTGGCATCCATGATAAGTTTGTGTGTCCCTGCCCCTGCAGGCATCATGCTGGGCCGTATGGGTGACAACGGAACCCCTCTAGTCAGCTTTTGCCAGTGCCTCAATGAGTCTGTCATGAAGATTGTGGCGGTGGCTGTGTGGTAAGCCTCATGGGGGCAGGAGTGCCCTCTTCTGCCTTCACCCCGCCCCCTGCCAGCCCTGCCTTGTGCCCACGGAGGGACACACAGTCCCTTCCTCTGCTTTCCTAGCGTAAGCAGAAAGCTGCCTAGGAGGCTCAGGCCTGGCCTGCGGCCTCCAGAGCTAACACATTTTCCCTCAGATTCCACCTCCCACTCCCCCACCCCCAACAGCCCTGACCAGGCCTTGTTCCAGCTCTGGCCCTGTCCTTTCTGGCCTAGTCAGGCCCATTGGAAGAAAGTTCCAAGCAAATCGTGGCCCTGCTCTCCTAGCCCAGTTTCCCCATTACATGGAGTCTCATCATCTCAGCTTTTAGAGAAGGGGAACACTGGAAGCAAGAACCAGCTGCCGCTCCTGGTTCAGAGCTCAGGCCTTAGGAATCTTCTAGTCCAACCGTTCAGACGGGGAAATGCGGAGGCCTGTCAGAGGTCATGCATGAAGTCTGTGGCACTGCTGGGTTGAAAGGAAGGCCTGCTGAGGGCAGGGCACTCCTCAAAGGCCTAGACAGGAAGGCACAGAGGTCAGAAGTTGTGCAGGGCTGGGCTGGTTGAGGGTCAGGGTACAAATGACGCTATGTGCTGGGCATGTTGGTGCACAGTCCCATTTGGTCCTCACGGGAGCCCCGGGGGAGGCTCAGGGGGCCCTGGGCCAGGCAGCGATGCGGTGCTGAGGCTGCCCTGGGACCCCTGCCTGCCTGGCCCTGAGCTGGCTGCCGGTCCACACCCTGCCCCCAGGTACTTCCCCTTCGGCATTGTGTTCCTCATCGCCGGCAAGATCCTGGAGATGGACGACCCCACGGCCGTCAGAAAGAAGCTGGGCTTCTATGCCATCACCGTGGTGTGTGGGCTGGTGGTCCACGGCCTCTTCATCCTGCCCCTGCTTTACTTCTTCATTACCAGGAAGAACCCCATTGTGTTCATCCGCGGCGTCCTCCAGGCCCTTCTTATTGCACTGGCCACCTCCTCCAGGTAGCCCCGGGGGATGGGCAGGGTAGGGGATGGCAGTGGCTGAACTCTGTTCATCTGTCCAGCCATCACGTGTCCATAGCCATGGAACCATGGCAAGTGTCCCTACGGCCCACTCCACAAACTTGGAGGTACCTTTGGTAGTAAGACCGATTCCTTTTTTTTTTTTTTTAAAGATTTTATTTATTTATTTGATAGAGATCACAAGCAGGCAGAGAAGCAGGCAGAGTGACAGCGGGAAGCAGGCTCCCCGCTGAGCAGAGAGCCTGATGCGGGGCTCAATCCCAGGACCCAAAGATCATGACCTGAGCAGAAGGCAGAGCCCCAACCCACTGAGCCACCCAGGCACCCCGAGACCAATTCTTTAAGTGGATTGCTTGAGGTCCCACCTGCCCACTGAGGGGCAGAAACCCCTTATTGCCTCTTAACGCCTTTCCCTCCCCTACTACCTGCATCTCTAAGACCTATTCAGTCCACGAGGGGGTGGCTTCTGCACACCTGGGGTCGGGACAGCTAAAGAGGGATGAATCTACAATCGCTGTCACCTGTTGCTCCTGTTGGAGTCGGGCCCTGCATTGTTTAGGGACTTGGCCCATCCACAGCCACGGGGACACCCTGGTGGGATGCCCTGTCACAACCTGGACAGTGTCACTAGCCAGTGACAACTGGGATTGGAATCACGGTTCCATCACCCACTGGCTGTATGGCTGTGGGCAAGTCACTTGAGCTCCCTGGGCATCCATTCCCTCACACACAGATTGGGGCTTATGGTAACCGCTGCCTTGTAGGGTTGCCGTGGGAATGAGTGGAGATAACCCACCATAGGGCAAGAAGGCTGGTCTGGGCTAGATGAGATGGCACCTACTCTCCAGGGTCCCAGCCCACAGTGGAGCCCAGGGAGTGGGAGTCATGTAAACCCGGCTGTCTACACTGGGGAAGAAAATGCTCTATACTCCATGAAGAAAGGGTGGTTTTCCCCACAGCAAATGTCCGAGCTAAGTCACCTGAGCTGAGGCCTGTGTCTCTCTGGAGCCAAAGTCTAGCTCTTCCTTCTATCCCTTATTGCCTTCTCTTCTCTGGGCCTCACCTTCCCAATCTGTCAAATGGGAACGAAGGCCACCACAGAGCTCCTTCCTTAGCAGCCACGTGACCCCTCCCTTGGCAGCTGAAGCACCTCAGGAAGCACTGAGGAAGAGCACAGCCCCAGGGAGGAGCCCCAGAAGCCTCATCCAGGAACCTCCATGCAGGGCAGGGCCAGGAGGTAGAAAGGAAAGACCAAGTCCCAAGTGGCTGCCAGCCCCCAGGCCATAGGCCACAGGCCAAGCCCTGCTGCAGCCAGGAGCCCTGGGCCATCTCCTGCTTGGCAGGAGCCACAGCCTCGGGCCTAGCACACTGAGAAGTGGACGTGGGCCCCCAGGCAGTGGCCTGTGGCAGAGGAAGGGCCTTGGGGCCACCCCAACCTGAGTGTTCATCTCAGCACGGCCACCAGGAGCTCTAGTCGTAAACACAAGAAGAGCAGTCACAGGGGCCTCTGCTGCCTGCATGTTTGCAAAGTCCCGGACACTGTTCAAAGTGCTTTCTCCTTGAACCACCCTAATAGCGCTGTGATCTAGATTTCGTGTGGGACAGGGAGACTAAGGCACACACAGGTTGAGGAAGCTGCCAGAGCCACTTGGCTAGTGGGCGGCTGGAATCGAAATCCAGCAAGTGGCCACTTCATGTAAACGTGGCCCAGCGCTGTGACTCCGAGTCAGCCCCTTGTGTCCTTTGGACTTCCGTTTCTTCATCTGTGAAACAGTCTCAAAACCCGTCTCTGACAGGAAGCCAAGAGGACCGGAGGAGTGTGTAAAGCACAAGCCTGGCACGTAGTAGGTGCTCTGCCGGTAGTAACTCCTTTCCCAACCCGTGCCGTCAGTGGGGGTCTCTCGGGCACTAGGCCTGGGCAGCCCCGGCTGGGCCACGGATCACACACTCCCCAAGGATGCCACTTGAGACCACTGCAAAGCTCTTTCAGCCTCTTCTCCCCAATGATGGGCAGGCTGCCTGGGTTGGGGGCAAGATTCCTGCCCCGGCAGGAAGGCAGCCCAGAGGCCCCCAGAGGAGGGTGGTGGGCAGACACTGGGCCCTCTGCCCACAGCTCAGCCACACTGCCCATCACCTTCAAGTGCCTGCTGGAAAACAACCACATTGACCGGCGCATTGCCCGCTTTGTGCTGCCTGTGGGCGCCACCATCAACATGGACGGCACCGCACTCTACGAGGCCGTGGCTGCCATCTTCATTGCCCAGGTCAACAACTATGAGCTGGATTTCGGCCAGATCATCACCATCAGGTACACACCTGACACCCATACCCAGTGTGGACTAGTGCGGGGAGAGAGGAGGGCATTGGAAGGGCCTTCAGGGTTCTTGAGCTCCCACATCTGGAGGGGGTCTCTGAGGTGCAGAGTAGGGAAGACATTTGTTCCCGGCCACATAGCAAGTCAGTGCTGTGGCTGGCACGTGACCTGGTGCCAATGACTCAGGGCTCCTTCTCCAGCAGCACCCTGCAGAGGGGGAGCTCTGAGCAGGCTGGGAAGCTGAGGCCCAGAGGAGGTCCTGCAGTCTGGACATGCAGGGCAGAGAGGGGGCTGCAGGCAGGCACAGAGCAAGCAGAGGCTAGGGACAGGATGAGGGAGGGAGGGACTGCTAGTGTGGCTGGAACGGAGGGAGGGGTGCTGGGGGAAGGGGCAAGGGCCGTGGGGAAGGCCTTGCATGTTAGCCCTAGGGCACAAGTCTGGCCCTGGGAACCAGGCCCCAGAGGGAGGCTGGGCAGAGAGCTATGTGCTGGTTGACCTGACTCTCTGGTCAGCTTCCTGGACCCCTAGAGAGGCAGTGGCTCCAGGCACAGGCTTCTCCACAAACTCCTCAGGAGGTTCTGCTGAGGCCCTGAATGGAGGCCATGGGGCGAGAGGACCTTGAGCAGGGCCATGCCCCACCCCTCCACTTCGAGAACTTCCCGCTGTGGCTTTCCTAACAACCCCTGCCCCATAGGGCTGTCCCCAGAGGCCCTGGCATTCTGGCTTTCTTCTTGGGGCCAGGGCCCCAGCAGCGAAGCCTGCCCCTCTTGCTCCTCCTCTTCCTCTCCCTGCCCCTCCTGCAGCATCACGGCCACCGCGGCCAGCATCGGGGCAGCTGGCATCCCCCAGGCTGGGCTCGTCACCATGGTCATCGTGCTTACCTCTGTGGGACTGCCCACTGACGACATCACCCTCATCATCGCTGTCGACTGGGCTCTGTGAGTGGGGTTCGCCTGCCCCACCCCTTAGGCAGCCCAGGGAACGGCCGTGGTGTGGCCTAGTGGGGTGCCTTGCTCACGGACACCAGCCCGGCTGCATAACTTGTGGGGCCCATTATTCAAAACTAAAAATGTGCCTATCCCTGTTCAAAAAGGTTGAGGAACTTCCAGAGGGTGGGAGCTGAGCATTAGACCCAGCCCAGGCCCTTCTAAGCATGGGCACAGTGATGTGCCCATGAAGCCAGCCGTGGGTGAACCTGCTCGGGCACAGCCCCCCAGGGGGCTGGTAGGTTCAAGAGGACGAGAAAGGCACCTTGCTATGGGCTCCGGCCTGACTGCTGGCCGCCAGTGCTGCCAGGGTGAGCACTGCCCTCCACCAGCAACTCCTACGGAAAAAAACAAAGTAGTCTCGGCTCACTGGCCACTTTGGCTCGCTAGGGACCGCTTCCGCACCATGATTAACGTGCTGGGGGATGCGCTGGCCGCGGGCATCATGGCCCACATCTGCCGGAAGGACTTCGCTCAGGACATAGGCACTGAGGTGAGAGTAGAGCCTCCCCCCAGCCCACCCTCATACTCCCCCACCCTCCTACCCTCCTCACCCCCACTGAGAGGGCAGAGCTGGGCGGGAGGCAGGGCCTCAGGGCAGGCTTCTGCCCAGCCCTCTGGCCTTGGTCTCTGTATGGGGCTGACCGAGTACTCTAGCAGCTGCTTGCTGAGCCCTCACTGTGGTGGTAGATCATGAGAGAAGCAGAAGAGAGCAAAGGAAGAGAGAGCCCTGCCCTCAGGGAGCCTGGGCCCTTGTGGGGAGGTGGTATTTGTCCACCAACCAGCTTCACTTGGGCAGCACAGGGCTTTGTGGTGCTCAGGGCTCCTTCCGTAACTCTGTGGAGCAGGCTAGCCCACTCCATGGGGGGGACAGGCAGGGGAGCCACCCACTCCCTTGCCAGACCGTGTGGTCCATCAGAAGGAAGGCTCAGAAGGAGGCAGGACAGAGTGGAACTGGGGCCCCGAGAGGGCCTGGGTGACCTCTCAAGGTCCCAAAGCACATCTGTAGGAAAACCAATCACACGGTTTGCTCATTCCGTCCACCCCAGTGTCTAACCTCACTTCTTCCTGCTGCTACTTCCTGAGGCCTGTTTCCCCTCCCCAGAAACTGCCGCCCTGTGAGACCAAGCCTGTGAGCCTCCAGGAGATCGTGGCAACCCAGCAGAATGGCTGTGTGAAGAGCGTGGCTGAGGCCTCAGAGCTGACCCTGGGCCCCACCTGTCCCCACCACGTCCCCATCCAGGTGGAACAGGACGAGGAGTCAGCTACCACCTGTCTGGACCACTGCACCATTGAGATTAGTGAGCTTGAGACCAACGTCTGAGCCTGCAGGGCTGTGGGGGTCCGGGGAGGCCTCCAGGCTTGGGACCAAGGGCAGGATTTCAACACACCTACTTTTCCGAGCACCTGATGGGAGCCAGGCTCACGCGCTCTTCCCACCCTCGAGAGGTCAGAATTAGCCCCACTCGTCAGACAGTGGAGGCTCAGGAGGGCAACACTGTAGGTGGGAGCCTCCCCTGGAGAGTGAAGAGGAAGCATGGCCCGAGCCCCGGCTGTGACATGTCTACTGTGATGACCTAGCAGGGCGGCAGGCAGGGGCTATCTGGGCCCACTTTCCGGATCAAATGGTTAAGGCTCTGTGAGCTGAAAACACTTGCCCCAGGTCTCTGAGCAAATAGTGCCAGGGCCAGGACTCTAACTCAAGTCTTTCAAGCCTTGGCCAGTCCTTCCCAGGGGATGGGGACCTGCAGGGCCAGAGGCAAAGGGTGTCTGCCCCCCTCCAGGAGCTCTGCCACTGACTTCAGTTTATGAAGACACAAGAGTAGTCTGGTTCTACCCCAGCTGTGTCCCTGCCCAGGCCCATCCCCCTTCCTGCCCCGTAACACATGTCCTCCGACACACAGCTCTCCCCGAGGATGGCCCAACCCAAGGCCAAGTCCCACTGCCTGCCACGTGCCACAGCCCATCCCACCAGCTGTCTCTCACAAAACTCAGCTGATGTGGAGAGGGGATGTCTTCAGAAGAGCCGCAGAGACCCTTAGAATCATCTGGGCCAGCCTCCCACGGGTTAGGTGGGCTAGCCAGGACTAGGGAGGCAGATTGGCCTGGGATGCTTTGGTCAAGCTGCCCCTGGGACCCTGGGTCAGCCCTCTGATGAAGCAGTGTTAGATTTTCTACTCCTTTCTGTGTTTGCAAATTCATGATAACTAAATAAAGGTATTTTGTTTTTCAAGTCTTGTGGGCGTAGCGACCATACCACGGCCAGCATTTCTTTATTGGGCTAAGAATATCAGCTTGTTGCTGTGCAGACTGGCCCGACTGGGCAGCCTGTGTATGGTCAGACCTGTCCCTGCAGCCAAAGGATAGACAGGTCTAGCTGGCCTGGCAGCGGACAGGCCTGCCCAGGGAAGCCAGAGAGCAAACGAGCCTGTCCTGGGGGCTGGAATGAAGCCAGACCTGTCTGAGCTGTCATATGCAGGAGGCAGAGTATGAATCGGCTTGCCTGGGGGCCTGGCTCCACAGCCACAGTGTGGACAGACCACAGAGAACAGTCCCCACAAGAGAGACAAATTTCCTCAAATAGTCTGGCTCCCTTTGGTGAATGCTTTGCTTTCAGGAGGGGACGTGCCCAAAGACATTTCCAGACTCTATCCCTCATTCTCCTCAGCCCCAGGAGGCCTCCAGGAGGCTCACAGGGGACATGGAAGAGCCCCAGCTACACAGCCTGTTCTGAATGTGCTCTGGGGAGAAGATGCAGCTTTGGGGTCTTGCACAGAGGAGCCCCCAGGAGACCCTGAAGTGGGGGGTAGGGATGGGCATCCCAAAGTCCCTCGGAGACTCAGCAGGGCACTTGCCCTCCCACCTCCTGGTCCTGAACTACTTCCTATCCTCCTCCCAGGCCTGTAGTCTGAGGAGTCCATGAAGGGCCCTGATCCTAGAATCCCTGTTCCACTGCAGGGCCAGGGGCTAAAGGGTCTACCATGGGAACATCTTTCCCCCCATTAAGGCCTAATCACTGAAGAGAGGTCAGAGGTCAAGCTATCAGTCAGTCCCACAATCGTGTGGACTGGCTTAAACACCCCTTCCCCGTGTCACCTCTCTAAGGCCCTTTGAGCAATGGAGCCTGGCCCACCTCAAGGCAGGAAGCTGCTCTTCCTTGGGTTCAACAGGAGCATGCTTACCTGCCTCCAGGAGCAGGAGGGCACTACTTCCTGGGCACCCCTCCACTGTGGGGCGGCTCTGCTTGTCAGAGTTCCTTCTTTGCTCTGAGCCAGGTGCTCCCCCTCCGGGTTCCAGCTCTGGCCCTGCTGGGGGCGGTGGGAGCACCAGGCATGTCCCTCACTGCTTCCCCGGTCAGAACTGCAAAGACCTGGGCCCCCAGGGAGCCTCTGCTCTATCTCCCGGGCCTGCCTCCAGGCTCTTTCCCACCCTGGCCTTCCGGGGGACACCCCCGTCAGCACGCAGGTGGTCCTCCGGGAGAGCCTGAGGGGCCCAAAGCCAGGAGGTCCTTTGCTCAGATGCTCAGCTTCTGGAAGTACAGAGTGAGCTCACAAGCCCCGTGTGGTGGTCTTGGCCAGACCCACCGACCCCCACCAAGGAGGCCTCAGGCCTCCTTACCTGTGACTAAACCCCACACCCCTGGACCTCTGCCTATGTGATGACTTGTGGGCCCAACAACTGAACTCTGCACCAACCCGTGCCTGTCTGGACGGGCCCTGAGGTTCTTGTGTCCTGCCCACCCACAGACCAGTCCAGTGCCTGGCAGGAAGCATACACAGACACGGCCATGGGCTGCCAGAAAGGGGTAATGCTTTTATATTAGTTTTTCTGTAACAAGAAAAATCAGCTTTGAGGGTGTTTTTTTATCATTTTTTTTTTTTCTTAAAAAGAATTCCAAGTCCAAAGGCACCCAGAACTCCCCATAGGCCCAAAGAATAAAAAAAAGGTATGTCATCAGGGTAGCTGGCCCTTCCTCCTTGCTTGGCCCTGCCCTCCACCTCACTCTTGCCCAGGGCCCCAGCTGCCCCAGGAGACTCCTCTGGCCTCAGTGGGATCTCCGTCAAAGACGCACCTGTGGCCGGCCAGGGCATGGCAGGGAGTAACTGCCCCAGCAGTTGGGGACCAGGGCAAGCAGGCCAGGGCAGCAGTCCCAAAGGCAGGAAGAGGAACAAAAATCAGCTTCTGTGAGTTCCAGAGCGTGGGGGGCCCCTGGCCACAGAGAGCACCAAGATAACTCTGTCTTTGGATGGACAGATGGCTGAGCAAATGGCAAGCTGTTCTGGCTGGTTCTGGCTGGGGCAAGATATGTTGGTGGCCAAAGCCACAGAGGACTGTTCACATGTGACTTGTGGGCGGGGGGGGCAGTGGTTGGGTATACATGTGGGTCCATGGTGAAGGGAGCAGGCATCTGTGGGTGCCAGGGCAGGGTCAGACCCTTCCCTAAGTCTGCGTGAGTCCAGGGACATGATGGCACTGGAGGGCCTGGGCAGGGCATGGAACTGTTCGGTGGGCTCCGTGAAGCCGACAGTGTGTAGACGCGTCATGGTACCTGCACATGGGTGGCTGAGGGCGCTGCAGGAGCAGGTGGGGCTGGAGACTGTGTGCTCAGCCTGCGTGGTGGTGGCGGTGGGCGGCAGGGCTGGTAGGGGCGGCACTGGAGGTGTCTGTGAACATGGCACACCAGGGCTCACAGGGCACAGGTACGTGCTGCAGAAAGGGGTCCAGGGGTCCGTTGTCCTGCAGAACACGTGGAAGAGTCAGGGGTGGAACTGTCGGCTTTAGGGAGGTGGGCTCGAGCTAGGGGGCCTTCCTGAGGGGACTCTGCAGGCAGGAGGGGGAGTTGTCCCTGGGGGCCCAGAGCCAGCAGGCTACCCACTGGGCAGTGTTCTTGCTGATGTGGCCAGGCCTTGTATGAACTAGAGGGCCTTGGGGCCCCTCTGGCCACTCCCCAGGGCCCCTTCCAGGCACCCCTATGCCCCCATCCCTGCACCCCCACTCAGTAGACCTGCCTGAGGCCAAGGGCTCCAGAAGGGGCAGATTCTCTCCCACCCTAGGACTCCACAGCCCCCTCAGGGTTCACCCCCATCCCTGACCCCGGCTCTGCCTGAGGACAATGCCTGCAGAGCAGGTCTCCACCTTCTCCTGGTGGGCCCCGCAGCAGAGAAAGGGGATTCCCAAGCATGGTGTCTGGGGCTGTTCTCTGCCATGCACACCCTTCTGTCAGCCCCACCTCCCTCTGTCATCTACCCATGGGGTCCTCACCACCACCCTGCAGTCTCCTCTCTGACCCAAGCCCCTCCTTTAAGTCAGTGTCCTAACAGTGGCCCCGGGGGCCCCTTCCCAGAGCCACAGCCTGACCCTGTGACCCCGTCCCCAGCTCAGCTCACTCTGACCACGGCTCCCCTCCTGGCTACTCCATGCCCACTATCCAAAGTCCCTCTCCAGAGGCCCTGCCCACCCACCCTCCTGTCTACACCTCCTTCCCTTCCCAGACTGACCCCCAGGGTCCATGACTGCAGTCATTCTCTTGCCAACACCCTCAACATCCTTGTTCCTTACCCTTCTGTCCCACACACCTGGCCAAAAACCCCGCCACGGATGGATCCTATGGTCCATCTTCTCCACACCCACCCCGGTCAGCTGAGCACCTCCTGCTGCACAGAGAAAACAGAAGGCGGAAGGCATCGGGCTGATGTGACTTCATGTCCAGCCACCAAGCCACTAACCTGTGTGTGACTGCAGCCACTTGGTCCTCCGTCCCTCCTGTCCCCGAGGAAGCACTGACCCTCCTGCCAAAGCCACTGGAGGCTGTCTCCGTGGGGCTAGCTTCGCCCTGCCCTCCTCTCTCACGTTTTTTACCCCCTCATCCAGGCCAGCCCCTCCCCATCAGCACTCCAACAGGCTCTGTTTCTGCAAAGGGCAAAGGTAAATGGAGCCCCCCCTGAACTCTGCACTCCCTTTCCTCTGCCACCCTCTCATCTCTTCACAGCCAAATTTCTTGACAGAGGTGCGGACCTTCTGTGGGTCTTCCTCTCCACAGCAACTTCCTCCACCCCCACTGCCCTTGAGGCCCCTCCCCCACAAGGTCCTGTCTGAGCTCCCAGTGGACAAATTGGCTGGGTCCTTGATGGGGCTCCCTCCCGCTGCCCCTCAGCAGCACTGACGTGGCTGCTCTCTCTCTAAGGGCCTTGTGCGTGGGGACGCACGCATCCTCGTGTGTGCACGCTTGTGCCTGCCCAGCACCTGCGAACGGTCCACGGAGCACGTGCCTGTGTGTCTGTGAGCACCACGCATTCCACAAGTGTGTGCTCCAGGTGAGCATATGCGTGTTTAGACACACGTGTGAACATGGGTACATGGGTGTTGGTGCACTGTGTGCACACACGGGGTGCTTTTGTTGCACATGCGCATAAGCTCCCTCCATGGCGGCTGGGGTTTTCCTACCTCCTTCCCTTGCTGCTTCCCTCCAGCCCCTTCTGCAGGCATCCTTGCAGCGGGCCATGGCCTTGCACTCTCCTCAGGTGAGCTCCCCCAGCCTCCTGTGGCCTCGTACTATTTCCAGGCTGATGATGGCTGGACCCACATCTCCAGCCACTGACCCACACATCCAGCCCACACCTGGGCCGCTGCCTTAGGACCCCTAGGCCTTCTAACTCAATGTTTCTACCACCTCAACAAATCTGCTCCCCCCGTACTATCATCCGCCCGGGATTCCGAGTGAGGTCCAGGGGCTTGTTTTCTGCCTCACCTCATGCCGGGCAGGCTGACTCTGGTCTCTGGAGTCTGCGCATTCCCCCCGTACCCCAGCCCCTTCAGGCCATCTTCTTGAGTGTGTCCTCACCTGCGGCTTGGGTCACAGCGGTAGCCTCCTCCGGGGCCCCCACATCCATTCCCTGCTTCCACCGTCCCAGCCCCAGTGCATGTCCCATCTTTGCTCTGGAGAGGCCCCTGCCTGTGCCAGCCTCCCATAGGCTGGCTAGCCCCTCACCCAGGGCCCACACTGGGGACAGAGACAGGACACGGATGGGGAGAGGTCAGTGCACCCCCACACAGACCTACCTGTGTCACATCCAGTTCACCCTGTCACTATCGCCTCTCCCCATCCTCCTCATCCTCCTCCTCCTCGTCCTCCTCGTCTTCCTCATCCTCTTCCTCCTTCAGCCGGCCCCGGTCCTTGGAAACGTCACCAAAGTCAAAGTTGCCTTCTATGTCCAAGACCTGCAGGTGCTTCAGCCTCCGGAAGGCACTTTCCACCACGGAGCCCACAGCCAGCTTGTTAAACCTGTGCAGGCAGCCATGTGCGGTCAGCGTGGGAGACCTGGCCGTCAGAGTCCCCACCTCCACTCACCATAACAGGGAAAGGGGAGGGGACAGTTCTCCAGGAAGACGGTGCAGTAAGCACAAAGAGTGCGGGGAGGGGGTCAGTGCTGAGAAGCAAGGTGCGTTGTGCAAGTCCCAGCTGTTCAGTGTGCCTACAGCTTACAGGGGAAGGAAGGGTGGATCCTGGGCCACTCATCTCCTACAGCGAGGGCAGGCCCCCATCTGCAAATGCTCCAAGACTGGGAAGTGACAGACTCCTCTCTGCCTGGGATCACCTCCCTCTGGGATTAACCCCAAGGCCTGGGGCTCCAGGCTTGCCAGCCTAGGCTTACCTTGGAGCCTGGTGTGGAGCGGCACACAGGCATGGCCAGGGTCAAACTGGGCCAGGGCCGCACTCAGGCTGAGGGGAGGCAGAGGCTGGGCTCTGATATCAGGCCGCCTCAACTCTTTGTGCCTTAGTCCTCACAGGACCCAACGCATGGGTCACACTGTATCCCCACCCAGCCTGGGGCCTGCTGGGCCATCAATTCCCTTGGGGTGCACTTTCTGCCTTCTCGAATCTGCCCTTTCTCTCTGAGTTGAGGGAATAGTTAGGTAGGATGTTGGGAAGAACCACCCTGGCTGCTGTCCTGAGGAATTGGCTCCCCCATTAGAATCATTCAAGGGGCACTTGGGTGGCTCGGTCGGTTAAGCGTCCAACTCTTGCTTTCGGCTCCAGTCAGGATCTCAGGGTCATGAGATCGAGCCCTACCTTGGACTCCCTGCTGGGCATGGAGCATGCTTAAGATTCTCTCTCTCCCTCTCCCTCTCCCTCTGCCCTCCCCTTTCCCTCTCTCTGTCTTAAAAAATAATAATTCTAAACCCCCACAGCTCAGCAAGGACCTGAACATCTTCCATCTGCTGGCCTGTGTCTGAGGCCCAGGCTCAACCCCGGCCAGCTGTGGGCACAGCAGTCACCATGCTCTCGGGTACTCCTTCCTGCCACAGTAACATCAATAATGCCCCCACACATGGCTTGTCCAGGTTTCTGAAGCCCTTTTACAAACCTATAAACCCCACCAGGCCTGGTCAGGACCGTCCCCACCCTTGAGAGCTGAGGAAACAGAGGCTGACATGGGTTCTGGGATGTACCCACGGTCACACAGCCAGTCAGCCGTGGAGCCTGCTTTGAACACCGACCTCTACCTGGGAGCTGTTCCAGAAGCCTCAGCTCTCCTGCCAGAGCCAGGCTGACCCCAGGAGCCCTCCTACCTGAGAAAGACCCCTTTGAGGTTTGGTGTGGAGTCGAAGGCACTGGCAGGCACAGAGCTGATCTTGTTGTTCTGCAGGTACAGGTACTCGAGTGACTCGGGGAGCCCCTCCGGGATCTCTGTGAGTTGATTCCCAGCGATATCCAGCAGCTGGATGGGTGACCAGGGGAGGCAAAGCACTTAACGTCTTGCAAAGATCCCACCCACCCCCTGGTCTAACTAAACCTGATGATAAGCCTGTGAAGTGGGATCTAGAACTAGCCCCATTTTCCAGGTGGGGAAACAGAGGCTCAGAGAGGTTTTAAGAGATCTGTCCGAGGCCTGACAGCCTGTGTAAGGCTGAAACCCAAACCCTTGTTCTAACTATGTCCTCCCCAGCTCCTGCTGCCTTTCCACAGACATTGACAGCCAAGATACCTGGGTGGCACAGTCCCTCCTCCTTAGCCTGCCTGTCACCCCATCAGACTGAAGACCCCAGAAGGGCAGAGGCCAGGGATCCTCCAGGCTTTGAATATCCCCACACTGGTCCTCTGCTCCTACGGGGCCAGCTGTCTACCTCCAGCTCCCACCCTGATCCATCCTCAGGTCTGAGGACAGTGGGGGTGGGGGTTCATATGGGTGGGGCTGCTCATTCATGGGACTTCAGAGGCCACATGGGCAGGTGCTGGAGCAAGGATTTGAGGCCCACAGTGACCCTAGTATGGCAGGCAGTCCTAGGCTGGCCAGTCTGAGTCACCACACGCCTAGAGAGAAAGCAGCAGTTGGCCAGGGAAATGGGGTGGTTTCCCGAGGGAGGAGCAAACGCCATAGGCAAGAGATGCAAGAGACCCAGGCGCGTATAGGCCCAGCTCCCTGCCTTTCCCTCAGGCCATCAGCAAACAGTCGCTCTGACACACACCTGTGCAACACAGGTGCATTCCCTCATCTCTAATCTCCCTTCCTCACCCCAACAGGCTGGGGCTCAGGGTCAGGAAACTGGGAGCCATGACTCAAGATTCAAGAATCAAAGTCTCCCGTGAGCAGCCCCTTCAGTGAATTAGAAAATGCAGCAGGAGGAGCAGGTGTGGAGGAGAGGACAATGGGATCTGGGGTCCTGAGGACAAACCAAGGGGGCCTGGGCCAGGCAGCTGGATCCCGGTGTCTGGGCCTCAGCAGGGCCATCTGGGTGAGGAGAGACCCCAGCTAACTGCTCCTGCAGCGCCAGCAGTCTATCCCCAGCTCCCACCCTGATCCACCCTCAGGGCTAAGCCCTGCCTGCCCACTGCCCAATCTGTGGTCTCTCTCCTCCCCTCCCCTTGGATATCCTCTTCCTGACAGCTCTCCCAAAATACAGGGACTGTGAGCCTACCACACACAGGTCCCTGGGGCCGGCAGTGAACCCAACAGAATAAAATGCCTGCCCCTTGTTCTAGCAGAAAAGCAGGCAACAAGCGAACAGACAGATGACCTGATGCCCAGAAGGGATGAGGACTGTGCAGGAAAACAAAGCAGAGGAGGGGTGACAGCTGGTGAAGGAAGATCTCCCAAGTAGGTGCATTTGAGCACAGCCCTGAGAGAGAAGGTGAAGCAAGCTGGGGGGGTGAGGGAGAACATCTGGGGAAGGGCCCCCTTCCCCCCATAGGGCAACAGAATGGGGGCACTTCCTAACCTTGCAGCATCTAGGCCCTACCTCCCAGATTTCTCTACTCGAGTTCCCTCTCGGCCCTCACTAAGTGGGACTTTCGCTTACAGCCAGATACCCCGACTGACTCAGACTGTGGCCACAGCAGCCACACTCACTCAGCAGGCCCCCAACAACCCTCAGGTCACCTCCTCCAGCCCTCCTCGCCCTGTGAGGTCAGTCTGCCTCCCAGGCTTTCCCGCCCTCCCCTCCCCCAGACCAGCCTTTCCTAGTCACCTGCTCCTGAGCCTTCAGGTGGGTGAGCTTGTCTCTCCAGTGTCCTCGAACTGGCCCTGCGCCCCAGTCCTCCTGGACTGTGAGACGCTCCCTGCAGCCATGACCTCCCCAGATCCCCCACAGTCCTCTTAAAGCCTGTCCCTGCAAGGGCTGAGCTCAGCCTGGCCATACCAGCCACTCACTGCTGCAAGCTGTGTGCCAGCCATACCTACTACAGTTTCCTTGATCTAGCTGCTCCCCCCTCCCCAAAGCCGGGTCCTCCTGCCCACCCCTCAACTGAGCCTACAAGATGGGTGGGCTCAGGGCAGCCAGAGCAGTAGCACCCCACATGGGCATGACCCAGCCCCTTTCCCCACCCCCTTACCTGCAGATGGGACAGGTCGGCCCAGGCCCGAGGGCCCAGGGCCCGGCTGCGCAGGCGGTTGCCCGTGAGGTAAAGCTCACGCAGCTGGGCCATGCCGGCCAGCGCCCCGCGTGCCAGGGCGGCCAGCTCATTGCGCTTGACCTTCAGCACGTGCACATTGCGCGGCAGCCCCGGGGGTAAGGTGTGCAGCCGGTTACCCGACAGGTCCAGCGAGCGCAGCAGGCGCAGCTTGCGGAAGGCATCGCGGTGCACCTGCGGGCTGGTGATGCGGTTGTAGCTGAGGTTGAGCTCCTCCAGGAAGTAGGTGGTGGCGAAGTCGTCGCGGCCGATACCTGTGATCTGGTTGTGCAGGATCATGAGCGTGCGCACGCGCCGGGGCAAGCCGCTGGGCACGCGCTCCAGCGCGTTGTTGTACAGGTGCACCGTGTGCAGCCTCTTGAGGCCCTGGAACGCACGCGGGTGGATGCCGTGCGCGTGCAGCTGGTTGCTGTGAAGCAGCAGGTACTCCAGGCTGCGGATGGGCGTCAGCACGTCGGCGTCCACGCTCCGGATGGCGTTCTTCTCCAGGTGCAGGAGCACCAGGCTGCGCGGCAGACCGGCGGGGACCCGTGACAGGTTGTTGCTGGACAGATCCAAGTACTCCAGGCTGGAGAGCTTCCTGCGGCGGAGAAGGAGGACGGTGGGGTGTGGGCAGAGGCCCGCGGGGTGCTTGTTGCTGCCACTCCTCCCAAGGGAGACGCCTGGGAACTGCTCTGCCCCCAGCTGACCCACCGGGGGACCTTAGTCCCCTCCAGCCTCTCCTTGAGGGTGATTCGATGCTCTCTGGGTGTGGGAAGAATCTAGCGTGGTTTCTGACACAAAGGAGAGCCTCTGAAGACCAATCGTTTAAGGCCTTTTGTGGCTACCCTGGGCCTAAAAAGTGACACCTCATTGCCTTCAACAAGTATGCTCCAGTCTCAACATTGTACCAAGAAGCCAGTCCCTGTAGATGTCTCACTGGCATTCTGGCGGGTCTTCTCTCTACATATCACTCGTTCTCGGGGACAGACATGTCAGTCGAGGGGTGCCTGGGTGGCTCAGCCGGTTAAGCATCGGCCTTTGGCTCAGGTCATGATCCCAGGGTCCTGGGATTGAGCCCCGCATGGGGCTCCCTGCTCAGCAGGAACCCTGCTTCTCCCACTCCCCCTGCTTGTGTTCCCTCTCTCACTGTCTCTCTCTCTCTCTCTCTGTCAAATAAATAATCGAAAGAAAGAAAGAAAGAAAGAAAGAAAGAAAGAAAGAAAGAAAGAAAGAAAGAAAGAAAGAAAGAAAGAAAGACATGTCAGCCGAGGTAGGAGCCCCAAAGTTCCTTCTCCAGGAAGCTGGCCAGGAGCAGGCGGGTGAAGGGCATGTGGGAGAGGGATGGCTGCCAGCTGGGGAGCAGCTTCCCGGATGCTGCGCTCCCACGAAGGGCCCAGGCGGGCTCACCAGAAGGTCTCGTTGTCCAGGCCCTCGTCGGTCAGGTAGTTGTTTTGTAGGTAGAGCTCACGCAGGTTGCTCAGCTCACTGAAGGCTCCTGGTGGGATCTTCTCCAGCTTGTTGTTCTGGGGGTGGGATGGTTGGGAGGGGAGCATGAGGGACAGCCAAGGGGCGAGGGCAGGGCCTGGGAATGAGACATGGAGAGGGGTCTGGGGAGCCAGGGGAAGAGGCCCGGGTGTGGAGCACTGTGCCCTCTGGCTTGTACCCAAGGCCCCACAGCCTCGCCACTGGGCCTAAGTGGGCCGGGGCTCTTCCCCCACTGCAGGGCCCTGCTCTTTGCTGCCCCCCACCACGCTCTCCCTCCCACCTTGAGGTGCAGCTTATAGAGGGCGGGCGGCAGGTGCTTGGGCACGTGGCGCAGGAAGTTGCTGGACAGAATGAGGATCTCCACATTGCTGGAGCCATTGAACATGTTGTCTGGCAGCCCGGCATCCGCCAGCTTGTTGTTGTGCAGGTACACGGACCTGAGGGACAAGGCAAAAGTCCTGACCCTCGCCCGGGCTCCCCCGCCCACTAGCTTACTTGTGAGCCTTCAGACCTTGCTCAGGTTGAGCTGGGACCTAGAAAGGGTACACTCTTTCCATTTGAAAAACCTCAGACCCTACCTAATCCAGTGCCCCCTACACAGCAAGGAGACCAAGGGACCACTGGAGGTTGCCGCACACGTCAGTGGCAGCTGACCATCTGTGCTCCCCCTCATCTGTGCTCCTCCACACCCTTCAACAGTTCTCAGTCACTCCCTGACTGTGGCAGCCCCGGATCCCTGCCTGGCATCTCCACGCGGCTGACTCTGAGTTCTGTGGGACTTCCCGCAGACGGGGACCATCCCTGCCACCTCTTTGTCTCAAGTGTCCAGTACAGGGCCTGGCACAGAGGAACCTCTCACTCATTCAGCAAATATATAGTGAGTGTCCCTAGGGGCCAAGACTGTTCTAGACTCTGAAGATGTAAGCTGTGGACACAACCAACAGGACCCTGCCATCATGCGCTAACATATGAGAAGGAGCAAAGACCAGAAATCAGAGAAATAGCAGGTATTTAAACATAGTAGATATTCTAAACATAGAAGATATAACTCATTCTTGCTGTGTGACCTCTCTTGGGCCTCAGCCTTCTCATCAGTGGGATGGGACCACATACAGTGACCCTGGCTCCTCTGGGGGATAGAGACAATCGAGTGAGGTGACAGATCCAGGGACAGAAGCAGCACTGGCGGTTGGCAGTACCCCCCAGCACCACTCTGCCCTGCTCACACACCTCTGCTAGGAGGCCTCACTCCTCCCAAAGCAGCTCTCAGTGAGGGCCCACTCTGCTTCTTGGAAGATGCTTCCTTCCCCCACAGGCTGGGGAAGGAGGGAAAAACCCTTGCCCAGCTCCCCACAAGTCCATAGACATCACTCTCTGATCTTGTCTCCTGGACGGTTTCCTCTCAGGCTTCAGATCCTGCAGCCCCTGGGCAATACCCATGCCCATAGCCCTGAGCCAGGGGCATCCTGCTTGCCCTGCCCGGCCTTCCCCTCTTCCAGGGCCTGTCTGGGCTTTCTATGCCTTGCTCAGGGCTGGGAGTGTCTGTCTCAGCTCCTCCCTCTTCCCCAGCCGGAGCCCAGGGCCCCTGTCTGACTTCTCACCTCAAGTTTGGCTTCTGGCCGAAGGTGAGCCCATAGATCTTGGTGAGATAGTTGGCAGCAAAGTCCACACTGATCAGGGTGTTTGGCAGGAATCGGGGTGCCAAGGTCAGCTGGAAAGGAAGAGTTGGGAAAGAAAGACCAATGGAAGGCAGAGGCAGACGCGGTCCTGCTGCCATCTGGGCCCCTCCAATTTGTCACCTGCTTGCAACCAGAGCCATCTTTCTCAACTGGAAATCCATCCCACTCCCCTGATATCATAAAAACAGAACTTGCATAGCTTCCCCCAACCCTGACCATTCAAAGCCCTCTAAGCCTGGCCCCTGTCCTGTCCTGCTGTCCTCCTGGTCTCTCCTCTCAGAGCTCCCCAGCACAGACCCTCCATGCAGTCACTGTGAGGACCCACACTTTCCCAGACACCCCCGCCCCCAGCCCAGTGTCTAGCCTTCATTCATTCAATCCTAGGCCCTGAGTCTACAACTCTGCAGTCCTGGTTCCCAGTGCTGGACATGTCCTGGGGAATAGAACAGGGAAGTGTCCCCATCCCCACCCCCAAAGCTTACATCTTAGTGGAGAAGACAACGACCAAGGAACAAAAGTATAGGATAGGGTTGACAAGTTAAAACAGACCAAAGACAGAACAACTGGGTTGGGTGCTCAGGGAACAAGGGACACTTAAGGCATGAAGGCACCACTAACGCCATCTGAGGGGAGAGCACCCATGGCAGCAGGGGCAGTGAGTATAGGCCCTGCTGGGGGGCTGCCTGGTTTGGGGGCTGGAGTAGAAGGACTGAGTGGGAATGGGAGTTGCGAGGCCCACACATACGCCCTCCAACCACAGGCCATGGGGGAAAAGCGTGACTTTCATTCTGGGTGGAAAGGGAAGCTTCAGGAATGTTTGGGCTGGGGACAGGGGATGGAAGGGTAGAAGCAAGGATGATTTTTAAAGGTCACTCTGGCTTCTCTGAGGAGAAGGAGCAGCAAATGAGGAAACAGGGCCATCCAGGTGGGGGCTGTGGACCAGGGCCAGAGGGGAGCCAAGGGCTTGCAGTGGGACGGGGCGTGGCTGAGCAAAGCACCCAGGATTTGTGGCTCAGACTCGGATTCGAGTCTCGAGTGGGAGGAGTAGAAAGGGCTGGGGATAGCCACTGGACATGGCCATGATGCAGATGGGTACTAAAGCCCAAGGGGGGATGGGTCACCTTGAGAGAGCTCAGAGGGAAGGAACCAAGACAGAGCCCTGGGACACACCAACTATTTTGAAGTTGAGTGCCTTTTTGCCTCTTCTCATGCTGTCTCTTCAGCAGTGCCTCCCCCTTAGGGCCCCTGGCTGAAGTCCTGTTACCCTTCATGGTCCTGCTCAAATGCCGCCTCCTCTAGGAAGTGTTCCAAGTAGCCCCTCACTAGTGGGGATGAGTTGTCACTCCCTACACTTCTGTAAGCCCTGGGCCTCTGTTTTCATTATCTGGCCACTCTGATCCCAGGGCCAACGTCTGAGCAGCAATGGGGACCCAGCTGTCACCCTAGAAAAGGCCTTGGTAAAAGTTCCCTGAGCTCAGCCCCAGACACCAGGGGGCCCCTTACCTTGTTATTGGCCAAGTACAGGTAATTGAGATTGGTCAGATGCTCAAACGCCTCCTCCGGGAGCCCTTCAAAGGACAGGCATCGGTCAGAGCCCTGGATGAAGGAGATGCTACAGGGCATACAGCACGCCACCAACAACCCCCACAAGGCCCACCCCACTTTCCAGGACTGGGGAAGGCTCCCCCTTGAGGCAGGTTGGGTTCTGATCTCTTTCCGACCAGTCCCAGCAGGCCTACCCAGCCCCCTTTTCTTTCCCCTTGCTCACAGGGGCCCTGGCTCTGAGGAGTAGGTGGAAAGGGCTCAGAAATGACCGATCCTTCACCTGCTCGGGGCCACCCCAATGGGGATGGGTGTTCATCAGGTCAGGCCACAGGGCAGAGGACCCAGCACCGCCCCTCCTCACCAGGAAGGAGTGCTCCCCTCAGGTGCGGCCCAAGGGAGTCACAGACCCTCCTGATTCCCAGCCGCAGGGCAGGGCAGGGACCCCTGCACCTCCCCACCACCTGGCCCACCCCTGTCCCAGCTGGCAGATGTGGTATCAGGACTCGACTGTCGCTGGGAGCCCAGCCAACCTGGCCCTTCTCCAGTCCATAGGCCGGCCTCTGACACTCAGTTCCGGTCTCCCAGCCCCTCAGATGCTGGGACTCACCCAAGTATCTAAGGAGAGGGAACAGTTATATAAACTGTGCAGCACCCCCCACCCTCGGGGAACACCCTGCTGCCGCTGGGAAAAGTGATGGCCACCCAGAGTGTCCAGCCCCAGGAAGGACGCTGCTGAGCTAACTGCTAGGGGGAACAAAGCTGTTACAGTCGTTATCGTGGCTATCCTATAAGCTTACTAGGAATTAAAAAACGCAAAGAAAAAAGACTAGTTTGGAACGTGGCGATGGTTGTTCAACTGTATAGACTTCCCAAAACTCATCAAATTGTACTTTTATGTTGGGTAAACCTTACAGTATGTAAGTTAGACCTCAGTAAAGCTGTTTTTTTTTTTAAAGTGAAAAGAAATATACCAAAATATCAATGCTGATGAACTCCACGTGGCAGAATTATGAGTAAGATTTTTCTTTTCCATTTCATTTTCTACATTTCCAAATTTTCTGTTATAATCATAAATTGTGTTTGTATTGGAAAAAAAAATAGCCTTTTACAATTGGAAGATTCTACGGCTCTTTGATTGTAAAGGCCTTCTGTGTCTCTGACAAAGGTCCTGGGAATCGAAGCTTCTCTGAAGCCTGTCCCGTGACCCGACACCGAGCACTCAGGCATGCCCGGGTTTGGGGGGCTCTCAGGTAACCAGAGGGAGCCCCGTTGCCTAGGGGGTCCTGCTGCCAGCCTGGCCCTGCTGTTTCCCATATCTCTGGGTCCTCAGGGCAGAGCTCTTCCCATGGGCGCCCGGCCCCCCACCTGGCGTCCCGGGCCCGGGCTCTGGGGGACTCCTCACCTCGGGAAGTCAGGCGATTATTCTGGAGGTTCAGAGTTTCCAGCCGATGCAACCTGGAGAGCTCCCGGGGGTAGATTTTCTCCAGCTGGTTGTTCTGGGAGCAGGGGACAGGGGTGGTGAGGGGGCCTCCCTAGAGGCCCAGGGCTCTTGCCTCAGTAGAGGCTCACCCCCACCCAGTCCCAGGAGCCAGTCCCTCTGTTGGGCACCTCCCTTTGGGTTCTCCACCATGCAGATAGACCTGTGGCTGGCCAGGGCTGGGTCTAAGCATGGGGAGGCCTGGCAGGAACCACAACAGAGAGCAGGTCCCACCTTCTAGAAGCCCATCATGGGCATTTATAGACCGCACAAACTTGAAGAGCATCTCCGCTCTAGACCTGCTCCCTTCATGTTCCTACTGGCATCCTACTGACAGGCATCCCCAGCCCATCTTCCCCACCCCAAGCCAGAAACTACTTTGGGTTCCCTTTCTTAAGGGGGAAAAAACCTGTGGTCCTCACTCCTTCTGGAAGGCTTCAAAACCTGGGTGGGGTGCCACCTCCTCCAGAAGCCTTCCTGAATTGGACTGGGGGCTGGATTAGGAGCTGCTCCGGGCCCTGCTGCACTAGCCTTCTGTTTCCAGCTGTTATCTTGACCTGTTTAGATCTCTGCCTCCCCCACAGACTGAGTGTTCCCTCCATGCGCAGCACCTGACCCAGCCCCAGAGGTGGAGAGCAGGTATCCAGGAGATATTTTATGAATATATGAGTGGATGGACCAACAATGAGTGTTGTGTCCCTTTCCCTCATAGGCTACCCTGGCCTTGGGCTCCCTCACCATCAACCTGGACCCCTCAGGTTGGGTGACAAAGGACGGGTTCCTTTCCCTTCACTGGGCTTGACCTCTGGGAATGAGTACAACAGCCCCTCACGCTCCCCCAGGGCTCCTGGGCCACACAGAACTGGTCGTGGCTGCCAGCACTCCCAGAGTGCTGTGTCCCACTTCTCAAAATCTAGCCTATGCCCCAGCCAGAGACTAGTCTATCCTCTGAGCCCCCAGAACACCCTATCAGGGTCTCCTTTCTCTTATATTCCTGGCCTGCAACAGTGTCTGGGGCATCCTCTCTATTCAGAGGGTCAGCTGCCAGATGGCTCTGTGTCCATTTTTCCCAGGGTCTGACTCTGCTAAGGGATCTCAGCCCGGACTCCTTCAGGTGGAATAAGGCAGGTGTAATAGCACAGTACTCTGTGACGGGGGCGTCAGAGTGGGGAGCGCCCTAGCACACTGAGTCGGGGGGTGCCACAAGTACTGGGGGTTCTGGATGAGCTGGGGGCTGTGGGCACGGGGTCAGGGACAGGAGCTGCAAGTGTAGGGGGGCAGCCCCGTGGCCGCTATTGCGAGGCCCGCATCACCTGCAGGGACAGGTGGTTGGTGTGCTCAGGCAGGTCCCCCGGGAACTCGCGCAGGTCGATGCCACCGCAGTCCACAACACCTTCCTGGGAGCAGGCACAGTCTCGGGGGCAGTTGATGGTAACAGGGCCACGCCCTGGCTCCTCGGGGCTTAGCACCAGCACTGGCCCCTCCTCCACAAATTCATTCTCGTCAGGGCTCAGGCTGTGGGTACCACTTCGGCCAAACCCTGGAGACCTCGCTGTGCCCACTGGTCCCAGCTGCAGCTGCGGTGGCAGCAGCAAGAGAAGTAACAGTGTCCTGCTCTGGGCCATGGTACCTGCGGATACAGCAGACACAGGGCAAGGGCCCACAGAGGTCATAACGGTGCCCTCCTGGGGTCCTGGGCACAATCTGATCTGCTGACTGCCACCCTCCCTTCCCCACTTTCCTACCCGTCATCAGGAGGCAAGTCAGCAACCCTTACCGGGCCTGGCCCCCAAGGAATCTGTACCCCCACTTCACAGACAGGGAAGCTGAGGCCCAGGACGAACTGTGACTTGCAGGGCTTGGCTGGGACTTTGCGGAGCACTTGCTGCCCTGGCACAGGCAGGGCAGGAGGATCTGTCCATCCTCCAGAGCCACAGGGAGGGCCATGGTGGGCCTGGGATTCTAGGCTGTTCCGGACTTGAGCCTGTCTCTCTTCCAATACCCCCACCCCAGGTATACAAGTCTACCTAGCAGATCCTCTCCCCAGGCCTTTGCACATGCTGTTCCTTCTGCCTGGAGTGCCTTGCCCCTCTGTGCAGTCAGCAACTTTAAGAACCAACATCAGTGTTGTAGCTCCTGGTAAGACCCTGAGCTGTCGAAGGGCTCTCCCTTACTGTGTTCCCTAGGGAGGGGCACGAGTTGGGTTGGACTGTGAATATGTGAAGTTGTCTTTCTCCCATAGAGGGTGGTGAGCCACTCTCAGGTTCTGGGCAGAGGCGCAGCTCAGAGCCAGCACAGAGCTGGCCTCAGTTGAATGGAGCTGCTACCATTCCCAGGACCTTCCCAGTCCCTTCTTCCCGTTGTTTACACCCTCAGCTGGCCTGCTGTGTGCAGGTGACTGCTGCTACCTGCGAGAGACCACTCCCCAGCATGGTTCCCTAAGGCAGCACAGGCGGGGGACTGGGGCTGGCCTCAGGCCATGAGGAAGATGCAGGGGTCCCATCTTCTAGGCAGCGCAGGGGCCTAGCTGGGCTCCGGGCTGGTCCCTGGAGTTCTCTTTACAGAAACTCACTTAGCAAACATCTCTGGGGAATGCTAAGTTGTGACAGGCCACAGCTCGGGTACACCTACTCTCTAGAGTCCCACAGACCCCAGTTGAGCTCCCCTCCAGCACTTAGGAGCTATGACCTCCCGGAGCCAATTTCCCCATCTTACACTGCAGACCATACATCCCAAACCACAGCATCTGTGTGGGGTTGGCATGGTAACATATGGGAAGCTCCTGGTGCCTCCTAGAGGCTGAGGTGTGTCCATCACTCTGCTAAGGCAATTACAAACTCAGGTCCACACTAAGCCCTGCGCCCAGCTGGCAGCGGGGGCTAGGGGTGTGTGTGCCAGTTTGAGGCCCTTGCCCTGGCACTAGACTGGGGACCACAGCCCACACAGCAGTTAGAAAGGCCTGAGATGCTGGGCCTAGGGAAACGGGGCACTTGCCACCGCTGCCAATGTCTGGTTAGGAAGGCTGGTGTGGGAGCAAGACAGCTGGGGCTGTAGTCAGCTCTGGCTCAATTTTGTCACCCACTAAACCTCGGCTTCCTCACTTGTCCGTGGAGGTTACCAGAGCTGCCCTTATGGCGAGACTGTGAGAGTCAGGACAGAGAGAGGCACATACTGTACACCATAAGTGCTCAATAAACATTAGCTCTTCCTACCACTTGTATCTGTGGGCACGGCTCACTCCAGAAGCCCCTACTTCTTCCCTTTCTCTTGTCCAAAACCTGCTCGTGTTTGCAGTCCAGCCCCAGGCCCAGCTCCCCACAGATTTGCAGATTCCAGCCTTCCATGAATTCCGGCTGCCCTGTGGCCATTAGGACGTTTCAGACACTGCTTTGTCTCACTCGCTGGCCCAGCCAGCTCTCCAAGGTGAGGTCTCGTCTGCCCTCAGCCCTGCGCTGGCACAGGGAACACAAGTGAGGTGGCAAATTTCCCTGCCCTCAGTCTGGAGGCGGCAGCAGAGCCCCGTACAATAACTCCTGCCCTATCCTCTACCCCAGACTGGGTGAGCTCTCTGAGGCCCCGGAGAGAAAGGTGTGAGGACAGAGAAGATGGGCAGCATCTAGGCTAGTTAGAATCCATGTAGGTCGAGGAGGCCTAAGCAGACTCTGATCCCAGCCTCTGACCTGGCAGGAAACCAGGGAGCCTAGCACACACACAGCTCCTGGGCCCCAGGGATCAGGTGGCAGCAGGACATAACTTGCTGCGGCCTGGCCCTGCGCCCACCCTACCACACCCCTGCTGCCCCATCCCTGACCCAATGGGCCACTAATCCTCAACCCATCTACAGCCCATCACTCCCACACACATTATAACCCTTCCCCTCCTACCCCCAACCAGCTCAACAGCCTGCAGTCCCCGAGAGCCATCAGCATTAGACCAGAGTCCACCTCCCTATCTGTGTGACTCCAGACCAGGGCTCTGGGAGGGGGAGTGTGGGCACAGGCCCAAACCCCAAATCCATGAAGGCAGGGGGCCAGGGAGGAGGATCCTTTCCACATATTCTGTGCACTCACTGGACCAGCTAGTTTTTCCACCTTCCCCTTTAATTTATATCTATAAAGATCTATACACTGTCTCTGTCAAAGTAATTTATATTAACATATGAGCCATACTGAAAATGCTATCACCATCACTTCATAGATGAGAGAGATGAGGCCCAGTTGGGTTGGTCAATGTCACTCAGCTGTCAAGTGGTGAAGCAGAGTTAACCCTGGGGCCCTTCCCTGGGCCAACCAAAGTTGGGCACAAAGGGCCCAGACAGACCACTCAGTTTGGTTCCTGCCCTTAAGAAGCTCACACCCGCCGTTCCAATGTGGTGGCCACATGGGGCTACTGAGCACTTAAAATGTGGCTAGTCTAAACTGAGAGGTGCTCTATATGTAAAATGTAGTGTACATGGACTCCAAAGACTAGTACAAAAAGGGATGTAAAATAGCTCATTATTAATATTAGTGATATCTCATAAAATATTTATTTTTATATTGATTATATATTTTGAATAATTGAGTTAAATAAAATAAATTACTAAAATTAATTTTACCTGTTTTATTATTTTTTTAATGTGGCTTCACATTACATATGTGGCTTGCATTTATGGCTCACGTTCTATTTCTTTTTTTTTTTTAAAGATTTTTATTTATTTATTTGACAGACAGAGATCACAAGCAGGCAGAAAGGCAGGCAGAGAGAGAGAGAGTGAGAGAGAGAGAGAGAAGCAGGCTCCCTGCTGAACAGAGAGTCTGACGTGGAGCTCGATCCCAGGACCCTGAGATCATGACCTGAGCCAAAGGCAGAGGCTTAACCCACTGAGCCACCCAGGCACCCCTCACGTTCTATTTCTATTGAACGGCCCTGGCATGGACGCTAGATGTACACTGAGTATTACAAGCCTGGTGTCATCAGAGGTGTGATGGAGGGAAGCTAGAGTCCACAGGGGGCCAGAGCAGAGCTAACCATGCCTGGGGTCAAGAAGGCTTCTCTGAAGAAGTGATGTCTTATCTAGCCGTGAAGGACAAGTATCGGGCAAAAGGGGAAAAGTGACATAAGCAAGGAGGTCAGCAGGTACAAAGGGCCAGGTGCAAGGGAGCCCATTTGTGACCTCCACAAACCTCCATGGAGTGTCTGCTGAGTGTTGGGGATGGGGAGTGATGCAGGTGGACAGTCCAGGCCAAGAAGCCAGGAAGCCAGGTTGGGGAGAGTGATGCTTATCTTAAGATCTTAGGAAAGATGAGGAGCCACTGCCCCAGGAGTGTGGCATAGGTAGGTTTATGGATGGAGTGGGGAGCTCTTTGAGGCCGTGCAACGGTACAGGTGAGGGGTAGTAAGCCTGGTCTGGGCAGAGAGAGGTGCTAGGATGGGAAGGAGGAGCTGGATTCACAGGAGAGGGAGGAAGAACACACCAGGCTTGGAGGGTCCCACCTCCTCCTCTGGACCTTGGGATGCTGGCAGTCTCAGCTCCACCACCTGGATTTCTGTGTGGCCTTGGCCACGTGATGGCCCATCTGAGTCTCAATTTGTTGTTGCTGTTGTTCTAAGAATGTTGAGCGAGATTAGCCTCCAAAGCCCCTTCTGTGTGCTCAGTCACGTTGGGAGCTGTGTGCAGAAGAGCAAAGGAGGCCGGGCCCTGGTCTATGCACATCCTGAGTGAGGAGCCCCCCAGTGAGGAACTCACACACTGGAACAGCAAATGGCCAGCGAGAGGAGCAGCTCGGCCTGCAGTGAGCTCTTTCTCAGGGGGAGCACTTGAGCACCAGAAGGACATGGGCTCCCCTCCTGACTGCTATGTGAGTCTGGATGTCACTTCATCGCCTGAGCCTCTGTTTACTAGCCTGGGCAATCCTCATGAGGATGAAATGAAATGATATGTCCATCTGATGTTAGCCTCCAGCAAGTGTGAGACACACACAGGATTGCTGTTACTGAGGAAGTCCCTGGGACCTACTGCCTCTCACCCCACCTACCACCCCTGGGGAACCAAACCTCAGGGCCCAGAAGAGCTTAAGTGGAGGATTAAGGCAAGACTAGAATAAGGGGGGTGCCTGGGTGGCTCAGTGGGTTAAGCCTCTGCCTTCGGCTCAGTTCATGATCTCAGGGTCCTGGGATGGAGCCCCGCATCGGGCTCTCTGCTCAGCAGGGAGCCTGCTTCCCACCCCCTCTCTCTGCCTGCCTCTCTGCCTACTTGTGATCTCTCTCTCTCTGTGTCAAATAAATAAAATCTTAAAAAAAAAAAAAAAGACTAGAATAAGGAAAGGGGAGGGAAACCCAAATCAGGACACAGATCCTCCGCCCCAAGCAGCACCTTCCTTCACTCAAATACTGTAGAAGTTCACTAATCACCCACTTTGCGCTGGGCCCCAGATAGCTGTGTCTCACTGTCTTTAGTTCTTCAGGGCACCCACAGTACCCTGGCTCCCTGCACCCTGCACGATTCAGCAAAGCCTTTCTGACTCCCCAGGCATGGAGCAGGTGCTCAGGAAATGCTTGCTGAATGAAGAAATGAATTTGTGAAAGGCAGAGTTGGAAAAGATTTGCCCCCTCAATTTACAGATTAGTATGTTGAAGTTAAGGCCAGAATTAGAATTTGTGTCTTCTGACTCCTGCCCAGAGCCTTGAATTGCTCTTGAAGGCGGAGTTGGAGATCTCCAGGGAGACAAGGGGGAGGAAAAGTACTCCACAGGATGGGGAAAGAGGGAGATGTCTTTAAAGAAGGGTAAACAGGATGAGACAGGGGATGAGGTTAGGGCTGGAGGTCCAAGCCTCCGGGGGTGTCAGCCACTATGCTAAGGTGCTGGTGATAAGGAGCCATCAAGTGGACCAGGCAGGTCATGGTCAGAGGTCTTATGTATGACTCTACAGACCTAAAGGTGCCACCATTAGTCACCCATTCCCCGAGATTCAGATAGAGCCAAGTATGTTCCCACAAGATTTCGTGAAAACAGCCACATGAATCTTAACATTTCTTAACTTGCACCAGAGTGCGAGGCTCGAGTAGACTGGGCCACGGGCCCTAAAAGGGGGACATGACCACCCGGAGGTTCACAGCAGTGGTGCCTCTCAGAGCCGCTAGACTTCGCTTTCCCCCGCCCGCCCGAGGTCCAAGAGCAGCCACTGAGGTTGCGGGGGCCTCAACAGATCCGTGATGCATTCCAAGTGCCAGAAGCGCATCCCTCTGTGCCTTGGGGACCAGGGATGGTCGGAGCCAAGCCTGCTCCTCTCCTTAAGTTCCCGGTGCAGCTGCCTCGCACCCGGAGACCCCGTGGCTGCCCGGAGCTTGCCGCCGCCGCCGCCGCCTCCTCCTCTTCCACCTGACGGCTCATCAGGTATTCTAACCATCCCCACCCCCCGCCCCCAAGCCTGGCGATTCAAGAACCAACAACCTGGGACTTACGCCGATTTAGAGGGAGGGCACCGACCTCGCTTCTCTAGCTCCGCGTGCCCCCCGCCCCACCCTCAGTCCAGCTGTCCCCGCCGGGAGCCAGCGGCGTAGACAGACAGACGGACACCAGGTGCCAGCTGTGAGCTCTGGCTGGGCGAGTGCGCGCCGCGGGGCTGGGGAGCCGAGCCTCGAGCGCGTCCAAGCGGTGGTCTCGGGGGCTCCGCCACACCTGTCCACGCTTCCCAGAAGCATACCTCGGCCCCTCCCTAGGCCTCAGTTTCTCCGTCTGTAACCAGGTTGAAGGGTGAAGTAGCTGGGGTAAGCTGACGTAGAAAGACGCGCGTCTCTAAGTGCAGGGGTCCACGCCCCTCCCCAGTTCCACCTGCCCCCACATTCCCTGTCACCCGCCCGCGTCCTTCAACTCCCCCCTCCCATCCGCCCTCAGATTCTTTCCAGATGTGCGCAGCGGGGGGGCCCGGGGGCCGGGACCAGTCTCTAGCCGGCGAGGAGAAAAGGCCCCCGCCCGGGTCGCGATCGCGGAGGGGTCACATGCCGGAGTTGGAGCTCTCGGCCGCGCACTCGGTGCACCGCTCCCACCTAGGGGGCCAGTGCGGCGGCCCCGCCGGGGGTAGCTGCGGGAGCTGTACGGACCCGGCGGGGACTTGTCAGTCCGCCGCCCCGGCTTGGCCCCGACCCCTTGGCCCACCCGGCCGCCCTCGCCGGGTACCTGCTGCGCCCCCGGGCCGCGCCGCGTCCAGCCGGCGGTCCGCGCTGTCCCGAGTCTCTGCGCTCCGCGGGCGCGGGCTCCTTCCATTCAAGTCGAGCCGTGAGCTCGGCGACGCAAGTTTTGTTGTGGGTTTTCTCCTCCCCGCCTCTCCCCCGCCCCCCCCTACACCGCGTGCATCTGCTGGACGCCGGCCTCCTCCGCACACAGGCGTAGGGACCCGCAGGAGCGGGGAGGGGAGAGGGCCTGCTCCCAACCCGCGTGGACTTGGCCGGGCCCCCCTTCCCGGGGAGGCAGAGCCCCCGCACCGACCCCTCTCCCCCTCTCTGCCCCGGCGGGGCCACCGTACCACGCCCTCCCACCCCCACCAAGAGGCTGGGAAGGCGGGGTGTCCAACCCGCAACGCTTCCTAGTTCCCGCCTTCCGCAGGGTAACTGCACCCCCTTTAGGCCCCAGCACCTGAAAGGAGGGCAGGGGAGAGGGCCCCTTCATCAAAGTGCCTCTAAGCCCAGTTTCTTCCTCATAACTGAGGATTTTGCAACCGCTCCAGTACCTTTCCGTTCACTCTCCCACCCTGGGGTCCCGGGCCATGGCTAACGGGGCAGCCAGCCAAGACCTGGCTGGGCCCCTTCCGGGAAAAGTTCCCCGCCCTCCCCGACAACCTCCCCCCTCCCCCCCACGCCCACGTTGACCCTGGGCCCAGAGCCTGGTGAGCCTTGAAGGACAGTAAATTGGGCTGGGAGTAGGGTGCATGCGGATCTCAATCGCCGGGAGACAAGGGGGTTGGGCAGTGAGCCCTCGAGGCACCATATTGCTCCCCAGGAGCTGAAAACATTTCCAAGTAAAGGAGCATTAACTACTAGCAGCTGAAGCAACACAGTTTTGTGCCAGGGGCTTTGGCGGTAGACCGCAGTGGGGCTGGGTTTAGGTGATACTTGGCACCTCCACTGCCCCTACAAGGCTGTCTGTCCCTATACTTGCTCTAGCCTGTGAGCAGGGCACCCACAGATACCTTGCCTGGCTGCCGTCCTACTGGACAGGGAGAAGGATGAATCACTCAGACTTGGGACCACTTGCTCAACTTAGATTGCCAATGCCCTGAATGAATGAATGGCTCATGTAAAGGATCTTTCCTGGGCCTCTGCTGCTGCATCTTGATTGTACCACATACATTACTCTCCAAGCTTTATAACCCTGCAAGAGGATTGCTGTTGGTCCCATTCACAGGTAAGGAGATACCTGAAAAAGGAGAAATGATTGAGTAAAATGGCCAGGTTTATGCCTCTCCACAGCCCAGGCTTTTTCCATGATGGAAACATGCAAGTAACTTGAGAAGGCAAATGCAGAGCCCGAATTTGAACCCGGGGCTATCTGTTTCCATTACATCAATAACTCAGAAACTTAGCAAGACTGAGAAAGGGAAATATTTTGCCTTCTTTGGCCTCAGATTTCAGTTCTGAGCTCAAACTTGAGAGCTGGTATGATTCACAGGATTGGACAGGGGCTGACCCAGAAGATGTTATCTCCTGTCTTCTCAACATTGAGCCTAGATTCAAGAGAAGCTAGAAGAATAGGATTCTACTGACTTGAATACCCATGAACTAAAGAAAATCTTCCAGAAGGACGATGAGAATCAGCATCTACTGAGTACCTACTAAGTGTCAGGCTCTGTGTGAAATCCTTAAATACCTTACTCATCCCAATTCCGTGGGGAAGTTATTTTCTGTTACCTGTAACTGCTGGGGCCAGCCACAGGACACATTACATCTCCTCCACCCCACCCCGAGAGAGACAGGCTTTTCTATGGAATGCCAAGCCGGTGCCCACATATACTCTGTAGCTGTTTGCGCGCTGTGGGAACACATGCTAAAATCACCTGTCTGAAACAGAGTATGGAGGAATCCCTGTGAGTGTCTCTGGTAGAAAATGGAGGAGATCCTGTGCTCTAGAAGGAAATCCTCTGACTTTCCAAATAGCTGTAAAGAGTTGAGTTTGAAATTGAGGGTTCCCAATCCACCCGTGCTGCTTTGGCTCCTTCATGCCTCATTTTTAGCTCCTGTTTAATATTACTCTAGTGTCAAGTACAAGCTTTGGACTTAGATTTGGGTTCAAATCCAAGATGGGTTCATATGGAGCTATGAATAGTACCCATGCCTCACAGATTGTCTAAATTAAATGAGAAATTGGAAGTAAATGAGAAAACGGAAGTGCAGAACTCTGCACAGCGCCCAGCGCGTGATAAGTGTTCAATAAATGACAGCTGTTATTATTGCCAAACTGTCACCGAGGCCTGGCTAAATTAACATCTATGAAACATTATTAAAATAGAAATGACAAGTGTGAGGAATTAACCAGAAATCTCTGCATTATCCAGGGTAAGTGGCTTCTAATTCAAAACAATAAGAAACAAGAAAACTTTAAAGAGGGGAGTAAAGACATACATGTGGCCAGAGAATGAGGAGTGAAAGACAAGAGGGCTCTCCTGGGGGAATGATGAGGAAGGAGGGGAGATAAGGTGTTGTTATACCTTCATCATCGGAGAAGAAAATGATTCCTCTTACTCTGAGCAGAGGGCTCAAGACCTTTCCTTATTAAATAGCAGAGTCCCAAATGCTGAGCTCTGGTAGCAGCTTGTTTTCGGGACATTTAGAGATCAAATCACATGGTGTTTTGTGTACATGGATTCCATCTGAAGGATCTTGAGAAAAGACAAAACACCAAAGATCAAGCAGGGTCTGACGGAAGAACCACAGGCCGAGTCAGATACAGAAAAGGTCTTCTGGGCTCCTAGAATGTCCCATTGAAACTCTTTATTATTGGACTCTTTTTGCTGTGTGTTTTTCATCTCTTTCCCCCACTGGATTATAAACCCTCCCGGGCAAGAACCCGGGAGTTCTTGTAGAATTTCATGTTCTACAAGGGCCCTTTCCAGCCCTAAAGTACCATGACTGTAGTAGGCAGAATGAACCCCCAAAGATACCCACACTCTAATCCCTAGAGCCTGTGACTGCTACATTACGTAGCAAAAGGGACTTTGCAGATATAACTAAGGTTGTGGACTTTAAAATGGGGAGATTATCTTGGATTATCTGGGGAGCCTAACCTAATCACATAGCTCTTGAAAACAGAATATTCTCTGGCTGGAGGTAGGAGATAGGAGGCAGAAGGGGAGATCAGAGAGATGTAAAATATGAGGACTCGACTAGCATTAATGAGGGAAAGGCAGGCAGCCTCTACAAGTTGAGAACCCCAGGCTGCCAGAAAGCATATGGGGACTTCAGTCCTACCTCAGCAAGTCACTGAATTCTGCCAATGTCCTGTGGGAGCAGGCAAGCAGATTCTCCCCTAGAGCTTCCAGATAAGAGCTCAGGGCAGCCAATGCCTTGATTTCAGCCCCATGAAACCTGGAGCAGAGAAACCAGCCAACCCCCAAGCCCCTCCCCAGACTTCCGAGCTGCCCAACTGTCAGATAAGTCGAGGTAAGCCACTACACTTGCGATAATCTGTTACAGCAGTAAGAGAAAACTAATACAAACATCAATAACTAAAACCAGTACATGGTACAACAGCATTTTCCCATACACCATTTCACTTAATCTTCAACAAGCATAATTGTATTATTGCCGCCCCATTTTAGGAAACTGACGCTCAGGGAGGATAAGTAACTTGCTCAGGTGACCAGCTAATGAGTGCTTGAGTCAGAATTCATGCTCCAACATTAGGGAGCACGGTCACCTACACTGCAGCTGTTATTCTCTGGCCCTAAGGTTCTACTGTCTTCAGCTAAGTAACAACGGACTTCAGAAAAGACAAAAAGACACAAGCAGACTCGGGCTCCTTTCCCACAATGAAAACTGAAAAGTTTTCAATACTCATTTCTCTGTTTCTTTCAAAGATATCTAGTAAGTCATGGAGCAAGTCAAGTTAAAAGTATAATCGGGGTGCCTGGGTGGCTCAGTGGGTCAAGCCTCTGCCTTTGGCCCAGGTCATGATCTCAAGGTCCTGGGATCGAGCCCCGCATTGGGCTCTCTGCTTGGTGGGGAGCCTGCTTCCCCCTCTCTCTCTGCCTGCCTCTCTGCCTACTTGTGATCTCTCTCTCTCTGTATCAAATAAATAAATAAAATTTTAAAAAAAATACCAAGTCTTTCTGACACAGAGAAGAAAGAAGATTTTGACAAATGGCAAAAAGAGAAATCCTCGAGTGGCTGTCAGTGAAGTGTTTTCTGCCATTCAGATGCTCCACTAGCCACTATTAAGGCCCATCTGCCACAGGTGCCCTGTGTTGCCAGTCTGGTTCAGGAGCATCTCTGTGTTGGAGCTCAGTTCACTCTTGACCAGTTTTTATTGTCGGGAGGTTCAACGGATTTTTAGTCTGAAAGTCCCCTTTTATAGTTCTTCCCATTAGTTCTAATAACTAAGCAAAATAACCCCTCCCTCTCATTGGTCTTTCCATTTCTCAAACATCTGAGAACTGTTATCACACCCTGCCCTTGGGCATCACTTTGCCAAGCTGAAGGCTCTTGTCTGCTTGCCTAGTCAGTCTTTCCCTTATATTGTTGTAGCTTCACATCTGAACTTTTTCATGTATTTCTGTTCAAATGAAGGGTCTAATCTTGAACAGTGTACTGCACACTCAAAAGGTGCTGTATTCTTAAAAGGTGAATTACATAGTATTTTACAAAGAAAAAGAAACGTACTGGTGTTTGGTAGTTGGTTAGAAAACTGTAGCACTTACCACTTCTCAGCCTGCAATTTAAAAAGAACAGTGGACTACAATGAATTTTCCCCAGTTTTGCCTAAAAGTTTAAGGCCACAAATTCAGTAAATAAAAGGTCTAATGCTTACTACATGCTGCTGAAAACAGCGCTGTGAATATTTACAAAGTATTTAAGTAACTATTAATAGGATAGGTTAAATGGACATCACTCTTTGCAATAAATTTTGGATATGATACATTAAAAAAATATTTCTTCAAGAAGTCTGGCTAAAATTCCATGCCAGATTAAACTTCCTGCCAAATAGAATCAGACGCCACATTTCTTAAGGGCCAGAAATCTGGCTCCATATTCTTTGTTCTAACCAAGAACTAAAGAGCTGTTTGTTTGCAACAGTCTCCAGATAGATATTAATACTGGACGTTTCCAGTAGATTTTGTAACTCTCTATTGAGAAAAACTCTTTAACGTTTGGCCAGACGCAGCTGTGGTTCCTGATAGCACATAATTCTTTCAGGGACCTTATTAGCTGTTTAGTACCATACCCCCAACTCCTAATTCATATCAGTGTGGTCTCTAAACAAACCCAGTCCCACAGAGTAATTTACCCAGTCATTTACGATCTGATTGATGACTGTTTTTTTCTGGTCAATAACATCCAGCAAAGTCTTTGTGTTCAGAAAGCAGCTATGCCATGGGCAGCTAGAACTGTAATCTTGGCTGAAATGCAAATCTTCCATAAGTCAAACTCAACAATTCTATATCCATTCACTAAGTTACAGAGACTATTACATTTTCATGAAAATGTAAGGATGTGGACAGTCCATAAAAATATGCAAACTGTCCCCAATCCTGAAGCTAGCATATTATCTGAACTCAAAAGATTGTCACAAAATGTTCCAAAGAATAAATTCCTTCTTTAAAAAAAAAAAAATAAATAAACTTCTCAAATAACACTAGGAACCATCTATTGAGTACCTACTGTGTGGCTTGACATTTTAAAGCTATAATTGCTAATCCTCACAGCCAGCAAGGGAGAATTATTATTCCATTCTTACAAAGGGAGAAGGAAGCTCAGAGTCCTTACTTATTATTAGCTCAATGTCCCACAACTGTTTAAGTGCCCGAGCTAGGACCAAAACCCACATCTGATGGGTCCCAAGTTTCCTATACCAGGCTGCACTAAAGTATTATTTTCTGAAACTGCTAGAGTTTCAGAAGATTAAGCTATTAATTATAGGATTTAATTTCATATTTCTTTTCATTAGGGTGACACGTATGGGGAAAAAAGAACGGGTTTATATTTATATGTGATTGAAACTTTCAAAGGGATTTTCCATTTAAAAAGAACCTTAATGGGGTGCCTGGGTGGCTCAGTCTGTTAAGCATCTGCCTCCAGCTCAGGTCATGATTCCAGGGTCCTAGAAATGAGTCCCACATTGGGCTCCTTCCTAGTCGGGGATCCTGCTTCTCCCTCTGCCTCTGCCCCTCCCCGCTGCTCATTCTCTCTCTCGCTGTGTGTGTCTCAAATGAATAAAATCTTTTATTTTTTTTAAAGATTTCATTTATTTATTTGACAGAAATAGAGATCACAAGTAGGCAGAGAGGCAGGCAGAGGGAGAGGGGGAAGCAGGCTCCCCGCAGAGCAGAGAGCCCGATGTGGGGCTCGATCCTAGGACCCTGAGATCATGACCTGGGCCAAAGGCAGGGGCTTAACCCACTGAGCCACCCAGGCACCCCGAATAAAATCTTTAAAAATAAATAACTAAAAAGAACTTTGATGATCACTGTCTAAAACTCCAGAAACTTTACTGATGCTCACTCTGGTGGACACTGTATTAAACCAAGACACAGAGATGAATAACATAGTTTCTACCTTCAAGGTGTTCACAGTCTAATGAGACAATTAAAAAAGAATTAACAGCGTCCCCCTTTTGCAAGAAACTAAAGACTGGCAAGGTCTAAGTGCCTTGCTCTGACTTAGCTTCCCAGAGGCAGACGGACCTCATCCGAGATTCTTCTGATCACACCTCAGTGACTCTTCCACACCCTGCCCTCCACATCCACTTCCTAGTCATACTCTCCATTATTGTTTCTCTATAAATTCAACAAGGACTGCAGAAATTGGAGAGTCCGAATTCACTGTACAAGCACAGCAACAAGGTTAACGATTTCAATGCTCACAGAACCCACTGGGCCACTTTCTTTTTAAAACCAAAATAAAACCACAAACTGACTTTTATTATTTGGGCTGCTTCAATCTTAAATTGAAAGACTGCTCTGAGAAGCTGTGAGTATTTCGAAGAAAGAGCAGGGTAAGTCAGGCTAAAGGGAGAACTCTTAATGTCCTCTTTCATCACTAGGGCAACTGAAGTTCATTGTAATAGAGAATGCATTTCTGTGACAGGATTCCTATACTGAGAAATGCCCTCTGTGAATTGTTTTTAAATTGTTATTTAACTTCTTTCATTCATTTACTTAATGACAGCAAGCCAAGGCTTTGTGCTGGGGGGATCAAAATGGACAAATGAGACATAGTCTCTGTTCAGGGGAAACAGAAACAAATTACTACAAAGGAATGATTAACTCCACTTATGGCAAACATGGACAGCTTCCTGAAAGCTAAGTCAGGAAACGGATGAAAAGGAATTTGCCAAGTGGATTGGGGTGGGAGTAGGGAGAGAATGGCGAGGGTAAGCACAGAGAACAGCAAGATGTTGTTGTTGCAAAATGCATGATATGCAAGATGACCTAATTTAGGACTGAAAGTATTAGCTAATGTGCTTGCTCTATGTTAATCATTTGGACACTGAGCATATCACTACCAAATGGAACTTTTCTGTTATTATTCATAGCTCATTATGAAACCAACTGCAATCTCTGTTTTATCTCTACTACTCCACTGAAATTGATTTTGTAAGTGATCACCAGTGACTTCCTTGTTGCCAAATTTAATCCAGTACACACTTCAGACATCATCCTACTTGACCTTATAGAGCAAAGGACACAGATGACAACTCCCACCTTTCGACTATATATACTCTCTTGAGAAATGTCTCTCAACCTCTCTAGTCCTTCTTCCTCATCCCCTTTGCCAGATCCTCCTCCTCTACCTGATCTCTAAAGCGTAAATTACTCAATGCTTACTCCACTCCGCTTTGCCTCCCCAGATGACAGGAGCTATCCCTATAGTTTTAAATACCACCCAGATGCCCGTGACCTCCAAATGTGTATCTCTAAGCTGACCTCACCTCTGAGCTCCAGTCTTCATTTTTATTTTTATTAAGATTTTTTATTTACTTATCTGACAGACAGAGATCACAAGCAGGCAGAGACAGGCGAAGGGGGGGGGCAGTCGGTGGGGAAGCAGGCTCCCTGCTGAGCAGAGAGCCCGATGCGGGGCTCCATCCCAGGACACCAGGACCATGACCTGAGCCAAAGGCAGAGGCTTTAACCCACTGAACCAGACTGGCGCCCCGGAGCTCCAATCTTGTAAATCCAACTGCCTCTCTGCTATCTCCTTGTGCCAATCTCTCAGGCATCTCCAAGTTAACAAGTTCAAAAGTAGACCTTATTATTTCAGCCACTCTCCCTAAAATCTGCTTGTCCCCTCGTCATACCAGTCATGACACCTGGAAGTCATTCTCGTCCCTACTTCCAGTAATCAAATTCTGTCAGCTCTCCCTCTGCTGACTTTTCCACGTCCATATCTCTGCCACCAACACCCTAGTCCAGGACACCATCTTGTTGCACCTGGACATCCACTGTCCAGCCCCCTTCCCCCAGTAAAGGGGTACATTCCCCACACAGCTGCCACAGTGACGTTTAAGTCATTTCACTCCCCTGCTTACAGCTGCTTCTGCAATGGTCATAGTTCTTTCACAAATATTTTAACTCTATCCTCTCCTTCTGGTAAGATTCTGAAGTTGGGTGAGGCACATGACTTTCTTTGGATGATGAAATGGGAGCAAAGGTGGTATGTATCACTTTGGGGTGGAAATTCTAAGAGCCAGAGAGAGGGTACGTCACCTTTTTCTCTTCCTCTGCCTTGACGATCACAATGCTCCAGGTAATAGCTGCTCCGTGAGCCTGGGTCCTAGACTTAGGATATAATGGCAAGGTGGATATGCAGCACGAGTGAGACATGAACAGATATAAAGCTGCATCTTCAGCAGATCCCAAGTGCCTTACCACAATGAACGAATTCCAGTACAGCTGGTTCCTCCGTGCCTGCCTAGGCAACCTCATCTTGGACCGCCCTTCCAGCTCACTAGATTCCACTCACACTGGCCCCCTTCCCACCCTCTCACGCACTGTTCTTTGCATGGTTCACCTCTCAACCTTCACACCTCACTTCTCAAAGGGGTCGCCCTTGATCACTTTCTCAAAGAAGACCCCTCACTGTGATTCTGCATCCCAGCACCCTGACCATTTCCTTCATGGTACATCGGTCTGTAGGAATTATCCACCTCTTTGGTGTGAACCGTCTCTCCCTCTAGGCTGTAAGTACCATGAGGGGAAGAGCTCATCACCCCCTCCAGTGCCTACCACTGAACCTTAAATATATTACCCTGTATCTGGTAGGCACTCAAGAACTACCTGTTAAGTAAGTGAACAAAGGAAAAAAGATTCCAAAAGTGGGACCTAAGAAAACAACATAGACGTATCACCTATCCCAGAGGCGAGAGGTGGCAGTTGTGGAACAGTAAGGGAACACACATTTACTGAGTGACTATGTCGTACGTAACCCTCATAGGTGCTTTACTTATGCTCTCTCTCGAGATTCTCAATAATCCTAGGAGGTCAATATTAATATCTTCACTTTATAGATCAGGCAACTGAGACTCAACCTGCTCAAGCAGCAAAACCAGTAGCAGCAGCAGTTTTAGCCCAGACCTGTTAACCTTTCCTCCAAACCTTGATGCTTCCTTCCCTAGAAATTAAACTGCTACCAACTAGATTTCATCATTAAGTTTCTAGTATATGTATAAACTGCACATACACAAATACATTTCTACCCCAAGAACCAGTTTTTTTCTGTTTATCTTTTTTTTTTTTAAAGATTTTATTTATTTACTTGGCAGACAGAGATCACAAGTAGGCAGAGAGAGATAAAGAGGAGGAAGCAGGCTCTCCGGTGAGCAGAAAGCCTGACTCGGGGCTCCATCCCAGGACCCTGGGATCACAACCTGAGCAAAAGCAGAGGCTTTAACCCACTGAGCCACCCAGGCACCCCTGTTTATTTATTTATTTATTTTTTCTAGGTCTGTCCTAAAGCCTATTTCATATGTCTCTTGTTATCTGGGACAAGTATAATAGGAGGATAAAATAAAACCAAACTAAAGATAAATCAGATATTCTTTTAGAACTTTTTTCTCAAATCTTTTTCTCAGAGTAAAGAAACAACTACAGTTGAGAAGGAGGTCTGAATTCTATTCTGAGTTCATTTTATAGAATTTGAGATTGGGACACTTGGGTGGCTCAGTCATTAAGCGTTTGCTTTCAGCTCAGGTCATGATCCCAGGGTCCTGGGATTGAGCCCTGAATCGGGCTCCCTGCTCAGCAGAAAGCTTGCTTCTCCCTCTCCTACTCCCCCTGCTTGTGTTCCCTCTCTTGCTGTCTCTCTGTCAAAACAAAACAAAACAAAACAAAACAACTCGTGATTCTATCAGAGTAACCAGTACATAACACCTAGATAACACGGACTGTAAATCCCCCAATGTTTCTTTTACTCTCTCTCAGTGAGAAGACCCTGAACAAAAAGGACATACACAATAAACACAAAGGAGATCAGGAAGAGCTATTTTAATTTTCTATTAAACATTCTTCCAAAAGCATTATTTTACCCCGTATCTTACTAAGTTATAAGAAATAACATTAGCATTAGAAAAAGCAGGAAGATAAATTAAATGTGGATAATTAATTAAACTAAATTTATATGAAATAGGAATATGAGAACAAAGGACTGAGCACTTTACAGATAGTTTAAAAGCTGTGCATCTCAAAGCGAGCTTTATTTGTTCAATTATTTTTAACAACAGCGTTTTATGACCAGTACACGGATTTTCTTTCAAGAAGGAAAGTCATTTTAAAAATGTTTTTATTTTAAAAATAGGCCTGCATTCAGTTGTAGATTTTTTTTCCCCCAAATTCTGATCAGATTTATTTTGATTTGGGAAAAAATACCATTCGGTGGCATGAAATGCAAAATTTCAGTCTTTTTTAAAATATCTCAGTACAGAGTTTTAAAAACTATTAATGGAAAATAGATTAAGTGTACAACACTAATTACTGGCTAGCCCCTGGCATTCGGTTTCTCCCCTAGTTCTCCACAAGAAACCTTAAGTTGAATCTTCAGCAGAAAGATCTTTAAATATAGTTTATAAGCAAAATGAGAGCTTTTGTTTACATAGTTTTTAGATTTTGCTGTTCCTAATTTTATTCTGAAACTCAATGTTACCCCAAACCATAATTACCATATTAACTTTGTAATGCACAGTTGTATGCAATTCAGCTAGCAGTAGTACATCATCAGGCTCTGTCCACCCAGAGCTTCGGAAAACAGGACTGGTCACACCCATTTAAAAACAAATCTCACGCTATTTGCCAATGTGTAGTTTCCATCTAAGTTCTGACAATGAAGTATATGGACAGATATTTTTATATCTCATCTTAATTTGCAAAAGTTCTTCACAGCTTAGCTTTGCCCGGCTGAAGCTGAAGATTTTGTAACTTCATAGCCAGACCCATGTTGCCAGTGATTTTCAATTTGCCTTGAAAGAAGGCCTGTAAGAGGAAAGAAAATTTATTACTTGGTGTTTTTTTGTTTTGTGATTGCTGATATTTCTAGATGATCCAGCCCTGAGATCATTTGACTTATCCAGGTTTTTTAAACTTCAAAATATGAAAGTTGGCTTTCTGGAACAGATTTAAAACTAGATTCCTCAAAAGGAAGGCTTTGTAAAAAGCATGCTTTTACAAAGAGCAGTCAAAAACCACATCTTTCCCAGATGTCTTCTCTTAGAAATTGAGGCTACCTTTATCTGCCTGTCACCGATGGTACATTCTCCAAATAGGAAGTGAAGTGGGTTCATACTAGATGGTTTGTTTAAAAATACTACATGTGTGAGGCACCTGGGTGGCTCAGTGGGTTAAAGACTCTGCCTTTGGCTCGGGTCATGATCTCAGGGTCCTGGGATCGAGCCCCACATCGGGCTCTCTGCTAGGCAGGGAGCCTGCTTCCCGTCCTCTCTCTGCCTGTCTCTCTGCCTACTTGGGATCTCTCTTTGTCAAATAAATAAATAAAATCTTTAAAAAAATAAAAATAAAAATACTACATGTGGATCAAGAATATGAACTAAGGGGTGCCTGGCTAGCTCAGTCAGTGGAGCATGTGATTCTTGATCTCTGGGTTGTGAACTCAAGCCCCACAGTGGATGTAGAGATTACTTAAAAATATAATTTTAACAACAACAAAAATATGAACTGACATTTTCAGTAGTCTGCTGGGAAAAAAAAGCACATGCATAACACACTTAGATGCTCTTGGGATTCAGCACAATGTGGATGAAATGTCACCAATTTTGTTTCCTTTTTTGGTCTACATGATAAAGGACTGATCCCTACGGAGGGAGGACAGGCAGCCTGCTGAGACTGAGGGGCTGGTGTCAATCTTTGGCTCAAGAAGAAGAATCAAACCAATCCGAAGTGCAGAGCCACAATTTGTTCCATTTAACAAATGCCTAGGATTAGATCACTTGATGCTTGCTAAATTTATCATGTAACAAAATCCTGGGAAAACTTTAGAGAAATAATAGCAAATTTGGGAACAGAGGATAATTTCCCTGCTATGATCTCAGTCTTTTAACTCAACTGTTAAAATAAGGAAAAGCTAAATGAAAAAAGTTTCTAGTAGTCTTGGCTTTTTAAGCACATATATTAAGAAGTTAGGAGCTCTTCTGCCTTATCCACGCAAATGCACAGAACTCTGCTTTTTCTACACCTTCTGGTAAGGGTGACTAATTCCTTTTTTTTCTTTCCCCTCCTCTGTCTGGACAAACTAAATATTTCCTTTCTATATGGCATACAGCCTTCTGTCTGATGACTTAAAGGTCAGGTGTCTCAGAACACAATATATTTAACATATGTCCTTAAAAAAATATGGACCAGCAATACCTAAAAGAGAAACTCACTATCTTTCCTTTTTTTTTTTTTAAATTAAAAGAGAAAATGACTTTTTATTTACTAATTATTATGGAGAAAACACAAGTCTTCACCCTTTAGGGCATGCAAACATAAGGATCATTTTAATCTGGCTCCTAGGTGTTCTTCGTGTGTGCTTTACACTGGAGAGACACTGCTTTGTTTCAACTGTAGCCAAACACTGAAAATATAATTTCCAATGCATTTAATGGTTTCCAGTCAAATCCTCTAAGCATAAGGGAAGACCATGAGCACAGTAACAGAAATATCTGCGATTTTTATCTTTAATTCCTTTGGGTACTAACAGGTGTTCAAGAAAAATAAGCTGATTCTTTGCTCCCCCAAATGGGTGGTAAACAGATAAACTGAGAACGAGGGCAGCTGATGTGTGAAGTCTGATCACCCTGCCAAGGAAGTGCATGGAGTGCATAGTGGAACGAGGAGCAGTGGGTGGGAAGGAGGAAGACAGCCAGCTCCTATACTGGTGGCCTCTGTTTTGTCCAGAATTTTGGAGCAGGCTCCGTGGGTGGAGGTGTCCATGCCAGTGGTGTCAAGTAAGTTGAAACATCACAGATGCAAGTCTCTCACTTGTGAAAGCATCAACTGAAATAGGCTCAGTTGCTTAGAGAAAACATTTTAAAAAGGAATACTAGTGTGAGTCAGATTTAGTTATTTTATCTAGTCTTTTGGATTACCAGGTGGCTGTAGGAATGAGACCTAAAACAGATCAGGCTGAGGCAACAGAAAAGTCAGTTCACAATGCAAAGCAGCATCTCTGTTTCTTTCTATTTTTTTCTCTGGCTAAAGAAAGCTCAATGTATCAAGTCTGTTCAACACTGGGTGACTAACGAGTAGAAGACCCTCGATGACTGGGGACCAGGAAAACCCATATATCAATACACTTCAAATACAACTTAATCCAGCAACTGGTTAGTGAAAACCTAAAAATGTCAGGCACTGTGCTAAGTTCTGGAGACGTGAGGACAAAAAAAGATGTGGTTTGTTCCTTTGAGACACTCATGATCTAATGTTAAGGAAATACACGCATCGTGACTAATCTAATGTGACAAGTGCTAAGCTTGCTTCCAGTAGATGGCCCAGAAGAGGGACTGGCCACAGTTCTTCTCAACTTGTAAGGTGGTCTTTGGGGATAACATCTGAGCTAATTTTGAAAGAAAAGGAGTTTGTCAGGGAAGTCCGTTCAGACAAAAAGAGCATGGGCAGAGACAGGAAATGTAAAAGGTCATGGGTTTGTTCGTATCGCTCTCCTCCTGGACTGCTCCTGCTCTCCATCTGTGCACTGCTAACTTCTGGTCATTCTTACGAACTCAGTGTAAGTGTCACTTCCTCTGTAAGGCTTTCTCCGATGGTCCAGGGAGACATGCCCCCCCACCACCACCACCCGCCATCCACAAGCTAGGCAGGGCACCCTGGACTGCATATTCAGATACACTCACTCTTTTACAGAATTGCCTCATACCACATCGTGAATGCCCTGTACAGGAGAACTCTTTCTTATTCATCTGGGTACTTCCGGCACACAAGACAGTGCCTGGCACACAGCCTGTGCCACAAATGTTTGTCATCTGTTAAGCGAACATTTTAGGGAGCACTGAGTTTTGTGGGTTTGACCACTTTCCATTTTATGGTATGAAGCTGAGGCAGGACATGAAACAGTAGACTAAAAGACCCACCGACTAGGAAAGAAGCTCCACTGTACTTACCGACTGAGGATTCATTTTACCAGTCATCAAAGCCAGTAAGTCGGAGTCAGCCATTGTGATTGTGCAGTCAGCCTTCTTATCTAAAACAGAGATATGTAGGACAAGAAAGGAGAAAAGGGGAGTATTCAGTTTCATGTACATACTTTAGTCAAAAGCCACTGACTGCAACAGCTTGCCTCCAGCACCGGAGCAGTGTGGGGAAGAGGGTACTCATGTACTCTTCAATGGCAGACTGGTAAAATGTGACATAAATTACAAGCGTCCTCAATATTTAACAAGAGGGAATCGATTAAGTTAATTACTGGGGCACCTGGGTGGCACAGTTGGTTAAGTGTCTGACTCTTGGTTTCGGCTCAGGTTGTGATCTTGGGGTCGTGAGATTAAGCCCTGTGTTGGGCTCCCTACTCAGCGTGGCGTCTGCTCGAGATTCTCTCTCCCTCTGCCCCTCCCGTTTGTGCTCTGTCTCTAAAATAAATAAATCAATCTTTGAAAGAAATCAGTCATCATATTCACATAATGGGATACAATGCAATCATTAGATGATGTGGAGCTACATTTATTGACCTGAAAAGAGGTTCATGTTATACTGTATCATGCATGATACTGTTATACAAGCCAGTTACAAAACAAACTGTGAGCATGGTCCCACTTTTGCTTAAAAACAGATATTCAATTTTATATATATATATATATATATATATATATGTGAAAAAACATCTATAAACATAGACACCACTGTATTAATAGTAGTTACGGTGGCGTCCAGACTCTAAGGTGACCCCTGTGATGACTGCCTCTTGTGTTCATGCCTTTGGATGTGCCCTTGAGTATGGGAAGGACCTGTGACTTGCGTCTAGCCAAGAGAATCTGGCAAAGGAGATGGGATGTCATGCTTGTGGTTCTGTTATGCTATGTAAGAAGACTCTGTCTTGTTGGAGACTCACCCTCTCTCCTGCTGGCCTTGAATAAGCCTCACCAAAAGTGACCCAGCTGGCACCCTAATCTTGGACTTAGGTTCCAGAACTGTGAGAAATAACTTTCTGTTGTCTATAAGCTATTCAGTCTGTGGTATTTTGTTACAGCAGCCCAAACGGACTAAGATAGTAGTAAGTTATTAAAGCACAGCATGCCCATATTATTAAATAGTTAAAACAAGACTGAAAGGTAAAAGTTTTTTTTTTTTTTTTAAGATTTTATTTATTTATTTGACAGAGATCACAAGTAGGCTGAGAGGCAGGCAGAGGGGGAAGCAGGCTCCCCGTTGAGGAGAGAGCTGGATGCAGGGCTCAATCCCAGGACCCCGAGATCATGATCTGAGCTGAATGCAGAGGCCCAACCCACTGAGCCACCCAGGCGCCACAAAAGGTAAAAGTTTTTATTGTATGTCTTCGAACTTAAGGATAGACCCTAAAAAGACTGAGATTCAATGGCTATTCCATCTTTGCTTCTAACAAAATTTTCTTATTACTGGGGGAAAAAAAATGTGTGAAGCTTTGAAAATGAAGGGATTTATAGTCCAAAAAATTCAGTTCCCACGTAGATTTTTATCATTAAAGAGCAGGGTAGAAAAAAAGCTAGCAAACTGAGAGTGCTGGGCTTGATTTATAGTTGGACTTGATTGTAATATTTCAAGAAAGGACTCTCAGTCATTGAAAAGTGAGTTTAGGGGCACCTGGGTGGCTCAGTCAGTTAAGTGTCTGATTCTCCACTTTGACTCAGGTCATGATCTCAGGGTTGGGAAATCGAGCCTTACGTAGAGCTCTGTGTTGGGCATGGCACCTGCTTAGGATTGTCTCTCTCTCCCTCTCCCTCTGCCTTCCCCTCATTCCCCCTCTCTTTAAAAAAAAAAAAAAAAAAAAAAAAGGTGTGTTTAGGAAAGTCTGCTACTTCTGTAATTATCAGTGCTTATTGCTCACTTGTCCTCCATGGACTCATTTGATCTTTGTAACAACTTATAAGGATTAGAGAGCTCAAAGAACTTGCTCACAATCACACAGCTGAAGAAGAGGTGGAGCTAGATCTGAAAGCAGATTCTTGCTGCTAAAGCCCATTACTCCCAAGCGCTATGGCTTCTGATTTGTTACAGGAAGGATACAAAGATTGAACAGCTCAGTTTGCTGTTGTTAAGAAGGCTCCATGCCCCAAGTGGGGCTTGAACTCACAGCCTTGAGATCAAGACCTGAGCTGAAATCAAGAGGGGGATGTTTAAACAAATGAGCCACCAGGTGCCCCAATAGCTCAGTTTTAACTGGGCCTTCACCAGTTCAAAAGTATTTGATGAATCTAGATGCTTTCTCTGTTCCCCAAGCCCTTTTGCAGAGTTTCAAGACAAGTCTCACGTGTTCAAGCAAAATTAATGTTTAATATATGTACTGGGGAGGAACCAATGACTTACTAAGCACTTACTATGCTAAGGTGCTTTACATATCTCATTTAATGCCCACGACAGCTCCATGGATAGAAATTATTCTCACCATTTTCTAGATGAGACAAGTGGACTCAGAGAAGGTATATACCTAATAAGTGGCAGGGCTGTGGTCCGAGCCCAGTTTGGGTATCTCCAAAGGCTATGTTCTTTCTACTCTACCTTGGGGATACAAGATGCTGAGGCCTTCTATATCATGTTGCCCATAAAGGGGCAGAGTTGAGAACTCAAGTCGATGCTGACAGGGCAGAATAAAGGAGTGAAAGCTAAAGTGTCATGTTAAGATTAATCAAAGTTGGCTTTCTAGAGATATGTTGTATGAGTTGCTTTAAAGGAGAGGAGGGAGGGGTAGAATTCATAGACAAAGACACCTAGGCAGGAGGAAAAGAGTATGAAAAATGTATATTAAATCTAAAAATCTTTAATATAATCATCATTACCAAACTCTTAGAATATAAGCAAATGAAATACTTTTAAGGAAATCTGACTTCGTCAGCAGTAAGTAAACCTCTCAACACTGTGCACATGCCAAAAGAACTAGCAATTCTCTTTAAGATGCTAGTTCAAACTAGGACAGGATATTAATGCTTTAACATAGCTGATCTCTAACAAATGGGCATTTGTTGGCTGATGTAAACGGAGCTGGCTATTTCCAGTGGTGGCTTTTACTGGGTAAGTCCCTATTTCAACGCCACTCCTAGCTGCCAACAAGTGTCAGTTTCAGCAGAAATTACCTTGCTCCAGGGTAAAATCCCTTCAGGTCTGGGATGGGGCACCTACTATGGGAAGAGCTCACGGCCAGAATACATATACAGGGAGTAAGGTCTTTTGAAATTATTTAATAGCTTTCCATAAGCTTATTATCTTTCATAACAAACAGTAATAAAAAATAGGAGAATTTTTTTTTAATATCACCTTATCATCTGCCTGGGAGTATCAGAATGTAATCCTAAAATAACTATTTTCTAAAAGTTCTTTTTATTTTTAAAAGCTTAAATCTAGATGAAGCTTCAGTTTTTCTTCCTATACCACATTAGAGTGGCAACTCATAAAGTGCAAATTTATAGTTATTGTTCTGCCTACTCATTTTGAGGGGAAAAAAAGCAACTATATGTACTTCGGGAACTTTCCACCACATTACCATTCTGCCCACACAAGATGCCCTTACTACTGCCCCTTCCTTCCTGAATCTCTAGTTGATTTCTTACTCAGCGCCACTCAACATTTTCTCGTGTCTCCAAGCTCTAAACTCTATTCCAAGAGCTCTGCCAACCTCGCTTCTACCTCAAAATGCCTCTGAATATTTATCTACCCTCTCAGAGAAAGAAGTATCATCCCTCCTTGCTACTTGCTAAAGCTAACTCTCCTTCCCCCTGTGCTCCTGACATCATCCACTCCTCCAGGACCTCCCTCAATAATGTTATCAGTAACAAAACTCTCTCATCTTTAAGAGACTTCCTTCTCCTACATAGTTACCAGGTCCCATCAACTTTACCCCAATACCCTGGTAACTACAATGTAACAGCATCTTCTTTTACTACTGCCAACATTCAGGTTATCCTTTCTGCTCACTCAGATGGTGGCAACATCCATCCTCCCAACTGCTCCCTCTACATCTAATTTCTCCCTTTCCAATTCATCAGATCTAATGCACCAGCTTCATCCTCTAAAACACAGTCCTGAGTTTCACTTTGACACTTACGAAGCTTTAATTGGATTGATTATATATCAAATCACTTTCAAAGTTCATAGCATGGTATTTTAAGCTTTCCAAAAAGGTGGTCCCAATACATCCTATTTTTTAACTGCCCCAGGCACGCAATCCAACAAGAGAAATGAACATAAAATACAACATACAAAATGTAACCTGCTGAATACTTACTAGGCATCATTCATTCATTTTGCTGTTCATTTTTTAATTATTTATTTCACTGAAGGCCCACCATGTATCAGGTGCTACTGTGGGCAAGGGGAATGTAGCAGTGAACCTAACAGGCAAAAAGCTCTGTCTTCATGCAGTTTACAATTCAAGTGGAGGAGAACGACAAAAAGGAAACAAGTAAAATAGAGTATATCAGATGGCAGTAAGTGCTATAAAGAAAAATGAGGCAGCAAGCGATAAGAGGGAATAGTTAACAGGGCTGTGATTTAAAAGCATTAAGGCTGGGGCGCCTGGGTGCCTCAGTCAGTTAAGCATCTCGCCTTTGGCTCAGGCCATGATCCCAGGATCCTGGGATCAAGCCCCACACTGGGCTCCTTGCTCAGCAAGGAGCCTGCTTCTCCCTATCCCTCTGCCTGCTGTCCCTCCACTTGTGCTCTATCTATCAAATAATTAAATAAAATATTTTTTTAAATAAACAGATAAAATAAAAGCATTAAGGTTAAGGAAGGGCTCACTGAGAAGGTGACATCTGGGTGACGATCCAAAGGAAATAAGGGAACAAGCCATGAGAATATTAAGGGAAGACAATTCCAGGCAGAGGAAATATAGTAGAAAGCTCCTAAACTGGGAATAACCCATGTTTCAGCTATGGCAAAGAGGCCAGGGTGACTGGAGCAAAGTAAGGGAGAGTAGTAAAACAGAGAAAGGTGGGGCCAGATCACATAATGCCAATATAAGAACTCTGGCTTTTACTGAGTGAGCTAAAAGCTTTTGGATGGCTTTGAGCAGAGGAGAGTCACAGTCTGACTTAAGTTTCTAGATAGACAGACAGACAGACAGTAACTCCAGCTGGTGCATGGAGAAGAACCTGTAGGGGGCAAGGTTAGAAACAGGGAGACCAGGCAAAAAAATGATGGAGGCTTAGGCCAAGGTGGTAGTAGTAGAGGAAAACAGAATTTGCTGATGGATTAGACTATGAAAAGAGGAGTTGATGAGGACTTCAAGGTTTTTGTACCAAGGAACTAGTAGGACGCAGAACCGATTTATGGAGATGGGGAAGATGATGGGAGGAATATATAATTAAAGGGGAGTAGGAGCAAATCAGGAATTCAGTTTTATACATATTAGCTTCAGGATACCTATCAAGTATCCAAGTAAACTTGTCAATTAAGCAGTTGGTTATACACCTGGAGTTCAGTGGCTGAGTCCATGCTGAAGATACCCGGGAGTCAACAGGGTAGGGATGGCTTTAAAAGTACAACACTAGAGGGGATCCCCAGGGAGGAATGGAGATAGAACTGAGCCTTAGAGGATGCCAACATTAAGAAATTTGGAGATGAGGAGAAAACAGGAAGAGAGGCCAGGAAGGAACATCCACTTACCCAGTGGGTAAGAGGAAAGACTAGAAGCATAATATGAAGGCTGAGAATGAACCACTGAATTTAGCATCATGGTGGTCACTGGTGATGTTGACAAGAACAGTTTTGGAACAGGAATGCGGATCAAAGCTACCTGGAGCGAGTTCAAGAAAGGCTGGGATGAGAGGAAGTGGAGACTGAGTATATACAGGACGTCTGAGGCCCTGTAACCATGTCCTGGAAGCATGTGCTTTACAGGACACTTCAGAGAGAAGTCTCTTAATCTTGGCATCAACCCTATGAAATAGATACCATTTATTATTCCCATCTACAGTTCAGAAAACTGAAGCTCAGAGAAGTTAAATAATTTGTTCAAAGCCAGAATCAGTGAATGGCAAGGCCAGGACCCCAACCCAAGTTTGTCTAATTCTAAAGACTAAAATTGGCAACTCTATCATGGAGCTTCCCAATCTTTGGGAGGAGACAGCTGTGACACTTGTTCCTTTAACAAAGTCCTACACCTCTGAAGCCAGCCCTTTGGGAAACACCAAAACAGACCCCCGTTTCCCCTTGCATACATCAGGGCTTCTATAAATGAAGGTGTCAGGGCACTGACCTGAGTTAGGAAGCACTGACCCTTTGCCATTCTTCACATCCACCACCCAGGTGGCTTCTTTACCCTCAGGGCCATCCTTCACCTTGAAGGCAAAAATACCACCGATTTTCTTCACAAACTCTTCCCCTTCCTGGAAAGGAAAAACAAAACAAAACAAAAAACATTGGAATTATATTATGTTTGTTTCTCTGGCTTTTTCTCTAAATTGAATGTTTAAACAGACACATGACGTGGGCAGCGGGGCCAGCAGCAGTCCCTAAGCTCCCTCAGGATCTTTTACCCAGAAAAATCTGAACAGCAAGAGGCGGCAACTCCCTCGTCTGCCAAATCTTTTGTTAAGTTCAGCTTTCCGGATACAACTGGTGGAAGAAAGGGGAGAATGCAGGTTGCACAGCAGTAGGTTCTGTAAGTACCTTTCCCTTATCTCAGTAATTTCTTAAAGATTCACTCTGGCCTGTCTAAATGTGGGAACCCCCCATTCTTTCTTTTTTAAAGCAGGTAAATTCTTTTACATGCGTTTCTGGTTTCCCACAATCAAAACAAAGGAGTTCTGAGAGCAGTCTTTTATTCTGAGGGGGGGTGAGGGAGCTGACAACATTTTTTCTGGATTAGTATAAAGAATTATACAAGTAATACACCAACCACCAATTGCTTTTGAATCTTAAGGGAATGAAACTGAAAAGGTAACTTCAGATCCATATCTCTGTAGGCTGGTTTCCTTTCTCCCTCCCTCTTCCCTTCATTCCTACTTTTTCTTTCATCACTCCTTACAGAAATACTTATTGATCACAACAATGATTGGCACCAGACACTGTTCTAAGTACTGAGAATACAGAAGCAGGAATTAGAAGGGTAAATGATCAATATGATCACTACAATCATTATGACAACACTGGGATAACTGGAAGCACAGGGGACTAACTAAGCTAAGGCAGCTGGCAGGGTAAAAAAATGAAAGGATGACAACAAGCTCACATATGTTTCCTTTTTTTTTTTTTTTTTTAAGATTTTATTTATTTTTTGACAGAGAGAGATCATAAGTAGGCAGAGAGGCAGGGAGAGAGAAAGAGAGAAGCAGACAACCTGCTGAGCAGAGATTTCCCCAGGATCCTGAGATAACCACCGGAGCCAAAGGCAGCGGCTGAACCCACTGAGCCACCCAGGCACCCCTCACATATGTTTCTTAAAAAATAAATTAAAAATGGTAATTCTACTGCAATTACTTTCTTTTCTTTCTTTTCCTTTTTTTAAGATTTTATTTATTTATAAATAAATAGAGATCACAAGTAGGCAGAGAGGCAGGCTGAGAGGGAGGGGGAAGCAGGATCCCTGCTGAGCAGAGCACCCAATGTGGGGCTCAATCCCAGGACTCTGAGATCATGACCTGAGCTGAAGGCAGAAGCTTTAACCCACTGAGACACCCAGGCACCCCTGCAATTACTTTTCTTTAAAGAAACACATTTTTGGGGTGCCTGGGTGGCTCAATCAGTTAAGCATCCAATTCTTGATTTCAGCTCAGGTCATGATCTCAGGGTTGTGAGACGGAGCCCCATGTGGAGCCTACTTAAGATTCTCCCTTCCTCTCCCTCTGCTCCTCCCCTTGTCCCCTCTAAAATAAATAAATAAATCTTAAAAGAAAACACACACACACATTTTCTGTTGATAAGCAAAAAGAAAATACAAATAATTCATGATTTTACTACTCAGAGAAAATAATATATTGATATAAATCCCCTCTATCTTTTTTCTCTGTATATGTTTTCATAAATGGGATCATATTTATTACATACATGTTTTATAATCCACTTTTATGTTTCATATCACTATCCTAATTTCTGTGTCATTAAATATTCTTCTACATAATTTTAAATGACAACATACAGTCTTCATTTGTGTAAATGAACTATACTTCATCTAACCAATATTCTTGCTTGATATTTATTTTTTTATTTTTTAAGATTTTATTTACTTATTTGACAGAGAGATCCCAAGTAGGCAGAGAGGCAGGCAGAGAGAGAGGTAAGCAGGCTCTCCGCTGAGCAGAGAACGCGATGTGGGACTCTATCACAGGACCCTGAGACCATGACCTGAGCCGAAGGCAGAGGCTTAACCCACTGAGCCACCCAGGCGCCCCTCTTGCTTGATATTTAGATTCTTACTTCTGGGACTTGTAACAATGCTAAGAATAATATTCTTACATCTAAATATTTTTACATAGCCTCATTAATTGAAGCTTAAATTCCTAGAATTAAACACTACTAATTAATAACACTGCATCTGAAATCATCATTGGTTTGAATTCCTGCTCTGCCATGTCCTTCATAACCCAGAGCAAGTTACTAACCCTCTCTGAACCTCAGTTTTCTTCTTATCTGTGAAACTGAGAAGACAATAGCTACTGTCATAGAATTGTATGGTATTTAAAGACCCACAAAGCACAGCGTAACTTCTCAATGTTAGTATTTTGTTGTTGTTGCTGTTTTTATTTTACTGTATGATATGTGTGCTATTCCTATGCCAATGTTATAGCTTTATAATGTACTTTATACTTTGGTAAAATAAATCCCCATTATAATTCCTTTCTTTCAAATATTTTTAGACTTGTTTTGGACATTTTTTCATACACGTACATTATAATAATTTAGTTAGTTCTTCTCCCCACCAAAATGCTGTTGGATTTACATGGGGTTACATAAAATCTGTTAGATCAGTTTAGGGGAGAACGTCTTTACAATATTAAGTCCTCCCATCCATGAATATGGTATATCTTCAAGTTTTGTTTTTTTTTTTTTATGTCCATTGGCAGTATTTTGTCAATTTTTTCCCATACAGGCTTTTGTACATTTCTTACCAAGTTTATTCTTAGGTGTTTATATTTTATATGGCTCTTAATATTTTTATTCCATTTCATGAGTGGGTTACTGCAAATATATAAAAAACATATTAATCCTAGAATGTTTATTTCAGAACTGACTACCTTTTATAATTTCTAATGGTTTTTATTCCCACCTTCTTTATTTCAGCCTTACATTCCTGCAATTAGACACAAGATTTTTCCTTTTAGTATAATATCCATTTATTTTTTAACTTATTTTATTTAAATTCAATTACTTAACATATCATTAGTTAATAATTAGTTTAGTTAACGTATTAATTTCAGATGCAGAGTTCAGTTATTCATCCATTAGATATAATACCCAGTGCTCATTATATCACATGCCCTCCTAAATGCCCATCACCCAGTCACGCCATCCCTCCACCCACCTCCTCTCAAGCAACCCTCAGTTTGTTTCCGAGAGTTAAGAGTTTCCTATGGTTTGTCTCATACTCATTCTTTTAAAAAAGACTTAACTGTTTGATATGTTTAGGCACTGTGTTATAAGTACCTGAAATACTCAAATAATTATTATCCTTGAGAAACTTGCATAGATTGATTATCAGATACCAACCTCTGTTTCTATGTGAGCATAGAGCCTGGCCTAAGTTCGTTCTTTCTTTTTGTTGTGTTTTGTATTTTAGTATATTCAAAGTTGTGCAACGACCACCACTATCTAATTTTAGAATGTTCTTAATCACCCCTAAAAGAAACTCACAGTCACTGGTAGTCGTCCCCCTTCTCCTCTCCTGCTAGCCTCTGGCAACCACCAATCTACTTTCTATCTCCGTGGATCTGCTTATTCTGGACATATCACTTAAGTGGAATCACACAATACAAGGTCTTTTGTCATTTTACTTAGCATCTTTCAATTAACCAAATGCTGAAATATGTATCAGTAATTAATTCCTTTTTCATGACCAAATAACACTCCATTCTATAGATGTGGCATATTTCATTTAGTCATTCATCAGTTGCTGGTTGCTTCCCTTTTTAGCTATTATGAATAATACTCCATGGACATTTGTATATAAGTTTTTTACATGAACACAGGCTCTAATTTTTCTTAGGTATATATTTAGAAGTGAAATTTTCTGGGTCATAAGGTAATGTTTAACTTTATGAGAAACTACCAAACTATTTTCTAAAGTAGCTGCACCATGTTACAGTCCTACCAGCAATGAATGAAGGTTCCAATTTTTCTACACCCCACAGACTTTTGTCTTTTTATTTAATTTTCTATTTAATATTTTTAGGTTTATTTAATTCTTTTTTAGTAACCTCTCCACCCAGTATGGGGCTCAAACTAATGACCCTGAGATCAACAGTCACATGCTCTTCTGACTGAACCAGCCAGGCACCCAGGCTTTTGTCTTTTTAATGTTGGTCACCCTAATGGATGTGTCAATCTTTTTCATATACTAGATAACATACCTGAACCTACTCAGAAACAAGAAGCTATTCTAAAGCTATTCTGAAAATATTTACTTTAGGCCTACTTATCTCAACAATCACATGGGCACTTCTTACATGTGGGTGTCCTGGAATTAACTCTCAATATTTTCCAGTTAAACCTAGAAAGCGAAAGTTCTTGTGAGACTTTTTTTTTCTTTTAAGATTTTTTTAAAGATTTTATTTATTCATTTCTCAGAGAGGGAGAGAGAATGCATAAAATGGGGGAGAGGCAGGCAGAGGAAAAGCAGGCTCCCTCCTGAGCAAGAAGCCTGATGTGGGACTCAATCCCAGGACCCTGGGATCATAACCTGAGCTGAAGTCAGACACTTAAGGACTGAGCTACCCAGGTGCCCCTCTTGTCAGATTTTTTTTTTTTTTTAAGATTTTTATTTATTTCTTTGGCAGAGATCACAAGTAGGCAGAGAGGCAGGCAGAGAGAGAGAGAGAGAGGGAGGGAGGGAGGAAGCAGGCTCCCTGCTGAGCAGAAAGCCTGACGCGGGACTCGATCCTAGGACACTGGGATCATGACCTGAGCTGAAGGCAGAGGCTTTAACCCACTGAGCCACCCAGGTGCCCCCCTCTTGTCAGATTTTTAAAGAGAAATTCTCTTATTTTGGCTTCCCTTAAAATATCTCACTCAAATTATTATAAGTTAGCTTTAGGAGAAATTATTAATGACAATAATAATCTTTTTAGGGCCATAAAGTTTTCAAATCCTTTTATATACATTATTTCTTTAATCTCCATAAAACCTTGTAAGTAGTTGGACAGGTACTAATATTAGCTCACTGAGCAGAAAAAACAAGTGAGGCTCATAAAGGTTTTTTGTTTGTTTTTTTTTTTAATAATAACAGCCCCATAGAGATTATTTTTTTAAGATTTTATTTATTTATTTGACAGACAGAGATCACAATTAGGCAGAGAGGCAGGCAGAGAGAGGAAGGAAAGCAGGCTCCCCGCTGAGCAGAGAGCCCGATGTGGGGCTCGTTCCCAGGACCCTGAGATCATGACCTGAGCCGAAGGCAGAGGCTTTAACCCACTGAGCCACCCAGGCGCCCCAGAGGCTCATAAAGGTTAAGAACCATTTGGGCTATTCTTTAACCTGTTTCCAAGTAACCCATCTAATATAACCCATCTAACACGAACATAAGCCATCTAACACTTCCAGGTGTGAATTTCTTAAATGTGGTTCCCAAGAGACTACAGGAGGGAGGATTTTACGTATCATTCAGGAGTCTTCATAATCTGAGGGATATGTATCTGTTCCTATCCTCCCACTTTTTTCATCCTCCTCAGGCTTTATGTTCCAACAATACCGATCATCTTGAATTCCATCAACATATGTGTCTCCATGCCCTGTCCATGCGCTTATGCCCTGTCCCAGCTCACTTACCTCCTCCTATTCACATTCCCACCCCAACGGCATCAAGTCCTCACTCACTTGCTAATTCTCCTGGGAAGGCTTTTCTACCTGTACTGGACAATTTCATAGCCCTTTGCACATGCATCCATGTTTCTTATTAAAGCAGTATTTTTATTTCCTGGGAATATCTCTCCCTGTCTATCTTCCCACTGAACTCTGTTCCCTGAAGGGCAGGGACATACAATTAGTAAATAGTACAACCAGGACTCAGTCCCAGTTTGGTTTAACTTCAAATTCAGTGCTCATGTTGTTTGACCATACCACACTGCAACGTAGATTACATCAATACTTCCAACTTAAGCCCATGAAAACAGTGTATTTTCATAAATGAATTTTAAGTGTTCTCCACATTCCTTGAGATCTTTTATTCCTCAAGTTTCTTGGAAGATAATCTAGAAGAGTAGGTTAATAATCCTGGTGTGGTGGGCCATCCAAAAGCCAGGTTACTTTGAGGCCAGCAGCTCATGAATGACTATTTCTAGGTGTATCCATGACATCTGCATGCATAATGCCTCAGAAACAGACACCAACAAGTCAGAGCAGGAAAACTCCAGCAAACATTCAGAAATTCTACTTGGCATACTTATAGAGAAATTCCTCCCACCTCCTTAAAACCGATGTAGATTAATTTTACACTTGCTGTTACTTTTAAGATCTGATCCTCTTATAATATTTTTCATCGAAGAAGTGAGACATGGTAAGGAAATGGACAGGGAGAGAGTTAAAAGAGGAAAGAAAATACACATTTGTTACGAAACTAAAGATCATTAATACTAAGAAAGTTCTAAGTGTCTCCTTGAGTGAAAAAAAAGTATTTCTTTCTGAGTAGGCAAAAGGTCAAGGAGTAGGTTCTGTCTCAAACTTAATTGGAACAAAAAGTTTAGACAGAATTCAAAGAAGGGCAATGGGTATTGCTAACAGACAAAAGTGGAAATAAAATCTCTGGCCAGATTTTCTTTGCTAATGCAGAAAATGCATGAATTGACAAAAGATTCCAAGACTTTCACTTTCTAGTCCTCACAAACATTTAGGAACCTTACAGTCGTGGGAAGGAAACAAGCGGGCAAGGTCCCCACAAGTGAGGTTACAGAGGGAGGAGAAAAGAATTAAAAGGGGAGCCGGAGGAATGAATTGCAAAGCTAAAAGAAGACTGTGAAATAAAAACAGCACTGCTTTGTTAATCTGAATAATGAAGCATTCAATGATTGACATATAGCTTACCAGATACTCTCTAATTCTTCTAATTTTTTTATTTGATATTTTTGGACAGAATAAAGTTGGGGGAAAAAAAAAAACAGGACAACTTGGCAGAAGCAATTATCCTATGGGTTGCTCTGCAGGCAAATATTGGGGGCGAGAAAAAAAAAAATCAAGCTGAGCCCTGATAGAGTCCAACTTCAGTTCAGTGGACATATATAACGTAAGTAATTAAACAATAACAAGAGCGGCACCTGACTGGCTCAGTCAAGAGACCATGTGACTCTTGAGCTCAGGGACAAGTGTTTAAGCCCCATGTTGGGGGTAGAGATTATTTAAAAAACAAACAAAAACCCAATAATGAGAGTTTTTTCTATTAGATTTGCAAAGATTTTTACTTTTTAAATTTTTTAAATAGATTTTTATTTATTTGATGGAGAGAGAGAGCACAAGCAGGGAGAAGCAGGCTCTCTGCTGAGCAGGGAGCCGGAAGCAGGGCTCGATCTCAGGACCCTGAGATCACGACCAGAGCCGAACACAGATGCTTAACCAACTGAGCCACCCTCGCGCCCCAGACATTGGCAAAGATTTTTAAAAGACCAGCGAACACACAGCACCAGAGAAGGTATAAGGAAAAAACAATCACTCCTATGAATTGTTATTAAGTTTGTAAACCAGTACCCTCTTTTGGTGGAAGCTTGGCAATACATACCAAAATACAAAATACACGTATCCAACAACTCAATAATTTCCCTTTATTTATGCTATGATGATCATGGCATTAAGTACTTAAAGATGAGTAAAAAAGAACATTTACTATACCACTATTCTACTTGCAAAATTTATTCTACTGCAAAATTCTACTTGCAAAAAAAGACTGAAGGGCAGCCCAGGCAGCAGATCCACACCATGAGTAGCCAAAGTACCCATTGAGGGGATATCCCCGCGGATGAGACGTGGGTACGTCTTGGGGAGCAGAACCATGTCTGGTTTGCCCTGGCAGGAGTTCTGCACACAGCGGGGGCTGTGTGGTGAGGAAATGAGGTGCCTCTGTCATCCTCTTATCTCTCAGATTAATCTGGCTGGAACAAGTGCTTAAAGCTGGGGACCGATTACCAGAGAAACCCCAATTTTCAATCCCATAAATGAGCTAGACATATGCAGCAATGTTCATTACAGGAGGCTAGTTAAATAGATGACACATAAATTCAAAGTGTACCAGGTGGTCATTAAAAGCGATGGTAAAGGGACGCCTGGGTGGCTCAGTCAGTTAAGCTGCTGCCTTCGGCTCAGGTCATGATCTCAGGGTCTTGGGACCAAGTCCCACATCTGGCTCCTTGCTCGGCAGGGAGCCTGCTTCTCTCTCCACCTCTGCCTGCCACTCTGCCTGCTTGAGTGTGCTCACTCGCTCTCTCTTTCTCTGACAAATAAATAAATAAAATCTTTTAAATAAAATCAAATAAAAGTGATGGTAAGGATTTATATTTATGTGGATGGAACACTGTCAAGAGAAAAAAGCAGGTTCTAAAACCCCCATGGTATAAACCCCCATGTAGGTGTATCCCCACAAGATGGTGACAGGACAGGTCTGTAGCTCCTGGACCAGTGCCTGCCTGCCCAGAACCAGCAAACCTGTTCCTCTCTACCACAGGAAGGTCAGTGATCATGAAAATCCTAGAAATACAGGGTTCTTTGTGAAGACACATCAGTCGCACTAACTGTTTTCCACTCACAATGCAACCAATCACCTTAGATGTTAATAAATTCTTTGTGCTACAATGAAGGAGTTAGGACATATGCACAATGTATGCCTTTCACACTGTAGCACAGATGAAATACACAGCTCGACTGTTCTGAATTCTTTTACTTCAGCCCACTTTGGTCAGCTTAACAGATGTATAATTGGAATTGTGTAACTGTGGTTGTCACACAAACAAGGGAAAAGGACTAGTCTTTCCTCTATAGTTCAGATTGTCACAGCATTTTACCATAGTTCTTTTTAGAACTCAAGTGTGGAGATTAGTACATCCCTGAAATGCACTCTTATCAGAATTACAGAGAAACTAAAAGACACTCAGAAATCTAAAATAAACTCAATACTTGACAGTATCATATAAATTTTTAACTTGTATCATTTCATGACAACACCAGAAATCTATATCCACTTTCTCTAGCCTCAAGGTCCTCTTGGCAGTATTTTGTATAAATCTCACTTACCTCTTCAAGCTTCTTCTCAATCTCCTTAAAGATAAAATTTGCCTTAAATCCATCAACTGCAGAGCCGGTTGGAACAGCCTCAATTTGATGAGTTCTAAAAGAACTGGGGAAAAGAATCAACTTCAATCCATGGAGTCATATAGATACTACGTTTTTCAACATTTAAGAGTAGTAATTTCCAAAACATTCTAAGAACAGAGGTGTTGTGGTTCTTACCCAGAGAAAATCATAATTAAGTCCACAAAACAATTCAGCTTTTCTTCCCATTTTCTTCAACAAACACTGAATGCTTACTAGGTGCTAGGCATTGTCCTTAAAAATACCCAGGGACACCTGGGTGGCTCAGTGGGTTAAGCCTCTGCCTTCAGCTCAGGTCATGATCTCAGGGTCCTAAGATCGAGGCCCACATTGAGCCCCACATCGGGCTCTCTGTTCAGCAGGGGGCCTGCTTCCCTCTCTCTCTCTGCCTACCTCTCTGCCTACTTGTGATCTCTCTTTGTCAAATAAATAAATAAAATCTTAAATATATATATATATATATATATATGTATATATATATATATATATAGCAAACCAAAGAAACTTACCCTCATGAAGCCTATATGCTAGTTGGGGAGAGAGACCATGAACAAGCAAAATAAATAAATAAATAAAGGATATAGGGGCACCTGGGTGGCTCAGTTGGTTGAGCGTCTGACTCTTGGTTTCAACTCAGGTCATGATCTCATGGGTTGTGAGATCCAGCCCCTGTCAGGCTCCCAGCTCAGCAGGGAGTATACTTGAAGATTCTCTCCCTCTGCCCTTCCCCCTACTCCTGTAGGCACACTTATTCTCTCTCTCAAATAAATAACTCTTAAAAAAATAAAGAAAGAATACAGTTACTATGAAAAAATAATGGGGCACCTAGGTGCCTCAGTCAACTAAGTGCTCAGCTCTTGATTTTGGCTCAGGTTATGATCTCATGGGTTATGAGATCCAGCCCCCACATCAGGCTCCGCACTCAGAGCACAGCCTGCTTGCTCCCCCTCCCTCTGCTCCCCTCCAGTCAGCAACCCCCCCATTCTCTTTCTCTCCTTCTAAAACACCATGAAGAAAATAAGGTAGGTTAAGAGGATACAAAGAAAGTATACGTATATGTTGGGTATTCTATTTATTTTCTTTAAATTAACACACGGTGTATTATTAATTTCAGAGGCAGAGGTCAGTGATTCATCAGTTGTATGCATCATTACATCAGGTGCCCTCCTTAATGCCCATCACCCAGTTACCTCATCCTTCCACCCACTCTCCTCCAGCAACCCTCATCCTACAGGTAAGAGTCTCCTATGGTTGTCTCCCTCTGATTTCGTCTTAGTTTATTTTTCCCTCCCTTCCTCTATGGTGTTTTATTTTAGATAGCCTGGTCAGATAGGCCTCTCTGAGGAGGTGATATTTAAATTAGGTTTTCAATCCCATAAATGAGCTAGCCATGTAAAAATTTAGGTGGGGAAGCCAGTCAGTCCTAAACTTCTAGTATAAAAAACTTGAGGAAAAAACTAGCTTCGCAGTTAAAGGAACTATACGAAGGCCAGTATGACTGGCGCAGAGCAGAGATGTAGAAGGATCTAAGGTCACAGAAACATGCAGAACAAAATAATAAGGAGCTTTAGAGATTATGGTTAGGAGTCTGGGTTTTAAATATAATGAGAAGGACCATACAGTATTAAGATACAGAATAGCGGGGTGCCTGGGTGGCTCAGTGGGTTAAAGCCTCTGCCTTCGGCTCAGGTCATGATCTCAGGGTCCTGGGATCCAGCCCCATGTCGGGCTCTCTGCTCAGCTGGGAGCCTGCTTCCTCCTCTCTCTGCCTGCCTCTCTGCCTACTTGTGATCTATATCTGTCAAATAAATAAGTAAAATCTAAAAAAAAAAAAAAAAGATACAGAATAGCAAGATACAATTTATATGTTTTAAAAAAACAAATCTGGCTGCCAGCTAGAAAATTGAAAGGCTGCAAAACAGGGCAGCAGGGAGACTGGGGAATGGCTATGGCAGCAGCCCAAACAGTGATTGGAACAGTTACAAGAAGAGGCTGGACTCAAGATTTACATTTTACCTGAGACACAGAGAGGAATTTAGCAACCATCTGCCTATTGGTTGTCTGCTAGTTAGGGAACAACTATAGATCAATGACCTGATATAACAGAAGTGATAAGGGAACAGAAAAGGCTGGCTGCTCAACCTTCCCCTACCCCTCACTCCTGGGTGGGATATTACGTGACATTCTTTAAAACCTTGCTAGAGGGAAAAACCTTGACAACCGCACGGCCTCAAGGCCTCTGGTATCTTGTAGGTCCTCTTTAGCACATGAAAGTTCTTTTGAAACCTCCCTTTTTCCTCTTTAGCACATGAAAGTTCTTTTGAAACCTCCCTTTTTCCTAACCTCCTCCAAGCCAGTAGTATAACGGCCACCCCTCACAACCCTGGGGAACAACAGCTCTTTCCACCACGGGTCCTGTCCCCGGGCTTTAATAAACCACCACTCTGCACCAAAGATGTCTCAAGAAATCCTTCTTGGTCACTGGCTCCGGACTCCACCCCACTGAACCTCTTCACCCACTATTCTAAAACTTCATCAGAAGGAACATAGTCTTTATAGCTACAAAGGCCTGCGTTTGAATCCCAAGCTGCCTCCACTCACTAGCTATGTGATTCTGAGTAAATTACTTCAGCTCTATTCACCTCTGGTGGGGAGGGAGGGAAAAAGGTAGAGAGGGCCAGTGACTTGGCATAATTAATTATACAGAATCCTGGGACGGGGGAGACACCTAGCAGAGCTCCCGGCCCATGGTAAAAAGTGAGAGCATGACTGGTATGGGCTCCAAAGCCTCATGTGTTAGATATAGATAGAAACTTGAGGGGTCTGAGGAGGAGGAGGGTGTTAGGTAATTTCTCTGACATACGACAGGCAGGCTGGTGGTGGCTGGGACCCAGAAGGGGACAACACAGGAAAGATATATTTGAAGGAGTCAAGAATACAGCAGTTTCTTGGTGTTAAGTCTCTCTGTCTCTATCCTTTCTCCTTCCTTCTCTTTTTCTTATCTCCCTATCTGCCCCAACCATTTCTCCTTTCTCCTTCCTTTCCTTCCTTCTATCATTTCATAAATATCTAATGAGTGCCTGCTACATCCCAAGCATTGTTCAAGGTAGCAGGTGTGTAAGGGTAAACACGTCAGACTTAAGCCCTGTTCTGAGTTGATATTCTTCTAGTGAAGGAGAAAAAAGAGTAAATAGACAAAATAACTCCAAGTATTAGGAAGCAAACAAAAAGAGGAACCGACTTCAGGGAGAGCAGTCAAGGAATGAAATCTCAGAGCAACTGAATTTTTTTTTTAAAGATTTTATTTATTTATTTGATAGACAGAGATTACAAGTAGGCAGAGAGGCAGGCAGAGAGAGAGGAGGAAGCAGGTTCCCCGCTGAGCAGAGAGCCCGATGCGGGGCTCGATCCCAGGACCCTGAGATCATGACCTGAGCTGAAGGCAGAGGCTTCAACCTACTGAGCCACCCAGGCACCCCTCAGAGCAACTGAATTTAAGCTAAGACCTTATTTAAACAAGGAAAAGAGCTGGCTATTCAGAGGAAACTGCAAAGATCCTAAGAGAGAAAGGAGCTTAATATGTTAAAAGAAAGTAAAGCAAAACCAGTCACTAGAACACAGTAAGTTGCGGGGTGAGTGACAGGAAATCAAACTGGAGAACTGGGCAGGGGCCAGATCATACAGGCTAAAGTAGGGAATTTGGGAAGCTACTGAAATGATTAAGGAAGTGAAATACAGTTGACCCTTGAACAACACAGTTCTGAACTGCATGGATCCACTTAGATGTGGATTTTTCCCATAAATATAGTACAGTACTGTAGGTATATTTTCTCTTCCTTATGATGTTCTTAGTATCACCTTCTTTTTTCTAACTCACTCTAAGAATACAGTATATAACACATATAACATACAATATGTGTTAACCGACTTTTCATGTTATCGGTAGGGCTTCCAACCAACAGTAGGCTCTTAGCAGTTAAGTCTGTAGGGAGTCAACTGCTTCAGGGAATTTTCAATTGCACAATGGCTCAGCGCCCCTAACTCCCACCATGTTCAAGGGTCAACTGTAGTTTGTTTTATGATTCTAACAACAGCATGCAGAATGAACTGGCGAGGGGAGTGGGTGGATGTGAAAACAGAGGTGGGAATAATAGTTAGGAGGCTGCTGGAATAGTCCAGGTAAGAAGTGAGGGTGGTCTGGACTATAGTGGAGGTAGTCCACTAGTGGAAATGGAGAGAGGAAAGTAGATTCAAGTGTGTGTGTGTGTGTGTGTGTATATATATATATATATATATATATATTTTTTAAGATTTTATTTATTTATTTGATAGAGATCACAAGTAGGCAGAGAGGCAGGCAGAGAGAGAGAGGAGGGGAAGCAGGCTCCCTGCTGAGCAGAGAGCCTGATGCGGGGCTCGATCCCAGGACCCTGAGATCATGACCTGAACTGAAGGCAGAGGCTTAACCCACTGAGCCACCCAGGTGCTCAAGTATATTTTACAGATAGAATCCATAGCCTTCTTTACTGAGAAATGAGGGGGAGCTAAGGGTGAAGGGAAAGCACAAGTATGCTTCCGGTTCCTGAATAACTGAGGGAATGGCAGTACCATGCAATGACAAAAGGAAGAATGTAGTGGGAAGAGAGGGGACCAAAGTTCCACTTTAGGTACATGGTGTATGAGATGTTTGTGAGACAAGAAGGCAGTTGGATATGAGTCTGGAGCTCAGAGAAGAGGTTGAGGCTGGACGTAAAGTGGGGGTAACCATGTATATGATTAAAGTATTTAAACCCATGGGAACTGATAAGCTTGCCTTGAGGAAATTACAGAGAAAGAAGAGAGCCCAGGACAACACCCTATGGAAGGAGGGAGCAGCAGCCAATGATACAAAAGGAAAAACCAGAAGAGCGTGGTGTTGCGGAAGCTGAGAAGGGAGAAAAAATCTGGGAGAGAGGAATAAACTGCATCAGTTGCTGTCAATAGTCAAATACCCTCCTGGATTTGGCAGCATGGAGAGTACAGGCAACCTTGACAAAAACAATTTGAAGAAGTGAGGGAAGGTAGAAGTCAAATTATATTGAAAGAGTGAAGACGAGAGAGAAATAGAGACATTTTGAGTTGATGACATGAGAAAGACATGAATTTAGGGGGCCAAGGACAAATTTTGTTATAGCAACTTGAACATACTCAATTTAGGAGTCTCAGCAGGCCTCAATTTATCCAAGATACAGCTCAAAACCAAAAAGTAGTAGCAGAAAAAAGAAATACTGTTCAAAACTGATCTAAATTAAAGTTTAACTCTAAATTAAATGCAATTGGTCACAGCTCTTAAATACGACATCTCCTCATTTTCTCAGTTCCTACTACAGCTCTGAACATTTCTTATCCACACTGCTGCAACTGCCTCCTACGGATTCCTGGCCTCTGGTTTCTCCACCATTCGGTGCAAAGTTAATGCCAGACTGATCTGCTTAAAGGGCAATATAACCACATGACTTTTTGATAGAATTCATTCTGTGGGCTCCGTTCCAAACTCCCCAGTAGAAGATTTGAAGGTTTCAAAATCATAATCCAATCAAGTTACAACTCTATCTCCTGTCACCAACACACTACTGACTCTGCTCATCTACCAAGGCACACACAAAATAATCTACTCCGTACCCACACAGTACAACCACTCACCCAACCCTGTACCTCAAATCTCTGTGCCTGAAGTACCCTTCCTCTACCTTTCTGCTGGGCAATCCAAGTCACCTGGTTTAAATTTACCTTCTTTGTAATAATTTTTCCTCTGGGTTTCTTCCCCCCCCTCCCCCTCTGGGTTTCAACAGCATTTTGAAGAAACTATGTCTGCTTTCCCCACACACACAGAGGACCGTTCTTGAGGGCCTAAGCATGTAGCAGTTGCTCCATCAAAGTTAGTTAACTAAGAAGCTACGTAAATCAGATCATATGCAAAGGTTACTGGCAATATAATGACTTATAAGAAATATTATTTGGTCATTCAGATGAATAAAATGTATTTCTCAGATTTATTTGGTCTTCATCCACAGTTCCTGAAAATGCTCCAAAGCCATAAAAGTGAAATGAGTGTCTTGTTATTACTGAGGTGACTTATGGACCCCACCATACATCACTACCTCCAGGGAGGGGAGAAGAGCTGGAGACTGACGAACTAGTGGCCAATGGCTTGGTCAATCATAATTATGTACTGAAGCCTAAAAAAAAAAAAAAAAAAAAAAAAAAAACCAAAAAACCAAGAGGACAGATTTTCAGAGAGCTTCCACACTTAGGAAACCAGAACCCTCCCTCATACCACCAGGCCAGGCCCCAACCTCTCTTGTTTGGGACCTCACCCTATATATCTCTTCATCTTACTGATTTGTACCCTTTATCATGTCCTTTAATAAACTGGCAAAATGTAAGTGTTTTTCTGAGTTCTGTGAGGCACTAGGAGGAGTCACTGGAATCCCAACCTGTAGCCAGTTGGTCAAAAGCATTGGTAATAGCCTTGAGGTTTGTCACGCATGTGAAGTGGTGGGTGGGGGCCAGTTTTGTGGGGCTGAACCCTTAACCTGTGGAATCCAATGCTATCTCTGGGTAGACAGCGTCAGAACTGGGCTGAATTCAGACCTACAGGTATCTGAGAATTCCTTGGTGTTTGGGGACAGTTAGTGGGAACTCCCATTCCCCATGATGGAACTGGATCTGGGAACCCTAAAAGAGTACCTTAAATTGACCTTGTGTAAAACAAAACCACAACCTTGCTTTAAAATATTTGCACCATTAGATTCAGAATCATTTTCCCAACTTTGGCCTTTGTAGTGAGTTATGTTGTATCATTAAGACTCTCAATAACACCTTCAGTATTTTCTTATTAGTCATTTGTACAGGTATCCCTGGCTTTTCTTTCTTTTTTTTTTTTTTTTAAGATTTTATTTATTTATTTGAGAGAGATCACAAGCAGGCAGAGAGGCAGGCAGAGAGAGAAAGGGAAGCAGGCTCCCTGCCGAGCAGAGAGCCCGATGCGATGCGATGCCCCTCAATCCCAGGACCCTGAGATCATGACCTGAGCAGAAGGCAGAGGATTTAACCCACTGAGCCACCCAGGCACCCCGGTATCCCTGGCTTTTCAAAAGTTCATCTTACACCACTTTGCTTCTACGAAAGACCTACATTAGTATCTGTTTTGGCTAAACAAAAGAAATCCAAAGAGGATTTTGGTTTTTACAAAAAAGAGAAAAAAAAAAAAGTAAGAAGAGGTAATAGGGCTCAATGTTTGTTTTGCAAGAGCCATTGTAGATGCAATGTGTAGATGGAAAGTGGCACCTCCCCCAAGTTCTCTCCCCAAGAACTACACTCAGTAGGGAGCCACAGCTTTGAACTGTGTCTATGAGCATCTGTGCTTTATCTCAATTTATTTCGTCCATTAGCAAAATGCGCTTGAAGTATCAGAAAAGCATAAGAGAGGTTATTCCAGGGATCTGGGAAACACTCAAGAATTTTTCCATTAAGTTAATGGTAACTGCTTCTTCACTTTACACCATTTGGGGTTAAGAAAAATTTCATAGGAATGCTCTACTTTTGGATAGCAGGGGAAACCTGTGTATCATCTGGATTTTTTTCATACTTCTGCCTTCCCACAAATATCACTGTAGCTATTTTGAACCAACTGAACCTCCCAATTACTTAGTTTCCTGAAATTAAAAAAACGATGAGAATTCCATGTTTAAAATAGAATGTATTGCCCCAAATTCATAAACTTCTAATCTGGGCAAATTGGACACTATACTAATATGCTGACTCCAGTTGCTCTTTATAGTTTGGCTTTTACTGAGGGTTTTCAACATCAAATATGAACTGGATAAAATTCTAGAAGACAGTACAGACTGATGAACACCTTTAGGGGACAACTCGAAAATTCAACATTTGAACATTTGATTTGATTCAGTTCAAGGAACATTCACTATGTCAGAGATTTTTGCAGGGGTGGAATGAAGTCACAATAGCCTTAGGCCTCAAGGATTTCATATAAGGGGAATAAAAATGTGGATATACTACAACTAAGCCAGGACTGGGTATGGGTCCAAGAGGTACAAAGTGTTGTGGATATTCAGAGGGAGATGGTACCAGAGATGGGCCTTCAATGATAGAATTTTCACAACAGAAATGATATTCCAGGCAGAGAAAGAAAAGTGAAAGGACAGACAGAAAAGACTCGAGAGCTTGTAAAACATACAAATATAATGGATTCTGAAAAGAAGTGTGTCAACATATCCTTTGTGGAACCAAAAGTGTGAAAAAATAAATAAATAAATACCAAGAATTTCAGAAGGAAAAAGGAAGCCAATTAGTGTTGACAGCCACATCAAGGTTAAAGAGAACAAGAACAGAAAACAAAGACAGGAACATTTCATAATCAGATCACTGTTAGCCTTACCTGACCTCTGTGGTGAGGTCAAAAACTAGACCCTAAGATAATTATTTTAGCATGGACCAAAAAAATAGTGTCCCAGTATAAAAGGATCATCATAAAAGAAAATAAGGCAAGAAGAAAAGTAAAATTTTGTCATATGTAAGACCTGACCATATTTGCTAACAGAAGGAAAGGAGTCAACAGAAAAGCAAAGATAGAAAGATTCAAAAGGGAGAGGGTATACTTAATATTTGGAACAAAGTTACAGAACTTGGTTGGAAACAAAAGCAATCCAGGCCTTGGAAAGGAAGAGGGACATTTTGCCTATGGGAAGGATGAATGAGCACTTCTGAGACGAGAGCAAGGAAGTTCAGGGATCCTGAACAAGGCTTGGGCAGAAAGTGCTTGGAAATTTGAGGAGCACAGGCATTTGGTAAGGACAGGAATAAAATCAGCAAGAGACAAAAGGGATTCTAGTAGCAGTGAGGGCTTAGCGCCATTCAGAAACATAAACGTGCAGAGAGCCAATTAGCATATTTAATAACTTTCTCCAAACAACCTCAGAAGCTTGGGAGGCTATGTAGGAGACAGCAGTTTTGAGAAAAGAAACCAAAAAGTGAACTTGCCTAACTTAAAATCACTCTGTCTGGCAGGTCTAAGAGAAGTAGTTTTAGGTCAGCAGCACTTTGTTTCGACCCTGCTCTCTCCTTTCTTTTTTTTCCCCCCCTTAAGTACACCTCTCAACCAGCATGGAGCCCAGCGCGGGGCTTGAATTTATCACCCTGAGATCAAGACCTAAGCTGAGATCAAGATCAAGAGCCCCTCGCTTAAACCACTGAGCCACCCAGGCGCTCCGATGGTGGCACCTCGTTTTTGAACAAAATTTTCCTAAGGCTAGTTAAGTTTAAAAGCTAATGGCCGGTTTAAAGGCTTTAAAGCCAGGCTACCAAAGCAAAGTAATGAGATATTTACGGAGTACTAAAACAATAAAATCTGGACTATATACTTGTACAACGTCATCAGCTGTGAAAGGTCAGAATTCATCAACAGACAAAACCCAGAATGCCACTCACCTGGCAGCTTCAGGAAAACCCATCCTGTAGATCGTCACAACCACAGCTCCTCCGATGCCTAAATTATGCTGCAGAGCAACCTTTGCACCGGGAACTTGCCTTTTTCCGGCTTCCCCTCTCAGCTGCCAGCAGAGTTCGGCGCACTGAGCCAGACCTAACAAATCGAACACAGAGCACTCAGGTTCCGCTGCTAACGAAAGCTGCCCCAACTGGCTTTCGCAAGCCAGACAAGAGCTTACACTGAATCACTGAATCGTGACTTTAATTCAGCCAAAAGAATGTTTGCATAAATAATAACTTCTCTTAAAAGCCATGAGGGTTAAAAAAAAAAAAAAAGCCATGAAGGTTTCTGCAGCCAGTTGTCTTTTTTCCCGTCCCAACTCTGTATTTAGACAATATACAGGCTTAAGAAATTCCCTGCACTCTTTAAAAATCCAACCTGTCATTTTCTTGGTGATGTTAAAAAAAAGAACACTGAAGATACAGTTCTCTGGCTCAGGCAAAATGGCATAAAATACATTTTTCATGTATCAAAAGAAAATCTAAGGGACGCCTGGATGGCTCAGTTGGTTAAGCGACTGCCTTCGGTTCGGGTCATGATCCCAGCGTCCTGGGATTGAGTTCCACATCAGGCTCCTTGCTCGGCGGGGAGTCTGCTTCTCCCTCTGCTTCTGCCTGCCACTCTGTCTGCCTGTGCTCACTCTTTCTCTCTGACAAATAGATAAATAAAATCTTAAAAAAAAAAAAAAGAAAGAAAGAAAGAAAGAAAATCTAGGATTTGGGAGTTCACTTTCCAAAAAAGTTTAACTAGAATGGGTAATTTTCCTATGATTTTCCCCAAATGGATCTCAACATGAATGGGCTTTCCTAAGAACAGCATATGTCCCCCTGGATAATAAAACCAAAGGTTTTTAGAGCTGAAAAGAATTTAATGATGTCAGACTGAGAACGTGTAAGATTAATTAAATATTAAGTAATAATAGTAAAGTAGGCTATACTAGAGTTGTCTCCTGATTTACACTTGTCTTTCTACCAGACCAGCTATTCCAGGATACCTGAGTTAAGAATCTTTTAACAGGATAGACTGGTTTCACCATCGTCAAGTCAGAGCTATGCGAGTCTACCTACAGTATGTTTTTCCACCTACATGCCCAATCTGTTCTTCCACCTACATCCCCACTCACTGATTCCTGAGTACCTGTGACAATTTCCTACTTATGAACCTGTTAAAAAGAAAAAACACAGGTCCAAAATAGGGTCATTTGACTGAATTTCCAAATCAAGGCTTAGATCCTCACCTAATTGTAGTTTCAACCTCCCCCAGAAATGCAGTCTTAACTAGTCAGGAATTTTTTGGTCAATGCCACTGAATCTACCACCTGTGCCATCTGCATCCCCGGAAGATAAGGTAACTGGCAGGATAACACCCCTTGCTTTTCCACCCAAAGGAAAGCAGCTTTGCCTGGAACAATTTTTTTCTTTTGCTAACAACTTTTTATTTATTTATTTACTTATTTACTTATTCTTTAAAATTTCATTTATTTATTTGACAGAGATCACAGGTAGGCAGAGAGGCAGGCAGAGAGAGAGGAGAAGCAGGCTCCCTGCTGAGCAGAGAGCCCAATGCGGGACTCGGTCCCAGGACCCTGAGATCATGACCTGAGCCGAAGGCAGAGGCTTAATCCACTGAGCCACCCCAGGGCCCCTCTAACAATTTTTTTTTTAAAGATTTTATTTATTTATTTCATAGAGAGAGAGAGAGAGCACAAGCAGGGGGAGAGGCAGAGGAGGAGGGAGAAGTAGGCTTCTGCAGAGCAGTGGCTTAACCTACTGAGCTACCCAGGTGCTCCGTCTTCCATTTTGTACAATCCTACAGAGCCTCCCCCTACTTGCTAAATGGGATGCTGCCCAGTTCATGAATCATTTATTAAAGCCAATTAGGTCTTTAAAATTTACTCAGTTGAACTTTTGTTATTTAACAAACCCCAACCTCAAGAAATTTAACTGCCACTTCTTATTTCCAAGCAGTATGTATGTATTTACAGAATATATATCTTAAGCACTGTTTTAAAAATAGGTAATTCCACAACCTATAACAATTTTTTGAATTGTGAACATTCTGAGCATTAATGGAGAAGATCAAAGTGAAACTTTGGGGCAGTTAATTTTACTAGAAATCTGCCATATAGAAAGCTCAACCACTTAATGAATATATAACAGGCAAAAAGTATTCACACTGATCTTACATACACATGGGCAAGACACTACAGCAATTTTCTTAACAAAATAGACATAGTTCAAAACTTTTGAGAAAATACTCAACCTCACCTTGATTAAATAGAAAAAAAAAAAAAGTCATTTTAAACCAAAATGGTAATGGTGCTTTTTTATTTGTTTTCATTTTGATTTGTTTTGGGTAAGGATGTTTAAAAACAGGACTAACCAATGCTGGGGAGACTACAAAGACAGTCACCTCCATACAGAACTGGTGAAAGTTCAAATCAGTGCAACCTTTTTGGAAAGCAGTGTACAAAATTAAGAACCTTGAAAATGCCTGAAAACCATTCTATAGAAAAAAGCATAGGCAAAGTTTTACACAAAAAGCTATCTTCATCACATTGTAACAGTGAAAAACTAGATAATCTAGAAGTGAAATAACTGGGGAATGGTTATATAAATTGTGAATTATTCATATAACAAAGTACTATGTTTCTATTTAAAACATTTATTAAATGTTTAACAATTTAGGAAAACTATGATTATGATATATAATCTTAGTAAAACATGCAAGGAACCAATACTGATCTACCCATCCATCCAACAAATAATTTATGGCCTATTATGTTCCAGACACTCCTCAAGGCTCAGAAGATCCGTCAAAAAACAAGGGAGGCATACCGTTTTCCCTCATGAAGCTGACAGTCTTGCAATATAAAGATGCAAGCATTTACAGTGCAGTCTGCTGGGGGTGGGTAGCCTTATGGTAATGCTACCATGGAGTGGAGGTGGGGATAAGGAGTCATGCAGAAAGAGGAAGAGAGCAGGAGAAAAAGGTCTTGTCATTTATTTGCTTTTGATAAAAGATGAGTGTCAGTAAGAAAGCATACTGATTATTTAGCTTTCTGGTTGTCTACTTTCAGAATAAACTGGCATTTCTTTTTTGCATTTCTAGAATCTGGATCTGTGAAAGGTGGCAGTCAAAAGTTGGACTCAGAAATCCACCTGCCAAGAAGGCGCAGCAGTTATGAAAGCTTTAGCCTAGGACTTCACTACATATAGTCTGGCTGCTACTAAAAATAAACCATTCAAATATGTACCAAGCACTCTACTAAATACTAATATATAAAGAATTGACAGTGTACTGTAAAGTGCTGATGAAGATGAGTACTAAGTGCATTGGAAAACCTCAGAATGGAAAAACTACAGGGAAAAACATCTTGAGATATTACCTGAACCTGCTTCCTTGAACCCATCACTCTTCCTTATACCGTTAAGACAGTCAAGTACAAAGAAGTTGTAATTCTTTTACATTAGACATCTAAAGGCCTTAGCATAAACAGCATAAAAAAGTGTGGTTTTCTATCAAAGCCTGAATTTTTGAGAAAGAAAAGGTCTGCTGAACTTTGAGAGCAAAAAGCTTTAATGGACTCAACATGCACTAAAGGATGCATATTTATTTTAAGAACAGTTTTCACCTCTAAAGTTATCAATCTGCAATGCTATCAAATACAAAATATATTTCAAAGCCAAAAGTAATATAAAGACATTTTTAGACATACAAAGCTGAAAGATTTCATTACCATACTGCAAAACTCACACTGTAGAAATGTTAAAAAAGGAAGTCTGATACACACAAGGAAAATGACAACAGATAGAAAAAACAGTCTATACAAAGGAATGAAGAGCACTGGAAGTAGTAACTACACGGGTAAATGGTAAGGGGTCTTTTTTTAATTATTTAAATCTCTTTAAGATTAAAATAAGATAAAATAAAAGTAATCCAAAAGAAGTTTGGGGGGGGAAAAAAGGTAGAAGGGAATAACCAATAGCAGGGACAAAGAGAATACAAATAACAAGACAGGCTCAAACCTAACCATATTAATAATCACATCAAACGTAAACAGTCGAAAGACCCCAATTAAAGGCAGAGATGGCCAGAACAGAAGAAAAAAAAGCAAGACTCAACTAAATGATGTTAATGCACTTTAGTTTTCTTTTTTAACATTATTTCTTTTAGAGAGAGAGCAAGCAAGCAAGCAGGGAGAGGGGCAGAGGGAGAGAGAATCCTGAAGCAAATTCCCTGCTGAGCACAGAGCCCAACATGGGGCTTGATCCTAGGACCCCTGAGATCAAAACCTGAGCCAAAACCAAGAGTCGGCCACTTAACCAACAGAGCCACCCAGATGCCCCAATACTAATGCGCTTTATTTTTTTTTTAACGCACTTTAAATATAAAGTCCCAAATAGGTTAAAAGTAAAAGGATGGAAAAAGATATACCACGTTAATACTAGTTAAAATGTGAAAACTGGAATGGCTATATTCTATCAACCAAAGCAGATTTCAGAGCAAAGACTTACCCAGGAAAAAAGGCCATCTCATAATGATGAAGGGATAAACATAAAACTGTCTTTATTCACAAATGATATGACTGTCTATATATAAAACCTGATGGAGTTTTTTAAAGCTAATAAATTTAGTAAGTAGTTTTACCAAGGATAGGAGATGAAAAATGGTACAAGAATTGATTGCATTTCTACATATTAGCAATAAAATATTGAAACTGAAAAATATCATTTACAATAACATCAGAAATATGAAATACCTAGGGATAAATCTGACAAAACATGTGTAAGACCTATACAGTGAAAACTATAATACATTGCTGAAGAAAGCTAAAGACTTAAAGAAAGGGAGATAAATATTTTGTTTATGGGTCAGAAAACTCACTATTGTTTGGATGTCAATTCCCCCTTAAAAAAAAAAATCTATATATTTGGGTGCCTGGGTGGCTCAGTGGGTTAAAGCCTCTGCCTTCAGCTCAGGTCATGATCTCAGGGTCCTGGGATCAAGTCCTGCATCGGGCTCTCTGCTTGGCAGGGAGCCTGCTTCCCCCAACCCCCGCCCCGCCTGCCTCTCTGCCTACTTGTGATCTCTCTCTGTCAAATAAATAAATAAAATCTTTAAAAAAAAAATCTATACATTCAACATAATCCCCCCAAAATCCCAGGAGGGTTTTTTTTTTTTAATGAAAATCAACAAGCTGATTCTAAAATTCCTATGGAAATGCAAAGGAGCTAGAAGAGCCAAACAACTCCAAAAAAGAAGAATAAAGTTGAGAGCTAAGGCTACCTAATTTCCAGAACTATTATAAAACTATAATAATCAAAACATGTAAAGACAGAAAAATAGATTACTGAACAGAAAAGACAGTCCAGAGATAATGCCCACATATTTATGAACAATTGATTTTTGACAAAGGCAATCTATGGAGAAAATATAACTTTTCTAACAAACGGCACTGTATCTGGAAATACATTAAGTAAAAAATGGACTTGGATCCATACTTTGTGCCATACACAAAAATTAATTCAAAATGGGTTATAAGTCTAAATGTAAAAGTATAAAACGTCTATAAGAAAACACAGGAAAAGGTCTTGGTGACCCTGGATTAGACAGAGATTGCTTAGGTAAAAACCAGAAATAAACCCATAAAAGAACAAACAGATAAGTGGGAGTAAATAAAAATAAAAAAACTTCTGCTCTTCAAAAGACACTACCAAAAGAATGATAAGGAAGTCACAGACTAGGAGAAAACTTATGCAAAAGATATATATCAAGAACTTTCAAAACTCAGTAAAAAAACAACCAGGGGCACCTGAGTGGCTCAGTCAGTTAAGCTTCTGCCTTTGGCCCAGGTCATGATCAAGAGCAAGGAGCAAGGATGGAGCCCCACATAGGGCTCCCTGCTCAGCAAAGAGTCTATTCTCCCTCTCCCTCTCCCTCTGTCCCTCCCCTCTTCTCGTGCTCTCTCTCTCTCTCAAATAAATAAAATCTTAAAAAAAAAAAAAAGAACAACCAGTTATGTCCCAAAATAGGCAAAATAGTTGAATAGACTCTTCAGAAGAAGATATACAAATGGCAAATAAGCACTTGAAAAAATGTTTAACATCATTCATTAGTCATTAAGAAAATATAAATTAAAGCCACAAGGAGATGCCGCCACACACTGGTTAGAATGACTAAAACTGGGTGCCTGGGTGGCTCAGTGGGTTAAAGCCTCTGCCTTCAGCTCAGGTCATGATCCCAGAGTCCTGGGATCAACACCCACATCAGGCTCCCTGATCAGTGAGGCGTTTGCTTCTCCTTCTGCCCTGCCTCCGCCCCCCAGCCCCCATGCTCTCTTTCTCACTCTTTCTCAAATAAATAAAATCTTTTTTAAGAAATAAAAAATAAAAATAAATTAAAAATAAAAAGGAACCAATTACTTAGATCACCTAATGATAAAGTGGGCATACAATAAGCATTTGTTAAAGTTTCATGGACTGAAAAAATGAAAGATCAGCACCTAAAACTAGGTTGAAGCCATACTGGAAAGGCACCAAATGCCAGGTTTAATTGGCACAAAAGGCCAAAGTAAATAACCAACTTTTAGCTTCAAAACAACAATCCCTTGTAAGAAGCTGTATCTCAAATCACTTTCGTGGTCTTTCAGATCACAAACATTAATAAGCATTTTCAAAAATCAGAGATAGTTAATAATAAGCTAAAGTCAAATTTTATTTATTCATTTTAAATAAGTGTTCAGTAAGCATTAATGCTTTATTAATTATTAATAATTTATTTATTTATTAACATATGAAAGCACATTAAAAATTGAAATAAAATATGATACTACTTGGATGCTAAAATTTTTTTAACATTCTTTTTTTTATTTTTTAAGATTTTATTTATTTATTTGTCAGAGAGTGAGAGAGAGCACAAGTGGAGGGAACAGCAGGCAGAGGGAGAAGCAGGCTCCCCGCTAAACAGGGAGTCCAATGAGGGACTCCATCCCAGGACCCTGGGATCAAGACCTGAGCCAAAGGCACAGGCTTAACCAACTGAGCCACCCAGGTGCCCTGGACACTAACAATTTAAAAATCTAAGTTTTAATGTGATTTTTCTAATTGAAAAATCTAAAAGGGAGGCGCTTGGGTGATACAGTCAGTTAAGCATCTGACTCTTGGTTTCAGCTCGGGTCATGATCTCAGGGTTGTGAGATCAAGCCCTGCATGGGGTCCACAACTGAGTGCAGAACCTGTTTGAGATTCCCTCTTCTTCTCTCTCTGCCCCCACGCAACCTCCCCGGTTCTCTCTCTCTCAAATAAATAATTTTTTAAAATATTTTATTTATTTATCAGAGAGAGAGAGAGTACACACAAACAGGCAGAGGCGGACAGAGAGGCAGGCTCCCTCCTGCAAGGAGCCTGATTTGGGACTCAATCCCAGGACCCCGGAATCATTACCTGAGCCGAAGGCATCGGCTTAACCAACTGAGTCACCCAGGCGTCCCTCAAATAAATAAATTTTTTAAAAAAGAAAGAAAAATAAAGGAATTCATGATTTTAAACTAACAATAAAATATTCACTTCAAATGCTTAAATCTATCTTTCTTTCTATTACACTTACTGTTATGGCAACTAGAAGCTTTTATTCATCCAGATCTGGAAAGTTAAAATTGAAAACCATATCATGAAGCTTTAATTTTAAAGCTAATTTTCCAATACTGAGTTCCCACCAAAGCAGCAATATAAACTAACAACATTTGTAGAAGAGAAGCTTACACTGTCCCCACTCCATCATAAGTTAGTATGTTTTGGAAGCACTTGACCATTTGTGATTTTCTAGAATCCTACTGCAATTTGTTATCCAAGTAACCAGGGCAAAATATTTAAACTACTCAGGGCTGTCACTCTGATATATTTTCCAGGAGTCTGAATTCTTTCTTGGACTACAGCTAAAGGCCATGTGTCAGATTTACTTGAAGTATATCCAAATCCTCAGTATGTAGCAAGTAAACATTTACACTTCAATAATTCCTCATTCCTATTCAGGCTACTAATCAAATCAGCAAGAGCTGTAAGTTTTTCCCTGAAAATGCTACCCCACCACTAGACATTATCCCTAATGACTAATGATAACAGGAAAATATTATCAACAGTGTAGACTAAAATATTCAAAAGGGTGCCTGGGTGGCTCAGTTAGTTGAGCATCAAACTCATGATCTCAGCTCAGATCTTGATCTCAGGGTTGTGAGTTCAAGCCCCACATTGGGGTTCATGCTGGGCATGTAGCCTACTTAAAAAACAACAACAAAAATAAATAATAAGTAAAATATTGGAAAGGGTTTTCAAAAGATACTGCAGAAGGTGTGACACTCTTTGAAGTATTTAAAAATTGAGTAAATTCTATCTTCCCAGGGTGTTTTAAAACAGGTTAGCTTTTTAGTGCCAGGGAAAGAAGTAGATGACCTGGCAGGACTGACATAATGGTTTACATTTGATAAAAGAATCTAGGGTTGACAAGATTATTAAAAAAGAAGGATTCTGGGTGCCTAGGTGGCTCAGTTAGTTAACTGTCGACCTTCAGCCCAGATCACAATCTCAGGGTCCTGGGATCGAGCCCTGCACTAGGTTTCCTGCTCAATGAGGAGTCTGCTTCTCCCTATCCTTCTTCCAGTCTCTCTGCTTATGTTCAAGCTCATTCTCTCTCTCTCAAATATATAAAATCTAAAGACAAAAACAAAAACAAAACAAAACAAAGCAAAATTTACTAAGTTGACTAATAAAATACTACATTATTTTTTTAAAAGTACTCTCACACTCTGTTGTTGGGAATATGCATTGTATTATCTTTTTTGAAAAAAATCTGATAATGTCTACCAATTTTTAAAGATATACTGTCCTTTGACATAGTGAGTCCATTGTTTTGAACTCATTCTGAGTATACATACAGAAGTATGCAAAGACACAAGGATGCTTATTGCAGCATTGTTTGTAATAGCAAAACTGACACCACATATATGTCAACTAGGTATGGTTAGGTAAATTTCTTATAATAAGAATACTGCGCAGGCATTAAAAAAGAATAAACAATATCTCTAAGTGATAACATAAAAAGATTTTTAAGATGTAAGTAAAGAAAGCTGTCTACAAAGTGGTAAATATACATATATGACACATGCAACACATACACATATAAAGGTTGTATATAGCTAAGATATGGAAGCAACACATGTGTCTATCCACAAATGGAGAAAGAAGATGTGGTACATGTATATACAATAGAATATTACTCAGCCATAAAACAAGATGAGATATTGCCACTTGCAACAATACCTAGGCAGTAATACACTAAGTGAAATAAGTCAGACAGAGAAAGTCAAATACCATATGTATTCCTTACATAAGTGGAACATAGTTTCCACTTATGTAAGGAATCTAAAAAACAAAACAAATGAACACAAAAAGCAGAAACAGAGCCATACACAGAGACAACAAACTGATGGTGCCAGAGGGAGGGTGTGGGGAGATGGGCTAAATAGGTGAAGGAGAATGGGAGACAGGATTCCAGTTACGGAATGAACAAGTCATTGGGATAAAAGACACAGCATGGGGAATGCAGTCAATGATACCATAACAGTATTATATGGTGACAGATGGTAGCTACACTTGTGGTGCGCATAGCAGAATGTATAGACTCATCCAATCACTATGTGGTACATCTGAAACTAATGTAACATTATGTGTTAACTATACTTCTTAACAAAAAAAAAAAAAAAAAGAAAGAAAGATTGCATAAACACACATATAAATATGCATTTATTAAAGCATAACAATTTGGGGGAAAATATCCAAAAGATACTAAAAGAGGTTGACTCTGAGGAATAGAACTAAGGGTAAGAAGGAAGAGAATAACCTGTTAAATGTTAAAATTTGTCATTCTACTATAATATTAAAAACCATATGACAAGCCTTTGGAGAACTACTTGGCAGCTTCTGATAAATTTAAACCTACGTCTACCCTCTGATTGAGCCATTTTGCTCTGAGTTATTAACCCAAGAGAAATGCAAAAGGTATGTCTACAAATAGACTTGTACAAAAAGGTTCATAGCATCCTTATTCATAATGACCTCAAACAAGAAGTAACTCAAATGTCCATCAACAGGAGAATGGACAAAGTGGCATATGGGATACTATTTAGCAATAACAAAGGACAAACTACTGATACAAGAAAAATTCGGATCAGTCTTAGCCTGACTGAGGGAGAAGGATTTGGAGAATGGGGAAGATGTTTAAGGGAAGTCAAGTTCCTCTATTTTGTAGCATCTGTCAGTACTTCATTTCTATTATGGCCTAAGAATACTCCATTGTATGAATATACCACATATTGTTTATCCATTCATCAGCTCATGACTGACATCTTGGTTGTTTCACCTTTCTGGCTATTACAAACAAGCTGCCATAAACCATTGTATTTTGTGAGAACTGTGTATTTTATTATATGAAAATTACACCTGAATTTTAAGAAAGGATATGGATATGAAAAATCCTATTGTTACTACAAAGCATGATTTCTGAATGTTTCAGTGAATGGCAGAACACAAATACCTCAGAATGGCAAACAAGTTAATTATATTACAAATATGTTCCTTCAGAGGAGAAAAAAGTTACTTGTCAATAAAAATAACCTGAAATGCCACATCATCTCTTCATGAAGTTTTTTTTTGTTTTTTTTTTAAGATTTTATTTACTTATTTGACAGAGAGAGATCACAAGTAGGCAAAGAGGCAGGCAGAGAGAAGTGGAAGCAGGCTCCCGGACAAGCAGAGAGCTCGATGCAGGGCTTGATCCCAGGACTCTGGGATCATGACCTGAGCCAAAGGCAGAGGCTTAACCCACTGAGCCACCCAGGTGCCCCTTGATGAAGTTTTTTATATGAGATTGAGGAAGCTGTCTGAAAGAGCTTAAATCACTGTCTCTAATGTAAACTGCAACTCTTTTTTTTTCTGTCTTTTCCTAGACTTTTATTCCAATATAGCTATATAATGTTATATTAAAGCTGTACAATACAGTGATTCAACAATTCTACACATTACTCAGTGCTCATCAAGGTAAGTTTACTATTGGGGAACCTGAGTAATACAATTGGTTAGGTGTCCAACTCTTGGTTTTGACTTAGGTTGTGATCTCAGGGTTGTGAGATCAAGGCCCATGTCAGGCTTTGTGGTCATAATGGAGTCTGCTTAAGAGACTCTCTCCCTCTCTCACTCTGCCCCTCCTCACTCCCTGAGCTCTCTCTTTCCCAAAAATAAATAAATAAAACTTAAAAAAAAAAAAGATAAGTTTACTCTTAATCCCCTTCACCAGTTTTACCCATATCCCCACACCCACCTACCCTCTGGTAACCATCTGTTTGTTCTTGGGCTGTTCCCATAATCTTGCTATTGTATATAGAACTGCAATATACATAAGGGTGCATTTATCTTTTCAAATTAGTGTTTGAGTCTCTTGTAGGAAGCATATAGATGGGTCTTGTTTTTTATCCATTCCATCACTCTGTCTTTTGATTGGAGTGTTTAGTAATTATTGATAGTAATTACTAAAGTAATTATTGATAGATACATACTTTTTGCCATTTTGATACTTGTTTAATGTTTGTTTTTGTCAGTTCTTCTCTGTTCCTTTCTTCTCTTGCTCTTTTCTCTCATGACTTGCTGGCTTTCCTTACGGATTCCTTTCTCCTTATTTTTGCATATCTATTACTGGTTTTTTATTTGCGGTTACCAATAGGTTTATATATAACATCTTATCATACAGTAGTCTATATTAAGTTCATGGTTACTTAAGCTCAAACCCCACACTTTGGGTATAGGGTGTTATACTTTACTCTCTTTTATTCTGAAACTCCCTTGACTGATCTTTACAGATATACTTTTTACTGCTTTTTTGCTTCTTACTTTTCTTATCCCTACTTATGGCCTTTCCTTTCCACTCAATGATTCCTCTTTAACATTTCTTATAGGGCTGGTTTAGTGGTCAAGAATTCTTTAACTTTTGTTTGTCTGGAAAATTCTTTATCTCTCCTTCTATTCTGAATGATAGCCTTGCTGGATAGACTATTCATGACTGCACATTTTTTTCTTTCAGCAGTGTGAATATATAATGCCACTCCTTTCTGGATTGCAGTTTCTGCTGAAAAAACACTTGACAGCCTTAGGGGGTTTCCCTTGTATGTAACTGTTTTCTTTTCTTTTAATGATTTTAAAATTCTCTGTATCACTACTTTTTGGATTTTAATTACTACGTGTCTTGGTGTGTTCATACTTGCATTGATTTTGCTGGGGGTTCTCTGTGTTTCCTGGATCTATATTTCTGGTTTCCTTCCCCCTACTTGGGAAGTTTTTAGCTATTATTTCTTCAAATATATTTTCTATCCCTTCTCTCTTCCTCTCGGATCTCTATAATGCATGTTATTATACTTGATACGAGTCGCTGAGTTCCCTATTTTCGTTTACTATTATGAATTTTTCTCTCTCCTGTTCACCTTGATTGCCTTCCATTATTCTGTCCTCCAGGTTGTTGATCCATTTTTCTGCTCCCTCTAGTCTACTATTTATTTCATCTAGTGTATTTTTAATTTCAGTTTTTGGGTTCTTTATCTCTGTTCTTTTTTATTTTATTTTATTTATTTTTTTAATCTCTGTTGAGGGTCTCACTGAAGTCCTCCTCTCTTTTCTCAAGTCCAGTGAGTATTTTTATGACCATTACTTTTGAATCTCTATCAGGCATATTACTTTTCTCTGTTTTGTTTAGCTCTCTTGCTGTGAGTTTGTCTTGTTCTTGCATTTGGGACATATATCTCTGTCTCCTTACTTTGTTTAACTCTGTGTCTGTTTCTATGTGTTAGGAAAGTCAGCTACATCTCCTTCAGGTTGAAGGAGACAGATCTGTGGGGACTAGGTCTATTGTTAGCAAGCTAGGTGGAGAGTGTTGGTACTGTCCTGGTTCCCACGGGGGTCTATATGTCTAGGCTTGGGGGGGGGGGTGCAGGGAGTGGGGGAGGGAAATGCCACCTGCCAACTCTTTTGTTCTTAGAGAAGTCTCCCAAAGAATCCTGACCCTCTAGCACATACTCTGAGATTAGCAAACAAATCTCCCTCCTGTATACCCCAGGTGTTCTTCAAACATGCTGTATCTCCACAGGGCTGTTTGTTGTGCTATATCTTTAAGGGCTGGGACTCAGTTTCCTATAACCTGCCCAGTTCTTCCAGAGCTGAGCCTGCTGATTTTTAAATCAGTTAAGCCCACTGAATTGTATGGTAAGGGGATGATTCATTTCTTTTTTATTAAGATTTTTTATTTTAATTCCAGTATAATTGACATACAGTGTTATATTAGTTTCAGGTGTACAGTACAGTGATTCAACAATTCTATACATTAGCCAGCGCTCACCATGTTTCGTTTTGCAAAAACTTGCCAACATTTGGTGTTGTCACCACTTTGGATTTTGGAGATTCTAATATGTATGCAGAGGCATCCTGTGGTTTTAATTTGCAATTCCCTAATGACATATAATATTGAAGATCTTTCCATATGCATATTTGGCATTGTATTTCTTCTTTGGGGAGTTTTCTGGGTCGTTTGTCCAATTTTTAATCACATTGTTCATTTTCTTATTGTTTAGTTTTAAGAGTTCTTTGTGTATTTTAGATAATAGTCCTTTAGCAGATATGTCTTCTGTAGATAACAGTCCTTTAGCAGATATGTCTTCTGTAGATAACAGTCCTTTAGCAGATATGTCTTCTGCAAATATTTTCTGTCAGTCTGTCTTCCCATTCTCTTAAAATTTTGTCTTTTTTAAACCCTCTATTTATTTTGCCATTATTTCCTTCTTGTGTGTTAAATGGGTATTTTCATTCTTTGTCATTTTAGTATATATTTTTTCACTCTATACCTTTACTCTATATTTTAAAGTTATTTTTTAGCAGTTGTTCTAGGGATTACAATTAACAATTTACCACAACCTACTTTGGATTAATACCAACTTAATTTCAATGGTATATAAAAAAAGATTAGCTTTGTTCCCTTTACCCTCCTTTGTGTTGTTTCTGTCATACACATTATAAATGTATGCATTGTATGCCTATTGACTCAGATTATTGCTTCATGCAGATGGATAGGAAGGGAGAAACATGACAAAGAAAAGGCATTTCTATTGTTCTTTAAGTTTATGAATATAATTACATTTATTAATGCTCTTTATTTCTTCATATGTCCTTTATTCTACTGTCTAGAGCTCTTTCATTTCAGTTTGAATCACTCTCTTCATAAAGCTTTCATATAGGTAAATTCTCTCAATTTTTATTTGGGAATGTTTCTTTATCCTTCATTTTAAAGGGTATTTCACTGAACACAGAATTCTTGCTTAGCACCTTTTTTCACCACACTGCCTCAATGGTTTCTGAAAAGAAATTTAAGCTTTACTGAGGAATGCTTCTACAGGATGAATTTTCTCTGTTGTTGTTTGCAGTATTCTTCCTTTTGCTTCCAACAGTTTGGTTACGATGTGTCAAAGTATAAATCCCTTTGAGATATTCTTATTTGAGGTTTGTTGAGCTTCTTGGACATGTATATAAGTGTTTTTTTCCTCAAGTTTGGGGATTTATCAGTCATTATTTCTTCCAATATCCTCTCTGTCCTTTCTTTCCTCTCTTCTGGGGCCATTATTATGTGTATGTTGTTAGAGTTGCTGGGGTCCCACAGGTCTCTGCGACTGTTCATTTTTCTTCTTTTTTTTTTTTTTCCCGGTTCCTCAGCCTGGATAATTTCAATTGACCTACCTTAAAGTTCACTGATATTTTCTTCTGCCTGCTCAGATTTGCTGTTGAGCCCTCTAGTGAACTTTTCATTCCAGTTACTATAATTCTCAATACCAGCATTTTTTTGGTTCTTTTCTATCATTTCTACCTAGTAATTGATATTCTCTATTTGATGACATATTGTGATATTTTCCTTTAGTTCTTTATATATAGTTTCCTTTAATTCTTTGAACATACGTAAGTAGATGACTGTCTTTGTCTAGTAAATCCAATGTTTGAGCTACCTCAGTTTCTAACTGCTTTTCCCACCGCATATGGGCTATACTTTGTTTCTTTGCATGTCTCACAGTTTTTTGTTGAAAACTGGGTATTTTAAATAATGTTGCAACTCTAGAAATCAGATTCTTCCCCTTTTCCCAGAGTTTGTTATTGTTGTTGACCTAGTGAATTTATCAAACTGATTCTGTAATTGACCACTAAATTTTCCTCTTGGTTAACTTAGTGGTTAGCTAATGGCTGGACAGAGATTTTCTTAAATGTTTGAAACTAGTAAGTCTCTCAGTCTTTGCTGAGGCTCTCTAGGCAGTTCACAACTTCACTTTAGCCTCTACTTCCTGCTTGCACAAAGCCCCCAGGTTTGCCAGAGATAAAGGTTAGGACCTTCTCAGGTCTTTTCTGAACATGCAGACAGCTTTGAACATACACACAGCCTTACGTATACACTTGGTGTTCCAGATTCCCAGGGATATGTCCGATCTTTTCAAAGACCCCTACAGACATCTCATTCCTCAGCTTTTTCTTTCAAGTTTTTTGGTTGGGTTGTTTGCCCCAATTGTTATCAGCAGCTCAGGCAGGTATGTTGTTAAGCCAGTTATTATTAATCGTTCTCAACAAATGACTCTGAAGAAAATGCTGTTTGCACTGTGCAAGTTCTCTGTCAGGTTACATAAAGATGAGCCTTTTAAGAATGGTTCACCAGGGAACAGTCAGGCATATCAAATAATGACAATTCTCTGAGAATGGGGCTTTGAAAGAGCTCCAATTCCATTTTGACTCTTCCAGTGCTGGCTAGGCTGCTGAGTTTTGTTTGTTTTTTAAGATCTCTTAAGATTTTATTTATTTATTTATATTTTTATTGTATTTATTTATTTATTTATTTGACAGAGTGAGATAGAGCACAAGTAGGGGAGCAGCAGGCAGAGGGAGAAGGAGAAGCAGGCTCCCCACTGAGCAGGGAGCCGAATGCAGGGCTCAATCCCAGGACCCTTGGATCATGACCTGAGCCAAAGGCAACCGCTTAATTCACTGAGCCACTCAGGTGCCCCTAGGCTGCTGGTTTTCACCATAATTGCAGGCCCTTGTTTTCAAGTCTACCTTGGAGCTGGGGAAAGGGGGAGTGGAATTAGAGAAAATCAACATGCCATAAAGCTTAGTATTCTTATGGAGATTCACCTGAGTGTTTTTAAAAATGTTCCCCCATTAAAGCCTCTGCCTCTGGCTCAGGTCAGGATCCCAGGGTCCTGGGATCAAGCCCCGCATTGGGTTCTCTGTTCAACGGGGAGCCTACTTCCCCCTCTCTCTTTGCCTGCCTCTCTGCCTACTTGTGATTTCTGTCAAATAAATAAATAAAATCTTTAAAAAAAGCTGTTCCCCCAGATTGTTGTAGTCTTTGGTTAATTTCCAAAATTTTGTAAAAACGTGATCTTGACAATTTTTACAAGTGTCTTGAAACTTTTATAAAGGAGACTATTTGCCAGATGTTGTTATTCCATCACTCCCGATGATAGCACTCTCATTCTCCTCATTTTCAGATTACTTTGAAATATATTAGATTGTTTAGAGAAATAATAACAATAGTATACTGTAAGGTTTACAATATATTCAGAAGTGTATGGATATATACTGTTGTAAAAACCCCTTACATCACATGTGAAATAGCATAACATTAACTGAAGGTAGACTGTGGTTAAAGATGCATATTGTAGATCCTAGAGCAACCACTAAAAAACAAGAAAAAGATAGTATGAAAAAAGAGAAAAGACCCAAAGAACAAACAAGACAAAATGAATAACAAGGTAGCACATTACACTACAACAATCTATGCGTGCATGTCTACCTGTCTCTTTTTTTGGGGGGGGGTCTACCTATCTCTTACTCTTTCTCTGTTTTCCCTACCAGATTATAAACTTACTAAATTTCATCATAAACAGAAACAAACCAAAGTTCATTGCTGCGATGAATACACTGTTAATTCTAACATCTCTATTCTGGAATATGCAATAATTTATAAAAATTTTAATTAATATCTAAGACAATATGAAAAAATATAAAACTCACCTATCTTCATAACAATAAATCCCAGATTTGAGTGCTAAGTTATTTTATAAACTTCTTTGTACAATTTCATCTTACAATTAAGGAAAATAAGAGTCAAAGTAATTAATTGACTAATTAATCAAGAGTCACATGGCCAGTTAGCAACAGAGCCACAGTAAAATTCTTATTTCATAACTTTTAGTCCAGCTCTCTCAAGAGAAAAAAATTTCCATGTAACACCAACAACATATACAACTATACAAATAATGTGCTCATTTCAAATTATTCTTATCCAGCAGATCTAGCAAGATCTCTATTTGGAAACATTTTAAGTTAAATTGTATACCTATTTGAAAATGATAAAACTTAAAATATATATATACTGTTGAATTTAGAGTTTCAACTAATTCAAATTCTCATCAGTTATCACTGAAGTACACTACACTCAAAGGAAAATTAAAAATATTGTGACTAAACAATCACTTACAGCACTGACTACCAGGTTCAGAGAATACAGTCTTTCACAAATCAATGACTAAACCATTCATACTTATGTAAAAAAGGATAACAAAAAAATTAAGAAATCTATGTATAGTATTACCTGTAGCTCCCAGTGGATGTCCCTTTGAAATCAACCCGCCACTAGGATTTATGACCCACTTTCCTCCATAAGTATTATCTCCTCTATCAACCAGTTTTCCACCTTGTCCTAGAGAAGGAAAAATAATATTCATGAAGGTTAAAAGTAACACTGGACCAGGGGCACCTGGGTGGCTCAGTTAAGCATCTGACTCTTATTCTTAGCTCAGATCTTAATCTCAGGGTTGTGAGTTCAAGCGCCACACTGGGCTCCACACTGGGCGTGGAGCCTACTTAAAACACACACACACACACACATACACACATATACATTAGACCAAATGGTATGTTTTGGTTTTTTAAATTTCAAAATAGCCAAGATTTTCTTATAGCAAACATTTCTTAACAGCTCCAACATTAAATTGATATAAGCACTTCTAGAAGTTACATAATAGGGGCACCTGGGTGGTTCAGTGAGTTAAGCAGCCAAATCTTAATTTCAGCTCACGTCATGATCCCAAGGTTATGAGATGGAGCCAGCAACAGGCTCCACAGTGGGTATGAAGGCTGCTTAAGAGTCTCCCTCTCCCTCTTCCCCAGACCCTCTCCCTTTGCTCATGCTCTCTCTCTAAAAAAGAAAAAAGTTATATAATAAATATTGAATAATAAAGCCTTATATTTTCAGAAAATTTCATGTGTGGGGTGCCTGGATGGCTCAGTGGGTTAAGCCTCTGCTTTTGGCTCAGGTCATGATTCCAGGGTCCTGGGATCAAGTCCCACATTGGACTTTCTGCTCAGTGGGGAGCCTGCTTTCCCCCTCTCTCTGCCTGCCTCTCTGCCTACTTGTGATCACTCTCTCTGTCAAATAAATAAATAAAATCTTAAAAAAAAAAAAGAAAAGAAAATTTCATGTGTGAAACAGAACTCTTATTACTTCCTAAGAACTCTCTGTCTTCCAAAATTGCTACAACTATAACAGAGATTCAGATACCTAAAGAATGAAACTGGATACAATACTATAACTAAAATAATTATATCAGCTTTAAAAATCCATAATACTGCCCAATATATTAATTTCCTTTTTCTTTAAGATTTTATTTATTTCCTTGAGAGATAGAGAGAAACAGAGAGAAAGAGCACAAGGGGCAGAGGGGCAGAGGGGCAGAGGGAGAAGCAGACTCAGACACCCCACTGAGCAGGGAGCCCTACAGATGTGGGGGGGCAGGGGGAGGTTTCAATCCTAAGACCCTGGGATCATGACCTGAGCCAAAGGCAGATGCTTAATGGACTGAGCCACCTAGGTGCCCCCATTTCCATTTTCTTTTTTTTAAGATTTTATTTATTTATTTATTTATTTATTTATTTATTTATTTCACAGACAGAGATCACAAGTCAGACAGAGATCACAAGTAGGCAGAGAGACAGGCCTGCCCGCTGAGCAGAGAGCCCGACGCGGGGCTCCATTCCAGGACGTTGGGACCATGACCGGAGCAGAAGGCAGAGGCTTTAACCCACTGAGCCACCCAGGCGCACCCCCATTTCCATTTTCTATTGCACTATTATATGCTATATAAACATTCTTAGTAAACTAAACGGAGGGGAGAATGTAGGGAGTGGGGGACGGGCAGGGGTCATGAAATGAAGGGAAGTAGCTGAAAATACTGTTCAGCCATAAATGTAAGCTTAAAAGAAAATGAAAATTATACATTGGGTGATTTCAACATTCCTATCAATTCTCTGGTGATTCTTCCAGGTGGTTAAGAAGTAAATTAAAGTGCATGCATTGCATAAAATATTCTTCTATCCATATAGTGAAATGGAATCTCCAAAGAAAGATGATAAAGGTGGTTGTGGTGTTGTTAGAGGTGGCTAGTAACTTTTAAGTACACACTTAGTGTCAGGCCTTGTTCTAATTATTTTCCATATATTTACATAACTTAATCCTCAACCCTGAGAAGTAGGTATTATCATTCCCATTTTATAGATAAGTAACGAGTCCAAGGCAACAGCAGGAGATTGATCTAGGATTAATTACCAGGCAGCCTGCCTCCACAGCCTATGTTCTTAATCAAATATTTTACTGCCTTTAAAAACAAGAGGTTCTCCATTGATAAACTAAAGCACACTAATCACAGAATTTTTTGTGAATGATACTTGTTTTTATTTTGTGGTTTTTTTTTAAGATTTTATTTATTTGACAGAGAGAGAGAGAGTGAGAGCAGGAACACGAGCAGGGGGAGTGGGAGAGGGAAAAGCAGGCTTCCTGCCAAGCAGGGAGCCAGATGTGGGACTTGATCCCAAGACCCTGGGATCATGACCTGAGCTGAAGGCAGACACTCAACCACTGAGCCACCCAGGCGCCCTAAAGATTTTATTCTGAAGTAACCTCTACACCCTATGTAGGGCTCAAACTCACAAACCCATGATCAAGAGTCACACACTCCTCTGACTGAGCCAGCCAGGCATCCCAATGACTATCACTTCTAATTTTACTTTAAATCTAGGTTGTAGATTAAAAACTATCTATCGTGGGGTGCCTGGTGGCTCAGTGGGTTAAAGCCTCTGCCTTCGGCTCATGTCGTGATCCCAGGGTCCTGGGATCAAGCCCTGAATTGGGCTCTCTGCTCAGCAGGGAGCCTGCTTCCTCCTCTCTCCTGACTGCCTCTCTGCCTACTTGTGACCTCTGTCTGTCAAATAAATAAATTAAATAAAAAATGAAAAATAAAATATTCAAATAATCCAAAAGAAAGCAGGAGAGGGAGAATAGAAGAACAGATTCAAGAAGAGAAGACAACAAATAACAGATAATAGTCAACCCAAGTCATAGTTTATCAATAATTACATTAAATGTTAATGATCTAAATAACACTGTCAAACAAATATAAAGCAAATTACATATGCACTTTGAAATTTTTCAAACATATATTTTGTTTAACATGTTATTTTATTTAACACTATATCCAAACCATTTTCAACATGTAAACAGTGAAAAAAATCATAAAATACCTTACATTCTATTTTTCATATTAAGTATTTAAAACCCAATATGTATTTCATACAGCACATCTCAACTTGGACTAGCCACCTTTGAAGGACTCAATGATCACATATAGTTAATAGCTACTATATTAGCACAGGTTCAAAGACTCCAGTTAAAAGGCAGAAATTAACAAAGGATAGAAAACAATACACTACTGCTTACAAAAAACACACCTTATGCAGGTAGATAAATAACATATACAGGTTAAGAGCAAATGAATAGAAAAGAATATATCATGCAAACAGTAAGCATAAGAAGACTGGAGTGGCTATTTTTATTTATTTATTTGAGAGAGAGTGTTTTAATGATATTAATGAAAAATAACAACCATTTTGGAAATAAAAAGAAAAAAATCCTCCAGATCTCAACAACCAGTTTTTCCATTTTCCTTTCTACAAGTCTTTATTCAAACACAATATGAAATATTTGGAAGTACCTATGTAATTTTTATCCTCCCCTTTTTCTTACTTAACAATTCATTCTAAGTACTCCTGACTTACATATTACAATTTATTTGTATAATCTGTGATCTCAGTGTCAGTATTGTCCAAGACTACATGTTCTAGAAAGTCTAGTATCAAGATAGCTTACATTTCACTTTGCACAGTACAGCAGAGCCAACATGGAGGTAAAGATGATTAGTGAATTCCTCTTTTTAGTGGCAAAAATGAAATTTCTTCAGCGAAATTTACTAAGTTAATCTGCATCTCACCAAAGATATTACCTTCTGGACAGAGTCCCAGTGCTTCGTAAGTAAGGAGTTCGTTGACAGAAAAGCAATCATGAAGTTCTATAACATCAATATCACTTGGTTTCAGGCCAGATTTCTCATAGCACTTTCTGGCAGCTTCTTTACTCATATCAAAGCCAACCTAAAACCGAAACCACATATAAATAAATTACGGGCATCAAAACTGGGACTTTTATATAAGATTTATAAAAGATTAATATGGATAACCTTTACAGCTGAAAATTGAGTGCATGTATTGAGATCTCAGTTCATTCTATATCACACAGAAAGTCCAAATAAAAGAATACTCAGGATGCAGAATGTACATATAAAATTCTGTACTACAAAGAACAGAATTTTATTTTTTTAAATTTTTTTAAAAGATTTTATTCATCCATTTGACAGACAGAGATCACAAGTAGGCAGAGAGGCAGGCAGAGAGAGAGGAAGGGAAGCAGGTTCCCTGCCGAGCAGAGAGCCCCCTGTGGGGCTCGATGCCAGGACCCTGGGATCAAGACCTGAGCCGAAAGCAGAGGCTTTAACCCACTGTGCCATTCAGGCACCCAAGAACAGAATTTTAAATAATATATATAAAAAGGACTTACAATTCCTCAGGCCATGTCTTGTGCATTTATAAAAACTCTTTCAAGCCACAATATGTTGTTGTGGTAAATAGGTCAGAAGAGATTGATCAAGAGATCATTATGACTCAGATACACTAAAAACTATGAGAAATTTCTATATGGAAATAAACCAATCTTCACTTAAAAACCCTTGCTCTTAACACCCCTTTGATCTCAGATAATAACAAGTCAACTTTTCTCCAAGGGAAAAAAAATGTGATGTAAATACTATAATCAGAAAACCTGAGACGTTCTACCTCAGCCACATCCCAGCTTTGTCATTTTAGGCAAGTTACAGAGACATTTTCAAATTCAAAGTATTATTGCAGTATCATTTGTAAACTCTAATTACCTTATGATTGTTATATATGTGTGCATATATGCACCTTTGCATTTCTTTAATATATATGTGTGTATCTTCAAATATTCAACTAACTCTAGGTCTGAATTCTCAATTTTTTAACTTCTTCCATATTCACTCAATCTTTTATCAGGATTTTTAAAGTGCTAAGCATCAAGAAAGATCCCTGAAAATATCCTTGTTTTTCCCTTAACTGTGTAAGAAAGGAGCTCTGGGCATATCCAGTCAATTCAAACAGAAAAAGCCCACCAAAATAGCATGTTTTAGTTAGTTAAAAATGCATTCATGGCTCTGTTACAAGAAGCATATGTTCTCATCATTTTTTTTTCCCTTAACAGATCCTTAAGGGTGGGTTATAGTATTAAATTTTCTGGATTGATTTTTTTTTTTCAAGTAAATAACTTCTAGAGTGAATGATAACATGAGGTCACCTTGAAATTTTTAAACAGAAATTTCTCAACTGATAAATAAAACATAATCTCAGACATACCCTATATGTTGGCTAATTGAACTTCATTTAAAAAAAAATCTCATACATACCATTTTAATAATGCTGTTCTCTTTAAATGAGCTTGGCAAATCAGTTACCATCTCTTGTGCCAAAATTTCCACAGCTTTGGATTCCAGGCCATGCTTCTGTACAAACCCTTCACTAGCCAAAATTGCCGCTGCAGCACCATCGGAAGTGGGACTAAGAGAAGGTAAAAACAATTATTTACACCCAGTCCACCTCTATCCTAGGATTACAGACTAGTTGTTCTTTCTATGTGGAAAGAAAAACTGAGGATGCTTGCTAGTCTTGCACTCTCTTCACTGTAAAATCCACAGTTAAAAATTACACATGCTTCCCACTTGAGGACTGAACCTCTATCAAGAACTTAAATGCACAGGAAGAGGGTGCCAAAGCTCAGCTCACTGTTTGGTCTCTAAGAGCCTCCCAGAAAGTTGTTTTGCAAAGAATCCTGGATTAGCCTCTGCAGATGCATAAGGCATCTTATAGTGACTTCTGAGGAGTCCACAATGTTCTTCCTATCCCAGTATAATAAAAATTCTACTCTGGGCCTAACTAGCTCCAGCTTTGCTATCTCCCAAATAACCAGTCATGGAATACTTTTGAAAACTGGGAAAGGATGGGATAAAGAGACCACAAAGTCCAAACCAGAAAGTGGTTTAGTTAAGACTTTGATGATCTCCTCAAAGAGGAGATCTCCTCTTTTCCTTATAGCAAGCTGTGAAGGAAAGTGGCAAACTCAAAAAGCCTTCTCTGAGTTCAGCTGGACTTTATAAATGGACAGACCTTCTTACTACAACAGATAAAAGCTGGCCCCATTTGTTCACCTGCATCCTAGCCAGTATCTTCCAGGTGATAACTGGGCACAGGCAGGAGCTCTGAAGTACTAATTTCATTTTGGGGGAGACAGATATTAACAAGCCATTTTCAAGATGTAACCATTACCATTATTAGAGCTATTTTTTTTCTTGTTTTTCTTGTTTTTCATTTTTCTTATTTCACATTTCCTCTTAGTTACTGTAATTGAGTAACGTTTCCTAAGGTAGAAGCATAGAGCAGAGAAAACAAAATGCTTAAGAGAAAAACTCTGGACTCCACTGGCCTCCTAAGCCACATTTACATGAATAAAATATAAGTTTTTAAAAGTAGGTAGAACTCATGAAAGAAGGAAATAAAATACAGAATTTTTCAAGAGAAAAGACAGTCTCTAGGTATGAATAGGAAGTATGAGTCCTCCCTCCAGAATGAGGACATTAGCAGGAGTGCTACAGAAGCAGATATAAATACAGATTTACCCAGACACAAAGCCTAAGGTTTACCTAAGGTGGTGGAAAGGATAAATTATTTTTTCTTATTAAATATTAAAATGTTGGGGCACGTAGGTGGCTCAGTCAGTTGAGCATCTGACTCTTGGTTTTGGCTCAGGTCATGATCTCATGGGTCTGGGATCTAGCCCCACATCATTAGGCTCTGCACTCAGCAGGGAGCCTGCTTGAAGATTCTCTCTCTTTGCTCCTCCCTACTCACTCCCACTCTTTCTCTCTCTCTCAAATAAAGAAATAAATCTTTTAAAAAAATAAATAAATGAATAAATATTAAATGAGGTTTTCTTACCAACATTGTAAGACAGTCAAATAATCAAAAACTTCTCGAGATGTCATCACTTCATCCAAACTATATTCCTGCTGGAACTGGGAATTCCTAAATACAAAATAAGTAGTTACAGAATACGCGAGGTAGCAATTACAACTTTGTTGAAAATATTCTGATCCAGAAGTCAGAGAATAATATGTAAATTTAACAACCAAAAGACAGTCTTTTATGAACAGTTTCAACCTTTAATATACATTGTTTGTCTGAACTGAAGTTTTCAATTAAGGCAAGAAATGATCATTAGTGTCTTTGTTATGCTAATAGGGTGACTCATAGTGGGGAGTGCAGGAGGAGGGGAGGCAGGGGGCTGGTCATCAGAAACATCAACCATGTGAATACAGAGTTAGGACTTTTGAGCCACTTTGACCTCTGAAGAGAAGGGAAGGGCTGGAGATCAAGTTCAGTTATGTGGCCAATGATTTAATCAAGTATGCCTGCCTAATAAAGCCCCAGTAAAAACTATGGACACTGATTGGTGAGTACCTTCATTTATCCGGAGGGTGATGTGTCCTGACTCCATGGGAAGAGGGTGCCAAAGCTCAGCTTTAGGAACTCTCACAGACTTTACCCTATGTGCCTCCTTATTTGCTGTTTCTGAGTTGTGTCCTTCATAATAATACTGTAATCATAAGTACACACTTTGCTGAATTCTGGGAATAACTCTAGTGAATTATCAAACACAAATGATCATGGAAACCCCTGAATTTATAGTCAGTTGTTCAGAACTGCAAGTGGCCTAGAGACCCTACTTGTGGCTAGCTTCTTAAGTGAGGGCAGTCTTGTGGAGGACTAAATCCTTAATTCAGGGGGTCTGCATCAACTCAAGTGATTAGCGACAGAATTGAATTGCAGTACACCTAGTAGGTGTGTCAGATCAGTTGGGGGTCAAAATAAAATACCATTTTTTCCCCCTGAAAAATTACTTAATACTAGTTCCTTAGAAGCAAAACAAGGGTGCCTGGGTGGCTCAGTTGGTTAACCAACTGCCTTCAGCTCAGGTCATGATCTCAGGGTCCTGGGATCGAGCCTCATGTCAGGCTCTCTGCTGAGCAGGGAGTCTGCCTTTCCCTCTGCCCCTCCAACCCATTCATGTTCTCTCTCTCACTCTCAAATAAATAAATAAAATATTTTTTAAAATAAAAAAATAAAAATAAAATCAGATGGTTTCAGAAACTGCTCTGACAGAAATAGAAGAAACATTAGACACCGCAAAGGAGATTCTAAAAGCAAACTTCAACTGGTATGGAAATTAATAAGCAATTCAAATGTTTAGAAATAAAGCCCATGTAACTTACAGCTGTATACTAGTATGTGTACCTCTGCTTCTAAAGTTAATGTTGACCATCACCAACTTCCAAAAAAATACCTAATTTATGCCAGATTCTGTGCTAGGCAAGTAGGACATGGGTATGTCCCATGGGTCCTTACCCTCAAAGAATTCAGTCTGAATCTGTGGCAAACAAATACAATATAATAAATACCATTACAGAAATGTTATACAGGGGAGCACCTGGGTGGCTCAGTCAGTTAAACATGTGACTCTTGGATTTGGCTGAGGTCATGATCTCAGGGTCATGAGATTGTGCCCCACGTCAGCCTCTGCTCTCAGTGTGACGTCTGCTTGAGATTCTCTCCCTCTCCCCCAGGGTCACACATATGAGCCTGTGTGCCCTCTCCAAATACATGAATAAATAAAATATTTTTTTTTAAATGTTACACAGTGTGGAATGGGAACACACAGGATGGGCAAGAGACCCAGGTACCAAAGGGAGCTTCCTCTCTGAGGTTAGCAAATAAGAGAAAGTAGGAGATAGAGAATTCCTGGCAAAAAGATCAGTGCACCAAAGCCTCTTGAATTAAAGTAGTTCACTGAAGCCAGGCCATGAAGTTTGGGAGGAAATGTGGACTCAAGGTGAAGAGAGAATGAGAGAAATAAACAAAGATCAGATCATAGGGGCGCCTGGGTGGCTCAGTGGTTTAAAGCCTCTGCCTTCAGCTCAGGTCATGATCTCAGGGTCCTGGGATCGAGCCCCGCAACGGGCTCTCTACTTGGCGGCGAGCCTGCTTCCTCCTCTTCCCTCTCTGCCTGCCTCTCTGCCTACTTGTGATCTCTGTCAAATAAATAAATAAAATCTTAAAAAAAAAAAAAGATCAGATCATAAAAGGCCAGTATATGGTATTTACATTTTATACTAAAAACAGGGGTGCCTGGGTGGCTCAGTCATTAAGCATCTGCCTTTGGCTTGGTCATGATCCCAGGGTCCTGGGATTGAGCCCCACATCAGGCTCCCTACTCAGTGGGAAGCCGGCTTCTCCCTCTCCCGCTCCCCCTGCTTGTGTCTCTCTCTGCCAAATAAATAAATAAAATCTTTAAAAAAAATATATATATATATATATGTATGTATATATATATATATATATATATATGTATGTATATATATGTGTGTGTGTGTATATATATATACTAAAAACAATGAAGAACTACCAAAGGATATTAAGCTGGGGTAAGACAATCAGACTTTCAATTATTTTTTTCAAAGATTTTATTTATCTATTTGAGAGGAAAAGTATATGACAGAGAGTGCAAGTGGAGGGGAGGGCTGAGGGAGAGGGAGAAGGAGACTCCTCGCTAAGCAGAGAATCTGATGTGGGGCTCAATCCCAGGACCCTAGGATCATGACCTAAGCCAAAGGCAGATGCTTAACTGACTGAGCCACCAGGCACCACCACACTTGTATTTAAACAAGAAGACTAGGATATGGAAAAGAGATGGTAAAGGGAATTACCAAAAGCAACTAAACCAAGAGATTATGATAACAATTAAGGCAGGAAATGATAAGGCCCTAAAGTAGGGAACTGGAAGTGAAATATGGAGAGAAGAAATGATTTCAAGAGACAGTAAGGAGGCAGAATCGCTAGGTTTCTGTTCATCCTCTAATCATCTGCAACTCATATGGGCACTGAGGAAGAAGGCAGAGTTAAGAATGACTTCTAACTGGGGAGCATGGGTGTCTCAGTCAGTTAAGCATCCAACTCTAAATCTCAGCTCAAGTCCTGATCTCTGGGTTGTGAGTTCAAGCCCCACATTGGGCTCTACTCCCAGTGCTGGGCTCCACACCTGCACTGGGCTCCACATGAGGTATGGAGCCTACATTTAAAAAAAAAAAAAAAAGAAGAAGAAGAAGAAGAAGAAGAACTTCTAGTTTTCTATAATTCAGTATATATTGATGTCATTCATGGAGAATACTGAAGGAAAAACAGGGTTGAGGGGAAATGATAAATTCTATATGGACATGTTGACTCTGAGGCACTTGTGGAGCATCTAAGTAGAGACAACTAGGAGAAAGTTATAACTTTCATACATAAAATTATATACAGGTCTGATGGCTCAAGAGGCATGAGCTATCCCTCATTCTATACTACTTATCACAGATTCTCACTGCCTTCAAGTATCCTTATAATTTGTGAGAAAACATTTGAGAATAGTTTTGTGATTCAACCTTTTTAGAAATATGTAACAGGGTATCTATAATGACCGGTCAGCAAGCACAGGATTCTCTTTCTTTCTTAACCAAGCAAAACCTAGTGCAAGAACTTGGCATCTGAAATTTCTGAGCAAAACCTAGAAGGCTATTCTTCACTGTTTTGAAGAGTTTTATATGATGAAACTGATATCCAGAAATAACATCTGCCAGTCAACATAATTGAGTACTTATACTATGCAATAGAAGATTCATGGGGCAATATTCATTCATGCTATATCATTAGTAGCTAAAGAAGTGTCTTGCACATAGCAGGCTACTGAATACCTAGCTGTTGAGTGGATGAGATTCCTTTAGAAGAATGCCATAATGAGTGAGTAAATGATGCCTATTTAGGCACAGTGATAAGTAAGAGAAAGACTAAGAAGATTTGACTCTCAAGGGAAAGTTAAGAACTACTCCTTGGGGGCACCTGGGTGGCTCAGTCTATTAAGCATCTGCCTTTGGCTAGGGTCATGATCCTGGAATCCTGGGATCGAGTCCTGCATCAGGTTCCCTGCCGGCAGAAAGTCTGCTTCTCCCTCTGACCCTTCCCCAATCATGCTTTCTCTCTCTCACTTTCTTCTCAAATAAATAAAATCTTAAACAAAACAAAACAAAACTACTCCTTGGAGCTTCAAAGCCAAGAGACTGCAATGCTGTCAATTCCTCAATATGTTGGTATAGCTCATTACTATTCAGAAAATCACAAATATTTTTAATGGTTTTCCAAGTTCTAAGGACAAAGAATTCAGCTTTAGACCATTTTTATGGACTTAAGACTACTCAACCAAACCTTACTATTCGGTAACAGCAAAGTTTTATTGAACATATACTATGTTCCAATACCATCTTCAAAGAAGAAAGACTTATAAAGAACTAGGTACGATAGTGTGATGTGTTAACAATATAAAGTATAGAGACAGGGCAACAAAACTCATGAGGAAAAAAAATATGCCCAGGAAGCTTTAAGAAAGGCATTAAGAGGGGGCCCCTGGGTGGTACAGGTAGTTGAGTATCCAACTCTTGATTTCAGCTCAGGTTATGATCTCAGAGTCATAGGATCAAGCCCTGCATTGGGCTCTGCGCTCAGCAAGAAGTATGCTAAAGTATCTCCCTCTTCCTCCACCCCTCCCTGTACTTGTTTTCCATCTCTCTCTCTCTCTCAAATAAGTAAAAAAAAAAAAAAAAAGATGTTAAGAGAAGCAATGACATTTGGGTTGGGGATTGATGGGTAAGTAGATATTCACCAAACAAAAGAAAGGCAAAAAGATATTCCAAGGAGAACTAACAGCCTAACTAAAAACACAAAAGTGAGTGCTATATACTATACTTGGGAAAAAAACAAGTAATCTGGTGAGGCTAGAGATTGGGAATAGCCAGAAAGTGGCAGGAAATAAGACTGGCAAAGTAGGGGCGCTTGGGTGGCTAAGTGGGTTGAGCCTCTGCCTTCGGCTCAGGTCGTGGTCTCAGGGTCCTGGGATGGAGCCCCACATCAAGCTCTCTGCTCGGCAGGGAGCCTGCTTCTCCCTCCCCTTCTGTCTGCCTCTCTGTCTACTTGTAATCTCTCTCTTTTTGTCAAATAAATGAATAAATTCTTTAAAAAAATTAAAAAGACTGGCAAATTAGAGTAGGCCATATTATAACAACCTTATTATCTCATATGAAGGAATTTGTATTTTATCATTTAAGCAATGAAAATTCACTAAAGCTTTTGTACTACCCTTACATCTTTCATAAAATACCCTTCCATCTAGGGCATGGGATTAGACATTATTTGTTAATTAAGTATGCCCTGAACTCAAACATCAATTTAAAATTAGGAGAATTAGGAGACCTAGCAGTAGCATGAAACATCAGAAATATGTGGTAATAATCCACTTGTGGTATAAAATATTCCTTGTCATGGTTTTATGTTTGGATATATGACAAAATTTGTTTAATAGTTCAGAAACAATTTACTGAGCACCTATCATGTTCCAAGCTCTGTGCTGAGCATTAAGAACAGGAAGAGATGGCTCTGGCCCTCACCAAGTTTACAATCTAAGTAGGAGGAAATATAAACATTATTTTACCAATACTTAGAATGATCCTGTGCAAGTTGCTTCATTTCTGTAAATCTCGTTTTCCTATCTATAAAATGAGAATAAAAATATCTACCTTATAGGGTCCTTGAGAGGATTAAATCAAAATGTACACAAAAATACCTAGCACAGGGGCGCCCAGGTGGCTCAGTGGGTTAAAGCCTGTGCCTTCAGCTTGGGTCATGATCTCAGGGTCCTGGGATTGAGCCCTGCAACAGACAGAGATCACAAGTAGGCAGACAGGCAGGCAGAGAGAGAGGAGAAGCAGGCTCAGCAGGGAGCCTGCTTCCTCCTCTCTCTCTGCCTGCCTCTCTGCCTACTTGTGATCTCTGTCTGTCAAATAAATAACTAAAAATCTTAAAAAAAAAAAAAAAACCCTAGCACAGTGACACACAGTTGGGATTTAGTAAAGCTAGCTATTACTCTTTTACTGCCTAGTGGTATTCTTCTGTAGAAGTTATGGCTAAGTGGCACTAATTCAATTGTCAGTGAACCAATTTTATTCAGCAACCATTAAACACAGGCTATAAGCCTGGAATTGCACTAAGCATGAGGGATTCAAAGATGAATGATCTGTAATACACAGGATGCATTTCTACTTCAGATCATTTAGGATATAAATAACTGTATGTTATTTATAAGTGTTAATGTGTTAATAAGTGTTAATGACACTGACATAACTAAAACACATTATTAAAGTAATACAAATAATTTAATAGAAAGTCATTAAAATGGCTACTAATATGCATTTTATGAACATTTTAAGAAAAGTTTTAAGGAATGGTTTAAAATGATCACTGGTTATATTCAACTAAAATTATTTAATAAATTTCATTACTGCAGTTGTAATGTATGACCAATTACATTTTTAACACCAGCCATTCACATTCTTTTGTAAACTTAAAGGCATTCTAAATATAAACAGACCCAAAACTGAAACTATAGTCAAAAGTTTACTTGGGTACAAGCCTTTTATATGAAAAACAATACATATTCTAGTTAATACCTTTGAGGTCTTACATTTGCTTTTTAAGTATAAAGTTATACATTACATAGCAGGATATCCCAGATTTTCACTATTTCATATTTCCCAAGTACTTACGGGTTGTTAACTGAATGTTTATGATTTTTCCATCCAATTTTTGCAAACTGTTCAACTGTTGTTCCTGTTGAGAAAACAAACATCTATTAGTGGGTCAATGCCTTCCTATCGCTTATTAACAAACATGGCAATGGTACTCAGTGCCCCACCAAATATTTCTACCTTTTCCCTGGTATAAATGATCGATTTCAACGACCTTTTCCCTGGTATAAATGAACAACTTCAACACTGATCCCCCACATAAAAATTCCTTTAATTAAACTGTAGTATTATTGAATCCACTAATGAGCATATGACATGAAAACAGTTCAAACTGGCCAATTCTACCTAGTATAACTAGAGTCCAATTTTAAAAACCAGAACATATAGCCTGAGATTAACAGTGGATATAAGGCAGGAAAGCACTGCCAGAAATCTTTCAAGGAATGTACCAAAGCTACCCAATACCCATAGATTAAATGAATTTTACAACTCACAGCCTCTAGGACCTGATCCTTCTCCTTCCTTATGATAAAGCAAAAGGCTCTTCAGAAAAATTACAGCTTAACAAGAAATATGTGTATTTTTAAATTCCTTAAGAGGGCTTAAAGATTAGTGTCAGGAAAACAAAAGCATATATTAAGAAAGTAAAATATGAAAAAAAATTTTACTACTTTTTTAAAAAGATATTTTATTTATTGATTTGAGAGAGAAAGAGAGCATGAGCGAGAGAGCAAGAGTACGAGCAGGGGAGAGGGTCTGAGGGAGAAGGAAAAGCAGACCTACCCAGGGTTCATCCCAAGACCTCAGGATCATGACCTGAGCTAAAGGCAGATGCTTACCCTGAGCCAACCAAGTGCTCCCCCCAACGCATTTTTTTTTTTTTTTTTTTTGCTACTTTTAAAAAGATAAAGCAGCATACGATAGATTTTGAATCCCACTTCAGGGCCCGAAAGGCCAAGGAAGAAGAAAGTCCACTGTAGGAGCTGATAAAGTTATGTTAATATATGGCACAGGAAAATGAAAAGTCCCCATTTCTGCTTCATCTCTATCTTCTCTGGCAGGAGGATGATCTTCAGAGCAGAAATAACATACATACAACTCAGCAAATCTTAAAGAAAGTAGGGTCCATACTAGTGATCTCATACCCATAAGAGTGATGATCAGGAGGAAGCCAATATGGATTCAGTTAAGAATAAGCCATAGCAGATTTATGTCTTGTTTTGATTGGTTTGACTAGTAGATCAGATGAAACACAGTATCTGTATATCAGTAAGACAATTAAAATTTTTAGGACATCTTTTGGGACAAGGTAAGGAAATACTACAGTGTGGGTTTTAGTTTTTCTTTTGTTTGGGGGGAGCAAACTTTGATGTCACTAAAAAAATGAGGGGGAACACCGGGGTGGCTCAGTCGGTTAAGCTTCTGGCTTCAGCTCAGGTCATGCTCAGGTCATGATCCCAGGGTCATGACCCTGCTCAGCAGGGAGCCTGGTTTCCCTTTGCTTGCTGCCTGCCCCCCCCCCCCCCCGCCGGCTTGTGCTCGCTCTCTCTCTCTGACAAATAAATAAATAAATAAAATCTTTAAAAAATAATAAAAATTAAATAAAAATTTTAAAATGAGGGTTCTTTTGTCTAATAAGTTTAGATAATACTGGGTTAAACGAAGTTAAACATATTTCTTTATAGCAAGACATTCAGAGCCTTTACTATTATTACATGTATATTATGACTGTCTAAAAAGGGATTGAAGGAAGACACCTGGGTGGCTCAGTTGGTTAAGCATATGTCCTCGGCTCAGGTCATGATCCCAGAGGCCTGGGATCAAGTCCTGCATCAGCCTCCTTGCTCAGCGGAGAGCCTGCTTCTCCCTTTCCCTCTGCCTGCTGCTCCCCATGCTTGTGTGTTCTCTCTCTCTCTGACAAACAAACAAAATCTTTTAAAAAAATAAATAAATATAAAAATAGAAAGTGGTTAAAAGATGATGCATCTCCCAACTTATCTGACCCATGTCACAGAGAATGTTATAAGGTCAACATTCCACAGAACACACTTGTGAAACCACCAGCATTGACTAATGTGCAGTAACCTGGAGAAAAGTCTTTAGTGCTAACCTCTAACCTCAGCCATGCTCTGGCTAGTATATCTACCAAAAATTGGATCAGAAAATTAAAGGTATGCTCATCAAACCTGAACCTGGAAAGGACTGCTAGAATGTTGAATTCAAATAGATTTCAACAAGGTTTATTAATGGGTTGGATAGGAATGTAATTAATTAAAGGATCCAATTCTATTTCTAGAACTCCAAAACAACCTGGGAAAAGGAAGAGCAACTATGAGAAAGGCTCTTGAGGTTCTATTTGACTACAAGCTCAATATGATTTAACAGTGTGTTGCAACTACCGGAAAAGCTTACATGTGAACACAGTATCCTCAATGAGACTGGTGATGACGGCTCATGAAACAAGTCAAATGAGAAACAGTTAAAGAGAAGAAGAGAAGTAAGCACAACATCTGGCTGGCTCAATTATTTGAAGAGCTATAAGGTGAAAGAGGCTCACCTTTTACGAGCCTCAGAAGACAGAAACAGGAGCATGGATGGAAACTACAGGGAGAGAGATCTGATTTCAACAATTGCAATCACCCAAAAAATGGAATGAGTGGCCTCTGTTGGTGGCAAGTTCCTTGTCACAAGAAGTACAAATGCTCTATTGTCACATATTAGAAGATTTACAAGTAATTCATGCATGGATTGGTAGGAAGAGGGCCAACTGAACTGTACAAAAGCATTTGGCATAGTGTCTGATATAAGAGATATTCAATAAGTGTTGATGTTTTTTCTTTTTTTCCTTACCCTGGGATCCAATTAATCTATAGAAGATGGCAACCCTTTAAAAAGTATTCTGCCAGTGACTTACCATATCTTTATTAAACCTATGTACTAATAATGGGCTTGTTGACCACTGATCCTGAACTGCTAATTCAGACGCTTGGTTATTCAAAGGATACTCCTAGTATAAAAATATTTCAACCTTCTTCAATCAAACTTTGAAACCACAAAATACTGCTGATTTTACAGCAGAATGTGAGCTACTACAAACATTTGTATCCATTCATGTTTAGTATACATTCACAAAGAACAATTTCAAATGACAATTTCAGAGCCCATAATATTTTACAGTTTATTAAAAATCTACTGGATGAAGAATAACATTTCAACTAAAGTACTGTACATTTATAACTCAAAGTTTGGGCTAGAAAATTATCCAAGTATTCTGAACAATATAAAACTTGAGGAAAGATATAAGCTTATAAACACACCAGGCACAGGATTTCCAGGTAGCTGAGGACAATGAAGGCTGCCTAAATCTCTTCTCTCTCCATATCCTCCAAAAACAACATAGAATGACAAGAACTGCACAAAACCATACCCTCCACAAAACTAGACAAGAGAAAGCCCCAAAACTTTGAAGTATCTACAAGTGAAGGGGAAAAAAGGGAAAAGCATGACCAAATTCCAGTTAGCGATTGCTCATGCTCCCACAACAAGCCTTAGGGGGCCCTGAAGAAAACCTATGCAGAGGAGAGAAGAGAAACACTACAGTAGTTCTAAAGCTACCACCTGGGGCGCCTGCATGGTTTTGTCCCTTAAATGGGTTAAATGTCTGCATTCAGCTCAGGTCATGATCCCAGGGTCCTCAGCAGGAAGCCTGCTTCTCTTCTGCCCCTCCCCCCTACTCATGCTCACTCTTTCTCTGGCTCTCAAAAATAAATAAAATTTTTAAAAATAAAATAAAATAAATAAATAAAACCACCACTGGGAAGAGAAAGACTCCCCCACAAATGTGAAAAGAGTGAACAATATTACTACAGATCAAAGCATGACTGCAGGGAAGGGTCTGAAAAGTACAGAGATTCAAGGTGGTAATCTTTGAAAAGCATAGCTCTGGAAGAAAAAAAGGGAGGGGTGCAAAAAGAAAGGGAAAGGTATCCTTTGGTGGCTAGATAGTGAAAGAGGAAAGAGGCAAAGGGGGAAACCTTTAGGTTTCCAAATGTTTTTGCAAGACAAAAAAGAAAGAGAGAGAAATCAGAGGACACACAACCCATTTTTTCAAAAAAATCCACTACAGATATAAGACATTACTACCCTGACATAAGAGGGAGCCACAGAACCAGGAATCCCCCCATATCACAATGCAATAAAACTAAAAAGCATTTTTTAAAAGATTTTATTTATTTATTTGACAGAGGGAAAAAGACAGCAAGAGAGGGAATACAAGCAGGGGGAGGGGAAAGAGGGAGAGCAGGCTCCCCACTGATAGGGGAGCTGGATGCGAGGCTTGATCCCAACACCCTAGGATCATGACCTGAGCCGAAGGCAGACACTTAACAACTGAGCCACCCAGGCACCTCAAAACTAAAAATTATTAATAAATTTAAAAAATTAAGAGGTGCTTGGGTGGCTCAGTCAGTTAAGTGTCTGACTTGATTTTGGCTGATCATGATCTCAGTGTTGTGATACTGAGCCTCACATTGGGATCCAAGCTGGCCATGGAGTCTGCTTAAGATTCTCTCTCCCCATCTTCCTCTGCCCCTCCCCACTGCCACAGCTGGCCCATATGCACACACATGCTCTCTCTAAATAAATAAATAAAGTAAAATAAAATAAGATAAAAGTACATCTAGAAATTTAAAAAATATTTCCATGAATCAACTCCTAGGTAAAAAATAAATTATTAAAGAAATGCAAATGGAAATTATAAAATTCACTGTAAACACTTCATATCACAATCAATGTGATATGTTTAAAGCAGCAATCAGGAAAACACATAGCACTCAACACAAGAAAGAAAGAATGATAAAATGTAATATTATTTGGCAATGAAGAGAAATAATGTCCTTGTACATGCTATGCATGAATGAACTGGGAAGACATTATACTAAGTGAAAGAATCCAGTCACAAAGGCCACATATTATGATTCCATTTAAATAAAATGTCCAGAATATGCAAATCCATAAAAACAGAAAGCAGACTAGTGGCTGCCAAGTGCCTGAGAGGAGTGGATAATGGGGAGGACCACTAATGGGTATGGGGCTTCCTTTTGGGGTGATGAAAATGTTCTGAGATTAGGTAGTGGTAATGGTTGCACGACTCTGAATATAGTAAAAATCACTGAGTTCTACACTTTAAAAGAGTGACTTTAATGGGATATGAATTATCTCTCAATAAAGTTGTCATTAAAAAGAAAGAAAATATGGGGCGCCTGGGTGGCTCAGTGGGTTAAGGCCTCTGCCTTCGGCTCGGGTCGTGATCCCAGGGTCCTGGGATTGAGCCCTGCATCGGGCTCTCTGCTCAGTGGAGAGTCTGCTTCCTCCTATCTCTCTCTGCCTGCTTCTCTGCCTGCTTGTGATCTCTGTCTGTCAAATAAACAAATAAAAAAAATCTTTAAAAAAAAAAAAAAAGAAAGAAAATGTATTAGATTTCCAACTCAAAAACTAGAAAAACAACAACTGAAGTAAACTAAAAGAAAGTACAAGGAAGATAAAAGCAGAAATTAATAGTAAAGAATAAAAAGAGTAGACATAATCAAGATCTTGTTATTTTAAAAATTTATAAATAGGCAAACTACTATTAATTTAATTTTTGTTTTTTAAATTTTTTTTTTAAGATTTTATTTATTTATTTGACAGACAGAGATCCAAGTAGGCAGAGAGGCAGGCAGAGAGAGAGGAGGAAGCAGGCTCCCCACTGAGCAGAGAACCCAATGTGGGGCTCAATCCCAGGACCCTGAGATCATGACCTGAGCTGAAGGCAGAGGCATCAACCCACTGAGCCACCCAGGCACCCCTACTAATTTAATTTTTAAAAGAAGAAAGCATGAATACACAAAAAATAAAAAGTAACAAGAGAAGGGCACCTGGGTGGCTCAGTTGATTGAGCCTCGGTTGGTTTGGATTCAGCTGGTTGACTTTGGTTGATTTGGTTTCAGCTCAGGTCCTGATCTCAGAGTCTTGGGATGGAGCTCTGAGACATGCTCACCATTCAGTGGGGAGTCTGCTTGAGATTCTCTCCTTCCTCCTCTCCCGCTACCCTTCCCCTGCTCATGCTTGCACACTCTCTCTCTCTCTCTCTCTCAAATAAATAAATCTTAAAAAAAAATAACAAGAGGAAAATGCTATTGAAATAGAAACAAGTTTTAAAATTGTAAAAGACTACTTTTCTGACTTCTATATAAAGATTTGGAAATCTAAATGAAATGGATAATTTCCTAGAGATATACAGACTGCCCCAAATGACCTCACTAAAGATAAGATGTTTAAACATAAAGAAATATATAGGGGCACCTGAGTGGCACAGTCATTAAGTAGCTGCCTTCGACTCAGGTCATGATTCCAGGGTCCTGGGATCGAGGCCTGCATCAGGCTCCCTGCTCTGTGGGGAGCCTGCTTCTCCCTCTCCCACTCTGACTGCTTGTGTTCCCTCTCTCGCTCTGTCTTTCTCTGTCAAATAAAATCTTTAAAAATAAATAAAAATAAAAACTAAAAGCAATACTAAAAGCAACTAAAAATTGGGTCTGCTTTAAACAGAAACATAAATAGATAGATATAAATTACCAAGCAACTACCAAAAAGAAAAAAAGAGAGAGAAAAACAGGTCAAGATGGTTTCACAGGGAATTCTACCAAACCTACAAAGTATTGTAGTCCCAATACTCCACAAACTGTATCAGAGCATTAAAAGTAAAGAAAGTATTCCTATTTCTTTTTATAAGGGAAGTATAAAATTAATACAACTTGGTATTAAAACAAGGGAAAAAGACAGGGAAAAAGATAAAGACAAAGGAAAAAAGAAAATTATACATCAATATCACTTACTAATATTGATTTAAAGTACTACATAAAATAAAATAGTGACAGAATCTAACCCCCCCCACACACAAAAATCAATACATCATGACCAAGTGTCATTCATTTCAGATATGCAAAGTTGGTTCAATATGAGCAATCCATTAATAAAATATTCTAATAATAGATCTAAATGAGGGACATAATGCAATTAATTCAACAGGTGCTGGAAAAAGCCTTTAACAAAATATAATTTCCCATTCCTAAAAGATAAGAAAACAACTCAAAAAAACAACTGATGAATACTTTCTGAACACAACAAAATTATATTTGTATATATATACGCACACATATATTTATGAGCCTGAAGCCAGCAGCCAGAATCTTATTTAATGGGATAATAACATCTCCCATAATGGATTGTTATAAGGATTGATTAAGACAATAAGACAACATAGGTATGGAAATTCATCCAATCATTCAACAAATATTTATTGAGTATTTACATATGCTAGGGACTATAGAAGAGAAAGGAAAAAACAAACAAACCAACTTTCTTCTGTCTAGATTACATGCCAAGTACTGTACTAAGCTGGGTATATTGAAAGTAAACAAAACAGACAGGGATCCTGCTTTCATGGAGTTTACAGAATAATGAGGAAGACAAAAATTAAACAAATAAAAACACACAACATATATATGAATGTAAATATTGCCAGATGTTATGAAGGAAAGCAATAGGGGTTATCTATGAGCGAGAATAACAGGAAGACCTACTTCAATTTGAATGGTCTAAGATAGTCTTTTTTTGAAGATTAATTAATTACAGAACACCTGTTTTGTGTCAAGCACTGATCTCAGTAACAGTCACTGACTAGGGAATAAAACAAAACTCAGTGGCCTTATAGAACTTAGATTCTGGCTAGAAGAGATGGTCAATAAAGAAAAAATACACATGCCAAATTTTTATAAGTGTTCTATAAAATAGTAAAGCAGGAGACAGAGGATAGGGAGTTCTGGGAAAGAGGGTGATAAAAGAAGCAGATGACAATTTTGAAGCAAAGACCTGATGGCGATGGCATAAGCACTGATGGGATTTTAGGGTAGAGAATTCCAGAAGTGGAAACAGCAAGGCCCTGCCTAAAGTAGGAATGTGCTTACTGTTCTCAAAAACAGAAAGGATAATGTGGCTAGAGTACAATGGTGAAAGAACAAAATGGTAAGAGATGAGGTAAGAAAGCTACGGAGGGTAGGAGACCAGACTGTGTAGAAGTTTGTAGCTATAATAAGACTTCTAAGTTTCAATCTGAGTGTGATGAGAACACATGGAGAGTTTTGAGCAAAGGAGTGAAATGATCGGGCTTATATTTTAAACACACTGTTCTGAAGGAGGATTTAGACTATAATATAGCTATTAAGTACTGCGTTGTCCTTCCCACTGCTCAAAATAAAGTTGTTTCTTAACTACACCTGTCTGTTACACTCCTATAGCAGCCAGGGATGGTTGGTCACATACATGTCAATAAAATTAAATATTGATTTGACTGGTGATTTTAGAATTAAAAAACAAAACAAACAAAACACTGCTCTGGCTATAAAGTACAGATTTGCCTGCAGAGATACACAAGCAAAAGCAGAAAAACCAATTAGGACTTCTACAATCCAGATAAGAAATGATGGTGGCATGCACTGTAGTATAAGTGCATGAAAGGGTGAGAAACAGATACTAAAAAATGAGTGAAAAGGTTTGCCAATACAGTGAATGTCAAGTTCAAGTAGAATCAAAAACAGCTTCAAGGTTTTTGGCCAAAGGTCCTAGAAAGATGGAATTACCATTTACTGAATGGGGAAAACTTCAGGAAGAACAGAGGGAAAAGGGGAAGTTCAGGGAAAGAATTAGTACTTCAGCTTTAGACATACTAAATTTGAGATGCCAATTAGACATCCAAGTAGAGATACTTTTGTAAAGTGTTGGAGATATGAGACAAGTTTTTGTTTTTATTTAAGACCTAAAGGATGGGGGTGCCTGGGTGGCTCAGTCAGTTAAGCATCTGACTCTTGATCTCAGCTCAGTTCTTGATCTTGGGGTTGTGAATTCAAGCCCCATCTTGGGCTCCATGCTGGGCATGGAACCTACTTTAAAAAAAAAAAGGAGGGGGGCACCTGGGTAGCTCAGTGCGTTAAGCCTCTGCCTTTGACTTAGGTCATGATCTCAGGGTCCTGGATCAAGGCCTGTATCGGGCTCTCTGCTCAGTGAGGAGCCTGCTTCCCCCTTCTCTCTCTGCCTGCCTCTCTGCCTATTTATGATGGGTCTCTGTCAAATAAATAAACAAAATCTTTGGGTGGGGGGAAAGGATGAGGACAGATGACCGTGAAAGAATGGAGTAAAGAGCAGTGCAGCCAAAGGGAAGGGAATATGAGACTCTAAGGCAGAAAACAGTTTGGCTTACTGAAGAGACAGAAAAAAGGCCAGTATGCTTAAACCCAGGAGACTATATAACCAGGATGAAAACAATAAGAAATTATTTTTTTAAAATACAGAGTCTCCTTATTCTACAATAACAAATGATACATATTTTGGTACCTAACTGGTACAGACTATGTCCCTGACAAAACTCATATGTTGAAGCCCTAACCCTCAATGTAATGGTATTTGGAAATGGGACTCCTTGGAGGTAGAGTAGATGAGGTCATGAGGGCGAGGCCTTCATGATGGGTTAGTGCCCTTCTCTTTTTAAAAAGGGGAAGAGAAAGATGTTTCCTTCTTTCACTCTGTCTCTCTCATTCTCTCTCTCTGCACCCACACAAAAAGAGGTCATCTAAGTATACATGAGAGGGCAGCAAACTAAAAAAGCTATCTTGCACCTTGATCTTGGACTTCTCAGCCTCTAGAATTGTGAAAAATGAATTTTTGTTATTCGAGCTACCCAGTCTGTGGTATTTTGCTAGAGCAGCCTGAGCAGACTAATATACTGGAATTGGGGTTACACTAAACAAAAATGTAAAATATGTGAATGGCTTTGGAAACAGAAGATGGTTATAAGGAAACTGCTAGTGAAAGCCTAAAGTGCCTTAAACAAACTATTAATAGAAGCCTCCAGATGCTTTGAGGATGCTATTGGTGAAGGTTTGCAAAATGATAAAACCTTACTGAGGACTAGAGGAAAGGAGAGTCTTGCCACAATAGGAGCAGAAATTATAATAACTATTATCTGCAGTTATGTGAAAATTAGATAGGGAAAATATTGAAGGTGCCACATGGTTTCTTCTTGCGTTTATAGGAAAAAATCTATATTGCTATATTGAGGAAAGGGCTGTTAAATAAAAAGAATTCAGGACTTGATGGTCTTGAAAATTTAAGTTTCTCAAAATGGGAAAAGATGCTAAAATTAAGAAGTGGCATTTGAGCAAAGATCAAATCCAGGGCACTGCCAGGAAAAAATGATCCAAAGATGAGGCCCAGGGTATGACAAATCTTTTGTTAAAGATCTCAGATCAGAGGTAATGCCTCAGGGGCACCTAGGTGGCTCAGTAGGTTAAAGCCTCTGCCTTTGGCTCAGGTCATGATCCCAGGGTCCTGGGATCGAGCCCCAAATCGGGCTCTCTGCTCAGCAGGGAGCCTGCTTCCTCCGTCTCTCTCTGCCTGCCTCTCTGCCTACTTGTGATCTCTGTCTGCCAAATAAATAAATAAAATCTTAAAAAAAAAAAAAAAAGTGATGCCTCAGAATATAGTTTGAATAGAAAAAAGCCCTCTAAAGAGGAAAAGCCTCTGCCTCACAAATCCTCTATCAAAGAACTACAAGGAAGCTTAAGAATGTTGTCCCTCAGCCATCTCAGAAAGGACCCAGGGAAGAGAGCTTATCTCAAAGAGATTTGCAGGTGTAGCTTTTTGTTTAATGGAGTGACCCAAGGAGATTCACAAGAGACCCACAAAATTCTTAAGATAAAAATAATCTACATTGAGGATTCTTGGGTATTAACATTCTATTTTTTACCTGGTAGGTGGTTTTGGTCACAGTGAGGAGCTCTGTGAGAATTCAATAAGCTGTATATTTATGTTTTGTGCACTTCTCTGTATTGAGTTTAATGCTCAACAATAAGAAAATTTTTAAAAAACATTTTATTTATTTGACATACAGAGATCAAAAGTAGGCAGAAAGGCAGACAGAAAGAGAGGAAGGGAACCAGGGCTCCCTGCTGAGCAGACCCTGGGATCATGACCTGAGCCAAAAGCAGAGGCTTAACCCACTGAGCCGCCCAGGCACCCAACAATGAAATTTTTTTTTCAAAGATATTTTTTATTTATTTGACAGAGAGAGAGAAAGAGATCACAAGTAGGCAGAGAGAGGGGGGGAAACAGGCTCCCTGCTGAGCAGAGAGCCCGATTCGGGGCTCGATCCCAGGACCCTAGGATCATGACCTGAGCCAAAGGCAGAGGCTTTAACCCACTGAGCCACCCAGGTGCCCCCAACAATGAAAATTTTTAAATTAAAAATTAAAAAAAGCTGGGTTCAACCCACTAACTCAATTCCATTATTTCCTAGCAGGTCACAATCCACAGTTTGAAAAATTATGGTCTAGGTAAGAACTGTGGTAGTGAAAGAACTGGAAGGAAGAAACATTTGTAGTCTGCAGGTAGGATTGACAGGACATAACGAGGGACTAGAATAGGGGAAAAGGAGGGAGAAATGTCAAAGTTGATTCACGTTACTTTTTTTTTTAAAGATTTTATTTATTTATTTGACAGAGAGAGATCACAAGTAGGCAGAAAGGCAGGCAGAGAGAGAGGAAGGGAAGCAGGCTCCCTGCTGAGCAGAGAGCCCAACGTGGGGCTCGATCCCAAGACCCTGGGATCATGACCTGAGCCGAAGGCAGAGGCTTAACCCACTGAGCCACCCAGGTGCCCTGATGATTCATGTTTCTGCTTTGATTATCTAAATGGATATAAGTGCCACTTACTGAGATGAGAAAAACTAGAAAATGAACAAGTTTAAAATTATGGGAGAACACAATTAAGAGTCTGCATCTGAACATATTAAGTTTGGGACACCTGGGTAGCTGTCAGTTAAGCATCTGCCTCTGACTCAGGTCATGATCCCAGGGTGCAGGGATCAAGCCCTGGCACCAGGCTCCTTGTTCAGCGGTGAGCCTGCTCCTCCCTCTGCCTGCTGCACCCCCTGCTTGTGCTCTCTCGCTCTCTCTGACAAAAAAAAAAAAAAAATCTTAAAAAAAAAAAATGAACATGTTACATTTGAGATGCCTATTAAAGAAACAAGCAGAGATCCAAGATGCCAACTAGATATGTGAGTACAGAGGCCATCACTGGGCCCCTCTCCCTGCAAGTATATTACTTTGGGTATTTTTTCCTCATAGGACTAATAACTACCTGAAATTATCTTCATTTTTTTCATGTGTTATTGTCTGACTCAAACTAGAAATTTAAGCAAAAATTTCACATCTCATCTGCTTATTGACAGCTTGTGAATGAATGCACTAATACACTTAATTATTTTTCCCTCTTAAATGTTCTTTTAGGTCTATCTTTGTAGTTTCCTACCATAAAAGAAATGAAATATATTTCCCTATCCCTTGACTCCAAGTTTGCCATTAACTTGCTTTGGTCAACAGCCTAAGTTTTAAAAGGCTTTACATGTTGCAGATAACTCCCTTGTCCTTCTGCTGTCACCATGAAAAGGACATGCCTGGGCCAGCTCTCTGGTCCCAGGAAGAAGAGAGACATATGACCCTGCCAAACAAGAGTAGAACAGAGCTTCCAACCAATCAATAGTCATATGATTAACCCAAACAAGATCTGAGCTCAGCTTAGATGAGCTGATTCCCAATCTACTAATTTGTAAGCTCTAATAATAAATAATTATTTTTTAAAATCACTGAGTTTTGGCATGCTTTATTACAAAGCAATAGCAAACTGATATACTGCTATAGTCCAATGCCTAGAACAGTGCCTAGAATATAATGAGAGCTCAAAAAATATTTTAAGTGAAAAGGAAATGCACAAGGAATAGCCTAAGAGGTAAGAAAAACCAGGACAATGAGATGTCATGAAAGCCAAGAGACGAGTAAGTTTTAAAGAAGGAAGTGGTCAAAGGGATTCATGGTGCTGAAGTTTGTTAAATTAGGATTGAAATGTATGTACTGGATATGGCAACATGGTGTTCAGTGGTAGCCTTGAGAATGGAGGGAAGCCAGATTGGAATGGACTGAGTTTAAAAATGTAGGAAATAGCTATAAGAAAGAAAATTCTCATGGCCAAAAACTAGCAATGCTCCTCCCACCATTCTTCCTTGAAGATTTTTTTTTCCTTTCTAATTATTTGGTCTATCAAACAACCTGGGTTATTTTTCCTAGAGAGAACAGGAATATTGACGTTTGAGTATGGTCATTTCCTTTCTTATCTAATAGTACACAGCAAGGCACTGATTCAGGGTCATACAATTAAAAAAAAAAAAATCCTATCTGCACCATCCCATGCTTTAACTAACTGCTAAGGCAAGCCGATCATTGATCATCAGTCAAAAAATTAGGATGTTTACCTACAAAATGCAAATCAACTATGAAATTTAAATCTAAGAAAATATTGTGAAATGACTCTTAGTGAATTCAAGTACTAAGAATTAAATTTGCCTATATAAACATATTACCAACAACATGCTTTAAGTGTCATCATATTCAGAACTGATGAACCTCAATGTATAGTTCATGATTAAAGGGGACAAGATTTATGTTATTTTTCCTATTTCAATTTCTTGGTGTGGAACACTCTACGTATTTTCCATATGCTGTCCTATATATAAATATTTTCTCTAAAACTAAATCCTAGGTGGACTATTTCTCCAATTTAATTCAAAAACCATTTTATATCTTATATATCCTGGCATTGTCCACAGATCCTGAATAAATTCCTGTTGTTTCTCATCACATGCATACAACTACCAATAGGCCTTAAAATTTTTTTAACATACCATATTTTTCCATGTGTTCTTTTCCAGCAAACCCAAACATCTGAGGAGCAACTGGTTTGGCAGACAATCCATATTTATTGATCAGGACCTCAAGATGTTTATCAATTGGGTTGATCCTATGTGAAGACTAAGAGAAAGGGAAAAAATTAGTAAGTATGTGTTATGATAATTGTCTCTTTTGACTATTACAGTGTTAACTAAAACATATACATATTCTAAGCACACAGTAAAGCAAAAATAAGCAATGTGAATAAAATCAGTCAGGAAATGCATTGCAGGGAAACATGGAAAGGAAAAACAATCAAGTGAGGAATTAATTTTTCACGAAATATTTATAAAGAATCCAGTGGGGGGTGGAGAGATGACTGGGTAGCTCAGTCAGTTAAGTGCCCAACTCTTGGTTTCAGCTCAGGTTATGATCTCGTCTCGTGGGATTGAGCCCCGCGTCGGGCTCTGCACTCAATGTGGAGTCTGTTTTGGATTCTCTCTCCCTCTCCCTCTTGCTCTCTCTCTCTCTCTCAAATAAATAAATAAAATCCTTAAAAAATAATAAGAAAATAAAAATAGATAAAGACTCCAGTAGGTACCCATAACTACTCAAGATGCTGGGAATACAATGTGAATAAAATAGGTAAAGCCTCTGCTCATCTGGCATTTACATCTGTGGCAGGAAGAGACAAAGATAGAAGATAAAAATAAATTAAAATGTAAATAGGGGTTCCTGGATGGCTCAGTCAGTTGAGTATCTTACTCTTACTTTGAGCTCAGGTCACGATCTCAGGGTTGTGGATCAAGCTCTGCCTCAGTTCTGTGCTCAGTGCTGAGTCTGCTTGTCCCTCTCCTTCTGCTCCTCCCCCACTCACTTGCTCTCTCACTTTCAAATACATAAATCTTTAAAAAAAAATGTAAATAATAGGGGTGCCTGGGTGGCTCGGTGGGTTAAAGCCTCTGCCTTCAGCTCAGGTCATAATCTCAGGGTCCTGGGATGGAGCCCCGCATCAGGCTCTCTGCTCAGCGGGGAGCCTGCTTCCTCCTCTCTCTCTGCCTGCCTCTCTGCCTACTTGTGATCTCTGTCTGTCAAATAAATAAATAAGATCTTAAAAAAAAAGACATTATATGTTAATAAAAATAAATAAATAAATAAATAATCTTTAAAAATGTAAATAATAATGTTATAAAGAAGAATAAATCCAAGTAAGGGAATAAAGACTGGAGATAGGAAGTGTTACTTTAAACACAACTGTCAGGGAAGGTCTCACTGACCAATGGTATTTGAGCAGGAATGTGAAGCAGTAAGGAGTAAGTCATTTGGGTAACCTTGGGAGAGAAGAATTCTAGGCAAAGGGAACAGCAACAAAAAGGATCCTAAGGCAGGAGCATGCTTGGGTGTTTGAGAAAAGAAGTGAATTAGGATTAGGATAAAGCAATACTCAGAAAGTATAATCACCTTTGTTTCTATAGTACTAGAGTGCAAGAACATATTTCCTAATACTAATATTCTACAAAGGGAAAGTTAACAGTTTCTTCTCAGTTTACCTACTAGATTATGAACTCCCTGAAGTCATGAATTCTTTTTTGTATTTGTACCTTTGTACAAATACCCAATGCCTAGCATATGGACTGAAACACAGAAAACATTCTATAAATAACTATTGAATGAATAAATGAAGATTATTTTTTTGATCCACAAGGCCTTCCAGAGGGTATACTGTTCAGCCATTCTCTTTGAAGAAGAGAAAATAGTCTTTTTTATTTTATTTATTTATTTATTTATTTTTGGTAGGCTCCATGCCCAGCATGGAGCTCAATGCGAGACTTGAACTCATGACCACGAGATCAAGACCTGAACTGAGATCAACAATCAGATGCTCAGGGCGCCTGGGTGGCTCAGTGGGTTAAGCCTCTGCCTTCGGGGCGCCTGGGTGGCTCAGTGGATTAAGCCGCTGCCTTCGGCTCAGGTCATGATCTCAGGTTCCTGGGATCGAGTCCCGCATCGGGCTCTCTGCTCAGCAGGGAGCCTGCCTCCCTCTCTCTCTCTCTCTCCGCCTGCCTCTCTGTCTACTTGTGATCTCTCTCTGTCAAATAAATAAATAAAATCTTTAAAAAAAAAAAAAAAAGCCTCTGCCTTCGGCTCAGGTCATGATCTCAGGGTCCTGCTCTCTCTGCTCAGCAGGGAGCCTGCCTCCCCCTTTCTCTCTGCCTCCTTGTAATTTCTCTGTCAAATAAATAAGTAAAATCTTTAAAAAAAAAAAAAAAAAAGAATCAGATGCTCCACCAACTGAGCTACCCAGGCACCCCAAGAAAAAATAATCTTAAAGGAAGAAAATAAGTTTCAGATATGATAAAGAGCTTGACAATCCAAAGTATACTTTAATATAAATGGGTCTTGTGTAGTCTCTGAACACAGAAATCCAAAAAATAAGTACCTATAATTATATGTTTGGATGGCTACAGATGGAATTTTTTTTCTGCCAAAAGAAATTTTGCAAAACCAAGAGAAAATGTTCATTGTTAAGTAAAAAAAGGGATGCTAATTAAAACAATGTGGACTACAACATGATGGATTACAGAAAACAGATTTATCCTTCTACATTAACCAACTAAAAACCTGGACAAAATATACAAAGCAATCATTTTCAGACAATGTACAAGTAGAAAGCATTGTATAGTGACCTCTGAGTTAAGGAAAATAAGTAAGATGAGCATTATGATTGTCCCCAGATTGCTACCTGTAAAGAGTAGGGAAGAGTAACACAGAGTCCAGCAGTCTTCCTAAGTTGAAGAAACAGAGTTCAGAGAAACCAAGGCACCTAGAATTCACAGAAAAAAGAAAGAGAGAAGGGTGGGGGCGAGCATATGCACATGCTCTGAAATGCAAAGAGTGTTGAGTCTTCAGTGAGTCTGATCAATACATGAATATGAGGAAACTACTGAGATAAGGGGAAAAAATATCACTGGACAGGAGCAGACAGAACAATTCCCAATGCTCACACAGGGCCAGAAATAGTTTTTATTCTCAACAACCATAATAGAAAGATCTCCTAATGTATGAGATATCAATAGAATCCTAAGGTTATTGCCTGAAAGGCCAGGTCAGATTAGCCTACGAATAAAGGCTGTTCTGATTCTACCTAACAGAGCTTAAAAGCAAATCTCAGAAAGGATCAAACCGTTTCTAAAAGAAACTTACCCAGAACACATCCCCACATAGTTAAAAGAATATAAAAATTTAACACCCAACAAAGTAAAATGTACAATGTCTAGCATCCAATCACAGATCATAAGGTAGGCAATGAAATAGAAAAATACAACCTGCAAAGAGTAGACTACCAATCAATAGAAAGACTTAGAAATGACACACGGTAGATTTAATAGATACCATTAAGAGGGTTCATAAATATACTCCAATTGTTCAAGAAGGCAGAAGCATAAGCATGACAATGAAAAATATGGAAGAAATAAAAGACGACCCACACAAAACCTTTAAAGATTTAAAAAAATACAGTATCTGAAATGGAAAGTACACTGAATGCAATTAACAGAAGACTAGACAATATAGCAGATTAGTGAACTTAGGTACATAACAAAAAATACATGAAGAGAAAAAAAACTCTAGAAAAAAATTAATAAAGCATCAGTGAGTCATAGAACAACAATCAAACTTAGTAAATGTATCACTGCAGTTCCAGAAAAAGAGAAAATGGGGAGAAAGAGAAGTCAGAAGAAAGATATTTAAGATATAATGGCTGGGGACACTGGGTGGCTCAGTCAGTTAAGCATCCAACTCTTGATTTTACCTCAGGTCATGATCTCAGGGTTGTGATACTGAGCCCCGCATTAGCTCCATGCTCAGCACTGAGTCTGTTCCTCTCCCTCTCCATCTCCTCCCACTCATGCTTTCTCTCTCTCTCTCTCTCTCTCTCTCTCTCTAATAAATAAAACAATAAAATCAAAGACATAAAGGCTGAAATTTTTCCAAACCTGATGAAAACTATAACTCACACATCCAAGAACCTCAAGAAACACCGAGCACAAAAAAATGACAAAACTTCACCAAAGTACATCATAATAAACTTGGTTAAAAATCAGTGATAAAGATAAAATCTTAAAAGCAACCAGAGAAAAAGGCATGTTAAGAATATAGGAACAGAGGCAAGATAGCAGAGGTGTAGGGAACCTCGTTGCTGCCACCGGTTGGTCCCCTGAATTGAACTGGATATCTACCAAACCCACAAAATCAGCGTGAGATGTAAGAATATCCATCTGGATCTCTACACTCAGAAAAACACCACCAGGGTGAGTGGTGGCTTCCAACGCTCCAGATTTTCCTCAGGTTCATCTTGCCTGAGTCGTGGTTGATATTTCGGACTCTGTACATTCCCTCAACCATCCCTCAAGAGAATGACTAGGAGGAGGAATTCCCAACAAAGGAAAGAACCAGAGACAATGGCCTCTGCCACAGACTTAATGGATATGGATCTAAGGAAGATGTCTGAAAAAGACTTCACAGTAACATTTATAAAGTTGCTATTTAGGTTTGAGAAAAGCATTAGTGACGGTATAGAATCTCTAAGGGCAGAATGTAGAGCTACTGTCGCCAAAATTAAAAATGCCGTGAAGGAGATGCCATCTAAACTGGATATACTCTGGGGCACCTGAGTGGCTCAGTGAGTTAAAGCCTCTGCCTTCCGCTCAGGTCATGATCCCAGCGTCCTGGGATCGAGCCCCGCATCGGGCTCTCTGCTCAGCAGGGAACCTGCTTCCTCCTCTCTTTCTGCCTGCCTCTCTGCCTACTTGTGATCTTTGTCTGTCAAAGAAATAAAATCTTTAAAAAAAAAGAAGAAGAATTAAAAATAAATAAATAAATAAACTGGATACTCTGAATGCCAGGGTAAATGAGAAAGAAGAGCGAATTAGTGATCTAGAAGATAAGCTGATAGAAAGGAAGGAAGTCAAGAATGATAAAGATAAACAACTACAAGCTCATGAGATCAGAAGTAGAGACATCAATGACACCATGAAACATTCCAAAGTCAGAATTATTGGGGTCCCTAAGGGGGTGGAGAGAGAGAGAGGACAAGGATATATACTTGAGCAAACCGTAGCTGAGAATTTACCTAATCTGGGGAAGAAAAGAAGGATCCGTGTCCAAGAGGTAGAGAGGACCCCTCCCAAGATCAATAAAAATAGACCAATGCCCCAGTATATAATAGTAAAACTTGCTTATCTTAGAGCCAAGGCAGCTATCCTAAGAGCAGCTAGGGGGAAGAGATATCTTACCTATGGAGGGAGGAACATCAGAATAACATTAGACCTGTCCACAGAGACCTGGCAAGCCAGAAGGGGTTGGCAAGACATAATCAGGGTACTAAATGAGATGAACATGCAACCAGGAATACTTTATCGAGCAAGGCTGTCATCCAGAATGGATGGAGAGACAAAAAGCTTCCAGGACAGGCAGAAAGCGAAAGGATATGTGACCACCAAGCCAGTGCCCAGCAGTGGGGGGTGGAGGGGCGTGGGGGCGCATTGTTCTATAGAAGAAAAAAGACCCCAAGAGTAATACAGACCAGAAAGTAAAAGATAATCTACAGAAACATGAACTTCACAGGCAATAGATGGCACTAAATTCATATCTTTCAATAGTTACTCTCAACATGAACAGCCTGAAAAATGAAATGGCACAGGGTTTCAGATTGGATAAAAAGACAGGGTCCACCCATATGCTGCCTACAAGAGACTCATTCAGAACCTAAAGACACCTCCAGATTGAAAATAGGGGATGGAGAACCATTTCTCATGCAGATGGACCTTGAAAGAAAGCTGGGGTAGCAATTCTTATATCAGACAAACTGGATTTTTAAACCAAAGACTGTAGTTAAGAGATGTAAAGGAACACTATTATCATACTTAAAGGGTCTATCCCACAGGAAAATCTAAAAATTGTAAGTATCTATGCCCCCAACATGACAGCAGCCAACTACATAAGCCAACAGTTAACCAAAGTAAAGAATTATATTGATAATAATACATTAATAGTAGACGACCTCTCAGCATTGGACAGGTCATCTAAGCAGAAGATTAACAAAGAAACAAGGGCTTTGAATGACACTTTGGACCAGATGGACTTTGTAGATACATACAGAACATTCTACCCTAAAACAACATAATACTCCTTCTTCTTGAATGCACATGGAACTTCCACCAAAATAGATAACATACTTGGTCACAAATCAGGTTTCAACCAATACCAAAAGATTGAGATTATTCCCTGCATGTTATCAGATCACAATGCCTTGAAACTGGAACTCAATCACAAGGAAAAAATTGGAAGGAATTCAAACATGTGCAAGTTAAAGAATATCTTACTAAAGAATGACTGGGTCAACCAGGAAATTAAGGAAGAACTTAAGTCATGGAAACTAATGAGAATGAAATTACATTGGTCCAGAATCTATGGGATACTGCAAAGGCTGTCCTTTCGACAATGTGGCAGGATACAAATCAAAACCACAATGAGATATCACCTTACACCAGTTAAAATGGCAAAAACTAACAAGACAGCAAACAACAAGTGTTGACGAGGATGTGGAGAAAGGTAAGCTCTCTTACACTGTTGGTGGGAATGCAAGCTGGTACAGCCACTCCGGAAAACAAGATGGAGGTTCCTTAAGACATTAAAAAGAGAGCTACCCTATGACCCAGCAATTGCACTACTAGGTATTTACCCCAAAGATACAGATGTAGTGAGAAGAAGGGGCACATGCACTCCAGTGTTCATAGCAGCAATATCCACAATAGGAGCTGACAGGACCTTCAACAAATGAATGGATAAAAAAAGGTATGATTCATATATACAATGGAATATTACTCAGCCATCAGAAGGAATGAATACCTACCATTTGCATCAACATGGATGGTACTGGAGGGGATTATGCTAAGTCAAATAAGTCAAGCAGAGAAGCAATTATATGGTTTCTCTCATATGTGGACTATAAGGAATAGCACAGAGAATCATAGGGGAAGGGATGGAAAACTGAAGGGGGAGAAACTGGAGAGGAGATGAACCATGAGAGACTATGGACTCTGGGAAACAAACTGAAAGTTTTAGAGGGGATGGGGGGTGAGGGGATGGGGTTACCTGGTGATGGGCACTAAGAACGGCACATTTTGTGATGAACACTGGGTGTTATACCCAACTGGTGAATCATTGAACACTACATCAAAAACTAATGATGTACTATACAGTGGCTAACTGAACATAATAAAAAAAAAAAGTGAAAAAAAAAAAAGAATATAGGAACAACTGAGGCACCTGGATGGCTCAGTGGGTTAAGCCTCTGCCTTTGGCTCAGGTCTTGATCTCAGGGTCCTGGGATGGAGCCCTGCATCGGGCTCCCTGCTCAGAGAGGAGCCTGCTTCCCCTGCCTCTCTGCCTACCTGTGATCTCTCTCTCTCTCTCTCTGTCAAAGTAATTAATTAATTAATTAATTAAAATAAAAATGTGTTCTTTAAAAAAAAGAATATAGGAAAAATGAAAGTCGAAGATAGTGAACCAATATCCTAAAAGCACTATATTGTTTTTAAAAAACTGATGCTAGGGGTGCCTGGGTAGCTCAGTCGTTAAGCATCTGCCTTCGGCTCAGGTCATGATCCCAGGGTCCTGGGATCGAGCCCTACATTGGGCTCCCTTCTCAGCAGGAAGCTTGCTTCTCCCTCTCCCAATACCCCTGCTTGTCATCCCTCTATTGCTATCTCTCTCTGTCAAGTAAATAAATAAAATCTTTAAAAAAAAAAAAAAGATAAAAATTTGATGCTAAACTAGAATTCTGCACCCAGCAAATATATCTTCCAAAAAACAAGGTAAATAAAGACTTATTAAAACAGGGGCACCTGGGTGGCGTTGGTTAAGTCTCTGCCTTCGGCTCAGGTCGTGATCTCAGGGTCCTGGGATTGAGCCCCACGTCAGGCTCCCTGCAGGGAGCCTGCTTCCCCCTCTAACTCTGCCTGCTGTTCTGCCTACTTGTGATCTCTGTCAAATAAATAAAATCTTTTTAAAAATTCTTAAAAAAAAATACAAAAGCTGAAGAGAATTTATCACCAGCAGATCAGCACTATACAAAACGTTAAGGAAAATTCTTCAGGCAAATGGAAAATAATCCTAGAAGGAAATGTGAATCAATAGAAAAGAATAAAGAGCTCAAAATAGAGAATAAAGAAAAAAGAAAAATGATAAATATGTGGATAAATACAAATTATCTTTGAAATTACTTTTAGGGGCACTTGGGTGGCTCAGTGGGTTAAAGCCTCTGCCTTTGGCTCGGGTCGTGGTCCCAGGGTCCTGGGATCGAGCTCCTCATCAGGCTCTCTGCTCAGCAGGGAGCCTGCTTCCTCCTCTCTCTATCTCCCTGCCTCTCTGCCTACTTGTGATCTCTTCCTGTCAAATAAATAAATAAAATCTTTAAAAATAAAATTACTTTTAAATAATCTTTTACTTTTACTTTTAAAATTACTTTTAAATAATCTTTAAAAATCTTTTTAAAGATTATTTAAAAACTAAAATTATCTCTTTTTTTAAGATTTTATTTATTTATTTGACAGAGAGAGACACAGTGAGAGAGTAAACACAGTAGGGGGAGTGGGAGAGGATGAAGCAGGCTCCTGGCAGAGCAGGGAGCACAATGCAGACCTTGATCCCAGGACCCCAGGATCCTGATTCGAGGCGAAGGCAGATACTTAACAACTGAGCCTCCCAGGTGCCCCCCAAAATAAAATTATCTTTTTTCAAAATTGATTAATTATTTAAACAAATTCAGAGGTTTCCTCTCAGGTCCTCTCTCTCTTCAGGAGCTTTATACTATCTCTCAATAAACTCTGCTTTGCTGCCCACAAAAAATAAATAAATGAATAAATAATAATTATAAACTCAATAACTGTTGTAGGGTTTACTATATAGATAGATAATTGTAAAATGTGCTTCTGGAAGAGGCAAACAAAAAAAATACTTTGTAAGGTTCTTATAATACTATAGTGTACAGTCACAATACTACTCAAAGGTCGTCTGTGAATACGTTAAGAATACATACTATGGGGGCACCTGAATGGCTCAGTGGGTTAAGGCCTCTGCCTTCGGCTCAGGTCATGATCCCAGGGTCCTGGGATCAAGCCCTGCATTAGGCTCTCTGTTCAGCAGGGAGTCTGCTCCCCTCCTCTCTCTCTGACTACTTGTGATCTGTCTGTCAAATAAATAAATAAAATCTTAGAAAAAAAAAAAAAGAATACATACTATGCTCCAACAATACCAAAAAAAAAGTCATTCACCACAATCAAAGGGGATTTATTCCTGGGTTACAAGGATGGTTCAATATCCACAAATCAATCAACATGATATATCACATCAGTAAGAGAAGGGATAAGAATGTTATGAACAGGGGCGCCTGGGTGGCTCAGTGGGTTAAGCCGCTGCCTTCGGCTCAGGTCATGATCTCAGGGTCCTGAGATAGAGCCCCGCGTCGGGCTCTCTGCTCAGCAGGGAGCCTGCTTCCCTTCCTCTCTCTCTCTCTGCCTGCCTCTCTGCCTGCTTGTGATCTCTCTCTGTCAAATAAATAAGTAAAATATAAAAAAAAAAGAATGTTATGAACATTTCAATAGATGCAGAGAAAACATCTAACAAAGTACAACATCTATTCATGACAAAAACCTTCAACAAAGTAGGTTAAGAGGGAACATACCTCAACTTAATAAAGCCATATATGAAAAACCCACAGCTAACATCATCCTCACTGGGGAAAATCAGAAAGTCTTTCCCCTAAGGTCAAGAACAAGACACTGATGTCCACACTCACTACTTCCACTCAACATAGTACTGTAAAGTGCTAGCCACAGCAATGAGATAACAAAAAGAAATAAAAGGAATACATATGAATAAGGCAAAAGTAAAACTTTCACTATTTGCAGATGAGATGACACTATATATTGAAAACACAAAAGATTCCATTGAAAAACTGCTAGAACTGATAAATGAACTCAGTAAAGTCACAGGATACATTATCAACATACAGAAATCTATTGCATTTGTTTATAGCAATAAAGAAGCAACAGAAAGAGAAACTGAGAAAACAATCCCATTTACAATTGCACCAAAAATAATAAGATACCTAGGAATAAACCTAATGAAAGAGGTAAAAGACTCGTACTCTAAAAAGCATAAAACACTGATGAAAGAAAGTTAAGATGACACAAAGAAATGGAAAGACGTGGGGCACCAGGATGGCTCAGTTGGTTAAGCACCCAAATCTTTATTTCAGCTCATGATCATGAGATCAAGCCCTGCATCAGGCTCCACACTCAGAGCTGAGTCTGCTTGTCCTTCTCCCTCTGCTCCTCCTCTCTCTCTCTCAAATAAATAAAATCAGAAAGAAAGAAAGAAAGAAAGAAAGAAAGAAAGAAAGAAAGAAAGAAAGAAAGAAATAAATGGATAGACATTCCATGCTCATGGGTTGGAAGAACAAATATTATTATAATGTCTATACTGCTCAAAGCAATCTACACATTTAGTGCAATCCTTTTCAAAATGCCAATAGCATTTTTCATAGAGCTAGAAAAAAACAATCCTAAAATCTGTATGGAACCATAAAAGACCCTGAGCTGTAGCTATCAAAACAGTATGATACTGCCACAAAAATAGACACAGAGATCAAAAGAGTAGAATAGAAAATCCAGAAATAAACCCACAATTATATGGTCAATTAATCTTTGACAAATCAGGAAAGAATATCCAATGGGAAAAAGACAGTCTCTTCAACAAATAGTGTTGGGAAAACTGGTCAGCAACATGCAAAAGAATGGAACTGTACCACTTTCTTACACCACACACAAAAAAAATTCAAAGTAGATTAAAGACCTAAATGTGTGACCTGAAACCATAAGAATCCTAGGAAAGAGCCTTCTCTGACATCAGTTGTAGCAACGTTTTTTTCTAGAAAGGTCCCAAGACATGGGAAACAAAAGCACAAGAAAAGAATCAACAAAACTAAAAGGCAACCTATGGGATGGAAGATATTTGCAAGTATCATCTTGGATAAAGGGTAAATATCCAAAACATATAAAGAATTTATAAAACTCAACACCCAAAAAACAAATAATCCGATTAAAAAATGGGCAAAAGACAAAGAGATGTTTCTCCAAGGAAGACATACAGATAGCCAACAGACCGATGAAAAGATAATCATCACTTATCAGGGAAATGCAAATCAAAACTACAATGAAATATCACCTCATACATGTCAGAATGGCTAAAATCAAAAACACAAGAAACAGGGGAGCCTGGGTGGCTTAGTGGGTTAAAGCTTCTGCCTTCAACTCAGGTCATGATCCCTGGGTCTTGGGATGGAGCCCTGCATCAGGCTCTTTGCTCAGAGAGAGGGAGCCTGCTTCCCCCTCTCTCTGCCTGCCTCTCTGCCTACTTGTGATCTCTGTCTGTAAAATAAATAAATAAAATCTTAAACACACACACACATAGACAAGAAACAACAGGTGTTGGTGAGGATGTGGAAAAAGGGAATCTTCCACTGTTGGTGGGAATGCAAACTGGTACAGTCACTGTGGAAAACAGTAGAGAGGTTCCTCAAAACGTTAAAAATAAAACCTACCTTATAATCCAACATTACTGTGAATTTACCCCAAGAATACAAAAACACTAATCCAAAGGGACACATGCACCCTTATGTTTATAGCAGCACAGTTTACAATAGCCAAGATATGGGAAGAGCCCAAGTAGCCATCAACTGATGAATGAATAAAGAAAATTTGATACACACACATACACACACACACTGGAATATCATTTGGCGATAAAAAAGAATGAAATCTTGCCATCGGCAATGACATGGATGGAGATAGAAAGCATAATCCTAAGTGAAATAAGTTAGAGAAAGACAAATGCCATAGGATTTTACTCATATGTGGAATTTAAGAAACAAAACAAAGGAGTAAAGGGAAAAAGAGAGAGAGAGACAAATCAAGGAACAGATTCTTTACTGTAGAGAACAAACTGATGGTTGACAGAAGGGAAGTGGGTGGGGGGATGTGTGAAACAGGTGATAAGGCTTAAGGAGTCATGAAAAACATCACATGATTAAAACAAAAAATATCGGGGCGCCTGGGTGGCTCAGTGGGTTGAGCCTCTGCCTTCGGCTCAGGTCATGATCCTAGGGTCCTGGGATGGAGTCCCGCATAGGGCTCTCTGCTCAGTGGGGATCTTTCTTCCCCGTCTCTCTCTGCCTGCCTCTCTGCCTACTTGTGATCTCTGTCTGTCAAATAAGTAAATAAAATCTTAAAAAAAAAAAATCTTGGGGCGCCTGGGTGGCTCAGTGGGTTAAGCCTCTGCCTTCAGTTCAGGTCATGATCTCAGGGTCCTGGGATCAAGCCCCACATCGGGCTCTCTGCTCAGCAGAGAGCCTGCTTCCTCCCCTCTCTCTGTCTGCCTCCCTGTCTACTTGTGATCTCTTTGTCAAATAAATAAAATATTTTAAAAATTAATTAATTAATTAATCTTTTTAAAAGTTAAATTATTGTATTTACTATGTTTTGAGACTAAAAATATTCTGCTTGATAAAGAATGATACAGGGGCGCCTGGGTGGCTCAGTGGGTTAAGCCGCTGCCTTCGGCTCAGGTCATGATCTCAGGGTCCTGGGATGGAGCCCCGCATCGGGCTCTCTGCTCAGCAGGGAGCCTGCTTCCTCCTCTCTCTCTACCTGCCTCTCTGCCTGCTTGTGATCTCTCTGTCAAATAAATAAATTAAATCTTAAAAAAAAAAGAAAAGAAAAGAATGATACAGATATCTGTTTAATAAAACATATATATATATATATATTTTTTAAAGATTTTATTTATTTATTTGACAGAGATCACAAGTAGGCAGAGAGGCAGGCAGAGAGAGGGGGAAGCAGGCTCCCTGCTGAGCAGAGAACCTGATGTGGGCCTCAATCCCAGGACCCTGGATCCGAAGGCAGAGGCTTTAACCCACGGAGCCACCCAGGTGCCCCCAAAAAGATATATATTATAAATCCTGAAAGCAAGATAAAACACTAGAGATAGTGTTAATGGGCTTATAAAATAACTGAAGTGAAATTACAAAAAAAAAAAAAAATCTGAACAGAAGACAAAGAGAAAAAAGGAACAAAGAAGATATTGAACAAAAAGAAAATAAGTAGCAAGATAGTAGACTTAAAACAGTGTTATCCTAGTAAATGCTTAATAACAGGGTCACAAGGGTGGAAGAGACCTAACTGACATACTTACCAACTGACATATTTTGTTGTGTAAATACTCCCACCACAGCTAACTTAAATCACTGAAAGCAAAGATGAGGAGAGATATGCACAATCAAATCTTGCAAGCTGGTATGAACCAGTAGGTAACAGTTTTGGCTAGCCACTAATTTAAAACTTATATATCAATAACCATATTATATGAAAAGATATAAAAAGCCTAGTTAAAAGGCAGAGATTGATATATTGCTAAAAATAAGACTCAACTATATGTTACCTACAAAGATTTAATTCAAAAATCACAGTGATATATCACCTAATACCTGTTAGAATGGCTATTATCAAAAAGACAAGACATAACAAGTGTAGGGGAGGTTGTGGAGGAAAGGGAACCTTTGTGCTCATGTAAATCTCAGCCACTATGAAAAATAGAATGGAAGTTGCTCAAAAATTTAAAAAAATACTACCATATGATTCAGCAATCCTACTTCTGTGTATTTATCTAAAGAAAAGAAAAACACTAACTCTAAAAAATATATGTATCCCCATGTCATTTACTGCAGCATTATTTACAATAGCCAAGATACAGAAACAACCTAAATGCCCACCAATGGATGAATGGACAAAGAAAATGCAGGGTAGGGGCACCCGGGTGCTATAGTCAGTTAAGTGTCTGACTCTTGGTTTCCATTCAGGTCATGACCTTGGGGTTCTGATCTTGGGGATCATGAGATCAAATCCCACAGTGGGCTCCATGTTTAGCAGAGAGTCTGCTTAAGATTCATTCCCCTCAGAGTGCCCGGGTAGCTCAGTCATTAAGCTTCTGCCTTTGGTTCAGGTCATGATCCCAGGGTCCTGGGACCCAGCCCCATATCTGGCTCCCTTCTTGGCGGGAAGCCTGCTTCTCCCTCTCCCACTCTGCCTGCTTGTGCTCCCACTCTCACTGTGTCTCTTTCTGTCAAATAAATAAAAATCTCAAAAAAACCCAACCCCTGTAACTTAAAAAAAAAAAAAATTCTCTTCCCTTTCCCTTTGCCCCTCCTCCTGTTCTCTCTCTCTCAAATAAATTTTTAAAAATAAAATACAATACAGGAGGGTGTATATATTATATATAATTGGGATATTATTTGGCCATGAAAAAGAGTGAACTCTTGGGACACCTGGCTGGCTCAGTTAGTAGAACATGCAACTTGTGATCTCAGGGTTGTGAATTCAAGCCCCATATTGGATGTAGAGATAACTTAGAAAAAAATAAGAAGAGGAATGAAATCTTGTCATTTATGATAACATGGATGGAACCTGAGACATGGTAAGTGCAATAAGTTAGAGAATGATGATACCATATGATATCACTTATACATGGAATCTAAAAAAATAAATAAGGGGCACCTGAGTGGCTCAGTGTGTTAAGCATCTTACTCTTAATTTCAGCTTGGGTCATGATCTCAGGATCATGAGACTGGGCTCTGTGTTCGGCTCCACACTCAGCAGGGAGTCTGCTTGAGATTCTCTGCCTTTCCCTCTGCCCCTCCCCACCATTCGCACATGCATGCATGCTTTCTCTCTCTCAAATAACTATTTTTTAATTAATTAGTTAATTAATTAATTAAGCTCATAGATACAGAGAACAGATTGGTAGCTGTCAGAAGCAGGGGGCAGAAGGTCGGCCAAATAGATGAAGAGAGTCAAAAGATACAATTTCCAGTTATAATATAAAAAGTCATAGGCGGTGCCTGGCTGGTTTAGTCAGTACAGCATGCAACTCTTGGTCTCAGGGTTGTGAGTTTGGGCCCCACATTTGGTATAGAGGTTACTTAAAAATAAAATCTTTTAAAAAGTCATGGAAATATAATGTACAACATGGTGACTATAGTCAATAAAAGTGCATTGCATTTTCAAAAACTACTAAGACTGTAAATCTTAAAAGTTCTTAAAAATTCTCATCATAAGAAAACAAGTCTAGGGTGCCTAGATGGCTCAGTCAGTGAAGCATCTGCCTTCAGCTCGGGTCATGATCCCAGGATCCTGGGATCAAGCCCTGCATCAGGCTCCCTGCTCCACAGAGAGCCTGCTTCTCCCTCTCCCTCTGCCTGCTGCTCTGCCTACTTGCACTCTCTCTCTATCTCTCTGTCAAATAAATAAATAAATAAAATCTTGGAAGGAAGGAAGGAAAGTAGGAAGGAAGAAAGAAAGAAAATAAGTCTACCTGCCTCATCATCTTGTGGAAAACTGACAGGACTAGAGCCATTTTAAAACAGAGTTAGAGGGGCGCCTGGGTGGCTCGGTGGGTTAAAGCCTCTGCCTTCGGCTCGGGTCATGATCTCAGGGTCCTGGGATCGAGCCCCGCATCGGGCTCTCTGCTCAGCGGGGAGCCTGCTTCCCTCTCTCTCTCTCTCTGCCTGCCTCTCTGCCTACTTGTGATCTCTCTCTGTAAAAAAAAAAAAACAAAAAAACAGAGTTAGAGCAGCCACTGTAGAGAAACTGCCTTTGTTTGAACTGGCTAAAACCCTCTGGACAAAATAGTAATTATGTTAAGCAATTACTTGAGAAGTGAACAGGAAAACAGACACCCTCATTATAAGACTGATGGTTATGGACTTTTGGTGCAGAGGTTGGGGGGGGGGTTGGGCGGCAGCCAACAGTTAATGTATAACCAGGAGTAGTTTGACTTGTAAACATAAATAAAATACCTTTTTTCCCCTTCTATTCAACTCAGGTAATTGCCCCCTTCTTCTTCCTCTAAAAACCTGTTGCTTTCACCCTACAAGTGGGAATCCTATTTGGGTATTTAATTGAATCTGTCCTCCCCATACTGCAAGTCTTTAATTCCAAAAAAATGCTCATTTTCCTCTCAAAAAAAATCTGTAACTATATTTGGTGACAAACCTTACCAGACTAATTGTGGTGATCATCTCACAATATATGCAAACATTGAATCATTATGTTGTATACCTGAAACTAACATAATTGTGTATGCCATTTATACTACAATTTTTTTATTTTTTATTTTTATTTTTATTTTTTTAAAGATTTTATTTATTTATTTGACAGATGGAGATCACAAGTAGGCAGAGAAGCAGGCAGAGAGAGAGGGGGAAGCAGGCTCCCCACTGAACAGAGAGCCCAATGCGGGGCCTGATCCCAGGACCCTGGGAGCATTACCTGAGCAGAAGGCAGAGGCTTTAACCCACTGAGCCACCCAGGCACCCCTATACTGCAATTAAAAAAAAAAAACAAAAACCCTAATTCAAACATAAAGACAGAAATAAGCAAAAGGATGGGAAAAGACATACTATTCCAATGCTATTTAAGGAAAGCTGAAATGCCTATGTTAATATCAGACAAAACAGATCTAAGATCAAGGAACACTACAAGGGATAGAAGAGGGTTATCCCACAATGATGAAAGGGTCAATTTATCAAGTACCTAACAATCCTAAATGCTACTATGCCTAATATCAGAGCTTTAAAATACATGAAACAAAAACTGATAGAACTGAAAGAAAGAGACAAACCATCAGATTTAGCAGATCTCAATATCCCTCCTCCAACAACTGAAAGAACAAGTAGACAGAAATATCATTAAGGATATAGAAGACTTGATCAATATTAACAATCAATGTGACTTAACATTTATAGAATACTACCCAATAACATCAGAGTACATATTCACCTCAAGCACAGAGACTATTTATCAAAACAGACCATATCCTGAGACAAAAAGTAAGTCTCAGTAAACTAAAAAGTATTCACATCAGGGGCGCCTAGGTGGCTCAGTGGGTTAAAGCCTCTGCCTTCGGCTCAGATCATGATCCCGGGATCCTGGGATCAAGCCCCGCATCAGGCTCTTTGCTCAGCGGGGAGCATGCTTCCTCCTCTCTCTGCCTGCCTCTCTGTCTACTTGTGATCTCTGTCTGTCAAATAAATAAATAAAATCTTTCAAAAAAAAAAAAGTATTCACATCATACAAAGTATATTCTCTGACCACAGAGATTTAAAATGGAAACAAATAACAGAAGGATATCTGAAAATGCCCAAATATTTAAAAATTAAGCAACACGCTTCTAACACATGGGTGAGAAAAATATCACAATGGAATTTTTTTTTCACCCGTTTTTTAGATTCCAGGTAGTTAACATACAGTGTGATACTAGTTTCAGGTGCAGAATTTAGTGATTCATCACTTACATACAACACCCAGTGCTCATCACAAGTGCCCTCCTTAATATCCATCACCCATTAAACCTATCCTCCCCCAGCTCCCCTCTGGTAACCATCAGTTTGTTCTCTATATTTAAGAGACTGTTTTCTGGTTTACCTCTCTTTCTTTTTTATTTTTATTTTTTGGATTTTTTTTTTAAGATTTCATTTATTTATTGGAGAGAAAGAGAGTACACAAGCAATGGAGAGGGGCAGAGGGAGAAGGAGAAGCAGGCTCCCCGCTGAGCAGGGAGCCCAACACGGGGCTCATTCACAGGAGCCCAGGTTTATGACCTGAGCCAAAGGCAGACGTTTAACCTACTGAGCCACCAAGGCATCCCTTTTTTGGGAAATTTTTAAATAATTTGAACTAAATGAAAATAAAAGCCTGACATAAGAAAATTTGTGGTATGCTGCTTAAGAGTGTTAAGGGTTTTTTTTTAAGATTTATTTTATGTATTTGAGAGAGAGAGAGAAAATGGTATGGGGAGGGGCAGAGAGAGGGGGAGAGACAATCTTAAGCAGACTTCACAGTGAGTGCAGACCCTGATGCTGTGCTCAAACCCACGACCCTGAGATTATGTCTTGAGCTGAGAACGAGAGTTGGGAGCTTAACTGACTGAGCCACCTAGATGCCCCTGCTCAAGCAGTATTTTAAAAGAATCTACAGCATCAAATACCTACATTTGAAAAAAGGGCAGATTTAAAAGCAATGCAACTTAATAGACTATAAAAATAAAGAGCAAATTAAACCCAATGTAAGAAAAGAGAAATATTAAGGATCACAGCAGACCTAACTAAAACATTAACAGAATGAAATAGAATGAATATAAATTAGCAGAATGAAATAGAAAAGAGAAAAATAAGGAAAATCAATAAAAATAAAAGCTGGTTACTCAATAAAATTGGTAAACATCTTTTATTTTACTGATCATGGGAAAAAGAGAGAAGACAAAGATTAACAACATCAAAGGAAGAGCAAGGACATGTCCAAAGATTCTACTCTAGAGGTATACTATGGGAATAATATGATCAGCTTTTTGTCAATAAATTCAACAATTTAAATGAAATGGACAAATTCCTTAAAGGGTGTTATCAAAGCTCACCCAAAGTAATAATAATAATAATAACCTAAATAGTAATATATTTACTGAAGAAACTGAACCACTGAACTTTAAAGGTTAAAAACCTTCCCATAGGGGTGCCTGGGTGGCTCAGTGGGTTAAAGCCTCTGCCTTCAGCTTAGGTCGTGATCCCAGATTCCTGGGTTTGAGCCCTGCATTGGGCTCTCTGCTCAGCAGGGAGCCTGCTTCCTCCTCTGTTTCTCTCTCTGCCTGCCTCTCTGCCTACTTGTGATCTCTATCTGTCAAATAAATAAATAAAATCTTTAAAAAATAAATAAATAAAAACCTTCCCATAAAGAAAATGCCAGACCTAGATATGGTTTTTAATAATTTTCAAATAAAAGTTATCAAGGTATTTATCATTCATTACTTAAGAAAAAAACCTATTTTTCATGTGTCATAAATGTTAGGTACTCCCATTATGGACTCACCCAATAATCTTATTTTGTACTCTTCTCCAGTTCCCAATCCCGATTTTCAAACTATCCCCTGAACATATTAACTTCTTTTTTTAGTAGGTTCCATGCCCAACGTGGGACACGAATTCACAACCCTGAGATCAAGAGTCCCATGTTCTATTGACTAAGCCAGCAAGGTGCCCCTGAACATATTATATTATGTTCATTCCAACATCTACAACTTGGCTCATGATGTTTTCTCCCATACCCAGGAAGAGTTCACCTTTCCCTATCTTTAATTATCTTTGTTTTATTATTATAATTATCCTTATTTATATAATAATTTCATATAATTATTATCTCTTATTGTCTTTAAGACTCAACCTAACATTTCCCACTTTCCTAAAAAGTTCTCTAAGGGAAAAAGGGAAATAGCTCTTGTTGATTTGAATGCCTATTATGTATCAGACACTCTCACGATTAGTAAGCGATACTATCACATGCATTTAATTTAATTTGACATAGAGGTCCTTAATGTTTGAACAGAGAGAACTGAATCAGATTGATCTCATAAGTTAAATAATATTATAATCTTAGATGAATAGGCTAAAAGTTATCTTCAACTCATTTTCTAACAATGATCCTAGTTTTAGGGGCACCTGGTTGACTCAGTCAGAAGAGCATGTGACTCTTGATCTCAAGGTCATGAGTTCAAGCCCCACCTGGGTATCAAGATTACTTAAATGAATAAAAGTGGGGTGCCTGGGTGGCTCAGTGGGTTAAAGCCTCTGCCTTCGGCTCAGGTCATAATCTCAGGGTCCTGGGATCTAGCCCTGCATGGGGCTCTCTGCTCAGCGGGGAGCCTGCTTCCTCCTCTCTCTCTGCCTGCCTCTCTGCCTACTTGTGATCTCTGTCTGTCAAATAAATAAATTAAATATTTAAAAAAAGAAACTATTAAATGAATAAAACTTAAAAAAAAAAAAAACCAGGGGCGTCTGGGTGGTGCAGTCAGCTGAGCAACCAACTCTTGGTTTCAACTCAGGTCATGATCTTGGGGTCACGGGATCAAGCCCCACATGGGGCTTCTGTCTCAGTGTAGAATCTGACTGACATTTTCTTTCCCTCTCCCTTTGTCCCTGCTCCCCTCTAAAATAAACAAATAAATCTTTTTTAAACACACACACACACACACACACACACACACACAATGATTCTAGTTTTATATTGTAGTGCCTTCTATAGAAAAATCCGTATTTACCAGAGATCAATTCCTACATACTCAAATTCTAAACAGTCATCAAGTAAATAACTTAAGAAGAAATTTCCCTTGAAAAAAATACATATATATTAGAAATTGCCTACTTGCCCCTAGAGAAACAATTCTAAAAAGTAGGAACTATTATTAAATGATTATTACTAAAATGAAGATTATTTTTAAAATGAAGAAAATAGGATTAAACTAAAATAGAAATCTTTAAAATCATGTTGATAATCAACTCAAAGGCCCTCAATCTCTAAATTGTCAAAAATTGCTTTAAAAGTTGCTTACAATTGCATTAAAACTGCTTTGAAACATTTTAAAAACTGGGGCATTTGGCTGGCTAATTCGGTGGGGCATGTGACTCTTGATCTTGGGGTTTGAGTTCAAGCCCCATGTTAGGCCTACAGTTTACTTAAAAAATAAAAATAAAATAAAACTTTTAAAATTGTTTTTTTACAAACAGAATATAAGACTATTCTAAAGGTGACATAAGCCCAAAACTCAATACCCATAAATACACAAAACAAATATCTATAACCTTCTTTTCTAGTAATATTCTTCATCTAAAGACAATACAAGGGGCACCTGGGTGGCCAAGTTGGTTGAGCATCCAACTCTTGGTTTCAGATCAAGTCATGGTCTCAGGGTTGTGAGATCAGCCTCACATTGGGCTCCATGCTCAGCATGGAGTGTGCTTGGGATTGTCTCTTCCTCTGCCCCTCCTGCTCATGCTCTCTCTCTCTCTCTCTCTCTCAAACAAATCTTAAAAAAAAAAAAAAAAAAAAAGATAACACTAATACCCCACTATTCCCTTTGCTTTTGTTTTGTTTTGTTTTGTTTTGCAGTTTCACTGTGGGGTTTCTTTTTATTTATCCTAATTTGGATTGACTGGTATTTTTCAATCTGCAGATTAATGTCCTTTGCCAGTTCAAGAAAATTAGTAGCCAATTATCTCTTCAAATAATGCCTATGCCCTATAAAACAGCCAGAAAACAATTAACAAAATGTCAGTAAGTCCATACCTATCAATAATTACTTTAAATGTAAACAAACCAAATTCTCCAATCAAGAGACAGAGTGGCTGAATGGATTAAAAAAAAAAAAAAGACCCATTAATATCCTGCCTATAACAGACTCACTTTCAGATGTAAGACACACAGATTAAAAGTAATGGAATGGAAAAAGACATTCTATGCAAATGAAAATTAAAAGAAAGCTGAAGTTGCTATAGTTACATCAGATAAAACAGATTTTAAGACAAAGACTGTAATAAGAGACAAAGGTCATTATATAGGATAAACTAAAACCTACTTTGTTCGTTACACATAAGATTCAAATATTCACTCTAAAGAAAAACACTTCAGGGGCGCCTGGGTGGCTCAGTGGGTTAAAGCCTCTGCCTTCAGCTCAGGTCATGATCCCAGGGTCCTGGGATCGAGCCCCGCATTGGGCTCTCTCTGCTCCGCGGGGAGCCTGCTTCCCCCTCTCTCTCTGCCTACTTGTGATCTCTGTCAAATAAATTAATTAATTAATTAATTTTTAAAAAATGAAAGAAAAAGAAAAACACTTCATTATTCTGGCTTTCCTCTACAGTCACATGTTGATATATATACTAAAGCATGATTATGTTTGGTCTTATTATTTTAAGTCAGGTTTAAGACCTCAAAACCAGCCATCTAATGATAAAGGGGTCAATCCAACAAGATGACATAACATTTATAATTATTCACAGGAGCACCTAAATATATGAACCAAATGCCAACAGACCTACTGGGAGAAAGAGGCAGCAACGCAATAATTAATACCCTACTTTCATCAATAGATAGATTATTCAGACAGAAAATCAGTAAGGAAACATTGAACCAGACAGATGGACTTAACCGATATACACAAAACATACCATACAAAAGCAATAGAATATACATTCTTCTGTGGCACACATGGAACATTCTGAATAAATGATGTGGTAGTCCACAAAACAAGTCTTAATAAATTTAAGACTGAAATCATCAAGCATCTTTTCCAACCACAATGGTATAAAACTAGAAATCACCTACAAGAAGAAAGCTAGAAAATTCACAAATATGTGGAAATCAAACAACATGCTACTAAACAATCAATGGGTCAAAGAAATAAAAAAACAAAAAAATCTTAAAATGAATGAAAATGGAAATACAATATACCAAAACTTACAGGATGCAGCAAAAGCAGTTCTAAGAGGGAAGTTCATAGTGATAAACTCCTACACTAAGAAACAAGATCTCAATAAAAACCACACAAAAACAAACAAACAAAAACATTTAACTTTACACCTCAAGGAACAAGAAAAGACACACAAACTAGGCCCAAAGTTACCAGTGAGAAGAAAATAACAAAGATCAGAGTGGAAATAAATGAGAGAGTAAAAAGCAAACAGAAAAGATCAGTGAAACTCAAGGCTAGTTTTTAAAGATAAACAAAATGCCCATGCCTTATTTTCTCTCCCACCACTTCTTATCAATTAATTCAATTAAACATAATTATATCTTATCACACTATTCTCCATTTATCTTAACTTCCTGCCAATTTTTCATCTTTTTTCTAAAAGATAAGACTACTGTTTAGAGTGTATTCTAAATAATTATTTCTAATCTAGTCCAGTTTCACTAATTCTCCTTTTAGTTATGTATAATCTATCAAACCTATCTTCTGATTTCTTGATTTTAATTATTTTATTTTTCTTTTCTATAAACTCTATTTTTTTCATGCCTATAATGTTCCTTTTCACAGTTTCCTATACCCTTGGGATATTTCCAAGCATGTCTTTTACTTCTTTAAACATGGTTAATTATGCCTCAATCTGTGTTCATTAAATCCAGTTTCTGAGGTCTTCAGAGATCACTTTTTTTTTTTAAGATTTTACTTATTTATTTGACAGACAGAGATCACAAGTAGGCAGAGAAAGAGGAGGAAGCAGGCTCCCTCTTCCTTCTCTTCTGCTGAGCAGAGAGCATGTGATCCCAGGACCCTGGGATCATGACCTGAGCGGAAGGCAGAGGCTTTAACCCACTGAGCCACCCAGGCACCCCTTCAGAGATCACTTTTTACTGTGCCTTCTTTCTCCTGGTTCTCAATTACGGTGTCCTGTTTCTTTAATGCCTGGTTATCTTTGCCTGCTTAGAAAATTACTTGAAGAGTTCTCAAAGTCTCCAAAAGAAAACACTTGCCTCCAAAAGCAAATTCACACTTTTGTCTGTTAAGGGCCTAGGTAACTACCATTCTGGAAGCAATTTAGACTCAATTCAAGGTTTGAGGTTTCTTTGACTGCCATGTAATGAGAATTTTGGTAGCAATTTCAGTGCTGAATAGCTTATGATTTATTAATTATCAATGAAAGGTTTTTCTGGGGGATTTCTTTCCTTCTCTTATTTCTTCTTTGTTCTGCTCAGTGCCAAGTCAAGTCTCCTTGTGATTTCATGAAAGAGGGGAAAAAAGGACACAGAGGAGGATCACAGTTTTTCTTTAGGTTCACCCTTACCCAAAGGGTTTAACCCAAAGAGCCCCCATTTTATTGTGGGGAGTGGTTACTAAATTTCTGATCATGGGAGGACCTGAATTTGGAGTACTTTCTTCTTCATTCTAGGGGCAATCAAAATTGAATCTCACAGCTTTCTGATGAAAGGCATTCAAGGCAAAAGCAGCTTCAAATACTAATCTTAATTCTCTGGCATTCACCTGCAATTCCTCTTCTCTCTTTAACACTTTAGTGCCTTTAGGATTTTTGCTTATACTCTATTCAAATATTTTAGCTGTCATCAGTAGGAGAACTGGTTCAAATAACCTGGCTTCCCATTACCAGAATTAAAAGTCCCATACTTTAGTAATCCTCTTAAATTTGTTAAATGGAATTAATTTAATGACTCTCAAATTAAATAGGGAGGTCTCCTCAAATTCAATTATTTGACCTCTCTGAATATCGGTTTCATCACTGACAATGCAAAGAAGCTAAACCAAATCATCTCTATGATTCTTTACTGTTCTAACATACCAGAATTTATGCATATATATGCAATGTCACTTTTCAGATTGTGAATTATATCAGTTCATTTAATAATTATGCCAAGTCATGCTTTGTGTTGCTTATTAACAGGCTCTATTCAAAGTAGTCAAACGGGCAAAGTTTTCTCACAGTGTTATAAAAACTCCAGAATAATGTATGTAAGACTCACATTTACTACAATGGATCCCTTCTCCATCTTCTCAAACCCAAGAGCCAAGACACAATCTGCCATACCTTGAAAGAAGATATAATTATGAAAAATTGAATTTTCAGACACCTAACAAAATAGCATTAAATACTTTAAGTAATATATATAAAATGGAAAAAGATGCTATAATGCTACAAAATGTTTAATAAGTGAAAAATTAGGGGAAATTCTTACATGATTCTATTTCTTTTAAAGATTTTTTTTTAAAGATTTTATTTATTTATTTATTTTTTTGGACAGAGACAGAAATCACAAGTAGGCAGAGAGGCAGGCAGAGAGAGGAGGAAGCAGGCTCCCTGCTGAGCAGAGAGCCCGATGCGGGGTTCGATCCCAGGACCTTGGGATCATGACCCGAGCCGAAAGCAGAGGCTCTAACCCACTGAGCCACCCAGGCGCCCCTTTTAAAGATTTTATTTATTCACTTGAGAGAAGGAGACAGAGAGAGAGAGAGAGCACAAGCCATGTGGAGGGGCAGCAGGAGAGGGAGAAGCAGACACCCCACCCAGCAGGCAGCTTGGCGTGGGGCTCAATCCCAGAGTCCTGAGTGGAAGGCACATGCCTAACTGACTGAGCCACCCAGGTAGCCCTACATGATCCTAGATCAGAAGAAAAATTAGGAAAGTATTGAATTCTTCTTTTGGTTCCCATTATGCTAATAAAAGTTTTTAGTAATATGGAAATATGGTACAGTGAAAAACAAATATAAACAGCTAATTTTGAATTCTAAAACACTAAATAAAATTTTTTTAAAAGGATCCTAATCAAAATCTTAACAGAATTTAAAAAAATCTTAATAGAATTATTTCTGGAAGAAGAAGATGCCTAAAAAATGATGTTAAATGATGTTAAAAAATGATGTCAACTGAACATCAAAACAGGAATTACTAAATTTTTTCTTTAAGAAAGGAAAAGAAAGGGGTGCCTGAGTAGCTCAATCAGTAAAGAACTTGACTCTTGATCTCAGCTCAGGTCTTGATCAGGGTTTTGAGTTCAAGCCCCACCTTCTCCATGTTGAGCATGGAGCCCACTGAAAGAAAGAGGGGAGGGGAGGGGAGGGCAGGGGAGGGGAAGGGAGGAGAAGGAAAAGAAAGAAAAATAACAAAGTAAGAAGGACAGAAGACACCAGCATTATCAAACAACAAGACATTATAAAGCTCCAACAATTAAAACACTGAGCAGTAGAGTAATGATCAACAATCAATCAGGAGAACAGAATACAGGGCCTAAAAAAAAAGACCCCAGAATATTTGGAAATACAGAATATGCTACATACTCAAGAGAACTGAAAACATATGGCCACAGAAAATCTACATAAATATTTATGGTAGCATTATTCATAATAGCCAAAAAAGTAGAAATAATCCAATGTCCATTGATAATTCTTTAAACAAAATGTGGTCTATCCATACAACTGAATATTATTTGCCCATAAAATAGAAAGAAATAGTGATACATGCTACAACATAAACAGTGAAAACATTATGTTAATTGAGAGAAGCCACAAAAGGCCATATGTAATATAATTCTATTCACTTAATGTTTAGAATAGGTACATCCAAGGACAGAAAGTAGGTTAGTAGTTACCAGGGGCTTAGGAGAGGGGAAAATGAGGAGTGACTGCTAATAGGTTTAAGGTTTCTTTATGTGGTGATAAAAATGTTCTAAAACTAGGTAGTGAAGGGGTGCCTGGGTGGCTCATTAGGTTTAGGATCTGCCTTCAGCTCAGGTCATGATCCCCAGGGTCCTGGGATTGAGCCCCACATCAGGCTCCCTGCTCAGTAGGGAGTCTGCTTCTCACTCCCCCTCTGCTGCTTCACCTGCTTGTGCTCCCTCATTCTCTCCGTCAAATAAATAATAAAATCTTTAAAAAATAATAATAAAAAGGGACACCTGGGTGGCTCAGTCAGTTAAACCGCTGCCTTCGGCTTAGGTCATGATCCCAGGGTCCCGGGATCAAGTCCCACATCCAGCTCCTTGCTCGGGAGGGAGCCTGCCTCTCTCTCTGCCTCTGCCTGCCACTCTGCCTGCTTGTGCACTCTCTCTCTCTCTCTCACAAATAAATAAATAAAATCTTTTTTAAAAAGTAACAATAAAATAAAATTAGATAGTAGTGACAGTTCATAAAATCTGCAAATCTACTAAAAAAGACTGAATCATATAGTTTCAAAAGGTGAATGTTATGGTGCATAAATGAGATCTCAATAAAGTTATTTTTTAAAAAGATATACAGTACAGGGGTGCCTGGGTGACTCAATGGTTAAGCCTCTGCCTTCAGCTCGGGTCATGATCTCAGGGTCCTGGGGTGGAGCCCCGCATCAGGCTCTGCTCAGCAGAGAGCCTGCATCCTCCTTTTTCGCTCTCTCTCTCTCTCTGTGTCTGCCTCTTTGCCTACTTGTGATCTCAATCTCTCTGTCAAGTAAACAAATAAAATCTTTGAAAAAAATTTAAAAAAAAGATATACAGTACAAAGCAAACCCTCTGATGGTCATGTGGAGAACTGATAAACGAGAGGGGCAATAACCCCGTATGTGTTTCAGTACACTCAAGAAATAAGCGATCCTCACCACCCTGAATCAGCTGCCGGGCCATAAACAAAGCAGTAGAACCAGTAGCACAGTTATTGTTGACATTTATTATAGGAATTCCAGTCAGTCCCAAACTGTGATAGATAGACCTCTGTCCGCAGGTAGAGTCACCTGTATAGAAAAAGAAACAAAACTGTAAAATCTGCAACATGGGAATTTATGAAACTGTTATGCAACATGACACCCCAGTACAGGGTTTTTTCCTTCAATATTTTGCCTTTGTGCACATAATACAGGCACAGCAATAAACCACTGACATCTTATTCAGAAACAGTTTTTGCATTAAGCATTATTTATACTCCAAATAGGAAAAAATCCTCAAAACATGTATATGTGTACTTTCTTTACATGTCACAGATGTAGGAAAGTAGAAAAATGACCAAGCAATAGCAAACAATTCAATCTGGCTAGGACCACATGATAAAGGAAGCCATGTTTCATTTTTACTTCAGATATAAATCTTTAAAACTACATCAATGGATTAAAAGGCTATGATTTTTTTTCTTCATAGAAAGGCTCTACAGGGGCACCTGGGTGGCTCAGTGGGTTAAAGCCTCTGCCTTCAGCTCAGGGCATGATCCCAGGATCTTGGGATAGAGCCCTGCATCGGCTCTCTGCTCAGCAGGGAGCCTGCTTCTCCCTCTCTCTCTGCTTGCCTCTGCCTACGTGTGATCTCTCTCTGTCAAATAAATAAATAAAATTTAAAAAAAAAAAAAAAGGCTCTACAACTTCAAAAAGTTTAAAAGATCCTGTGTGGCAGGGTGTTCCAGAAAAACAGTGATCCAAGCTGAAAACACTTTGACTCCCCTTCCCCAGTAACAGGGGCATCAAGGCAGACAGACATGCTGGAGCAATAGGATGGGAACATCCAAAGGGACAGACTCTCCAGAAGTCTTCAGGGAACACAGCAAGGTTCAGGACCTTCTTTTCAGTAAATACATTATGCATCTCTTTGATCTAGTAAATTTCCCTTTGAGGATGCTCTTGATATATTAAAATCTCAAAAAAAAAAAAATCACAGATAAGCATGAAGATTCATCTATAGTAATGCTTACTATAGTCTTTTATGATAAACAGTAGATTATGTATCTATTCAATGGAATTTTATCATTAAAAAAAAAAAGACCAAAGAAGCTCTTTATGATATAATTTGGAACAGTAGCCAAGAACTACTAAGTAAAGAAAAAAAAAATCAAGATACAAAATAGTGTGTTTATTATGTTACCAAGTGTATAACAAAAGAAAGGGGGAAAGGGAACTTACACAGTCACACATACTTATGTACAAATCACCTCTGCAAAGATACACTAGAAATTAGTGAAACTGACTGTCTAAGGGAAGGGAACCATGAGACAGGGAGACAGGAATAAGAGTGAAACTCTCCATCACATAATCATTCACCTTTGGTATTTTTGTACCATGTAAATATTTAATCTATTCCAGAAAAAAAATTTAATTTAAAAAATGTTAATGATAATATAAGAGAAGACTTTATAGGGAACATGGATTATCCTAAATTGAGAAAACTAGGTTACCAAAAAGCACTAGGATCCTTGTTCTCATTTTTTTGTTTGTTTGTTTGTTTTTTAAGTTTTATTCATTTAATAGTTTTTTTTTTAATATCTTATTTATTTATTTGACAGACAGAGATCACAAGTAGGCAGAGAGGCAGGCAGATAGAGAGGAGGAAGCAGGCTCCCCGCTGAGCAGAGAACCCCATGCGGGGCTAGATCCCAGGACCCTGAGATTATGACCTGAGCCGAAAGCAGAGGCTTTAACCCACTGAGCCACCCAGGCGCCCCTTAAGTTTTATTTTTTTAAGTAGTCTCTACACCCAACATGGGGGTCAAACTCACGACCCAAAGATCAAGAGGCTCATATTCTTCCAACTGAGCCAGCCAAGCACCCCAGGATCTTACTTATTTCTTTAAGAGAAAATTCTATGTGCATGCATACTCACATGCATTCATATTCGCTGAAAGGTAACACCAAAAAATTAATGGTAATTACTTCTGCACTGGACAATGGGATTAGAGGGGACTTTTTTCTTGTGTTTTTTTCTTTCTTTTATTCTTTTATTCTTTTTTTTACAATTAGTATATACTCTTTCCCTAGTTAGGAAAAAGTTTAATGAAAAAAATGTATTGGGGGTGCCTGGGTGGCTCAATGGTTGAGCATCTACCTTCAGCTCAGGTCATGATCCTGGGGTCCTGGGACAGAGCCTGGCATCAGGCTCAGTGGGGAGCCTGCTTCTCCATCTCCTGCTCCCCCTGCTTATGCACACGAGTGTGTGTGGTCTCTCTCTCTCTCTCTGTCAAACAATAAGTAAAATCTTTTAAAAAAGTGTATTGGATACAAAAAAGTCAACAAATATAAATTTTAAGATAACAAAGAACAAAAATTTATCTTCTGAATAGTAATTATCTTTAATGGTAGAACGATGGGTAATTTTTTCTTCTTTAAAGATAAGCAATGCTTTGTAATTTATCTCCTGTTCTGGCAATAAACAATGGCAAAAAACATATATTAAACTAGGCTGACACATAAGGGAAATCTAGGGATGATGGAAATAAGACTCTAAATCCTGAGTTTGGAGGGTTAAAATTCACAAGTGCCTCTGCATTGTTTATGAAGTTGCAGCTAGATTAGGTGAAACATTTTTAAAATATATAGTTTAGGGGCACCTGGGTGGCTCAGTGGGTTAAGCCTCTGCCTTCGGCTCAGGTCATGATCTCAGGGTCCTGGGATCAAGTCCCTCATCAGGCTCTCTGCTTGACAGGGAGCCTGCTTCCTCCTCTCTCTCTCTCTGCCTGCCTCTCTGCCTACTTGTGATCTCTGTCTGTCAAATAAATAAATAAAATCCTTAAAAAATATAATATATATATATATATATATATATATATATATAACAAAATATATAGTTTATTACATACCATAAACGTAGCCAATACAAGCCTGTTCCACTACTGAATAAGGGATCTGGGCATCAGCTAAAGCCTTCTGGGCTATAAAAACAAAAGAGTTTTATCAAACAGTGCATTGAGTATTTGCTTTAGGTAGATCAAATTAAGTTTAGAGCTTTCCCAGAGTAGATTGACCTCTAAATAGTCTGTGTCCAAATCAAAGGACAAATCCTTCATCATCTTAGATCTCTCCATTCAGAAGTAACCGTTTCTCCCTCTAAGCTACTACTTTTTCACACCTCCTTTTTGATACTTAACATTTTCTGTCCTAACTGTGTATCTAACTATAAATATATTAAATCCCAAAGTCTTAAAGCTCCTTAACCTCAAGAACCTTACTCATCTCTGTGGCTCCACTGCACATCTAAAAGACAAAGAATATCATTATTGTAGGGGAGAGGGGGAGACTCCCACAGAGCCCTTTGGTGTCCTAGCAAACAGCTGGACAGTACATAAAAATTACAGGCCACTGTTTGCCCGGGCTGCTTAGCTAAGAATGCCCAAGCTCTTTTCCCTTTGTCCTTTCTAATGAGTCACTAGGCAATTGTCTGTATAGCTTCTTCCCCCCTGACTCAGGCTTCTTTTTATGGTCGCAAGGCTCCACAATCAAGACAGATGATACAGTAACTCCAATGTTCAAAGATCTAAATTTCCTCTATTACCTGCTTCTTTTGCCAAGTCAGGGTAGTCTCTTGAATTCTCAAGTCCAGGCTTCAAGAACTAGAAATATAGAAGGAGATAAATAAATAAAAGCAAATATAGTTAGATTTTTCTCACAACAGAGGACTGCAAAAATTCATTTACCAATTAATTTAAACAAAAACATACTGAGCACCTATATACAGGCTTTGCCCTTGGGGAGCTTCTAGTCCAGTGGAAAACGGGCAATTATACTATAGTGTCCTTAAGTAGTGAATAATTTGGGGGAGAAAACTACCTAGCCTCAGAAGGAGGACTAGAAAGGCTTCCCAGAGAAACTAACATTCAAATTAATCTTTAAGAATGAGTAGGAGTTAGCCAAATAAGAGAAAAAAAAGTTCTAGGGCAAAGACCTAGAAGTGAGAGAATATGGCTCAATCTAGGTACTGTAAACAATTTTACGTTGCAGAAGTTGAAGCACAAATAAGATTCAGCAAGTGACAGGGACAGAAGAGTAACTTAAGACCAAATGATAACTACTAACACTTATTGGGCACTTACTTTGTTTTGCATTATGCTAAGCCCTTTTCATGTATCAACTTATTTAATTCTCACAATGATCCTAAAAGGTAGGTACTATTATTATTATCATCACTTTACAACAAGAAAACTAGGGTACAGAGAGATTAAGTAATTTGCCCAAGGACACGTAGCTAATTAAGTAACGAAGCTGAAATTTCAGCTAGTCTGGTTCTAGAGCCAACTCAAAAGGGACTTTATATGCCTTCCTATGACGTCTGGGCTTTATCCTAAAAACAATGGATTTTTCTTTTTTATAAAGAGACTGGGGGTACCTGGGTGGCTCAGTCAATTAAGCATCTGCCTTTAGCTCTGGTCCTGATCCCAGAGACCCAGGATGGAGCCCGGAATCAGACTCCCTGCTTAGTCTCCCTGCTTTCCCTGAAGCGAAGAGCCTGCTTCTTCCTCTGCCTCCACTTGTTTTCTCTCTCTCTCTCTCTCTAAAATTAAAAAAATAAATAATCTTTAAAAAAGAGAGAGCGCCTGTGGGGGGAAAATGAGATACTTCTACACACCCATTAGAACGGTCAAAATCCAAATACTGACAATACCAAATGCTTAAAAGGACAGGAAGCAACAGGAAGTCTCATTCATTGCTGGTGGCAATGCAAAATGGTACAGCCACTTTGAAAGACAGCTTGGCAGTTCCTTATAAAGTTAAGTATCCTCAGGCGCCGAGGTGGCTCAGTTGTTAATCGGCTGCCTTCAGCTCAGGTCATGATCCTGGAGTCCTGGCATTAAGTCCTGTGCTGGGCTCCCTGCTCATCGGGGAGTCTGCTTCTCCCTCTGACCCTCACCCCATTGCGCGCTCTCTCCCTCTTAAGTAAGTAAACAAAATCTTAAAACAACAACAACAACTAAAAATTCTCTTAACATATGATCCAGCCACTATGCTCCTTGGGATTTATGCAAATGAGTTGAAAACTAATGCCCACACAAAAACCCACACAGGGATATTTATAGTAATTTTTTTAAAGATTTTATTTATTTGACAGACAGCAAGAGAGGGAACACAAGCAGGAAGGGTGGGAGAGGGAGAAGCAGCCGCCCGCTGAGCAGGGAGCCCAATGCAGCACTCGATCCCAGGACCCCGGGACCACGACCTGAGCTGAAGGCAAATAAATGCCCAATGACTGAGCCACCCAGGCACCCCTATAGTAATTTTTAAATAACTGCCAAAACCTGTAAGTAACCAAAATGTCTTTAATAGGTGAATAAATAAACTGTAGTAATACAAACAATGGAATATTATTCAGCACCAAAAAGATATGAGCTGTTAAGCCATGAAAAGACATAAAGGAATTTTAAATTCATGTTATTAAGTGAAGAAGCTAATCTGAAAAGCCTATATACTACTGTATGATTCCAACTATATGACATTCTGGAAAACTATGGAGACAGTAAAAAGATCAGTGGGTCAAGGGTTGAGGGAAGGGAGGGACAAACAGGCAGAGCACAGAGGATTTTTAGGGCAGTGAAACTATTCCATATGATACTACGGTGGATACATGGCATTATGCATTTGTCCAAACCTAAAATATACAACACCAAGAGTGAACCCTAATGTGAACTATGGACTTTGAGTGATAATGATATGTCAGTGTAGGTTCACTGATTTTAACAAATGCCCCATTCTGGTCCAGATTACTGACTGAGTGAGGCAGGGCATGCGTGGGGGCAGGGAGCACATGGGAACTCTATTTTCTGTTCAATTTTGCTATAAACCTAAAACTGCTTTGAAAAATAAAGACCTACTTTTTAAAGGAAACAGAGAGAGACTGGGAGGTGCCTGGGTGGCTTGGTCAGCTAAGCATCCGCCTTCCCCTCAGGTCATGATCCCAGGGTCCTGGGATCGAGCCCCCAGTCAGGCTCCCAGCTCAAGGAGGAGTCTGCTTCTCCCTTTGCCCCTCTCCCACCACGCATGCACTCTGTCTCTCCCCATCTCTCTCAAATAAATAAATAAAATCTTTTAAAAGAGAGAGAGATTGGGATGAAAAGACCTGCATCTTTTTTTCTTTTTGCTTATTTTTTTTCTTCTTTCTTTTTTTATTAACATATAATGTATTATTTATTTCAGGAGTACGGGTTTGTGATTCATCAGTCTTTTTTTTTTTTTTTAAGATTTTATTTATTTATTTGTCAGAGAGAAAGAGCACAAGCAGGCAGAGTGGCAGGCAGAGGCAGAGAGAGAGAGAGAGAGAGAGAAGCAGGGTCCCCGCTGAGCAAGGAGCCTGATGTGGGACTCGATCCCAGGACCCTGGGATCATGACCTGAGCCAAAGGCAGTGGCTTAACTGGCTGAGTCACCAGGCATCCTGTGATTCATCAGTCCTACACAAGTCATAGCACTCACCATAGCACATACCCTCCCCAATGTCCCTAACCCAGCCACCCTATAGCTCTCTACCACCCCTGCCCCAGCAACCCTCAGTTTGTTTCCTCAGTTTAAGAGTGTCTTATGTTTTTCTCCCTCTCTGGCTTCATCTTGTTTCATTTTTCCCTCCCTTCCCCTATGATCTTCTGTTTTGTTTCTCAGATTTCTCATATCAGTGAGATCATATGATAACTGTCTTTCTCTGATTGACTTATTTCACTTAGCATAATACCCTCTAGTTTCATCCACATCATTGCAAATGGCAAGATTTCAGGTTTCTTGATGGCTTCATAATGTTCCATTGTGTATATACATACCACTTCCTCTTTATCCATTCAATTCTATTGATAGACATCTAGGCTCTTTCCATAGTTTGGCTATTGTGGACACTGCTGCTATAAGCATTGGGGTGTACATGCCCCTTCGGATCACTACATTTGTATCTTTAGGGTAAATACTCAGTAGTACAATTGCTGGGTCATAGGGTAGCTCTATTTTCAACTATTTGAGGAACCTCCATACTGTTTTTCAGAGTGGCTGCACCACCTTGCATTCACACCAACATTTTAGATCATTCTAGATGTAATGTGGAGAATGAATGAAGGAAAAGGCTGCAGGCAGTGAGGCCAAATGATTCTGGAACAGTCCAAGTGAGAGTTGACTAAGATAACAGCAGAAAGGATGGAAAAAGCAGACCGACTTAAAAACATAAAGGAAGGGGAGCCTGGGTGGCTCAGTCAATTGGGTATCGGCCTTCAGCTTAGGTCATGATCCCAGGCTCCTGGGATCAGCCCACATCTGGCTCCCTGCTCAGTGGGGAGCCTGCTTCTCCCTCTCCCTCTGCCCACTGCTAGTTTTCTCTTTCTCACTATCTCAAATAAATAAATAAAATCTTTTTTAAAAAAGAAAGAGAGAGAGAGAAAGAAAGAAAAAAAATAAAACGAAAAAAGAAAAGAAGCAAAACGTAAAGGAAGTAAAATCTACCAAGCTGGGTGACTGATTAGATAAAGTACACTTGTTGGATGGTCAGTGGAGGTGCTAACAAAAAATGGCTTTCAAAAGATTTTGACTGTAAACCACCATAAGATATGTTATGACAAAACCCAGTAGACACACACATACATACATAATTATAATTTCCCTTTAAAACATTCAGTCACCTCTGTATAAATCGAAATTGAGTTGAGATCACGCCTAGGTGGCTCAGTGGGTTAAGCCTCTGCCTTTGGCTCAGGTCCTGGGATTGAGCCATGCATTGGGCTCCCTGAGCAGGGAGCCTGCTTCCCCCTCTCTCTCTGCCTGCCTCTCTGCCTACCTGTGATCTCTATCCATCAAACAAATAAATAAAATCTTAAAAAAAAAATTGAGTTGAGTTCACACTGCACTTTTCCCTTTCCCAATAATATAATACTGATTAAAAGATGTCCTAATGCTTTATCCAGTGTGTGCCTTCCTTATCTTTGATATCACCACTTACACGAAAAGCTGAACTTTGCCTCTACTGCAGAAACTCCTCCAAGCACTGCATCTCAATCGCAATCTTCACTCCATCCCCACAATAGTTACTATCTTCACTCCTACCGTAATCACTTTCTGTAATATTTCATAATTTTATCATCCAAGTGTGTATCTATAGACACTACAGTTTAGTCTTGCCTGTTTATCAAAATTATATGGGTTGGGATGCCGGGGTGGCTCAGTTGGTTAAGCTGCTGCCTTTGGCTCAGGTCATGATCCCAGGGTCCCCACATCAGGCTCCTTGCTCAGCTGGGGAGCCTGTTTCTCTCTCTCCCTCTGCCTGCTGCTCCCCCTGCTTGTGCTCTCTCTCTCTCTCTCTCTCTCTGTCAAATTAAAAAAAAAATCTTTAAAAAA